>NC_064924.1:316299268-316949625 GCF_023897955.1 Schistocerca gregaria | reverse complement strand
CTTTCTGTGGGGAAAGTTGAAGGATATTTGCTATCGTGATCCACCGACAACGCCCGACCACATGCGTCAGCGCATTGTCAATGCATGTGCGAACCTTACGCAATGCGAACTACTCGCTGTTGACAGGATGTCGTTACACGTATTGCCAAATGCATTGAGGTTGATGGACATCATTTTGAGCATTTATTGCAATAATTAGATATTTACAGGTAATCACGCTGTAACAGCATGCGTTCTCAGAAATGATAAGTTCACAAAGGTAATCACATTGGAACAACCAAAATACAATGTTCAAACGTACCTACGTTCGATATTTTAATTAAAAAAAAAACTCCCTTTTACCAACGGTTCGTCTAAAATTGTGAGCCATATATTTGTGACTATTACACCGCCATCTATCACAAAGCAAAAAAAGTGGTCCAACTAAAACATTCACATTTCTATACGTACTACACGAATATGTAATAAAAAATGGGGGTTCGTATTTAAAAAAACGCAGTTGATATCCGTTTGACCTATGGTAGCGCCATCTAGCGGGGAAACCATAGCGCCATCTGTTTTCCCCCTTCAAGCCAGAGAAGTTTCGTTCTTTGTAATTTTTTCGTTTGTCGCTTATTTCGCGAGATATTTGGCCCGGTCACGATCAATGGTCCACCATGTACACTCCTGGAAATGGAAAAAAGAACACATTGACACCGGTGTGTCAGACCCACCATACTTGCTCCGGACACTGCGAGAGGGCTGTACAAGCAATGATCGCACGCACGGCACAGCGGACACACAAGGAACCGCGGTGTTGGCCGTCGAATGGCGCTAGCTGCGCAGCATTTGTGCACCGCCGCCGCCAGTGTCAGCCAGTTTGCCGTGGCATACGGAGCTCCATCGCAGTCTTTAACACCGGTAGCATGCCGCGACAGCGTGGACGTGAACCGTATGTGCAGTTGACGGACTTTGAGCGAGGGCGTATAGTGGGCATGCGGGAGGCCGGCTGGACGTACCGCCGAATTGCTCAACACGTGGGGCGTGAGGTCTCCACAGTACATCGATGTTGTCGCCAGTGGTCGGCGGAAGGTGCACGTGTCCGCCGACCTGGGACCGGACCGCAGCGACGCACGGATGCACGCCAAGACCGTAGGATCCTACGCAGTGCCGTAGGGGACCGCACCGCCACTTCCCAGCAAATTAGGGACACTGTTGCTCCTGGGGTATCGGCGAGGACCATTCGCAACCGTTTCCATGAAGCTGGGCTACGGTCCCGCACACCGTTAGGCCGTCTTCCGCTCGCGCCCCAATGGACGAATGGAGACGTGTCGTCTTCAGCGATGAGAGTCGCTTCTGCCTTGGTGCCAATGATGGTCGTATGCGTGTTTGGCGCCGTGCAGGTGAGCGCCACAATCAGGACTGCATACGACAGAGGCACACAGGGCCAACACCCGGCATCATGGTGTGGGGAGCGATCTCCTACACTTGCCGTACATCTCTGATGATCGTCGAGGGGACACTGAATAGTGCACGGTACATCCAAACCGTCATCGAACCCATCGTTCTACCATTCCTAGACCGGCAAGGGAACTTGCTGTTCCAACAGGACAATGCACGTCCGCATGTATCCCGTGCCACCCAACGTGCTCTAGAAGATGTAAGTCAACTACCCTGGCCAGCAAGATCTCCGGATCTGTCCCCCATTGAGCATGTTTGGGACTGGATGAAGCGTCGTCTCACGCGGTCTGCACGTCCAGCACGAACGCTGGTCCAACTGAGGCGCCAGGTGGAAATGGCATGGCAAGCCGTTCCACAGGACTACATCCAGCATCTCTACGATCGTCTCCATGGGAGAATAGCAGCCTGCATTGCTGCGAAAGGTGGATATACACTGTACTAGTGCCGACATTGTGCATGCTCTGTTGCCTGTGTCTATGTGCCTGTGGTTCTGTCAGTGTGGTCATGTGATGATCTGACCCCAGGAATGTGTCAATAAAGTTTCCCCTTTCTTAGACAATGAATTCACGGTGTTCTTATTTCAATTTCCAGGAGTGTATCTATTCCTCTCTATGCATGCAGACTCGTAGATTTCTATGTACTTC
The DNA here is from genome assembly GCF_023897955.1 of Schistocerca gregaria. NCBI lineage: Eukaryota > Metazoa > Arthropoda > Insecta > Orthoptera > Acrididae > Schistocerca > Schistocerca gregaria. The sequence goes on along the minus strand of NC_064924.1, from coordinate 316,947,541 downwards.
TCACTTCTTGCGCTGAAGTTACTCGATTTGTGTCGGACAGCACATGAAACGTTCAGAATAAAGTAACACAGTACACAATATTTCAGTCCCCCATGATCCTGCTCACAAAGCTTACTGCGTGCACTGCAGTGCCAGAGAGACGTTGTCTCACTGCATTGTCAACTACATCTACATCCATATTCCGCAAGACACCTTACCGTTTTTGGCGAAGGGTATTTTTGGTGTCACCTATCAGAGTCGTACCTAAAAGTGTCAGGGGTCCCATATCACTCCAACTGCACACGCCCCACACCAGCTTGAACAGTCCCCTGCTGACATGCAGGGTCTATGGATTCATGGTGTCGTCTCCATACCCGTGCACGTCCATCCATTCGATACAATTTGAAACGGGACTCTTCCGACTAGGCAACATGCTTCCAGTCATCAACAGACCAATGTCAGAATTGACGGGCCCAGGCGAGGCGTAAAGCTGTGTGTCGTGCAGCCATCAAGGGTACATGTGTGGGTCTTCGGCTCCGAAAGCCCATATCGATGAAATATCGTTGAATGGTTCTTACGCTGACTTTTTTTTTTATGGCTCAGCATTGAAATCTGCAGCAATTTGCGAAAGGGTTGCACTTCTGCCACTTTGAACGAGTCTCTTCAGTCGTCTTCTTGCAGAATCTTTTTTCAGCGGCAGCGATGTCGGAGATTTGATGTTTTACCCGATTGCTCATATACGGGAAAATCTCTACTTCACCGCTACCTCGGAGATGCTGTGTCCCGTCGCTCTTGCGCCGACTGTAACACCGCCTTCAAACTCACTTGATAACCTGTCATTGTAGCAGCAGTAACCGATACAACTGGGCCAGACAGTTGTCTTATATAGGTGTTGCCGACCGCAGCGTCGTATTCTGCCTGTTTACCTATCTCTCCTCCCCCCATGAACCATGGACCTTGCCGTTGGTGGGGAGGCTTGCGTGCCTCAGCGATACAGATGGCCCTCCCGTAGGTGCAACCACCACGGAGGGGTATCTGTTGAGAGGCCAGACAAACGTGTGGTTCCTGAAGAGGGGCAGCAGCCTTTTCAGTAGTTGCAGGGGCAACAGCCTGGATGATTGACTGATCTGGCCTTGCAACATTGACCAAAACGGCCTTGCTGTGCTGGTACTGCGAACGGCTGAAATCAAGGGGAAACTACAGCCGTAATTTTTCCCGAGGACATGCAGCTTTACTGTATGATTAAATGATGATGGCATCCTCTTGGGTAAAATATTCCGGAGGTAAAATAGTCCCCCATTCGGATCTCCGGGCGGGGACTACTCAGGAGGATGTCGTTATCAGGAGAAAGAAAACTGGCGTTCTACGGATCGGAGCGTGGAATGTCAGATCCCTTAATCGGGCAGGTAGGTTAGAAAATTTAAAAAGGGAAATGGATAGGTTAAAGTTAGATATAGTGGGAATTAGTGAAGTTCGGTGGCAGGAGGAACAAGACTTCTGGTCAGGTGACTACAGGGTTATAAACACAAAATCAAATAGGGGTAATGCAGGAGTAGGTTTAATAATGAATAGGAAAATAGGATTGCGGGTAAGCTACTACAAACAGCATAGTGAACGCATTATTGTGGCCAAGATAGATACGAAGCCCACACCTACTACAGTAGTACAAGTTTATATGCCAACTAGCTCTGCAGAGGATGAAGAAATTGAAGAAATGTACGATGAAATAAAAGAAATCATTCAGATAGTGAAGGGAGACGAAAATTTAATAGTAATGGGTGACTGGAATTCGAGTGTAGGAAAAGGGAGAGAAGGAAACATAGTAGGTGAATATGGATTGGGGCTAAGAAATGAAAGAGGAAGCCGCCTAGTAGAATTTTGCACAGAGCACAACTTAATCATAGCTAACACTTGGTTTAAGAATCATGAAAGAAGGTTGTATACGTGGAAGAACCCTGGAGATACTAAAAGGTATCAGATAGATTATATAATGGTAAGACAGAGATTTAGGAACCAGGTTTTAAGTTGTAAGACATTTCCAGGGGCAGATGTGGACTCTGACCACAATCTATTGGTTATGACCTGTAGAGTAAAACTGAAGAAACTGCAAAAATGTGGGAAATTAAGGCGATGGGACCTGGATAAACTGAAAGAACCAGAGGTTGTACAGAGTTTCAGAGAGAGCATAAGGGAACAATTGACAGGAATAGGGGAAAGAAATACAGTAGAAGAAGAATGGGTAGCTCTGAGGGATGTAGTAGTGAAGGCAGCAGAGGATAAAGTAGGTACAAAGACGAGGGCTGCTAGAAATCCTTGGGTAACAGAAGAAATATTGAATTTAATTGATGAAAGGAGAAAATATAAAAATGCAGTAAATGAAGCAGGCAAAAAGGAATACAAACGTCTCAAAAATGAGATCGACAGGAAGTGCAAAATGGCTAAACAGGGATGGCTAGAGGACAAATGTAAGGATGTAGAAGCTTATCTCACTAGGGGTAAGATAGATACTGCCTACAGGAATATTAAAGAGATCTTTGGAGAGAAGAGAACCACGTGTATGAATATCAAGAGCTCAGATGGCAGCCCAGTTCTAAGCAAAGAAGGGAAGGCAGAAAGGTGGAAGGAGTATATAGAAGGTTTATACAAGGGCGATGTACTTGAGGACAATATTATGGAAATAGAAGAGGATGTAGATGAAGACGAAATGGGAGATACGATACTGCGTGAAGAGTTTGACAGAGCACTGAAAGACCTGAGTCGAAACAAGGCCCCCGGAGTAGACAACATTCCATTAGAACTACTTACGGCCTTGGGAGAGCCAGTCATGACAAAACTCTACCAGCTGGTGAGCAAGATGTATGAGACAGGCGAAATACCCTCAGACTTCAAGAAGAATATAATAATTCCAATCCCAAAGAAAGCAGGTGCTGACAGATGTGAAAATTACCGAACTATCAGTTTAATAAGCCACGGCTGCAAAATACTAACGCGAATTCTTTACAGACGAATGGAAAAACTGGTAGATGCAGACCTCGGGGAGGATCAGTTTGGATTCCGTCGAAATGTTGGAACACGTGAGGCAATACTGACCTTACGACTTATCTTAGAAGAAAGATTAAGAAAAGGCAAACCTACGTTTCTAGCATTTGTAGACTTAGAGAAAGCTTTTGACAATGTTGACTGGAATACTCTTTTTCAAATTCTAAAGGTGGCAGGGGTAAAATACAGGGAGCGAAAGGCTATTTATAATTTGTACAGAAACCAGATGGCAGTAATAAGAGTCGAGGGGCATGAAAGGGAAGCAGTGGTTGGGAAAGGAGTGAGACAGGGTTGTAGCCTCTCCCCGATGTTATTCAATCTGTATATTGAGCAAGCAGTAAAGGAAACAAAAGAAAAATTTGGAGTAGGTATTAAAATTCATGGAGACGAAGTAAAAACTTTGAGGTTCGCCGATGACATTGTAATTCTGTCAGAGACGGCAAAGGACTTGGAAGAGCAGTTGAACGGAATGGACAGTGTCTTGAAAGGAGGATATAAGATGAACATTAACAAAAGCAAAACGAGGATAATGGAATGTAGTCAAATTAAATCGGGTGATGCTGAGGGAATTAGATTAGGAAATGAGACACTTAAAGTAGTAAAGGAGTTTTGCTATTTAGGAAGTAAAATAACTGATGATGGTCGAAGTAGAGAGGATATAAAATGTAGACTGGCAATGGCAAGGAAAGCGTTTCTGAAGAAGAGAAATTTGTTAACATCGAATATAGATTTATGTATCAGGAAGTCGTTTCTGAAAGTATTTGTTTGGAGTGTAGCCATGTATGGAAGTGAAACATGGACGATAACTAGTTTGGACAAGAAGAGAATAGAAGCTTTCGAAATGTGGTGCTACAGAAGAATACTGAAGATAAGGTGGATAGATCACGTAACTAATGAGGAGGTATTGAATAGGATTGGGGAGAAGAGAAGTTTGTGGCACAACTTGACTAGAAGAAGGGATCGGTTGGTAGGACATGTTTTGAGGCACCAAGGGATCACAAATTTAGCATTGGAGGGCAGCGTGGAGGGTAAAAATCGTAGAGGGAGACCGAGAGATGAGTACACTAAGCAGATTCAGAAGGATGTAGGTTGCAGTAGGTACTGGGAGATGAAGCAGCTTGCACAGGATAGAGTAGCATGGAGAGCTGCATCAAACCAGTCTCAGGACTGAAGACAACAACAACAACAACATACCTATCTCTGTATTTGAATACGCATGCCTATACCAGTTTCTTTGGCGCTTCAGTGTATTTCGCATACATTATCCACATACGCCCCTGTATATACGTACACAAATAGGCCTACATCATTATACGACTCATAATTCAAGGGATATGGCGCCATAAACACTGACGTCCTGAAAAAATGCCGCAGTGTGCATGAAGTTTAATACATTTATTCTTTACTACTATGACACTCTTAGAGTCGAGTCAACTTAGAGCATCTCTGACACCTCGCAGCGCTTTTAACAGCTTTCAGCTGTGAAGGGCAAACGGCTGTTAGCGACAACAATAGCCGCCTATAGAGCTATAAAGAGGCGTTGCAATACACACGTTTACAAAATCACGTTGTAAACAAGCGAAGCAGCTGTACTTACACATTTGTAAATTATGCATATTTCTTTGTGAGTCTGTTTCATAATTTCAAAGGTGCTTTCACGAACGTATGGAAATAATTTTTTTTAGATACTCCACGATGCACACTTCATATTGCGCAAGCCACCTTAGTGTGTAGCGGAGGGCACTTTGTGTGCCACTGTCGGTTCCCCCGTTTCCAGTTCAAATCGTGAATGGTTTCGCCGGAAGAACGACTGCTGGTAAGCCTCCGTGGCAGCTCGAATTTCTCTGATTTTACTCTCGTGGTCTTTTCACGAGACATACATAGGTGGTAGAAATATATTGGATTGCACTTCCAGGAAGGTACGCTATCGGAACTTAAACAGTAAACCACACCGCAACACAGAAAGCCTCTATTCCGGAGTACATCACTGAAGTTGGTTGAGCATCTCCGTCATACTTCCACGGTGATTGAGCCAACCTGCAACGAAACAGGCTGATCATCTTTGCATCTTCTGTGAAGCCTACCTGGTAAGAATCGCAGCCTGACAAGCAATATACAGTTACTGGTCGAGAGGGGGTAAGCTAGAATGAGAAGTGCTAGTTTTGCCAAGTTCGCAGAAGATCTTCTGTTAAGTTTGGAAGGTAGGAGACGATGTACTGGCAGGAGTAAAGCTGTGAGGACGGGACGTGACACGTGCTTGGGTAGCTCAGTGGTAGAGCACTTGCCCGCGAAAGGCAAAGGTCTAGAGTTCGAGTCTCGGTCCGGCACACAGTTTTAATCTGCCAGGAAGTTTCAAGGGTAAGCTACCTCTTTTGCGGGTGGACTAGATTTCCTGAGCATTCTTCCAATTAATCGCTGGCTGACACCTGCCTTTCCTGCGATTAGTTCGATGTGGTTGCCCCTCTTAAAACCGCTGCATTCGCACACTTCTATATATTTTATGCATGTGACTGCTTCTAATGATTGTTCTGCAATCGTGAAATGCGTCGTTTTGCTTATTTATGTGCAATATGTTACATTTGTTTAGGCTGGAGGTTATCTGCCATTCCTTGCACGGAGTGTCGATCGTCTGCAGGTTTTCCTGCATTTCGCTACAGTTTTCTAGCTTTGCCACTACTCTTTATAGAATACCATCATCTGCCAAAAGGCTCGTGGAACTTCCGAAGTTGTCCACTAGGTCATTTATATCCATTGTGAAAATTAATGGTCCTGTAAAACCCCGTTGGCGTACGCCCCAAGTTACATTTACGTCCGAATGTTTCTCTCTCTAGAGAATGAAATGCTGTCTTCTGTCCGATAGAAACTATTCAGTCCAATCACACAGCTGGGGTGATATTCCGTACGTATTTTGCTCATTAGGTGACAATGCGGAACTGTATGTGACGCGTTCCCGAGTCAAGGAATACGGCATTAACTCGGGCGTCGGTATCTGCTACTTTCTGGGTTTCGCGGCCGAAAAAAAAGCGACCTGGGTTTAAGGATACAGGGTACTTATAAATGGTGGAAAAATCGAATTTTTAATAGCTTTATGAAATTCTATAGTGTTAGGGTTTCAAATGAAAAATGACCTATATACGAGTATACCAAATTTTAATGTTACGGTCATGTATGCAGCCACGCCCCCTTCATTTCTGTTACGGAAACCAATATCATTTCGAAAAGAACTGTGAACTTTCTGTTTCCAGCGATTATACGGATGATACATTGTATATGTTGGTAACAGTGCAGGTTTCTAGCATCTGTAAATGATTTTATTTGCTAGTGCTTACCTTTGTTTCGCTGAAGCAGTTTGTTCACGTGTTACTGAATGTTTGTTGCCCAAGTGCTACATATATTTGTGCAATAAATACGAACTATGCCACGGATCAAGAAATTCAATAAAAGGAAATTCCGTGGTAACCAGTTCACAAACAAAGCAAGCCACACTGTTGAAAGTAACCTACGTATCAGTTCTTCAGGTAAGAAACTCCCACATTGCACGCCTCCTGGTGATTCAAATTTTTGTGTTAACAGTGGCGCTGTTTATAGTGGATTTGTTGTTGATGATGTAGGCATCTTATCCTCTTTGATAAAGGAAGTAGCGAAATGTAAACAATGTGATGTTGTAGGCTGTCTCGAAATAATTGAACAACAAAGTAGCAGGAAGGTTCAAAAATGGCTCTGAGCACTATGGGACTTAACTTCTGAGGTCATCAGTCCCCTAGAACTTAGAACTAGTTAAACTTAACCAACCTAATGACATCACACACATCCATGCCCGAGGCAGGATTCAAACCTGCGACCGTAGCGGTCGCACGGTTCCAGACTGTAGTGCCTGGCAGGAAGGGTTCAGCGTCAAAATTAGTTGTTCTGTGTGGATCCTGCAATAAATCTACCTCGAAAGTGACTTGGAATATTGTGCATAATTCATATGATGTCAATTTGAAGTTAGTGTATGCAATGCGTGCAACAGGAAAAGGTAAAAACAGGCTGCTCAAACGTTTTATTGTGTGATGTACCTTCCTCCTCCTCCCAGTAGGTTCAGCAAGTGCATAAAAATACTTTTACGTGCCTTGACGGTTGTGTCTAAAGCATCTACGAAACGTGCAGTGGAAGAAACTGTAAATACTAGTGGAACCAGGGACATTGCTGTTGCACTTGATAGGACATGGCTGAAATGGTGTTGTAAGTGCTACTTCTCTGGAGAAAGGAAAAGTTGTTGATGTTGAGTGCTTATCTAAGTACTTCCACACCAGCCATGGTAACACTGAAGGACATATCGATCATCAGTGTTCAAAGAATTATGATGGTTACAGGGGAGGTATGGAGTGTGATGGAGCTCTAAAAATATTTCAGAGGTCGGTGCCAGTTTGTAACGTTAGATATACGAAGTACCTAGGCGATGGGGACTCAAAAGCTTTCAGTAAAATTAATGAGTTCAATGTTTACAGTGATATATTGGTAACAAAACTGGAGTGTTGTGGGCAAGTGCAAATGAAGATGGGTGTTAGATTAAGCGTGCTACGAAGGCAAATGAAAGGAAAGTTGGTATCTGATGGAAAGTCTCTGAGTGGCCGAGCAGATTGACAGAAACTGGAATAGTCCTTCTTGAGAGTTATTATGGACTGGCCATTAGACGAACAGCGCCTGTGAATGATGTTACAGTGATGATAAAAATTGTATGGGCCACCTACTTAAGTTGTCCACAGATGACAATTCGATTCACGGACTTTACCCTAAAGGAACAGATTCTTGCTGTGGTTACCAAAAGCAAAAGAAAGTTGCAAATATACCATCATATTTATGAATGAAATACAAACAATTTTTAGAGACCTGAGCAACCCTGTTTTGATTAGTAAATGTCTTCATGGGGGCACTCAGAATACAAATCAAAGTTTCAACCATTGCATATGGGAAGGGTTACCCAAGAATATGTTTGTAGGACTAAATACATTAAAAGTTGGTGTACTAGATGCAGTGATATGTTTCAATGATGGAGTGATAGGAAGGTTGGAAGTCCTGAGAAATTTAGACATAAAATGTGGCACTAATATGGAAAATCAATTGCTTGCGTGTGACAGACAACGGGTGCATAAGGCTGAAAGATTTGCTCTTCAAGTTACCAAAGAAGCAAGATGTGCTAAAAGGAATGCCAAGAGGAGGCTTGAAGATGAAGAAATGCTGCAGGATTAAGACCATGCTTCAGGAATATGCTGAGGCACAGTTTAATTGCATTCATATCTTCATTCGCAATTTCCCGCAAGTTGTATTTTTCAGAATTCAGGTACAAATATTTCCTAAAGTTTATAAAGCACTGCTCTAATCTGTTCCTGTAACTATTCAATAGTCCATACTTATGTAGTAGACCTAAACTTTATTGCAGAATCAATGATAGAAAAAATAACATTTTTATTAGGAAAAAATTATAAAAATTAAAATGTAAGATATGATACTTTTTATCCTTGTAATATACATAAAAGGTGGAATTAAATAGTTCTAGTACCTCAGCCATCATGTCATGAATATCTGGTAAAAATGTGGTCTCATTGAAATGTATAACATTGGATTAAATGGTACCTCAATTTGGGAAAAAATATTGCATCAATTTCTTTATAATTTTTTAATAACCCTAAGCAGGTTCTAACATTCATGGTGGTGTCTGTTTGTTCTATATCGTGTCTCCCTACCACTTTCGCGCAACGACGCTCTGAGCGTGTTTTTTAGGGAATTGACTAGTCTGAACCTGGGACCTGTTGCTGGTAAGGAGACGCCAGACCACACATGACATTTAGAATTCAGAAGAGTTCAGTGAGACTAGCGATGATATAACCAAATACTTAATGATTTCAGCGTCAGCCCCACTACACTTCCCGTAAAAGAATCTTAATACTAAGTAAATTTAGTGGAAGGGGTCCAAGGCTTTCCTATTTTTAGTTAGCTGGTAAAATAACGTCGAAAAAGCAGTTAAGGTTACCAATGGAAATTTTATTCTACTCACAAAACATCGTTTATAAATTGCACTATTGATAAAAGGAAATGTTTTAATACAGGATGGTAAAAACCAACTGCGTTCAACAAATATGTGAGTGGATTTCCAGGTTCTACAATGGATCGAAGGATGACCTATGCCATATCACATCGATAATCTAGGTTTAAATTAAGTTTCACAAAAGAGAAAACTATCAAAATGGTCTACAGTGACCCTCAATTATCTTTAATTACTTATCTAACTTGTCGTAAATTACAGTGGCTGATGTGGCTTCTCAATAACTATAAAACAGAAAAAAATCGCGTTTCAGATTTTTACTTCAAGTGGCAAATGTGAACACCATGAGCTTTAATTGACGATCGACGATCGACTACGCAAAAAGGGGGTGTAACAGATAAGACTTCTGAAGTTCTGAGTGAAGCCTTATGCGCTCAAAAATGCAGCATCTCGTGCGTTCATTACCTTGTCGGTGTTTAGGCAGCAGGCAGCGCAGCTCCGCTCGCCTCCAGCTCGCCGTCTCGGAACTAACTCACCTCTCCTCGCTTCTCCTTACCACCATTTACCGAAGTTGGTTTAAAAAAAAAACTATTTGGCTGTGTTTTCATCTGATCAATCAGGGTCTCAATGTTAACCTTAAGCTCCGCCTGCAAAAATTCTGTCTATTCAATGAGAAACGTTATACTTTTCGTGGTGGGGCAATGTTTTTAAAGTTTGCAACGTAACAGAGACGCGAAAAAGTCTCACGCTAAAAATTGCAGCTGGTGTGGTGCTTTTAGCGTTATCGTAAGATCTATACTGTTCTTCTGGAGGGCTCTATCTTTTAACATGGGCTGGGGGTGGTCCTAACGTAACAGAGACGCGAAAAAGTCTCACGCTAAAACTTGCGGGTGGTGTGGCCCTTTTTGTGTTATCGTAAGATCTATACTGTTTTTCTGGAGGGCTGTAGCGTTTAACATGGGCTGGGGGGTGGTCCTTGACGTAACAGAGACGCGAAAAAGTCTCACGCTAAAACTTGCAGCTGGTGTGGTCCTTTTAGCGTTATCCTAAGATCTATACTGTTCTTCTGGAGGGCTCTATCTTTTAACATGGGCTGGGGGTGGTCCTAACGTAACAGAGACGCGAAAAAGTCTCACGCTAAAACTTGCGGGTGGTGTGGCCCTTTTTGTGTTATCGTAAGATCTATACTGTTTTTCTGGAGGGCTGTAGCGTTTAACATGGGCTGGGGGGTGGTCCTTGACGTAACAGAGACCCGAAAAAGTTTCACGCAGAAACTTGCGGGTGGTGTGGCCTTAGCCGTTAGCTGGCGACATGGGTGTTATTGTAGGGCCTTCCACCTTAACACGGTTCTGCTCTCGGCTTCTGTTCTCGTTTCTCCCCTCGGAACTGCGTCTGTCTCACGGTGGGAAGGTATGACATGCATTTAGGCATTCTTGTGTTAGTCTGTGGTATTCCATTTGCTCACTCGTTACTCGTATTACTTTGTTTAATTTAATGTCACGATTTATTCGGAGCTATGTGACATAGTACTGGATTTGCTTATCATGTCAGGGTTTTCATGGAAGGTGTTGGATTTGCCTGACACCTTGCAAGGTTCAAAAATATTGAAAATATTTCTAATTTGTTTAGAAAGTGTGCTGCATTACCTGATATCAACAAAAATCTATAAAACATAGATTATAAACAGTGCCTGAAGGAAATAATGTGTTGATTTTTACATAATATTGAGCCGGAAAAGTACCCTGTATCCTTAAGGCAATGGTTGTTTCCTCAATGTACTCGTATGTTGATTTCTACAGAGGAGATTTTCGGTCTCCAGAAATGTCATAATACGCTAGCATAAAGCGTGTTCCGAAAATTGTACGATAGACCGACGTCAAGCCCATCTTATATGATGGACTTTCTTGTCTCAGTTGACTACTAAAGACCAATAAGTCTACTGCAGCGCCCCTGGCATTTTATTCCTGTACTCAGTAGCGTCTGTTTCGAATGGTTATTTTCGTTCTCATATCAGTGTCAAAATTGTGTGTGTTGTGATAGCTGTCTCCTGTGCAGAATGGCATCGCCAAGGTGACAGTGAGCTTATGAGGGATTGCCCTTTTTGAGATAAAATCCAAATTCAGTAACAAAATGAACATACAATGATAATAGAGATTGTTAATGACCAAAGCAGAATTCATAGTGGAAGTTCTTGTCAAAGGTAGTGTGGTAAATTCATCACACTCCTGATAAATGAAAGAAAAGTTAAAGTGGCATCCAAGCATTTCAGAAAAAAAAATATATGCTAGAGCCAATATATACTCGCCATCACATCAAACGATATTTAGAACGCTATAGTACCACCTGTTTGCTCTATATCTTGTTTACTCGCTAAGTGCCAAAGAACGAAAATTATTTTGTTCATCAAATACGAGGACGTTCAGAAAAGTACATTCTGTTCTCAATATCGGTTGGGATATTACGTGACGTGCGTGTTTCTCGGTCGACTATCCTATTTTGCTCACCCAAGTTGCAGAGTTCGTCTATACATGGAGCACCCTCTCCTTCACCAGGACAATACCAGACCACGCACAATCACGGCGACATATGCAACAATCCGATGCCTTGGGTTCGCTGTCAGCGATCATCCTCTACAGTCCTGAGTTGGCCCCTTCCCACTTTCATCTGTTTCCAAAACTTGAAGAACACCTTCCAGATTCGAGGACTTTATTCTGATAGAGATGAAGCGGTGCAGATATTTAAAAAGCTCAGAGTGTTTTCAAATAAAAAGTTCGGAGCCATTACTTTTCAGTACACCCGCGTAATTCTGACTTTTTCACCGCTGAAATAATTTTCATCACGACATATTTATATACTTGCGTTTTTATTTATGGGTAGTGTAGGCTTTTTCTCGGTAAAACGTAAATATCTTTTTAATTTCGGATATTCCGTCTAGTTTCATAGGAGACCACTAGAAAGAAAAAATACCAGGGCCTCGTGTAACTTTCCAGCGCGTCAGGAAAACATAAAAATTAAAAAGACAGGAAAACACAATCAAAGTGAAGAAGACAGGAAAGCACGAAATTTACTTCTGCAATAGGAGCGATCTCGGCCAGAGTAAGTAAACTCACGATGTTAGCAGAAGCCATTGTCCCCTGTTTCTGCTCACGCGCTGTGTACAGCACACTCGGATATTTAGGACGTCACTCTCGGCACAGTCTACGGATCAAAAGGAATTACAGACACTGGCTATGAGCGGACATTGATTGAAATCAATGGGGAGAAGTGCGAATTTGTGTGACTGGGAGTCGAACTCGGGTCTGCAACTCACTAGACAATCCGCTTGCTGCGCCATCCGGACACAGCGGTCATCGCAACTGCGCGGACTGCCCAGTCATCGTTCCCGTCAGACCCAAATTCTCAAGTTATCCACACACTACTAATGTAAAGCCCGTTGCCTATCATCCCCATTACTCATGATATTTCCCCGATTCCCAAAAGAGTTCGTGCCTGGAGAGCGTCCGCACTGAAAACATCAATGGCTGTCCTCGCCTCAGCTTCGTGTCTGAAACAAGACAAACAGGGCATATGCACTGAAGCGCCGAAGAAACTGATATAGACATGCATATTCAAATGCAGAGGTATGTAAATGCGCAGAATACGGCACTGCAGTCGACAACGCCTATGTAAGACAACAAGTGTCTGGCGCAATTGTAGGATCGGATACGGCTGCTATAGTGGCAGGTTATCAAGATATAGATGAGTTTGAACGTGGTGCTACAGTCGGTGCAAGAGAGGTGGGACACAGCGTCTTCGAGGTACCAATGAAGTGGGACTTCCTCGAACGACCATTTCAAAAGTGCACAGTGAATATCAGGAATCCTTTAATACATCAAGCCCCTGACGTCGGTGCGACCGGAAAAAGATCCGCAAGAACAAGACCAACGACGACTGAAGAGAAACGTTCAACGTGTCAGTAGCGCAAGCCTTCCGCGAATTGCTGTAGATTTCAATGCTGGACCGTCAACAGGTATCAGTGTGCGAAAGATAATCGATATGGGCTTTTGAAGCCGTAGACTTACTCCTGTAGCCTTGGTGATTGCACGACACAAGCTTCACGCCTCGTCTGGGCCTGTCAGTACCGACATTGGACTGTTGATGACTGGGAACATGTTGCCTGATCGGACGAGTCAAGTTTCGTATTGTATGGAGCGGATGGACGTGTACGGGTATGGAGACAACTTCGTGAATCCATGGACTCTCCATGGACTGTTCAACCTGGTGGAAACTCTATAATGGTGTAGGGCGCGCGCAGTTCGAGTGATGTGGGACGCCGATACGTCTAGATACGGCTGTGCCACGTGACACGCACGTAAGAATCCATTCATCTCTGTTGTGCATTCCGACGGACTTGGACAATTCCAGCAGGGCAATGCAATACCCCACACTTCCAGAATTACCACAGAGTGGCTCCAGTATCAATCTTCTGAGTTTAAACACTTACGCTGGCCACCAAACTCCGCAGACGTGAACATTATAGAGCATATCTGGGATGCCTTGCAACGTGCTGTCCAGAAGAGATCTCCACTCCCTCGTACTCTTACAGATTTATGGACAGCCCTACAGGATTCATGGTGTCACTTTCCTCCAGCACGATTTCTGACATTAGTCGAGTCCATGTCACGTAGTATTGCGGCACTTCTGCCTGCTCGCGGGGGCATTACACCTTATTAGGGAGGTATACCAGTTCCTTTGGCTGTTCAGTATTTAATCTACTAATCATTGACGTTGTAGACAGTGGCTGGTTGCTGACTTACACGCAGGCAGAAAAGGTCGATTTTGACCAGAAACTCACTCGTGTGAAATGGGCTTCAGATATGTAGGACTGTAGTTTTGTGCGTCGAATGGCTCTCCGCCATGCTTCACGTAGCACTCGTGCACGAAATGGAAACCCGCCAGCGCTGACAGTAGGCAGCAAGGTGTTTGGCACGCACTGGTAGCGTCCACGCTGCGGATGGCCGTGTGAACAGCGGCCGGGGCGTGCGGGAATGCGCCTGCCGCCTGCCGGCCGAGTGCGCGCCACTTTCCGCCTCGTCTTCCCAGAATGCAGCGCGCCGCCGCCGGGCTGGAAAACCCCACCACTGCCTCGGAACTGCCCATTTGTACTCCGCCATCTGGAGCAACATTCGTTCAAGGACGCTCAGCAAGTAGTCGTCTGCAGCAACATAAACGGCTGTACAGTAGATCGTTAGGCTACCTTCAAGTGTTTCCTTACTGGTGTGGTACAGAACGAGTAGCGGAAGTCTCCAGCGGGACCGGAATTCCAACTTTCATATAGTGTACAACACGTTAGAAGGTAAAAGATTCATTCTGGAAGTAACCCGTATGTTATGCTCAAGGTGGACTCTCTTCGTCCGACGTAGAAGTAAATTTGAGTATGTCCCAGAGAAGTGTGCTGCGACCCTTGCATATAAGTTGTATATTTATCACATTGCGGGTAATATTAATAGTAAGGCCACAGACTTCTTGCAGATGATGCAGTTAGTTATAAGACAGTAACGTCTGAAAGAAGCTGCATAGATATTCAGTCAGATCTTGATAAGATTTATAACTTAGAGCAAAGAGAGGCAACTTGTTTTAAATATTTCGGTTTAATGGTAGAATACTGGGAAAATGCAGTCAGTCTACAAAGGAGATAGCTTAAGAATCATTAAAATGAACATAAACAGTCTCGACCTCGAAAAAAGTTGTTTTGGGGGGGGGGGGGGGGTAACAGGTTTCGCTCTTTTTTATCATCTTCAGGTAGGCTTCACTTCTTCAAGCTGTTAGCGTTCGTGGAATCGTAATAAATACTCCGTTCTCCGTCACCGTCTACCATCATGGTATGAGGTATGAAGATATCTCAGACTGAGACCCGTAACCTACGAATAAAAGTACATGAAGATGGTATCTGATCTTTCGGACATGTCCGGAAGAACAGATACGATCTTCATATAGATAAGGCTTACCAGCCTGTGATTTTCTTCAGTACAGGTGCCTCCACAATGCCCGAAGTCTTACGGGAATCGGTAGAGCGACTGCCGCGAGTAATGAGTGCAGTGGGCAGGTGCACTACAAACGTTGTGTGTGGGCAGTAACTTGAAAATGTGGGTCTCACAGGCAGCGATCCAGAGATGAATCCCTGCAGCCGCTCGATCTTCAGTGTCCTCGGTCTCTCAGAATGGCCATGTAAGCAGGATATCTCGGCTTCGAGTCCCGTTTGGGGCACAGATTTTCAACTGTCCCCGTTGATATTTATCAAAGCCTGTCAGGAGCTAAAGGTCTTGATTTCATTGTAATTTCATAAAAATGAAGTTTCTTGCTGTCCAGAATGTTTATGTTCATTTTAAAGTAAGAAAAACGGCTGTTTTCCAAGAGAGATGTTCTCAAAAATTACTGCCTACCATCACTCGTGCAACACGTTTTGAAATATCGGTCAAGCGCGTGGGATCCGTACCAAATTGGACTAACAGCGGATATTGAACGTATACAGAGAAGGGTACCACGAATTGCCACAGGTTTTTTGTCGCACGGGAGAGTATCACAGAGATGCTGAAGAAACTGAACTGGCAGACACTTAAAGATAGACGCAAAGTATCCAGAGAAAGCCTACATACAAAATTTCTAAGGACAGACTTTAAACGATAATTCTAGGAGTACACCATAGCCCCCTACGTATCACTCACATGAGGATCGGTAGGGCAAAATTAGATTAATTACAACCCACGCAGAGGCATTTAGACAATCATTCTTTCCATGGTCAATACGTGAATGGAACGGGAGTGAGCCCTAACAGCTGGTACAATGGGACATACCCTCTGCCATGCAGTTCATGTAGTAGATGTAGATGAAGAAGCCTGGTCGCTTCTTCGTCCGTCCTCGAAACTCCCGTGGCATAGTGAGCAGTAACAACTCTCGTTCGCGGCCGGAATCCACGCACTCTTGGTGATGCGCGGAGCGTTGGACAAATTACGCAACGTACTGCTCTTCTTATTTCATTGGAAATTTTTATTGACGAACCTCGAATCGTTGTCTGCCCTGTTACATTACCAAATCAATGTAATTTAGAGTCGCTAGCCTGGCTTTGATCCAAGAGACAGATTTAAACTTCAGGACTTAATAAATAAAAGCTCTTTAGCCATCTAACTACTTTCAGCAACGATTCTGAGATCCGAGCGCTGGTGTAGAATATGTTCAGCGTTAATAGTTCAGTGCACCATCTTCAACTGGAAATTAACAGTTACCATTTACGATTACCATAACAAGAAAACAGCCGCGCAGTGTAGCCGTGCTGTCTAGGGCGCCTTGCCACAGGTTTATCGAACTACCTCCATCATAATTCTCCGTTATTCCACTCTCGAAGAGCGCGCGAAAAAAAATCTTCCCATGCGAGCTGTGTTTTCCCTTATTTTATTATGATGATCGTTTCTCCCTGTATAGATCACAATCTAAAAGCCATAAACAGAATGTCCGATACGTCCCACTGTGAACTCTATCAATAGTTAAAGCTGTAAAATCTCCAGAAAACTTAGTTACACTGGTGTCAATATAACTATCCTACCACAAAATAAAAATTGTACTGTATTTCTAAGTGGTGAAGCCCTCTATGCTTAACATAACTCAGTACTTTCATACATATTATTTCTAGCTGAAACAAACAGAATCTGCCTTTACTAGTATTCCAGATCATATTAATGCAGGAACAGAAATAAGTGAGCAGTTCGTTTGAAATTTTGTTTTTCTTATAAACTTAAATTTCATGGCCATATAAACAGCTGCATTTCATTACAAATAGTATAACCTTTATATGTATTGTCTCCAGCTGAAATAAACAGAATCCCTTTATTAATATTCCAGATCACATTAATGTAAGAACAGAAGTAAGTCAATAACTCATTTGAACTTTTGTTCTAGGTTTTAAGTATAAAATGTTTGGTTATACAAACAGCTTTAGTGCATTACAAATACTATAACTTTTATACATATTACTTTAGCTAAAATATACAGAAACTACCCTTTAATATTCCAGATCATGTTAATGTAAGAAAACAATTAAATCAGCAGTTCATTTGAAGTTTTGTTATTGTTTTAAATGTAAAGTTCATGGTCATACCAACAGCTGAAACTCTGTCTTATTTTCTTCCTGGGCATTCATGTTAATGCCAATCTTCATTAAAGTATTTGCTTATAAATTGACTGTATTATACGATAATGTATGAACAGAAATAAGACATCAGATCACCTGAAGTTTGTTCTTGCAATAATATTTTATTTTGAGGTCTCATGTAAACGCCAGTCTGATTAAAGTATTTGCTCATATAACTAATTCAATACAGGCAAAAAAAAAAAACATCTCCGAGCAAAGTAGGCCTATGTCACATCTTTTTGTCAAGATCTTTTAAACAAGCAACAGGGATACTGGCAAAGTTTGGTTATCACAGTGTAAATGTGTACAGATTGTGTACAATTGTGTGAAGTGATGTACCAATTGGCCATAAAAATTTAAAAAGACAGATGGGCGCAAACGGAAAAAAGCCTCCTATACTATCGCAGTAAGCACAAAACTAAAAAAAATTGCTTCCATACCAACAGATAACAGTACTCATGGTGATACATTAAGGTATGTTCCATCTTCTTGTCACATACGCAGCACTCAGCATTATGCTAGAAACAGTGATGTGACTTCCAGAAAACCATCTGAAAATGAACCTGAAAAAGTTCGAAAACAGGTACATGGAATAATAAATAACTATTCAGAAAAGTAACTGGTTGCAGTTTTATGTATTTACATTCATAATTTTAGTCTTTAAATATTTAGTTGAATTAGCATTTAGATTTGTGTATTTATCGTCTAACCGAAATTCAGCGGATTCCTTTTAGCACTTATGAGGATGACTTCACACTTTTCATTATTTAGAATCAATTCCCACTTTTCGCAACATACAAATATCTTATCTAAATTATTTTCCTATTGGTTTTGATCATCTGAAGACTTTACAAGATGGTAAGTGACAGCAGCATGCGAAAAAATCTAGGAGGACGGGGTAGATTGTCTCTTAAATTGTTTATGTGGAACAGGAACAGCAAAGGGCCTATAACACTTTCTTGGGGAACGCCAGATACCACTTCTGTTTTACTGGGTGACTTTAATAGCCAAAGATGCATCGCGTGGTCACCAATATTAATTAAAAATCTATCATCATTACCTAAGACTCTTTCCAAAACTGGGACAGTGTCAGTCCTGTGGCTAGTGAAAAATTTTAGTATTTAAATAAATCGTCAAAACCAAGTCTGAAAGGTATCTTTTTTGCCTATACCATTTCTTCGAAAATTGTTATTTGATGTAATTTGAATTCCTTTAAAAGCTGGTATACAGCTGAAAGCGGTTTATTTCAGAAATATTGATTACTTCATATACGGTTACCCTCAACAGAGAACTATTTGTCAAGGCACACTAGTGTTCTTATCAGCCTTATGTTATGTCTGCTGTTTGTATTCCATTTCTTTCTGTCCTGCGACAATATCTTCACGTCCACATTCTTTCTACAACTGAACCCTTCGATAATATGGCTTACTGCTCCGCATGCACCAATCGCACAATTTCAGCAAACTATCTTCATTTCTTTAGAAATTTTTCACACTAGCACTTTTCTCCTCCTGAAAGAAGTTTGCTGCCTATGAATATGGACAGTTCTTCTTCCTTTATATCGTTTTGTATTTCTCTTTTCCTATTTGACAGTACTATATCCCTTCCTACTATGCATGTCACCGGCTACTAATGATAGGCAAGATGTTACTCCCGTTTCGTTTATTCTTCATCAGTTTTATTCTGTTCTGGTTTTACATAGACATAGTCATTTACATATCATCATTTGCACTACTATTCTCCTATATCCTTATTACCTTCACTGATTTAAGTGAATCTCCGCATTGCAAAATTATATCGAATTGTTTTTATATTGCTTCAAGGGGTGGGCCATATGTCTTTCCTGAACTTAGATCTTATATCGGTTTTTACAGCATTGAGAATTTAATCACTATAAAAATTTAGTAGCAGTCATTCCAAGATTTTATCCAAACATCCAGAAAGATGCAATTTTATCCAAAACTTGCATGGTGTAGAAGCAAACATAGCATATAAATTCTTGTTTGTGGGTCTTGAGCACCGCTCTCGAATCTGCGGAAACTGTTGGTGACCTTTCATGTCCTCTATATCGGTATGGAAGTTTTGTTAATGGAACAGCTTGCACGAAAACAATGACTCACGCTCTTGAAGCAATTTCAAGATCTCGTGGAAGATAGGCACCTCATTACGTACAACGTGGCGTATCAGTAATCGAATCACGAAGGACTCGTTATGGAAAGCAGTGACCTAAACGGTGTCATTTTTCCCCCGTGATGTGAATTTGATGTCGTAAAATCTGAGAACACATAAAATATTACGGCATCGCGGGGTGGTTTCATGTTACTCCGAAGCGGCACGGTTTGGAAGAAACAGCCGTTTACTGAAACGTCCGCCTGTGAAAATGAAGCAACAAGCCCCGCACGTGACTGGGCAACTTATGCTGCCATTCAGTGCGCCATCTACCAGTCACGCCGGCCATTCACGTTCCAGTCCACTGTGCACAAAGGAAAAATTCAATTCTCCCAGCTCCTTAGCTGTAGGGAACCGACGGCAACGAACCGTGAGCCCAAAATACATATGACGGTAAAAGTACTGTAAAAAAATCACGAAAGGCTCCCAAGTTTGAAGGAATGTAGAAATTGTGAGGTTTTCCGAATTTATCTTGTCTCAGATATCATGGAAAACTGAAACTAATCTATAATTTTAGAGGCTATAGAGGACTTCTTACGCAGCGAAGTTATAAGTTGCAGGTCCCAACGTATGAGTGAGAACTGTTAGACGTGAAAGAAATTTCAGGTGTACTCCAAGAGACTGTTGGAGGACTGTTAGAATGATATAAATTGGTATGCAACACTTAGGAACGATAGTTGAAATGGTAGGGAATCTGAATGTGGAAGTGGTGAAGTGCTGCGCGTAGAAGACTTAAACATTTCGTAGACTTATTACTTTTTTTTATTTTCAAGTTTTAACAATTATAAATTTTCAGATATTTGAGAACTTGGTCCAGAGGCACTCAGGACAATAATTCAAAATGTTCTTTAACAGTAGAAGTTAAAGAATTCTCGAACATTTCAGAAAGTGTGGATTTAAAAAAAAACAATAGCCAAAATCAGACGCATCTGCTTACACTTTTAAAAAGACAATTAAATAATTTACAAATCCTCATGCATTTGATTCACATCCATTCAAAGGGGGAGCTGAAGGGCCGCGGTGGTCTCGCGGTTCCAGGCGCGCAGTCCGGAACCGTGCGACTGCTACGGACGCAGGTTCGAATCCTGCCTCGGGCATGGATGTGTGTGATGTCCTTAGGTTAGTTAGGTTTAAGTAGTTCTAAGTTCTAGGGGACTAATGACCACAGCAGTTGAGTCCCATAGTGCTCAGAGCCATTTGAACCATTTTTGAACAAAGGGGGAGCTGAAATTTAAGTGACCAATGTAAGGTTATCAGCTTGAGTTCAGTCCCCGCATCAAACAATTGCTTGGTTGGCTCAAACTCTAAAATGCACATAAGATACACATTGAAATCATGTAACAGGTACAAATTACAAATAGCAACGGGTGCTCCCCATCAAAATGAGAGAACCTTGCCCGTTTATCCTACAAACACGACAGACAACTGAATGTAAAAATATTCTAAAACGATTTAAGCATCTGATCGTTTAAAATAAATGCGAAATAACTCAACACACGAATGCTTTCAATAGGGGGTTTTCAAAAGATACGTTACAACTTCAGTGTAATAGCTCTCGACTTGTAATTAATGTAGATAAAAAAAAGGCAAAGTGTGTTTGTTCCATTAACTCGAAAAGTTTTATTCCGATTCTTTAATCAAATTCTGCATGCGCTCGCCTTGTGGCACGTACAGTATCTAGTTAGTATTCCAAGACGGTCCTCACCCGATCTAAGAACGCCAATTGTATCAATAGCTGCAGTTATTCTTGCCTTCAAATCACAAACTTTCGGTTATTCATGAGGTTTGATTTACTGTAACAATAGCATGTTTCTGTGGAAACAGATGAAGACAGTTTCGGAGTAGCTGATGCACTGCCATACGAGGGATTCGCAGTTCTTTTGATGGCTTACTAACAGACGTATCGAATAATTTCCGTATCTCATCACTTGTCCTTCGCCTGCTACATGCTGTCTCAAATCCACCGTCCGTTCCCATGAAGTTTACGTACCATTTTCTTATGGATCGCTGAGAGGACAGTGGTTTCCCGTATCACGTTCTGAAATATAATCTGAACTTGGGTCTCTGACGTCGTTTCAATAAAACAAGCCCCACACTGCGCCTTTTCTTGTTTAGACCCCTTTTTTCGATTCATTTACGTTGCTCTTACCCCCCTGCAACAGAAAAAATTCTGTTATTTTGTTCTTCTCGCCTGGAAAGACAAAACAGTTATTCATTACCTTAAATGAAAAAAGGTTTCTTTGAGTTAGTGCATCAGACAACCTTTACTTTGTTTCTTTAAGTCAGTTACAAAACGAGTTATATGTATCTTTCGCGACACCTCCAAATCTTTGGACACGGTTCGAGTCGCTGAGTGATTAAAAATACAGGTACATATTTTAAAGAAACAATGTCAGTTTTTAATCAAGTAATAATGGAACTAGAGCCGACCGAAACGTGACCCCTTTTAAAACTGTCTTAAACATAACTTGGGCACGTTTCTGTTACCAAGAATGTTGGTCCCCTTTTAAAAAACACACCAAATAACGGCCGCTGGCGAAAGCTGCACAATGCAAAAGGCATGAACCCAAAACAACTGTCAGTTAGCGGGGCGCAGCAAAAGAAGTTCAAGGAAATAGCATCCAATATTTAAGCACACGCAACGAGATTCTCACCATTTGCTTCTACGCCGGATCCCGAAGCTACAAGGAATGCTGGCAGGACCACATCAAATCAGCAAGGCAATCAGAAATGTGAACTGGCCGACTCAGAAGACGCAACCCGCGTCCGTGAAGGCGGAGGGAAGCAACGACTCTTCACATAGTGTTGGCACACTCTCCATAGTCAACAGCCGGCAGCCACAACACGATGACCGCCTCCGTCCTCAGCGGGCGAGCCCTCTTAAGAAATGCAGGACAGCCAGCGAGACAAGACACACGGAAATTAGCCCGTGCCGTTTAAAATCCCTCCAAGCCGCCCCAAGTCTGCCCCTAGCGAGAATCCAGTAAGGCTGTGGCTAGAGAATAAAACTGGAAAGACTGAAGCAATGGCCAGAACAGGCGTGAGCGCGCCCGCAGCTCAGAAGTAACTTTCGCATTAAGTGTCACTGCCCAGTAACAAAGCTCAAACTTGCACCATACACAGAAAGAAATTCTGCAGTATAGTACAGAAAGTAATACGTAATGAGTCGATCAGACATGCTACTTCGTTAAAGTCAGTACCGCCATTAGACTGTTTTTTTTATTTGCAGTGTTACATTTACACGATCATTATTTCGGCTTTAAATCGCCGTTATCAAATGTTTTAACGTTACGCAGTGCCTGAGATGGCATATTGTCGTATTTAAAATACACTATTACACACTACGCCATCTTAGGCACTGTATAACATTAAAACATTTGATAATAGCAATTTAAATCCGAAATCATGATATGTAAACGTAACACTGCAAATAATAATAATAATAATAATAATAATAATAAACAGTCTAATGGAGGTACTGACCTTAAAGAAATGTACTATGACTGTGGCCCCACATTATGAAAAAAATTATTAAAAGAAATACTAATTTTATTGAAAAGAATGGTTACATTGAAGTCACCACGATTCATGATGGTCCCTTTGGCCGAGCGGTTCTAGGCGCTTCGGTCTATAGCCGCGCGACCGCTGCGGTCGCAGGTTCGAATCCTGCCTCGCGCATGGATGTGTGTGATGTCCTTAGGTTAGTTAGGTTTAAGTAGTTCTAAGTTCTAGGAGACAGATGACCTCAGATGTTGAGTCAGATGGTGCTCAGAGCCATTTGAACCATTTGTATCATGATGGTCCCCTAGACATTACAAAATGTAGGTCGTGGTTCTTAATAGGGTGGGTGATCACCGTGGATGGCAATGCATCTTCTCCAACGTGATCCCACACATGGCGTAAGGTTGGTAAGGAGTTCTTGCGGGTGTGCATTCCATTCTTCCACCAGAGCCGATTGACCACTACTGGACGGACGTTGGTGCATGTGGACCCACAGCAATACGTCTCCCCAATGCATATCATATATGCTTCATGGGATTTAAATCAGGGGTACAGGCAGGCCAGTCCATTCTCGGAATACTCTCTCGTTTCAAGAGCTCCTTCAGCTGTTCGATACGGTCGCACATTGTCATCCATAAAAATGAAGTCAGGGCCTCATGCACCCCTGAAAAGATGCACATGAGGAAGGAATACAGTGTCACAACAAGGGCGACCAGATAGTGAACCGTGTTCAAAGATTTGGAGGTCAGTGCGCGCGTGTAACGTAAAGCCTCCTCACACCACGAAACCTGGACCACCAAAATGATCGTGTTTGACAAAGTTCCTAGGTGAACTACGTGTTCTAACGTCTCACCATATGATGGTACGTCCATCATTGTCAAAAACGATCGTTTTGGTGGTCCAGGAGTTATAGTGCGGGAGGCAAAACGGTGCGGGAGCGTACTGACCTCCAAGTCTTTGAACACGGCACACTCACTGCTCACTGTTACTGCGACACTGTACTCCTTCGTTCGTCTTTTCAGGGGTGCATTCGGCCCTGACTTCATTTTTTATGGATGAAAATGCCCGACTAATTGAACAGCGCAGGTGGGGGAGCTCTGGGAACGAGAGGACATACATCGAACGCACTGGCCTACCCATTCCAACGACTTAACTCCCATCGAGGATGCGCGACACACATTGGGGAGACGCACTGGAGCACGTCTACACGCACCAACGATCATCGAGCAGATTTCAACAGCGCTGGTGGAAAAACGGAAGGTCCTACCACAAGAACTTCCTAGCGACCTTGTGGCCAGCATGGAAGTACGTTGCAGACCATGCGTTGCGCCCGTAGTTACCTCACACGCCATATTAAAAACCATACCACTCCCCCGTCCCCCCGTCTCCCGGTTGTAATGTCTACGTGATCACCATGAATCGCGGTGACTTTAGTGTATTTATTATCTTTGAATAAAAGTGCGTTTCCTGTTCGTCTCATTGCTTATTTCTTTCAGTTACGTTCTATATTACACTTCACTGTACCGCAATATAGTGGTTCATTCTGTGCATAGTCCATGATTTATTTAGCTATTTTCTTTGGCAGCGACATATCATGCGAAAGATACTTTCGTCCTTAAGTTTCGCTCACCAGAGTAGATAAATCATCTCGTGAGTAACAATGTAAACTTAGTGAGGCTATTCGCTGACAAACGCTTTGTTCATAGAAAAAGCAAACCACAGACATTTCGTAAACCACATCAAATACTGACGAATCGATTCCACAGACAGAACGTGAGGAGAGGGGCTAGTGTACTTCGTTAATACAAACCATAAAAAATGCACAGAAATATGTTTTTTAAAACAAACCTACGTTTTTTTAAATGGAACCCCGTTAGTTTTGTTGCACATCTGAACATATAAACAAATACGTAATCATTCCCGTTTGTTGCATTGTACAATGTTGATTAAATCCGGAGATATTGTAACCTAAAGTTGACGCTTGAGTACCATTCCTTCCCCGTTCGATCGTGTGTATCGGAGAGCACCGAATTGCGTAAGGATCCAAAGGGAACGGTGATACACCTTAGGTACAGAAGAGACTGGAACAGCACATTACGACCACATGCTAACACCTTTTTATTGGTCTTTTTCACTGACGCACATGTACATTAGCATGAGGGGTTCCATTTTTAAAAAAAACCTAGGTTTGTGTTAAAAAACATACTTCCGTGCATTTTTTTATGGTTTGTTTTAACCAATTACACTAGCTCCTCTCCTCACGTTCGGTCTGTGGAATCGATTCGTCAGTATTTGATGTGGTTTACGAAATACACTCCTGGAAATTGAAATAAGAACATCGTGAATTCATTGTCCCAGGAAGGGGAAACTTTATTGACACATTCCTGGGGTCAGATACATCACATGATCACGCTGACAGAACCACAGGCACATAGACACAGGCAACAGAGCATGCACAATGTCGGCACTAGTACAGTGTATATCCACCTTTCGCAGCAATGCAGGCTGCTATTCTCCCATGGAGACGATCGTAGAGATGCTGGATGTAGTCCTGTGGAACGGCTTGCCATGCCATTTCCACCTGGCGCCTCAGTTGGAGCAGCGTTCGTGCTGGACGTGCAGACCGCGTGAGACGACGCTTCATCCAGTCCCAAACATGCTCAAAGGGGAACAGATCCGGAGATCTTGCTGGCCAGCGTAGTTGACTTACATCTTCTAGAGCACGTTGGGTGGCACGGGATACATGCGGACGTGCATTGTCCTGTTGGAACAGCAAGTTCCCTTGCCGGTCTAGGAATGGTAGAACGATGGGTTCGATGACGGTTTGGATGTACCGTGCACTATTCAGTGTCCCCTCGACGATCACCAGAGGTGTACGGCCAGTGTAGGAGATCGCTCCCCACACCATGATGCCGGGTGTTGGCCCTGTGTGCTTCGGTCGTATGCATTCCTGATTGTGGCGCTCACCTGTACGGCGCCAAACACGCACACGACCATCATTGGCACCAAGGCAGAAGCGACTCTCATCGCTGAAGACGACACGTCTCCATTCGTCCCTCCATTCACGCCTGTCGCGACACCACTGGAGGTGGGCTGCACGATGTTGGGGCGTGAGCGGAAGACGGCTTAACGGTGCGCGGGACCGTAGCCCAGCTTCATGGAGACGGTTGCGAATGGTCCTCGCCGATACCCTAGGAGCAACATTGTCCCTAATTTGCTGGGAAGTAGCGGTGCGGTCCCCTACGGCACTGCATAGGATCCTACGGTCTTGGCGTGCATCCGTGCGTCGCTGCGGTCCGGTCCCAGGTCGACGGGCACGTGCACCTTCCGCCGACTACTGGCGACAACATCGATGTACTGTGGAGACCTCACGCCCCACGTGTTGAGCAATTCGGCGGTACGTCCACCCGGCCTCCCGCATGCCCACTATACGCCCTCGCTCAAAGTCCGTCAACTGCACATACGGTTCACGTCCACGCTGTCGCGGCATGCTACCAGTGTTAAAGACTGCAATGGAGCTCCATATGCCACGGCAAACTGGCTGACACTGACGGCGGCGGTGCACAAATGCTGCGCAGCTAGCGCTATTCGACGGCCAACACCGCGGTTCCTGGTGTGTCCGCTGTGCCGTGCGTGTGATCATTGCTTGTACAGCCCTCTCGCAGTGTCCGGAGCAAGTATGGTGGGTCTGACACACCGGTGTCAATGTGTTCTTTTTTCCATTTCCAGGAGTGTATATCCAGCGGTAATGTCAGGTGACTCATCCTATATATATATATATATATATATATATATATATATATATATATATATATATATATATATATATATATATGAAATGGCTGGTGAGCCGTAACTATATATATAGTTAAGGCTCACCGGTCATTTGACCATCTTCTTCCGTGCGGATGCACAAACAGTGCCCGCACTCTTACGGGAATCGGTAGTAAGGCCGCGAGTAATGAGTGTAATTGGCGGGTGCCCTATGAATATAGTGCGGGATAATAAGCTGCGAATGTGGGTCTCACGGGAGGCGTGCCAGAGATAAGTCCCTGCAGTCGCACTATCCTCTGTGTCCTCGGTGGCTCAGTCAGAAAAAAAATTAGCAACTATGCAGAGAAAACCGTCGTATTTGATGGCGCCAACGAGCCTTTTATACCCGGAAGAAATGTTCAAATGTGTGTGAAATCTTATGTGACTTAACTGCTAAGTTCATCAGTCCCTAAGCTTACACACTACTTAACCTAAATTATCCTAAGGACAAACACACACACCCATGCCCAAGGGAGGACTCGAACCGCCGGAACCAGCCGCACAGTCCGTGACTGCAAGGCCGTAGACCGCTCGGCTAATCCCGTGCGGCAATCCTGGAAGAAGAACTGCACCCCGACTCGAAGAAAAATGCCGTCAACTGGTTGAAGGGACACGCGGAATTTTACCTACTGTGCAGTAAAGAAAGGAGCGAAAGAGATTTTTGGACGCACATCTCCGACGAGCAGCACAACCTACTACAAAAGTGGTTCAAATGGCTCTGAGTACTATGGGACTTAACATCTGTGGTCATCAGTCCCCTAGAACTTAGAACTACTTAAACCTAACTAAACTAAGGACATCACACACATCCATGCCCGAGGCAGGATTCGAACCTGCGACCGTAGCAGACGTGCGGTTCCGGACTGAGCGCCTAGAACCTCTAGACCACCGCGGCCGGCACGACCTACTACGCATCAGTAATTACTGTGATACATACACCAGCTTCCACAGAAGAACCGTCATGTGAACTCCAATTTTCGATGATGCGATTCGGAACATGGAGAAAAGAGACACAATTCGGTTTTTGTGGAAAACATATACAATCAAATGACCAACATCACTCTATGGTCTAGACTTGGATTTCTCCTAAAATGTCCAGGAACCTGTAATTAATTTTAGTTTGTTTTATTACTTTTAAATGTCAGTTGAAAATTATGCGCTACTGTAGAATGTTATGACCAATAAATTGAAAAAAGAAGATGAATAGAGCGTCGCCTTGTAAGCAGGATGTCCCGGGTACGAGTCCCGGTCGGGGCACACATTTTCAACTACTGTCGGCGTTGACTTATGTCAACGCCTGTATGCAGCTAGGAATTTTCATTTCATTGTAATTTTTTTGTATGTGACATGCACGTAACTACCGCCTCTGTCTTTTATTGTTAGTCTTTACTTAAAGTTTTTTATATAAAAAATGTCTTTTCCTATAAATTAACATTAACAAGCCGAAAGGGCATTAGTCATATATATATATATATATATATATATATATATATATATATATATATATATATATATATATATATTGTGACTAAAGCCCTCCTGGCCTGTTAACTATTTTATATGTGACATGTAAGTACTGCCTCTGTCTTTTACTGTTAGTCAGTACTTACACTTTCTTTTTATATAAAGATGTCTTTCCCTATAAATTTGTAACTATTTTATAGGCCAATTTAATTGTTTTAATTCTGAAGAAGGCACCCTTAGAATTGTTCAAACCTGGTCAATAAGACTAAAAATAATTGTGACCGAGGGCTCATTTTTTCAATTTTACATGTAGAATGTTGCTGTTTGATTCATGGAAATGCCGTAAAACATCTAGCAGTAGGCGTGTGATGACAATATAAAGCTAGTTGTGTGAAAAGCCGATTCCAGGATGAGATCAACTGGAAGAATCCTGAGAAAGTGTAATTCACCCACGAGTGGCATCTTACAAAATCCTCTTTCCGCCTGTTATTGAGTAATGCCGGTCAGTTTGAAACATTACCAGGTAAAATTAATGAAGCAGATAAGGATGAGTGCTGGTTACACACTGAATTGATTTAAACTCTTTTCATTTAATTGGTGTACCGTAGTTTTCCAGATCGTTTCAACCAGTACTGAAAATTCCTTCTAAAGGACCAGGAACTGAAACAACTACATGAAACAAAAACTGGAGAGGTTAACTCTTTCCAATATCTGGTACTGCCATATTTCCAGAATCCATTGACTTCTTTTACCACGCTTGCCCCCCGGTCGTAATTATTTAACTGAGATAAAAACTAGCGTCGAAACCTGGGATTAAACCAAGACCTTTTAGACATACACAGATATAGGAATAGCAGTGTGTAGGAATAACATGTTTATGAGTCACGAATAACTTTTAACCCTTACATTTAATCTGTTTCTTGCAAGAGTTCTTCCTTTAATTACTGCAGCTCTAAATTGTCTTTTAGTATCTACTGTTTCTCTTTTGTTTGGGGTTTTCATTTCTGCAGACTGCCAAAGTATATGAGCAACGTATGAATATTTTAATGCTGTGATTCAGTGACAAGTTGCTAGTTATTAGCAAAGAAAAAGGTGAACAAAGATGACTTATCGCAATACTACTGCTCATGGAAGAAAGAGAAAACAAATTAAAACATACTTCTGAAAAAAATATTGAGGCCATGGTAAATAAAGAACAGTGGGCGAAAAGGAAACATTAAGACGTACCGAAAATATATGATGAGGCTTTCTCAAAATAATTTGAAAAACAACACAAGGAGGGCAAGGAAAGACAAATGACGTCAGACCTGTGGTTTTAGAACAAGATGTTCGTTGTTGGTTGGTATATATTTGGATCTCAGGGAGAGGAATCCAAGAGGATGATGCCTACGGGAAAAAGACTAACAACGAAACGGTAACATTCTAGAAGCCAATCGTGGAATACCAGAAATTTGAACGTTGTAGGAAAACTAGAAAACCTGGAAAAGAAAATGCAAAGGCTCAATTTAGATATAGTGGTCGTCATTTAAGTGATATGGAAAGAAGGTGACAGTTTTTATTAGAGGAATAAACGGGTACCATCAGTCTCACCAAAAAGTGGTATAACGGGAGTAAGAGAAGTATAACGGGAGTTATAGAAACGAAGGGAGGGGAGTGAGGTTTCGAGAGCAGTTCAAATATATAGTTGGTTTCATACGAATCGACAGCAAAGCAGCGCTAACAACGATACTTCGGTTATAATACCGTCCTTACAGACATAAGATAAACTGTCAGAGAAAGTATACGAGCATACCGAACGGAAATTCAGTATACATATAAAAGTAGAGAATAATTTAATAAACGAGGGGGATTCGAAAGCAGCAACATACGCCAGATTTACGGAAAAATAGCACCTTTATAATAGGAATATGAGAGGAGAAAAACCAGAGTTACACATAAATTTTAACTAATAACTTCGATTACACTGTTCAAAAATCACAAGAGGAAGAGATATACTTGAAAAATTCCTGGAGACATGGGAAGATTTCATCTGGATTACACCATGGTCAGACAGGGCTTCCAAAATCAAATACTTGATTGTAAGGCATACTCAAGAGCAGATGCAGACTCGGATCACAACTTAGTAATGATGAAGAGAAGATTGGCGCTTAAGAGAATCGTCTAGAAGAAGGCCGTTCAGCTGAAGAGGCTAACACGGAAGTTGGAGATACAGGCATAGGTACGAGGAAGGTAACGACACTGAAACGATGGGCAACATAATAAGTTCTTTATTTGATCAACAAAAGAAGGAAGTATAAAAATTTTCACCAAAAGTCAGGAATACAATAATACAATTCCCTTAAGACTGAAATATATACATAGCATATGGCAGCTAAGGTGAAATGATTTCAGGAAAAACGTGAAGATATAGAACAAGAAATGATCATCGGAAGGACTGTTTCTGCATACAGAATAGTCAAAGCAGCTCTCCGTGAAAAATGAAAGCAAGTGTGTCAACGTTAAGAGCGCATTTGGAGTGCCAGTGTTAAACGCAGAGTAGAGAGCAGATAGATGGAAAGAGTACGTCGGAGGCCTGTACGAGCAGGAGGATGTAAGTGACGATTTGACGGAAGAAGAAATGGAACTCGAAATGGAAGAAACAAGGCATCCCGTATTAGTATCTCAGTTGAATAGAGCTTTGGAAGACTTGAGATCAAACAAGCCAAGACGGATACACAACATTCCTCCGGACGTCCTAAAATCATCGGGGTAAGTGGCTGCGAAACACTATTCTTGTTGGTCTGTGCAGTCTTTGAGAGTGGAAAGAGAGCACTAGAATTTCGGAAAAAATCTCATCCAGCTTCCTATCTAAGTTGGTAACAATATTAATATACAGAAGAATGGAAAAGAAAACTGAAGATCTGTTAGATGACGATTACGCAGACTTATACGGAAATAGGTTCTCCGCAGAATTGGCAAAGAAAATAACATATGGGGAAACACAAGAAGATGGGGCAGACAACAGAACTTGTGTCAGGCTATCAGGAAATAACTTCCGTGGTACTGGCGGAAGCTGTAAAGGATAAAAACTGTAATGGAATACAGAGCTTGGGATATATCCAACAAATAACTGAGGATGTCGGGTGCAAGTGGTCTTATGAGATGAAGAGGGTGCCATAGGAGACGAATTTGTGACAGGCTGCTTCACACCACCAAATACAAGCATAGGTATCTACATAATTTACTTGCCCGCATTGGTAGTTAAGAGTGGGATGAACGTTATATGGTTTACACTTTCCCCTTTCATTTCACTGTCCAAGAGTGAGAGGTGGGTGTGGCTGGTTGGAGGGAATAGTGACGTGCTTATAGAGAGTGGCGCTCAGGACGGCCTCTGGAGGAATTTTCAGGAATTTCTGCAGATACCTAATGCTCTCCTTCGCACTCTTTCGTATGACTCACAAATCTACAGGATATTCCATCTTGTCTGTGTCCTTCTTGAGACTGACAGCGTGTGCTGCGTGCTGCATCCTTACGATTATGATTTTTTTGTGTGTGTTGAGAGCAAGGGTTTCAAATAGTGTGTGCGATGACTATGTGCTCGGTCGCCGTCATGCGTCAGTATGCACTGATGAACCAAAGCATTATGTCCATCATCTTAATAGAGTGTTGGTCTACTTTTGGTACAATAATGATTCTGATTAGCATGGATTCCGTATTTCTGGAGGTATGTGGCACACGCATATCGCATTCTCGTAATTTAGACGCCGGTGGTTTGTGGGTGCTTCACTGACACCCGATAATACTCAACGTGCGTTCCATTCGATTCGTTTGAGGCCAAGACAACAATGTGAGTGTGAGTTCACTATCACGCTTCTCACACCACTATGTCACGACTTCACTGTTGTGACACGCCCAGTTATCATGCTGGAAGATGCCATCGCTTTCGGGGAAATCATCGGGCACATAGGGACACGGTCCACAATAATGATGGGTAGTCCACAGATGTCGTAATGCCTTCGATCACTACCTCAGGTCTCAGGGCTGCCCAGATGAATGTGCCCAATAGAACAAATCTGTCTCCACTTGCCTGCATCCATGACGTTGTGCACCTTCCGAGCGGCCTTTCTCCTGGGTGTCGACGCATATGAGCACGACCATTAACCTAGTGTAACGAGAAACATGCGATGATGTCATCCACACTGCAAAAATTATAAATGATCATGTCCTTGGATAAACATGGGAACACATAGCAGTCGCCTGATGCTGATCCCAATGTTCAACTATGTGCACTTAATAGTAGGCTCTGAAGCACTTCTGCTTGCACTATACTATTCTTTCGTTATATCTGCCACAGATCGTTTCCTAGGGCATGCCTCCGACCTTTGCGTTCTATGACGAGGCCTGGACACACAACGCCTTGTCTCTTACTTGTGGTTTCACCATTCTTCAATCATTTTCCAATTGATGCTCACGACAGCACGGGAACAGCTGACCAGCTACTTTGATTCCGAGATGCTCGTCCCAGGTCTTGGGCACATTCATTGATGAAACAATAGAACACCTGTGTAATCTTTGAGGTCGAGTAACGGCACCAATGCGCTGATGCTGGGGCACCGCGCAGGTGCTTCTCGGATGTCTATGTTCTCTGACAAAGAAAGTGAACCACACTCAAGGGGAGGAGGAAAAGAAATAAAACTTCGCGGTTTGAGATGATATGAAACGTTTTTTCTGTGACCACAATATCAAGTAAAATTTACAAATAATTTAGCAGTAAGAGCCCACTTACTACAGTGTCTACTCACATTAACGTGACCACTTGTCAAAAATCTGAATAACCACTTTTTGTAGGGCGGACCGCAGACAAGTGCAGGAATAGGATCAATTAGGCTGTGAAATGTGACTTGGAGCCATTCCGACTCCAGTGTCGTGGCCAGCTGCGTTAGGTTTCTCGGTTAAGGACCCATGACGCGAACAACCTAATCGAAGTGGTCCCACAGATTCTCTATTGGGTTCATATCAAGTGAATCTGGTGGTCAGGGGAGAACAGTACACTCATCCAGGTCTTCTTCGAAACATGCATATACACAGCGAGCTGCTTACCATGCTGCATTTTCCTGCTCGTAAATCTCATCCAGCCGGGACCAAGGTAGGATCGCCGTATTGTGCATCAAGCACACCTCGCCTGCCACCAGAGAGCAAGTAATGGACTCCCTGCAACGTTCTGTGTCATTCCACACTATTGTTCGAATACTAGCAGCAGTTGGACCAGAGAATTGATGAACCATGTGCAGGCCGCCATTATGGTGTCGTGACCAGGAAGCACTGACTGCCGATGAATGACGTCGCATTGAGTTCAGTGATGAATCTAGGATCTACACTGCGCCAGTTGACCATAGTCGGCGGGTTTGATGGCGACCTGCGGAGATGACTCGTTCTTCCAATTGTTTGGTGAGTCACAGCGATGTTGTTCCTGGAGTTACGTTGTGAGGAGCCATCAGGTATGACCTCAGGTGACTGTTGCTTGCGAGTGAGTGAATTCTGATGGCTAAACGTCACGTCAAGGATATGCTGCGTCCTCGTGTGTTACCTCTCATGCGCATCGTGGTGTCACTTTTCAACAGGACAATGGTCGTTCGCGCATGAATGTCTCTGTGTGAATTATCCGCTTGATGTTGAGGCACTCCTGTAGCTAGCACGATTCCCACATCTGTCCCAGATAGGACATGTGTAGGACCAACTCTTAGGTTAACCCTATCCATTGGCAGTACTCATGCTATCAAAGACCAATTACTACAGTTCTGGACGAGTGTGCCTCAGGAGAGGATAGAAAGGGTTCATGGCACCGTTCTCAATCGAATCAATGCACGTTTGCATGCCAATTGAAGTGCAACCTCATACTACACCGTCCAGTCACATTAATGGGACCAAAGTGCAACAACCACTCGCACACGGCAGGTGGCATCAGTAGCAGTGGAGAGCATGTAAAATGTGTAGGGGGGTGCGGAAAATAATGCAGTCCTTGTCGTAATGAGGAACGATTTATCTGACGTCCAAAAGGGCGTGACCATTGGCTTTCAGGCCGCGGTTGGAAGCATTTCCGAAACGGCTAAGTTCGTAAATTGGCCGCGTGCAGTTAAATTATACCACGCATGGCAAAATGACGCTATCCAAAACCGGTGCCGAGGTAACTGAGGTGTACCATTACCCACAGGTAACAGACGTAAACGATGACTGTGGAGATGTGTGCGAGCGAATAGCTGTGCAGGTGTTGAGCAACTGGCCACCCAACGACCGTTCAGCGAATGCTGCGTATGGGACTCCACAGGAGGCACCTGGTTCATGCATGCATGCTGGCTGCTGTTCATCAGCGATGAAGGGTGGAATGTGCACGCCATTACCGCAACTGGACGTGGTGACAGGTGGACTTCAGACGAATCCTGTTTTATGCTCCATTGTTCAGGTGGCTGCTGGAGTGTACGGCGTGAAACGTCTGAAAGAAAACACGCTGCAAGCGTTATGTTTTTGAAAATGTCTTTATGGTATTCCCTGGATGGTCTCGTCATTGTAAACGGCGCACTGGACCAACACATGTATTTATCCGTCATTGGGGATCCTGTTTTAGGAGGGGCTGATGATAGCGAACTGTAAACATCCTGAAAAAGTGCTTCATTTTTAAAATTGTTTGTAAACGACATAGTTGTTGATATGAACTGAATTATTTATTTTGTAGCCTCAGAGACACACGCATTGACTAGGGGAAATGTTCTCATTTGTGAATGTTCAGTACAGTAGACTGCCCAGGTTAAACACGGAATTTCACTAAATGCAGGTCCGCTCACCAGTATCCTTCAGAAAGTAGTTGCATAAAAATGCACATGTGTTCTACACAAAGAAATTGCACAAAAGTATCTCGTTTAATGATTTTCGCTCCATAGATCAATCGTGCATATCTCACTGATCAATGAGTATGGTCGCTCACGTGTAATAGTTTCCACGGAGATTTCCTTTAGAACTCATTCGCATATTTATTTGGCAGAATAATGACCTTATATTACCGTTGCAGTTATGTTGTCATATAATTTGTTCCTAAGACTTTCAGAATGTGCAGCAACTTTATGGTGCAGTGTATGGCAAGTAAGCTTTCATGTCAAGTTAAAGTTATTTTCTAGCCGAAGACTGAAATTCGAACTTTCTGCGAAAGGAATACCACGTTTCAAATCGTAGACAAACATATAAGTTTCAAAGGAGAAATAAAACAGCCAAGCGGTTGCAAATAATTCTTCAAATCTGTCAAGCATGTAGCTTTAAGATGTCCGAAGGCACGTATGACAAGTTCAGCAATAATGTTATTGCATCAAAAGTAATGATAACATACACCAAGTATAACTTCGGTAACGAAATATTGAGAAAGGGTATAACTGCGTATATTTCACCTTTTCTTTTCTTTTTACATTCAAGGACTTGAAGAAAACAGATATTTTCCAGAGGAATACAAACGACCAGTAGGCTGTTAACGAGCATAGCTTGATAAACACAAAGGCACGTCGTGGCGTAAGTAATTTGCGGCGTTACCCATACAGTTTTGTGTCTTCGTTCTTAAAGACCTCTCTGATCTCGTTTCAAGGTAACATGTGTAACAACTGATTTTATGCTATTTTAAATCCAACCCATCATAGTTATTCTACAGTACTGACCATTAAAATTGCTACAACAAGAAGAAATGCAGATGATAAACGGGTATTCATTGGACAAATATATTATACAAGAACTGACAAGTGATTACATTTTCACGCAATTTGGGTGCGTAGATCCTCAGAAATCAGTACCCAGAACAACCACCTCTGGCCGTAATAACGGCCTTGATATGCCTGGGCATTGAGTCAAACAGAGCTTGGATGGCGTGTACAGGTACAGCTGCCCATGCAGCTTCAACACGGTACCACAGTTCATCAAGAGTAGTGACTGGCATATTGTGACGAGCCAGTTGCTCGGCCACCATTGACCAGGCGTTTTCAATTGGTGAGAGATCTGGACAATGTGCTGGCCAGGGCAGCAGTCTAACATTTTCTGTATCCAGAAAGGCCCGTACAGGACCTGCAAAATGCGGTCGTGCATTATCCTGCTGAAATGTAGGGTTCGTAGGGCTCAAATGAAGGGTGGAGCACGAGTCGTAACACATCTGAAACCTAACGTCCACTGTTCAAAGTGCCGTCAATGCGAACAAGAGGTGACCGAGACGTGTAACCAATGGCACCCCATACCGTCACGCCGCGTAATTCGCCAGTATGGCGATGACGAATACACGCTTCCAATATGCGTTCACCACGATGTTGCCAAACACTGATGCGACCATTATGATGCTGTAAACAGAACCTGGATTCATCCGAAAAAATGACGTTTTGCCATTCGTGCACCCAGGTTCGTCGTTGAGTACACCATCGCAGGCGCTCGTGTCTGTGATGCAGCGTCAAGGTAACCGCAGCCATGGTCTCCGAGTTGATAGTTCATACTGCTGCAAACGTCATCGAACTGTTCGTGCAGATGGTTGTTGTCTTGCAAACGTCCCCATCTGTTGACTCAGGGATCGAGACATGGCTTCACGATCCGTTACAGCCTTGCGGATAACATGCCTGTCATCTCGACTGCTAGTGATACGAGGCCTTTGGGATCCAGCACGCCGTTCCGTATTGCCGTCCTGAACCCACCGATTCCATATTCTGCTAACAGTCATTGGATCTCGATCAACGCGAGCAACAATGTCGCGATGCGATAAACCGCAATCGCCTTAGGCTATAATCCGACCTTTATCAAATTCAGGAACGTGATGGTACGCGTTACTCCTCCTTACACGAGGCATCACACCAACGTTTCACCAGGCAACGCCGATCAACTGCTGTTTGTGTATGAGCAATCGGTTGGAAACTTTCCTCATGTCAGCACGTGTAGGTGCCGCCACTGGCACCAACCTTGTTTGAATGCTCTGAAAAGCTAATAATTTGCATATCACAGCATCTTCTTCCTGTAGGTTAAATTTCGCGTCCGTAGCAGGTCATCTTCATGGTGTAGCAATTTTAATGGCCAGT
Organism: Schistocerca gregaria; assembly: GCF_023897955.1. NCBI lineage: Eukaryota > Metazoa > Arthropoda > Insecta > Orthoptera > Acrididae > Schistocerca > Schistocerca gregaria. The sequence continues at coordinate 316,910,325 of NC_064924.1, read as the reverse complement.
AGTGTATTATTGGAGGCACACACAAATTTTACATTGCCTTCCTGATTTCTAAAATACATTGGCTGAGTTCCGTAATTGTGTCAATTTCTGAATAATCTTTTGCAGTATTTCTGTGATACAAGAACTATAGTAATAACATGTATAAGTGAATAAACTAGCGAAAGCTTTGCTACCAAGACAGTCTCTTCCTTGAAACTCATGGGTATGGCTCGGATTATCGTGATAAAGCAATATTTTACAGAAGTATTTCCAAGCAAAATTGTATGCCTGGGATACAACATCCATCTTATCCAGCAGGTGGTTATAACTAAAGTGCAGCTACGTACAGAGGTCCAGTATGGGCTGGAATAATCGTATGACAGTTTAACTTGGTAGATATTCTAATACGATAATGCGCAATCGATTTACGCTGGAAAAAAGATTAGTTCCAATTTCGCCACCAGGTGCAAATCTGGCGCTGTGAATGCAAGAAAGACATAGAAATGTATGCGTATGTAACGGATTAGGAAAGAGACGTGTGCGGAAAAGGTGAAACAAAATGGCTCTGAGCACTATGGGACTCAACTGCTGTGGTCATCAGTCCCCTAGAACTTAGAACTACTTAAACCTAACTAACCTAAGGACATCACACATCCATGCCCGAGGCAGGATTCGAACCTGCGACCGTAGCAGTCGCACGGTTCCGGACTGCGCGCCTAGAGCCACGAGACCACCGCGGCCGGCAGGTGAAACAAGTGTAAAGGCATAATGTTGCATTTATTATGAACTGCTGCGTATACAATTTGTTCAATATGAGCATTGGAGACGTCGACGAGATGCTGCATCCGTTAAACGACTTTATCAACAGTTGCTGGCAGCAATTCCCGTGGAACCTGAGCAACGTCTTCCTGTTATGGCCTTCAGGTCAGCTAGAGACAGAACGTGTCCCCGGGTTAATGCGTTCTTTTAGATATTCCTATAGCCAAAAGTGACATGGATTCAGATCAGGTGATCTTGGAGGAAATGCATGTGGAAAACCTCTGGAGAATACACGTTGTGGAAGGCTGCATTAAGTAGATCTTTCACTGGGCGGCCGGCCGAGATGGCCGAGCGGTTATAGGTGCTACAGTCTTGAACCGCGCGACCGCTACGGTCACAGGTTCGAATCCTGCCTCCGTCATGGATGTGTGTGATGTCCTTAGGTTAGTTAGGTTTAAGTAGTTCTAACTTCTAGGGGACTGATGACCTCAGAAGTTAAGTCCCATAGTTCTCAGAGCCATTTGAACCATTTCACTGGGCGAGCGACATGCGACATCTTCTTGCATGAAAACAGTGGTTCAATACCGCTGCTTTCTTCCACAACAGTGTAGCGAGACTTCGAATTTCGCCGCGCTCCACTCGTTCCCTCAGATACAAGTTATACCGTCGCAGCGGTAAGAGCGCTCGACGGCAGAGAAAATATATAAGAAAATGAATGGTACTGAAATTGTAACTCTTTTTGTTTTCTACCTGCTTTTGTCTCTTGAGAGCGGAAGCTTAACTTACTTATTAGCTAGTCTTGGTCGGATGAAGACGAAGAAACATATTGATGTGCAGACGTATTGTGGAAGTTTATATAAAATTTGGAGGATAGAAGCAGCAACATAAAATACATTGCATTTAATATCAAGACGATGTTGATTTGTATAAATCAGTGATTGCTGGACGATTGCAAGATTTCGGAGCAGCTACTACTTTCCACGCAGAGATGATGGAGGAGATTTTTGAAGACCTTGACGCCGCACGAAAGAAGACATGTTAACGTGGTAAAGGATGAACGCTTATCTACGCCATTTCCCGCTGTTAATCACATTTTGTTATCCTCGGTCTTTTTCAAATAAATTTTTAGTGGAAATTGGTTTTACTTTTGCTCAGAAACGCCACAAGGACCACCCCAACAATAGCTTTTCCGAGTCACGAAGTCCGATAAGTTTTCTGAAATGCGAAGTCCGATTTGCATTTCATTGTTTCCCTTTTCGCGTTCATTAACGATTTTAAAACCCCCTTTTTTCACCCTTTTCTTCCCACATTTTCAACCTTTTCTTTTCTTCTCTTTTTCTTTTTTGTTAACCACTACAACAGGAATGACGTGCTGTACAAGGAGGTCTCCATAGTATGCGGACGTCGCCGTACACCTGGCAGGCTCTCTGAGTGTATTATCTGCAAAGAAGGACAGACCGAGTATTAAGGTGCTTATTAATCTATAAGACGAAGTTAAATACGGAAAGCGCAATGGCTCTTCGTCCACAACAGGCGGTTTGACGATACCAGAGATTCATCACTTCTGTATATTCACTGCATCTGTAGCGTAATCTGTGCCTCTTCACTCATTAGAATATTGCCCTGCTACATGTCATTATGTGCCAGAAGCCAAAGAGCAAATTCTAAAAGTTGTTGCAGATCATGAGGTGACACTGCACGAGCATTAGCACTATATGGGTCACGTGCTGCATATTCAATTATAGCAACAGCAAACTCGACAATGACTTCCACCGGGATAGAAAACCTTCACTTCCAAGCGCTGCAACAAGCTCATCCGTGTTTTCGAATTTCGTTAGACAGTGTAATGACAACGGGCCTCTCTTCATACCTTTCATTAGGCGATACACCCTCATTGCAGACAGTGATTGCTCGTTCACGTAAAACAGTTTCAGGAACAGCGCTCGCTCTCCCTTCTCGATAGCCACACTGTTCACTCACGTTATGGCTCGCCAAATGACAGCGTGGACGGTTGGTTGGTTGGTTTGTGGGAAGGAACCAAACAGCAAGGTCATCGGGCCTACCGGATTATGGAAGGATGGGGAAGGAGGTCGGCCGAGCCCTTTCAAAGGAACCATCCAGCGTGGGTGTTATACCGTCATGCCAACAGTGTACAGCGACAGATATGCACCTGATGGAGAAATTGGAACTATTTTTTTTTTCAGCATATTTCGTTTCCACGTTAACGCTGCCTTTTGCTTCGATGTGCTAATAACAGTCCACACTGGGTCTCCGTGAGTAGTTGAACTTTAGTTATAGCCACCCCCTATAATTCCCTTGTCAGACGCCTCTTAAGTGTGAAGATCATACAAATCACCCATACGTCCCGTAATATTATCTTTTTTATCATCCATATTAGTACAGTATATACAATAACATATGGTAGAGATAATAAGTTGTGAAATCTACGTTCATAATGTAACTAATACCCATAAACCATTACAACGATTTCTCGAGATTATTTTTATTTCTGTCAGAATGATGTAAGTAACATGACTCCGCCACAAACATTTTCAGTTGATGAAACGGACTGATCAATAATTTTCCTACACCTGAAACTGCAAAGTTACTCTTGTATGCTACTTTTATTAACAGAATGATAAACTATCATTGATTGAGCTAAAGAATTCACCCAAAAGAAATTTGCAGTCAACAGGCAAATTAATCAAGCGAATCTGCTGGTAATGCTAACAGCTATTGCTCGAAACGTTCTCTGGTGGCTAATTCCCCACAAAGCTACTACCACGTTTACCGGTTGCAGCAGAACTTGCTTCAGTAACGTAAGGGCCATAAATTGCGTGCACCTGTCATATACCTCTAAAGCATTACGAAAGCTTCTGCTGTGAGGACTGAATCCGCGAACATGCTGTTGTTGATATATAACCCTGGCGACCGTATGTCACGACATGCTTTGTTTGATATACGACAGCGCATTATGCAATCTACGATAGCGATACGTTGCACCTATCACTCGCCTGAGTAGTGTGACATAAAACGTGTCCCTGACGCAATGTGATTTGTAGCTGTCCTTTATTGGAGAATAGGCAGCAAAAGTTATGTACTTTCGTTTGGTTTATATCAATGAGAAGCTGCTTCACTTATCAGATCACGTTGTACTCGTAAGAGTTGCTCTTGCGGTGACGCAGGTGGAGACGTGAGGAGCGTTCCGTAGCAGTGGTCTTTCGATTCTTACGGAGCTATCCTCACAAATGTACGTTTCGGATATGGTCGACAAAATATGGTCTACAAACTGTGTAATTTACTCACAAACCCTAAATTATTACGGGAAGGAGGAGGAATTGAAGATAAAGAGTAAGTGAGAAAGAAAGAAAGAGAGAGAGGGAGCATATGTTAAAAGGGATAGAATTGTGAGCTGTGAAGCGTACTATTTCAATAGGTTTCTTGTTCTGACCTTTCTTACGGCACTATTTTATCAGTTACAGTGTTTGTGCTTGTGCCTGTTTTTTTGTGTGTGTGTGTGTGTGTGTGCGTCCGTGTGTGTGTGTGTGTGTGCGTCCGTGTGTGTGTGTGTGTGTGTGTGTGTGTGTGTGTGTGTGAGAGAGAGAGAGAGAGAGAGAGAGAGAGACAGAGACAGAGAGTCTGTACACGTTTCCAAATTTAATGCTCTGGATAGCTGTTAAAAATAGGTTATATTGTTGTGTATGTAGTCATTTACTTGTTTAACACGAAATCGGTTTCTTTTCTTTGATTTTAGTGTATTGGTAGCGTTTCAAGGATGTCCAGTTCTTTGCTTTTCGGTTGGATAATTTACGTAGCGTACTGCTGCTTGTGCTATAAATATGTTTTCTTTCATGTAGGCTAGTGGCTACTGTTGACATGAGGTATTTTTTTGTTTTTTACATGACGTTGTGTTTTCCTTAAATCTGGTGCCAATGGTCTGACTGTCTGAACATTGCAAAAAATGGTTCAAATGGCTCTGAGCACTATGGGACTTAACATCTTAGGTCATCAGTCCCCTAGAACGTGGAGCTAATTAAACCTAACTAACCTAAGGACATCACACACACACACACACACGCCCGAGGCTGGATTCGAACCTGCGAACGTAGTAGTCCCGCAGTTCCGGGCTGCAGCGCCTAGAACCGTATGGTCACCTCAGCCGGCAGAACAATGCAGAAGCAACCGTAGTCCACAATTTCAGTTCTGTGTACATCCGTATGGTTTAGCAGATAAGTAGAGCTGTTGTGATGAGGTAATTTCTGAACAGGCTTTTTCTCGGCGGTAAAAAGTGGTAACGCCTCTCCGCTTAGGGATACTGGCTACGTTTTATGTCACTGACAGTAGTAATACCACAAGCGTAGTCGCAATAAGAAACTGTTTGGAAACACGTAACAACAACGTATTACTCTGTCCTTGGCAACATGTGCTTTCTTCCCCCCCCCCCCCTCCCTCTCTCTCTCTCTCTCTCTCTCTCTCTCTCTCTCTCTCTCTCTCTCTCTTTCTCATATACACACACAGTGATGTTTGTAAACGCACACTGTATCAATATCATAAAAAATAATAATAGTATTTAAAAACGACTGAAATGTTACAAAAGGTTCGATATTGTTTGCAGCATCAATTATTACAGTCTGTTTTACTCTGTACCCGTTGGCTCCTGTGCAAAGAGTGTATAATGGATATACGACTCAAGTATATTTGAATTTACGCAAGTGCATATCCATTCCATGGAGGCATACGCGTATCTGGTAAAATAACACAATAATACTTTTTGGTCCTCTGCTTCCAGACAGTGCAACACGTGCCCAACGAATTTGTATGTACAAATCGTCTGCGTTTTGCTTGTTTACATTAATCCATCTGATCATGGTGTACTCCACACAAATATGTAGTGGAAAAATCAGTATCGAGAACGGGTATATTTGAATATTTTGATTGATATTCATTAATGTCACGGTTAGGTCAAACCCAAAATGCCCGCATTTAAGGTCCTGCGTATTTTGTAATGATGGTATGTTTAAAAAGAAAAGTTATTTGAGTTATTATAGTAATTTTATGACAACTGCCCTGCCGTACCTGCAATACATAATAAATACAACTCCTGATTACTAACACGCGTTACACATATCATGTTTAAGGGCAAGCTCTCCCGAAATCGGAGTATAGCCCTTAAGCAACAGCCCAAACATGCGTAGATTTCTTTGCGGGTACTCCTCGACAACAGAAGAAACCTTTCCGTGCATGAAGGTAAAATCTGTCAAAAAATGACTGAAATTATTCATATTATTCTCGGTGTCTTTTATTGGATGCAGCATCTTTATAATTTCCTTGGGTGGTGGGAAAATCAATACCTTCTCTACCCAGGATTTTGCTTATTTTTTATTTTTTGTAGCACCGAAGTAAGGTAGGAGTGCTATACGCTAATCACACTGTACTGATTTACTTTCTCCGTGTTTAGTTTCTTGAAGATGGCTAACTTGCTATCTATGGTACTTTTATTTGGCCCGCTTGCCAGTTCTTCAATTATTAAGGTGTAGTAGCTGCTTTACTAATACAACGTAGCACATATTTTTGTTTCTGGAAGAAGTGATCATCTCATTTTTATGTAGGCATCCTGCCAGTAGTTGGAAATTCCAACCTGCATGCGTTCCGGAAAATTTCGTTACAGCGAGTGAGATGGCGCAGCCGTTAATATTGGAGTCCTTCCCGGGAAGCGCAAGGTTTGCACACTGATCTGGATGTCTAATGTTGGCCGTAGGCACCTCAAATCACTTCAGGTTAAATATTCTGATACAGTTTCTTTGGACAGGCCAGATCCGATTTCCTGCACCATCCTTAGCCATCTGGGCAAGAGCCTTGTCTTCAGTGACCAATTCGACGGAACTTTCAGTTCCAGCGTTCCTCCCTTTTCTCTCTCGTTCAAACCTGATTGCAGTAGCCTAGTCTTAATTAGTTGCGATGCGATACGTTGAGAATAGTACTTTTTGTTCCATAGACCCACAAACCAAGGCCAACAAAGATAGTTCATGAATTGATGACTTGAGGATGTTGAACTGTGATTCGACGTGTAAAGAGAAGCGATGATCTTATAATCATGGGATTGGGGTGCGGTACTAGGGGAGTTATAGAAGACAGAGTTACGAGAGAAAATGGGATTGGTAGTAAGAATTAGAGAGAAGAGAGAGACTGTATTCAGAGACTGCAGTCAATACCTTCGCTGCGCAGTGCTGTTATCGACGACTGTGCCGCTAAAGCGGAGTTATTGAACGCAGTTTTCCGAAATTTCTTCACCAGGGAAGACGAATGAAATATTCCAGAATTTGAAACACGAACATCTGCTAGCATGAGTTTCTTAGAAGTAGATACCTTAGGGGTTGGGAAGCAACTCAAATCGCTTGATACGGGCAAGTCTTCAGGTCCAGATTGTATACTGATTAGGTTCCTTTCAGATTACGCTGATACTATAGCTCCCTACTTAGCACTCATATACAACCGCTCGCTCACCGATAGATCTGTACCTACAGATTGGAAAATTGCGCAGGTCGCACCAGTGTTCAAGAAGGGTAGTAGGAGTAATCCATTTAACTACAGACCTATATCATTGACGTCGGTTTGCAGTAGGGTTTTGGAGCATATACTGTATTCAAACATTATGAATCACCTCGAAGGGAACGATCTATTGACACGTAATCAGCATGGCTTCAGAAAACATCGCTCTTGTGCAACGCAGCTAGCTCTTTATTCGCACGAAGTAATGGCCGCTATCGACAGGGGATCTCAAGTTGATTCCGTATTTCTAGATTTCCGGAAAGCTTTTGACACCGTTCCTCACAAGCTACTTCTAATCAAGCTGCTGAGCTATGGGGTATCGTCTCAGTTGTGCGACTGGATTCGTGATTTCCTGTCAGGAAGGTCGCAGTTCGTAGTAATAGACGGCAAATCATCGAGTAAAACTGAAGTGATATCAGGTGTTCCCCAGGGAAGCGTCCTGGGACCTCTACTGTTCCTGATCTATATAAATGACCTGGGTGACAATCTGAGCAGTTCTCTTAGACTGTTCGCAGATGATGCTGTAATTTACCGTCTAGTAAGGTCATCCGAAGACCAGTATCAGCTGCAAAGCGATTTAGAAAAGATTGCTGTATGGTGTGTCAGGTGGCAGTTGACGCTAAATAACGAAAAGTGTGAGATGATCCACATGAGTTCCAAAAGAAATCCGTTGGAATTCGATTACTCGATAAATAGTACAATTCTCAAGGCTGTCAATTCAACTAAGTACCTGGGTGTTAAGATTACGAACAACTTCAGTTGGAAGGACCACATAGATAATATTGTCGGGAAGGCGAGCCAAAGGTTGCGTTTCATTGGCAGGACACTTAGAAGATGCAACAAGTCCACTAAAGAGACAGCCTACACTACACTCGTTCGTCCTCTGTTAGAATATTGCTGCGCGGTGTGGGATCCTTACCAGGTGGGATTGACGGAGGACATCGAGAGGGTGCAAAGAAGGGCAGCTCGTTTTGTATTATCGCGTTATAGGGGAGAGAGTGTGGCAGATATGATACACGAGTTGGGATGGAAGTCATTACAGCATAGACGTTTTTCGTCGCGGCGAGACCTTTTTACGAAATTTCAGTCACCAACTTTCTCTTCCGAATGCGAAAATATTTTGTTGAGCCCAATCTACATAGGTAGGAATGATCATCAAAATAAAATAAGAGAAATCAGAGCTCGAACAGAAAGGTTTAGGTGTTCGTTTTTCCCGCTCGCTGTTCGGGAGTGGAATAGTAGAGAGATAGTATGATTGTGGTTCGATGAACCCTCTGCCAAGCACTTAAATGTGAATTGCAGAGTAGTCATGTAGATGTAGATGTAGATACCCGTGCATATTATAAAAATAGATGTACGTTCCACATAAACTCCTAAACTACTGGTTTGATTTCAGTCAAACTTGGTACATATGTTACTTATTGTCTGGAAAGAATCACTGTGGGCTAAGAGACAACTCACTCTCAAAGGGGTGGGGCTGGATGTGGAAATGTATCGTAGCTCCCGACGCGCTAACGGCCAGACCAAATTCATCCCGTAATTGAAAAAGAGAGAATTTGGTGACTAGCAGCAAACTTCACACACAATTTCAAACCTATATGAAACTTTTTCTTGCGAACACCCCACAAAATGATGAAAGGAAAAATATTTCTCGCTTACTACATTTTCGCTGTTCATGTAGTAAAACTGCCCCATCAGGCATGACTTTTTAATTTATAATTTCTTTACTACTAACTCTGTTCGCAACATATTTTGCAGGCCGTGTTCAAATACAGTACTGAATACACCTGCAAAAATATGTCACTTTACGACTCTTAGCTCAGGAGATATGGTATCATTGATATTGAGATGCATGGAGACGAAGCTGAAGGGTAAAATTCGCTAGAGATACAGACGAAATATGAATACAAATATGAGTGAAATGTGTTAAATGCATGTCAGATATACGTGGCAAGTGCATATGCTGGCAAATCCGCCGGTAAAAATCTCCTAAATACCTGGATCGATTTCAACCACATTTGGTACATATTACTTACTATCTGGAGTGAAATGATGTGAGCGTAAGAAGCAGCGACCTCCTATTGAGTTAGGGGTGATAGTAAGAAGAGGTGGGGAAGATGACAGGGAGGGCAACGAGGAGATGGAGACAGATAGGGGGAAGAGGATAGAGAGAGGGGGGTAGGAAATGGACAAAGATAGAAGGGGAGATAGATAGGGAGAGGAGTGAGAAGGAGATGGACAGAGAAAGGAAAGAGATGGTGATGGACAGAAAGAAATTCAGGAGAAAATGGACAGAGACTGAGGGGTGGAGGAAGTGGACAGAGAAAGAGGGGAGGAGGAGAAGGTGGACTAACAGTTGGTTGGAGTAAATACATACCCGGGCATTGCCTGGCACTCAGCCATTTCTACAATAAATTTCAGTTAATAATTGTGAATATGTTATACAAAAATAACAACAAAATGTGTACTTGGAAAAGGCCTAGAGACATGGTGTTAAATCAAGTTATCAAAATCAGCTACCGAATTGTAGGGTTTACCCAGGGGCATATATAGACTAAGATTACAATTTAGTAATGATGAAGAGAAGACTGAAATTCGAGAGAATCATCTGCAAAATCCAGTGTGGACAGAAATGAAATAGTGAAGTACCAAAGGAAGATGAGACACTTCTGAAGTTATCTAATGTTGTAGATATTCCGATAATGGCTACCTCAGTAGGCAGTTCAGTTGAAGAGGAATGGATATCTCTAAAAATGGCAATCACAGACGTTGTACATATAGATTCAAGGAGATAACTGCCAAGAAACGTTGAGTATCACGGGAAATTCTTCAAATGATTAAAGAAGTAAGTATAGAAACGTTCAGAAAAAGACGAAACAGCGAAATGGTTCAGGAAAAATGAAAAGAAATGAGAGATATTGCTCTTCGGAAGCATTGATTCAACATATAAGAAAGTCGGAACAGCCTTCGATGAAAGTAGAAGGAAGGACGTCGACACTGAGTACACTGAGAGAGAGAGCGGAAGAATGGAAAGAGTACACTGCAGGCCTCTTTGACGTGGAGGACTTGTCTGATGACGTAATAGAAGAAGAAATGGGAGTAGACATAGGACATCCAGTATTAGTACCATAGTTTAACAGAGCTTTGGAAGATTCGCTATCAAATAAGGTAGAAAGAATAGATTACATTCCTTCGGAATTTTTAAGATCATCTGGGGATTTGGCAAACGAACGAATTTTCGAGTTGGTGTGTGGAATCTATGAGTCTTATGAGATACCATTAGACTACGTCCACACAATCCCAAAGAGAGCAAGGGCAGAGAAGTGCGAGAACTATCGCACAGTCAGCTTAACGTGCCATGCATCCAAGTTGCTGATGAGGAAAATGTACTGAATAATGGAAATGAAAATTAAGGTTTCAGCCAACGATCACTTCGAATGTAGGGAACTAAAATGTTCCACATTGGTAGGTCTGACGTTATGACCGATAAGAAGAATCAGTACTCAGTTATTGGAACTGTTGGCGTAAAAAAAGCGTTCAAGAATGTAGAATTGTGCAACATGTTCGAAATCCTGTGCAAAATAGGAGTAAGTTATAGGAAAAGACAGGTAATATATAACACGTACAAGAACCGAGAGGGTAGAATACGACTGGAAGACCAAGAACGAAGTGCTCATATTAAAAGCAATGTAAGACAGCGATGCAGTCTATTGCCCTTACTGTGCAGTCGATACGTCGAAGAAGCTATGAGGGGAATAAAAGTACGGTGCAATTAAAATTCAAGGTGAAAGGATATCAGTGATAAGATTGAATGATGACACTGCTGTCCTAAATGAAAGTGAAAAAGAACTGCAGAATCTGCTGAAGGGAACGAAAAATTTAATGAGTTCAGAATATGGTTTTAGAGTAAACTGAAAAAGGCAAAGTTGCTGAGGATTAGCGGAAAGGAGGTTAGTGATAAATTTAAAATCAAATTTGGTGACCATGAAGTAGGCGAAGTTAAGAATTTCTGCTTCCATCGAAGCAAAATAACCCAAGACGAACGAAGGAAGGAGGAACTAAAAAACAGACATACAGGCAAAAGAGCATCCTGACCAGTATTCTAGCATCAGAAAGAGGTCTCACTTTCAGAGGAAATTTCTGAGAATTAACGTTTGATGCACATCGTTGTATGATAGTGCACTGGCATCTGTGGGAGCACTGCGAAAAGAAGAGAATTGAAGCGTTTGACCTGTAGTGTTGTAGAAGGACGTTGAAAATTAGTTGGACTGACAAGCTAAGGAATTAAAAGAGGACCCCGGAAGAATCGGCGAAGAAAAGAATGTATGGAAAACATTGAAAATAAAACGGAACAGAATGACAGGACATGTGTTAAGACATCAGGAAATAGCTTACATAGTACCAGAGAGATCTGTAGACCGTAAAAAATTAGGAGAAGACAGAGACTGGAATTAATCTAAGAATAATTTAGACCGTTGGATGCAAGTGGCACTGTGAGAAGAAGAGTTTGGGCAGGATGTGAACTACTGGCGGGGAGCATCAAACCAGTCAGAAGACTGATGACTCAAGGGAAATAAAACCATAGCGAAATCATCAGGGATGCAGAACATATCATAAAACAGGAAGGAGCTGTGTGTTACTTTAAGGAGGTGACCAACCTATCATTTTACCTACTTGGAGCTTGAAAGCCTCTGATAAGCTGCTGCCCACAGCAAACGCCATTCATGTCACGACGAACTGTGAGAGGGTCGAGGATCGTGGTTACCACATGGTTTCTCTCTATTTGAAACAAGTATTTCAACATAGGTATAGCAGAATTGTCCTATTCTGGCACAACCAAGAACGAAGTGCTCGTATTGAAAAGGGTGTAAGACAAGGATGTCTCCTTTCGCCCCTACTGTTCAATCTATACATCGAGGAAGCAATGATGGAAATGAAAGAAAGGTTTAGAAGCGGAATTAAAATTCACGGTGGAAGGATATCAATGATATGATTCGCTAATGACATTGCTATCGTGAGTGAAAGCGAATAAAAAATAAGTCTGCTTTTGATGTCTTCCATGCTCCGTCCGTCATTAGCTATTTCACTGCCTAAGTAGTAGAATTCCTTAACTTCCTCTACTTCGTGAAAATCAATCCTGATATTAAGTTTCTCGCTGTTCTCATTTTTGCTACTTCTCATTACCTTCGTCTGACTTCGATTTACTCTCAATCCATACTCTGTACTCATTCGACTTTTCATTCCGTTCAGAAATCATGTAGTTCTTCTTCACTTTCATTCACGATAGCAATGTCATCAGCGAATCGCATCACTGATATCCTTTCACCTTGAATGTTAATTTCACTCCTGAACCTTTCTTTTATTTCCATCATTGCTTCCTCAATGTACAGAGTGAACACTAGGGGCGAAAGGCTACATCCTTGTCTTATACCCATTTTAATACGAGCAATTTGTTATTGGCCGTCCACTCTCATTATTTCCTCTTGGCTGTTGTACTTATTGTATATGACCCATCTCTCCATATAGCTTACCCCTACTTCTTTCAGAATTTCGAACATCTTGCACCACTGTCGAACGCTTTTTCCAGGTTGACAAATCCTATGAGCGTGTCTTGATTTTTCTTTAGTCGTGCTTCATTATTTACCGCAACGACAGAATTGCCTCTTTCGTGCCTTTATCTTTCCTAAAGGCAAACTTACAGTCATGTACCGCATCCTCAGTTTTCTTTTCCATTCTTCTGTATATTAATCTAACAAGTAACTTGGACACATGGGCTGTTGAGCTGATTGTGCGATAATTCTCGCACTTGTCAGCTCTTTCCGTCTTCAGAATTGTGTGGATGATGCTTTTCCGAAAATCGGATGGTATGCCGCCAGAAGCATACATTCTACACACTAACGTGAATAGTCGTTTTCTTGTCACTTCCCCCAATGAGTTTAAAAATTCTGCTGGAATGTTATCTATCCCTTATGTTTTATTTGATTTTAAGTCTACTAAAGCTCTTTTAAATTCTGATTCTCATACTGGATCCCCTATCTCTTCTAAATCGACTCCTATTTCTTCTTCCATCACGTCAGACAAATCTTCCCCCTCGTAGAGGCTTTCAATGTATTTTTTCCACCTATTCACGCTCTCCTCTGCATTTAAAAGTGGAATTCCCGTTGCATTCTTAATGTTATTACCCTTGCTTTTTATGTCACCAAGGGTTGCTATGACTTTCCTGTACGCTGAGACTGTCCTTCTGACAATCATTTCTTTTTCGATATCTTCACATTTTTCCTGCAGCCATTTTGTCTTAGCTTCCCTGCACTTCCTATTTATTTCATTCCTCAGCGACTTGTATTTCTCTATTCATGAGTTTCCCAGAAGATTTTTGTACCTCCTTTTTTCATGAATCAATTGAAGTATTTCTTCTGTTACCCATGGTTTCTTCGCTGTTACAACCCAGTATCTGATTTCGGAATCTCTGTCTGACCGTGATGTAATCTAACAGAAATCTTCCCGTATCACCCGTCATATTCCAAGTATACCTTCTTCCTCTTGCGATTCTTGAACAGAATCTAAGGTGGCAGCTTGAATGAATGTCAAACTCGCACCTTACATGAGATTTTATACATCATAAAAAGCTGATGAATATGTCACATTTGGTGATATGAGCAGATTTGCCTCTCAAAATGTACAGTATGTAATGCAAAGGGATGACACTCGAATCGTCGACATTAACACACCGAACTCAAATCCTGCATGTTCATGAGCAAATGGTGAATAAAGCTGCTTGAAGAAACTAAAGTTTTAGTCTGGGGGCAGATGTGACTTGAGCCATCACGGCCTGAGTACAATGCAACGCTTCTAAAAGGGGTTGGAGACCGCGCGAAAGAGACAACGAACGCGCCAGGCGGTACATCGAGGGGAGCAGGTAGGGATGTAGCACTGCTTGCGACGGAGAAATTCTTTAGAAAACTGCGTTGGAAAATTTCCAGCAATGCAGCTGATCACGTGAAATACCCATGGTGTGCTCGTGATGCACGCATGTAACTTTTAGGCGTCAGGAGTGGCCAAAAAATGTCTGATTGGATGAAATAAACACGGAAGGAGTAGGAAGGGGCTATATTTCGAAGCAATTTAAAGGTAGGCCCTTTGCAATTGGCAGAGGTAGTTTCCAAAGATGACAGGAACGCTCCGATTGGTCTGAAAAAGCCATGACGTGAAGCACGAAAGTACACAGGTGGGGGACAGTTAACTACGAAAGACACAATATAGAAAACTTCAGGAAGTCTCCTGTGAACCAGCATCAAGTGTAGAGCAGGGTGCACACTGTGAACACTGTGTACACTTCACCTACAAATTAGCTGAAGAGTCGTTGAGCTCAGATAGCGGAGAAACGAAATAGCCATGTAGTTAATTGCCCTTGTGAAAACTGAGAAGGCATTGAAGCATACATGCTGCTCTATCTAAGCACATGTATATCACCATATTCTCCTGACTAGGGATGAGTGCATGTTTTCTTGCCTAATGAGAAACATATTGCAGTTTCAGCTGATAGAATCAATAAATGTTTTGATTAGCTTTTTTACAGGATTTTCAGAGGGCGAGAGCAGCCCTGCAGCTGACAGCACATTGCAGCTACAAGGTAGGTGCCGCTGGCAGAGGCGTAAACTTGTTGGTTCACCAGCTTGCATCCACTGTGAACTCGAACAACATTGAGTAATCTTTTGCTCATCTTGTCGCAAAAACTAACCATCCTCCATACACTTGATTGTCATCCTAAATAGTACCGAACTTAGAACCGGAATCTGATGATTTGTCGTAATATTGGCAACTTCACAGGGTATAAGTAAGAAAAAACTTGTTGAGAACCTTCTACTTAAATTTGGTATTGTTGTGTTTAGTGTTAATTCTGCTCAACTAGGACGTAATGAGTTATCTTGACAACTATCCTGACATTGTCATGTCACAATGTATGCAAATTTGTGTACGTCTTTGACAATATCTCTGTAATTAAGCAAATTGTGTACAGCTAAACACCGAAGTGCTCCATCATAGAATAAGGGTCCACTCCTAACCCAAGTCATTTTTTCTAGTGACGCTAACACAATCACAGGGTGTTTTTGCTGATGTCTCACAAACGTGAAAAGGAGTGGAGTGTCAGATAATGGCGACCCTGCCAGGATGGTAATTGATCTGCTAGCATGCAATTAGTCATATTAGAAGAAGCAATTAAAATTTGGTAAAAAAAAAATTTTTTTTGAAGAAAAGTGACAAAGTTACTCAATGTATGTGTCTACATTGTGGTCAGATTACTGCAAATGTGTGACCCACAGAGTAGAAAAGATTGTATTAACCAGTAAAGAAAAATTTTTGTGTTTTGAGCAAAAGTAGCTTGTGTGTGACCTTTCTGGCGCGCGCGTAGTTATTCACGGCGGTGTTGAGGTGGCTTGGATACCAACAAACTGTAAACGGCTTTTCTAATGATTTGTTAAAGGCACAAGAGACTTTCTATGATATTTTGGAGACATGTCAGGTCTTATAACTTCATGCTGACTAGAGCTCAGGCTCGCACGAATCGTGAAAGGCAGAGGCTAGTTAGACGGTCTGAGATGGCGGACTTGCATAGATAATCGCATATAGGGAAAACTGAAGATCTTGATAGGATAGAAAATGACGTACAACAAAATGTATGGAATGCAAGTCACAAAACCGAACGAAGTGACAATGCAGAAGGAATGTTGGCAGTTTCGCGATCGGCATCTCAGGTTGAGACCGCACAATGCCGAGCAAATCTAGTGGTTCAAAAGTGAAATCAGAGGACGTGCAGCTTCGGTTCGTTGAACAAAATCTTGTAATTCTGAATGAATCGGGACTGTTTCCTACGGAAAGAATTGTGCAAGTGCGTCAGCACTACGCACAGAAGTCGGTGAGACGTCACATGAAAGACGCGAATGGCAAAATTTACATCAAATGGTGACAAATGACGATGGCGAAGAGTCTAACAAATGCAGAATTAGCAAACTTAAAAACCGAAACAAATGCAGAATTGGTGGCTTTAAAAACCGAAACGGCGAATTTAAAAGCCGAAACAAATGTGGCTCTGAATGGCCTAAAATTTGAAACCAATGTTGGGTTCGAAAAGGTCAGCAAAGATCAGCAAAAATTGCGAACAGAAGTTAATGAACAGTTTATTGAAATCCGGAAAGAGGCGAGAGACTCGCGCGAACCAATTCAATCGCTTATGGCCGATCAGAAGAAGATGCGTACTGTCATTGAACATGTGTCTAATATCAACCAAAGAGTCGACAATTTAGCACGTAAGGCGCCTGGTAAGGCACAACAAATCGTGGAAGAACTCAATGTCAGAAAACCTGTAACGAGAACCGCGTTAAAAAGATTCGACACACGTATTGCAAACATATCTCGAAAAATAAGCAGCAGTATGAACAACTTCGTACAGAACTGAAACAGTCTATTGAGAACCGTACAGAAAGCAGTAGTGAGGCGACGGAATCGGTAGTATCATCTGACGTAGTGATGGAAAAAAGTCCAGAAGTAACCAAGTCCGTTATGCAATCTTCCGTGTCAGTTGTGGAAACACAAAAAGTCATTTGATTCCACTTGTATGTCCACAAGATGTTGCGTGAGTATTTTCTGATCCGAATTAGAAGCAAATGATAGAAGTACAGTTGAGACAGGTGCGCGTTCACAGCAGACAATGGTGCGACAAGCGGTAACGGCAGGCATACCAACAGAGCGGCAGTCCACCCTACGAACGTACGTGAATGACGCGCTAACGGAGCAGTTAACTGCGTCGCACATAACAAATTCTCAGTTCACGAGTTACAGTACAAGAGGCCATATGCCGCAGGTCAATATGAGGTAAGTACTAAGACAAAACTCTGATCCAGTAACGGGAAATTTAAACATACACTCCTGGAAATGGAAAAAAGAACACATTGACACCGGTGTGTCAGACCCACCATACTTGCTCCGGACATTGCGAGAGAGCTGTACAAGCAATGATCACACGCACGGCACAGCGGACACACCAGGAACCGCGGTGTTGGCCGTCGAATGGCGCTAGCTGCGCAGCATTTGTGCACCGCCGCCGTCAGTGTCAGCCAGTTTGCCGTGGCATACGGAGCTCCATCGCAGTCTTTAACACTGGTAGCATGCCGCGACAGCGTGGACGTGAACCGTATGTGCAGTTGACGAGGGCGTATAGTGGGCTTGCGGGAGGCCGGGTGGACGTACCGCCGAATTGCTCAACACGTGGGGCGTGAGGTCTCCACAGTACATCGATGTTGTCGCCAGTGGTCGGCGGAAGGTGCACGTGCCCGTCGACCTGGGACCGGACCGCAGCGACGCAAGGATGCACGCCAAGACCGTAGGATCCTACGCAGTGCCGTAGGGGACCGCACCGCCACTTCCCAGCAAATTAGGGACACTGTTGCTCCTGGGGTATCGGCGAGGACCATTCGCAACCGTCTGCATGAAGCTGGGCTACGGTCCCGCACACCGTTAGGCCGTCTTCCACTCACGCCCTCACATCGTGCAGCCCGCCTCCAGTGGTGTCGCGACAGGCGTGAATGGAGGGACGAATGGAGACGTGTCGTCTTCAGCGATGAGAGTCGCTTCTGCCTTGGTGCCAATGATGGTCGTATGCGTGTTTGGCGCCGTGCAGGTGAGCGCCACAATCAGGACTGCATACGACCGAGGCACACAGGGCCAACACCCGGCATCATGGTGTGGGGAGTGATCTCCTACACTGGCCGTACACCTCTGGTGATCGTCGAGGGGACAGTGAATAGTGCATGGTACATCCAAACCGTCATCGAACCCATCGTTCTACCATTCCTAGACCGGCAAGGGAACTTGCTGTTCCAACAGGACAATGCACGTCCGCATGTATCCCGTGCCACCCAACGTGCTCTAGAAGGTGTAAGTCAACTACCCTGGCCAGCATGATCGCCGGATCTGTCCCCCATTGAGCATGTTTGGGACTGGATGAAGCGTCGTCTCACGCGGTCTGCACGTCCAGCACGAACGCTGCTCCAACTGAGGCGCCAGGTGGAAATGGCATGGCAAGCCGTTCCACAGGACTACATCCAGCATCTCTACGATCGTCTCCATGGGAGAGTAGCAGCCTGCATTGCTGCGAAAGGTGGATATACACTGTACTAGTGCCGACATTGTGCATGCTCTGTTGCCTGTGTCTATGTGCCTGTGGTTCTGTCAGTGTGATCATGTGATGTATCTGACCCCAGGAATGTGTCAAAAAGTTTCCCCTTCCTGGGACAATGAATTCACAGTGTTCTTATTTCAATTTCCAGGAGTGTATATTCCAGTCCGATACACGAGGAATGGTACGGTTTAGATCATTGCACACTACTGCATAGATGCGATGCTAGATGGGACTCAAATATGTCGTCTCCGAATCCAAATGTGGTAGTACGAATAAAGGAATACATGACGCAACTGAAGAGAACGGAAAATTTTGCGAAAACACAAACGTCGTATGGTGCAATTAGAAAATTTGACAATGATCATTTTTTTGACAGTCGGAATATTCGAGCATCACAAAGAAAACGGGAACGGCTTACACCCCCGCACGTTTATACATCAATTCCAAATCGGTTTTACCAGAACATTGGCTACTTCGCCATAAACTTGATTTCATTTGTGGTCTTAAGGAAGGCGCAACAGCGGAAACGATTTAGAGAGTCGCTGCAAATTGTCAGTCGTGTGAACAATTTAAATCTGCTTTCTGGGAGCGATACTGGTCGGCGAAAACCCACAATAGGATAAAATATGAATTGTTGCAGAAGGCGTCATTTGAAAATTCGAGAGAAAAGAAGCCAGTTAGATTTTTTGAAGAAATGACGAAAAGGAATCAGCGGCTAGACAATCCATACAGCGATGGGGAGCTGATACGTATGTCCACACTGAAGTTACCGCTGCGTTATGAGCAATCGTTGGTAGGCAGAGCTGGAGATAATATACAGGCATTTAAAGGGATGTTAAGAGAACTTGAATTCATCTTCAATGAAGATGACGCGAAGATAGAACGTGCAGTGAGAGAAACCAATGACAGGGAGAATAAGAGCCTTTAATATTGTTTACAATAGCAATAGTAATATTGGCAAAAGTAATCGTTTTGGGAAGAATAGAAATCGCCCGTGGGGTAGTAATAGTTATGGTTTTGGCAACTCATAAGTTCAAACAATAATTATGGGTTCGGTGAGCCGCAAAATTACAATAATGGCTTTGGTTCTAGAAATTACGATGGTAGCTATAATTCGCATTATGATCACCATGCAAACGAAGCAGGAAGGTTTAGAAGTTTTCTACCACAAAACGAAAATTATTCGGGTGGAACTACAACGCCTAGAAAGTAGAAAGGGTGGGGGTATCAGACTTCAGCGGAACAACACACGCGAGATGAACAGGTACAGGAAGTTGAGTTGAGGTCACCAAACCCTGGTAAAAAGGAGAATTGACGAGATGTACGGACGAAGACAAGTCACAAGAGATTCAGTCACCAAATGAAGCAGATTTTCTAATTAAATATGTAAATAGACTTAGCTTTGATCAACAAGATTCTGAAATAGGTTTTGGGGGTGATCAGATACAAATACCATCAAGCTGGGAGACAACTGACTGGGTATCGTCCGAGGATGAGGAACAAGAGTTGTCAACACGTAATTTAGGCAGCGGTACAAAAACTGATGATGACCAAATTGTAGATGATGTAGTTCATTTATACGAAACCGAGAGGGAAATGGTATGTCAAGAGGAAAATGCACCATTGTCAACTCCAGTATTGATACCCAAGTCAGATGATGTATATAGGACAGGGACTTAATCGGAAAATAATTAAATTCCCACCAGTACCCATACTACAACATCAGCATCTAGCAAAATTAGCACTGAGCAAATTGAAGGCTGTGACGTTAAATAGAAAGAACTGGGCGGACAAAACGGCAACCTCACGAATATTTTTACTAGGGTAAAAAGTATTTGAAAAAACCCACCATCGCTCTAGCAAGAAAAACTTCAAAGCTATAAATTATTTTTTGTATACAAAGGCCCTATGGAAGTAAGTAAAGTAGCTCATGACATTTCAGATGGATTGGTTAATCCAAAAACAGGAAAATCATTGCATTTGCATCATGTGAGTCACTTGAAATTGTATGAAGGGTACAACAATAAATATTAACTTCACAAGAAAAATTAGAAATATCAAATATTCAGATTTCAATAAGAGCAAAATCTAGAAGTCAAAGAGGAGGGAAGCAAAGAAAGTCCATACAAATAAAAAAAAAATTAATTTGTTCTTATTTCAATAAA
The DNA here is from genome assembly GCF_023897955.1 of Schistocerca gregaria. NCBI lineage: Eukaryota > Metazoa > Arthropoda > Insecta > Orthoptera > Acrididae > Schistocerca > Schistocerca gregaria. The sequence continues at coordinate 316,889,697 of NC_064924.1, read as the reverse complement.
GTAAAATGGTCAACTTTCTCTGTATATCAAAAGGATACTTGCAAGGAAGAACACTAAACTAAGAACTAAAGTAACTCTTTTACAAACGAGATTTGTTATGGGGAAAGAGTAGAAAGCAAAGAGAAAGAGAAAGATTAGCATATGAATGTGTGAGGAAGTAGCAGAGTCTCTCTTAAAATGTAGTGTAAGGTAGAAAGAAATTTATTTTTGTGCATGAAAGGAAGCCAAGAAATTAAGTGTGTGAAGACATAGGTAAGAAGGAAATATTCATTTGTGGTTTGTTCTGTCGTGGAGGGTGAACATTTAGTTGAGGAGATATTTTGGGGGAAAATGAGAAGCATTAATGATGTGGAAGGTACCACAATTTGATATTAAATGGAAATATGAGGGAAATAGATAGAAAAGATTGTTAGGAGATAAGAATTAAGAGAGAAAATTGAATTATCAAGGAAAGTGAGAAACATGTTATTTCCTGGAAGGATGTAGACAGAAGGATGTGAGTTTAACACAGAAATGATTGCAATAAGGAATAGTATGATATGGGGAGAAAGTAATATAAAAGTTTACTGTTTAGAAGAAGGAGATAGGGATAACTACAACTAATATAAGTACAAGCTGTACAACAATGCAAGAGGACAGTGGAGAAAGTTTTTAAAAGGAAAAGTTCTGTTACAGCTTATACTGAAAAGACGAGATTGCACAAAAGAAGACGCTGTATTTGGAGCCAAGGTGGGGAGTTTTTATTATATGATGTGCCTGTAGTTAAAGAAAAAAAACTACCCCCAAATACACTAATCTTCATCACCATCAATTTTCCTCTACTATCCATCATGAGGAAGATGAGGAAACCATTACCTTTATACTGGCAGAAAAAAAATGGGGAAAGAAAATGTTCATATAGAATGGGGATAAAAGCTGTAAAGTTATATATAAGGAGAATATTATGTATAGTGTAAATACGGAAGTTTTGTAAAGTCTCTTAGCAGTTTAGTGTTTGTAAAGCTTGTAATGTATCTTAAGGGGGAAAGGATTGTGATAAGATAGGTAGTAATACCATGTATATTAAAGAAATTTAGGGATGGAAGATAGGCAAAAGTGTGCACAATGTTGTATTATACATGACATCATCAAGCATGGTGCATCATCATTGCGGTCAGATCGACAGCAGAACTGAGTAGAGTGGTTAGGCATGAGAGGGAGGAACACTGAGTGTGGGTGCCTGATACGTCAGCTTTCGAGATGACGAAAGAAAATGCCTTGGTGGAAGTAAACGTCGAAGAGGGTAACACTTCTGGAGAAAAGTGTGGGGATCAACGACATATACTGGATATGGTCAACATATACCATGACACAATCTTTATTCATGTGAAAGTAACATGCGATCTTCACAATAACAGTTTTGCTAAAGTATTTTCTTGTATTTTATATTTTTTTACAACACATCTGAGTTGAAAAACCAAATGTTGATATTGTCTTTGGAGGCTAAGATTCTAGTATGCAATGTGTTTGTTAAAATATAGGTTATGTAGTAAAAAGGGATTTGCAATTTCATGATGTTAATTTAATATTTACTAGGTAATTAGTAGGATTAGAAAATTGATAGTGTTGCAAAAGGGAATGATGAGTTTAATTCTACTGTAAAATTACAATGCAAAAGTTTAAAATTTGTAGGGGATATAAATATGTTTGTGATTGGAATTGTCCTTGTAAAGTTATGAGAAGGGTGCTCTTAAGTATAAGATAAATTAAGAAATTACTGTAAGAGATGAAACTTTCTTGAATTATAATTGCCATAGAAGCTACCAGCAGATATAAAAATTAAGGCTGAGAATCAAACATAGGTATTGAAAAAGGAGAGGATAATTTTAAATGAAGGTTTCCTCAACTTCAGTACATCATTATCATTTAACGTAAGTGCTGATGTCAAAAAAATTTCCTCAACTTCAGTACATCATTATCATTTAACGTAAGTGCTGATGTCAAAAAAATCCATCTCAAATTTAAAAATCATGAGTGGTACAAATTTAAAGAGAATCTCTAATTTGTTTAAATGTAAAATTAAAATACAGATGACAGTAGAATATTATTTAAAAAATTGTATTACATCAGAAAACTAGGAAAAAGTTTAATATTTTGGGAAAACATTACTTTAGTGCTCAAATCAGTAGTATATATTAAATCAATTGTGTTGGAAAAATAACGAAAAAGAGACTGTTTAATTATGCCATATTAAAGTAGAGAGTTGGTCAATATAAATATATAACAATTGCTACATTCAGCAGTTGAGAACTATTTTGCACTGACTTCAATCAATTTCTCAACTGTTGATTGACCTAGCACCTAACTGAACATGGAAGGAAGGGGATATATAAGATGCCAGCTTGAATGAATGCCAATTTGGCACCTTACATGAGGTTATATACATCGTAACAAGTAGACGAATATGTCACCTGATATAGGCCGACTTCAGCTATACCGTGCAGATTTACCTATTAAAATGTGCAGTATATAATGCAAAGGGATGACACTCGATTTGACGATATTAACACACCGAACCCAAATCCTGTACGTTAATGAACAAAAGGTGCAAAAAGCTGCTCAAAGAAACGTTTCAGTTTGGAGGCAGATGTGAGTTGTGCTGTCACAGACCGAGTACAATGGAACGCTTCTAAAAGGGGTTGGTGGCCCATGGCGAGAGGGACAACGAACGCGCGAATGCGCCGAGCTGTACATCATGAGGAGCAGGTAGCGGCGTAGCGCTGCTTGCGACAGAGAAATTCTTTAGAAAATTGCGTTGCGGAATTTCCAGATTGATACAAACAGACCAGCAAAGCAGTTTATCACGTGAAATACCCGTGGTGCGCTTGTGATACGCGCATGTATCTTCTCGGTATCAGGAGTGGGCACAAAATGTCCGATTGGCTGAAATAATATCGGAAGGAGTAGAAAGGGTTCGATATTTCGATGCAATTTAAAGGTAGGCCCTTTACGATTGGCAGAGGTAGTATCCACAAGACGCTCCCATTGGTCTCAAAAAGCCATGACACGAAGGACACAGGAGGTTGACAATTTGCTACGAAAACTACAATACCGAAACCCTCAGGGAATTTTCTCTGAACCAGCGTCAAGTGTAGAACAGGGTGCATCACGCTCTGTATGACGCCAAAAGAGGAATTTTCTGTGTGCACTGTGTTCACTTTGGCTGACATTCAGCTAGAAATTTGCTGAAGAGTCGTTGAGCTCCGATAGCTGAGAAACGAAACAGCCATCTAGTTAATTGCAAGAACTGAGAGGGCATTGAAGCATACACACTGCTCCATCTATGGACGTGTACGAGGTGCATTCAAGTTCTAAGGCCTCCGATTCTTTTTTCTCCGGACTGGAAAGAGATAGAAACATGCGCATTGTTTTAAAATGAGGCCGCGTTCATTGTCAATTCGTCCCAGAGATGGCAGCACCGTACGGCAGATGGAATTTTACCGCCAGCGGTGAGAATGAGAACTGTTTTAAATACTTAAAATGGCGACGTTTTCCTTACTTGAACAGCGTGCAATCATTCGTTTTCTGAATTTGCGTGGTGTAAAACCAATTGAAATTCATCGACAGTTGAAGGAGACATGTGGTGATGGAGTATGGATGTGTCGAAAGTGCGTTCGTGGGTGCGACAGTTTAATGAAGGCAGAACATCGTGTGACAACAAACCGAAACAACCTCGGGCTCGCACAAGCCGGTCTGACGATATGATCGAGAAAGTGGAGAGAATTGTTTTGGGGGATCGCCGAATGACTGTTGAACAGATCGCCCCCAGAGTTGGCATTTCTGTGGGTTGTGTGCACACAATCCTGAATGACAACCTGAAAATGCGAAAAGTGTCTTCCAGGTGGATGCCACGAATGCTGACGAACAACCACATGGCTGCCCATGTGGCATGTTGCCAAGCAATGTTAACGCGCAACGACAGTATGAATGGGACTTTCTTTTCGTCCGTTGTGACAATGGATGAGATGTGGATGCCATTTTTCAATCCAGAAACAAAGCGCCAGTCAGCTCAATGGAAGCACACAGATTCACCGCCACCAAAAAGATTTCAGGTAACCGCCAGTGCAGAAAAAATGATGGTGTCCATGTTCTGGGACAGCGAGGGCGTAATCCTTACCCATTGCGTTCCAAAGAGCACTACGGTAACAGGTGCATCCTACGAAAATGTTTTGAAGAACAAATTCCTTCCTGCACTGCAACAAAAACGTCCAGGAAGGGCTGCGTGTGTGCTGTTTCACCAAGACAACGCACCCGCACATTGAGCTAACGTTACTCAACAGTTTATCGTGATAACTTTGAAGTGATTCCTCATGCTCTCTACTCACCTGACCTGGCTCCTAGTGACTTTTGGCTTTTTCCAACAATGAAAGACACTCTCTGTGGCCACACATCCACCAGCCGTGCTGCTATTGCCTCAGCGATTTTCCAGTGGTCAAAACAGACTCCTAAAGAAGCCTTCGCCGCTGCCATGGAATCATGGCGTCAGCGTTGTGAAAAATGTGTACGTCTGCAGGGCGATTACGTCGAGGAGTAACGCCAGTTTCATCGATTTCGGGTGAGTAGTTAATCAGAAAAAAATCGGAGGCCTTAGAAGTAGAAAGTTTCAGCTGATAAAATCAACAAAGATTTTGATCAGTTTTTTATAGGATTTTCAGAGGGGGAGAGTACCTCTGCAGCTGACAGTACATCGCAGCTAAAACGTAAATGCCGCTGGCATAGGCGTAAGCTTGCATCCTCTATGAACTCAAGCAACCTTGAGTAATCTTTTGCTCATCTTGTCACAAAAACTACCCATCCTCCATAGACTTGATTGTCGTAATAAATAGTACCGAACTTAGAACCGGAATCGAATGATTTATCGTAATATTGGCCAACTTCATAGTTCACAAGTAAGAAAAATCTTGTAGAAAACCTTCTACTTAAATTTTATATTGTAGTGTTAAATGTTATTTCTGCTGAACTAGAGCGTAATGCACTATCTTGACAACTGTCCTGACATTTTCATGTCACAATCTATGTAAATTTGTGTACTTCTTTTACAGTAATTCTGAAATTAAACGAATTGTGTACAGCTAAACATTGATGTGCTCTGTCATAGAATAAGGGTCCACGCCTAACCCTAGTCATTTATCCTAGTGACGCTAACTCAATCACAGGGTGTTTTCGCTAATGTCTGACAAACGTGAAAAGGAACGGAGTGTCTGAAGAGTTTTGACTATTACTAGCTGAATCTTGTTACAGAACTCAATTAATCTTTCTCCTCTCTCATTCCTTGTCCCAAGCCCATATTCTCCTGTAACCTTTCCTTCTACTTCTTCCCCTACAACTGCATTCCAGTCCCCCATGACTACATTTTCATCCTCCTTTACATACTTTATTACCCTTTCAATATCCTTATATACTTTCTCTCTTCATCTGCAGCTAGTGACGTCGCCATGTATACCTGAACTATCGTTAGGGTGTTGGATTGCTGTCGATTATGATAACAACAACTGTGTCACTGAACTGTCCACCATAACACACTCTCTGCCCTACCTTCCTATTCATAACCAATACTACTCCAATCATACCATTTTCTGCTGCTGTTGATATTACCCTATACTCATCTCACCAGAAATCCTTGTCTTCTTTTTACTTCACTTCACTGACCCCTACTATATCTACACTAAGCCTTTGCACTTCCCTTTTCAGATTTTCTAGTTTCCCTAGCAAATTCAAGCTTCTGATATTCCACGCCCCAACAAGCAGAACGTTATCCTTTCGTTGATTATTCAATCTTTTTCTCATGGTAACCTCCACCTTGGCAGTCCCTTCTGGGAGATCCGAATGGGGAACTATTCCGGAATCTTGTGGCAATGGAGAGATCATCAAGACACTTCTTCAATTACAGGCCACTTGTTCTGTGGATACACGTTACCTGTCTTTAACGCAGTGGTTTCCATTGCCTTCTGTATCCTCAGGCTGTGATCATTGCTGATTCTTCCGCCTGTAGTGGCAATTTCCCACCCCTAGGACAAGAGAGTGCCCTGAACCTCTATCCGCTCCTCCGCCCTCTTTGACAAGGCCGTTGGCAGAATGAGGCTGACTTCTTATGCCGGAAGTCTTCGGCCAATGCTGATTATTAATCAAAATTTAAGCAGCGGCGAGATTCGAACTCAGGACTGAAGATGTTAGATTATGAATCAAAGACACTACCCCTAAACCACAGGCAAATGGCAAAAATGTTTTTCCTGGCCAAGAGAAGCCTACTAATATCAAATATCGGTCTTAATTTGAGAAAGAAATTTCTGAGAATATACGTCTTGAGTACAGCATTGTATGGTGGTGAAACACGGACTGTGGGAAAACCAGAATAGAAGAGAATCGAAGCTTTTCAGATGTGGTGCTACAGACGAATGTTGAAAATTAGGTGGACTGATAAGGTAAATAATGAGAAGTTTCTCTACAGAATCGGAGAGGAAAGGAATATGTGGAAAACACTGATCAGGAGAAGGGACATGATGATAGGGCATCTGTTAAGACTTGAGGGAATGACTTCCATGGTACTAGAGGGAGGTGTAGAGGGCATAAAGGGTAGAGGAAGACAGAGATTGGAATAATCCAGCAAATAATTGAGGGCGTAGGTTTAAGTGCGACTCTGAGATGAAGAGGTTAGCACAGGAGAGGAATTCGTGGAGGGCTGCATCAAACCAGTCAGAAGACTGATGACCAAATAAAAAATGTGACTCCTAACTTAATCCGTAGTAGACAACACAAAAAGTGAACCAATAGTGTTTTTTAATCATTTTACCATTCATACAACAACCTGCATTATATGAAATATACTCTTATTTGTTCTCAAAAATCATAGTAACACTTATTCAAGTCAGATGCTTGAGTCAAATGGCTCTGAGCACTATGGGACTTAACTGCTGATGTCATCAGTCCCATAGAACTTAGAACTACCTAAACCTAACTAACCTAAGGACATAACACACATCCAAGCCCGAGGCAGGATTCGAACCTGATACCGTAGCGGTCGCGCGGTTCCGGACTGTAGCATCTAGAACCGTTCGGCTACTCCGGCCGGGGTCACACGCTTCACTCCATACATAAATTCGTTGGCGAGATAGCCATGATATACTTGAATAATACTGACTGTGTTCATGATGTACCGTATAAACATATGACCTGCAAATTATGGAAACATAAAATATCAAATACAGAAACAACTGAATCAACAAACTGAAGTTTCATTAAGGTCTTGGATTTCTCTGGTAGAAAATGTAGGTAGTGTGAGATTCAGTTACTCTGACCCATTCGCGCTTCTCTTGTTTCCGCCATCTACACTTACATCTATATTCCGCACTCCGCCTGATGATGTATATCAGAGGGTTCTTTATTTACCATTGGCACTTACGCCTTTTTCTGTCCTAATTGCGAATAGTCCGTGTGAAGAGCTATTGACGATAAGCTTCCCCGTGACCTCAAATCTCTAATTTTATATTCATGGTCTTTTCGCGAGATGAGCGTAGAAGAAAGGAGTAAATTGTTTCACTCTTCTAGTAATGCGCAATACGTTACATCTGATTCTGTTGAATATCAACTGCCATTCCATGCAGGTGTTGCTGCATTTCGCTACAAATATGTAGCGTTGTGAATTCTCTGTGTACGACAGCGTCATCCGCGAAGAGCATTATGGAGCTGCCGACGTTATCAGGTACGTAAATTTTTATATATCGTGAAAAGCAAGCCGTGCGGAGTGGCGGCGCAGTTAGAGGCGCCATGCACGAATTGCGCGGCCCTTCCTGCCGGAGGTTCGAGTCCTCCCTCGGGCATGGGAGTATGTGTGTTGTTCTTAGCATAAGTTAGTTTAAGTAGTGTGGAAGGGACCAAACTTCAGCAGTTTGGCCCCTTATGAATTCACACACATTTGAACATTTTTTGAAAAGCAATCCTCCTGTAATGCTTTCTTCGCACATGTCCGAATTTACATATTCGTCTGAAAATTTTCTCCGTTCAGAATGGCTTGCTGTGTTCTGGTTGCTAGGAACTCTTCAACCACAAAGCTGGTGTGGTATTCAATACGCTTTATTTTGATCACTAGATAGCAAGACGGAAGTCCAGCCATCAACTAGGGTCTCGTTGACGAAGAGAGTGGGTTGAGTTTCACACGATCACTGTTTTCAGAATCGATGTAGATTCCCGTAGGCGAGATTTTTAATTTTCCAGAAATGTTAAATGCGAAAGAGTCAAAATTCTACATCAGACCAACGATACAGCGATACAGGCTTGGTGCGTCTGTTCGGCGATCCATCTAGAAAATGGGAGTGCCCTGCACTTTGATTTCCAGTCACTAGGAACACTTCGCTCATCCAGCGACCTACAGTGCGCTAATCTTAGAAGAAAAGCAAGTTGTTTTTTCTTTTTTTACATGTTCTATGTAGAATCTTAATGGTATCCCATGAGGTTCAACGGCCTTTCCCGTGTTCAGATATTTTTTATCCTTTGATCATTGTGACGTTCGGAGGACATGAAAGCCAAGTATCACGTGGTGAACTTGCTCTCAATACTCACAACAAGAGGGAGTCTGTTCTTCGGAGTAGGTGGAAATGATTTTTGTAATGTCCGTCACAGTATCTGCGCGGGATTGTTTGTTTGAAGCCAGTGATGTTGGAATGCAGCTCATTGGAAGCGCTAGCAGTGCTTCATTCAGTATCCGAATGGATTCTTATTTATGTTTTCAAAGTCTAACCTCGAGACTTTGTAGAATCACGTTATGGTTGAGGAGCGTTTCAGAGAGTAGCTCACATCCTGACGGAATGACCCCTCTTTCCGGCTCTGCCAAACATGATCTCCCGGAATCTTTGCTTTTAAAAATGGTTCAAATGGCTCTACGCACTATGGGACTTAACATCTGATGTGATTAGTCCCCTACACTTAGAACTACTTAAACCTAACTAACCTAAGGAGATCACACACATCAATGCCCGAGGCAGCATTCGAACCTGCGACCGTGTCAGCAGCGCGGTTCCGGACTGAAGCGCCCAGAACCTCTCGGTCACAACGGGCGGCTCTTTGCTTTTAATGCTGGCGGGAGCCCTTAGGACAGGTGAACTACTGTAAATAATCTTCATGGGTTTGCAGTCGGGTAACGTTGTGCAAATTAAACAATATTTCCTTGGAGCAAATGTCCGACATCTTCAGGTGGTTGAACCAGTAAGGTTCCGACGGGAAAGCTTGAAGAGTCACAGGTGAACTGGTTCTTCGCACCGTACGAGAAAATAGTTTATTTCCCAGTCAGTTGGAGTGTCTCCCACAAGTCCCATGAGCCTACTTTGCCAGCTGCCGTGGCCATTCCTCTTTTACTCTTTTTTAAGTGCTTTTTGCCGCAATTAGTCCTTTTCTCTGCTGCACCCTATTTTACTTTTTGTGAGCAGTTTCCGATGTTGACAAGACCTTAAGGGTTCCTTATACATGACACTAGCTGAAGAAGCAAGAACAGTTGAACAGCTTTTTATGCTTTCTCCCAGTACCATCTTTAATAATTTGAGTTTAACACATCCACGGTGGGACAGTTGTGGGAGAGACTCCCTCCCCGCGGTCGCATGCGGAGCTCCCTGGGACGCTCGCCTGCCCCCACCTACTGACCCGATTGCTTCTCTCTTCTCTCACCTCTTTTCACTATTGTTGGTCCAATTGCTGGTCATTACCTTCTCAGCCTTCTCGATTTTGTTATGGCAAATCCGACGAATCTCCATTACCGTCCTTGCGCTTACTCGGGTTAACGGCTGACCAGATGTGGGTGAGCTTTCTCTCTCAGCAGATGAGCCCTGGAGGAACCCTCGTCTATTTTCTAACTTGTATACCAGCCTAACCCACATACATTTACCTCTCTTAAAGTTATTTCACATCTCTAGCAACAGTATAGTTATCAATAACTCCTAAATACTACCACTCCTAAATACTACCAAAATTCGAACAAATTTCTGGCTGCCTCTTCGCCGAGAAACTGAAGACCTCGCTGTTAAGCTCCTTAATTACCAAACCAACCAACGCACTCTGTCGTGCCAGTGGACGTGATGTGACTGTAGGAACATCTGGTGCTTGAGAAGTGCCGTGTAGGACGAGAGTGGCCGTCGAGAGACGCACAGCATGGAACACACAGCATGGCAGAGCGCAGTACAGAGGCTGGCTGAGTCACAGCGAGGCGGCAGACTCATCAGGCCAATACGCGAGCTGTTTACTCTGGCGCGGCGCCCTTGGTCTGGCTTAAACAACGCGAGCCACGAGGTCACTGGCGGCTCTCGTGGGTGGTCGCACCGCAGCGGACGCACCACGTCTGCTCCACAGCTGACACTGCATATAATCACCAGGACCGTTATCAGTGTCTCAGGTATTATTTCACTGTAATACGCACTGTCCAGACACATTAATGTGTCCACCTGTTAGGAGCCTGAATAACCACGTTTTGTAGTGCGCACCTTCCTGAGATTTCCAGGAAGAAAGTCAATGAGGTTCTGGAAGCTACCGACAGGGATGTGGAGACATACCGGCTCCAGTGCCGTGGCCAGTTGCGTTTGGTTCAAAAATGGTTCAAATGGCTCTGAGCACTATGGGACCTAATATCTGAGGTCGTCAGTCCCCTAGAACTTAGAACTACTTAAACTTAACTAACGTAAGGACATCATTTACATCCATGGCCGAGGCAGGATTCGAACCTGCGACCGTAGCAGCAGCGCGGTTCCAGATTGTAGCACCTAGAACCGCACGGCCACAGAGGCCGGCTTTTGCGTTTCGTTTCTTGGTTCAGGATCCATGGCGTTAACAGCCCGGTCGAGGTCCCACAGTGCCGACTGAGTTTAGATTCAGTGAGTTTAATGGCGGCACGAGTTTGGAAACCTCAACCTGGAGCTCATCGAACCACGCGCGTACGCTGATATCTGTGTAACACGTTGCCTTACGACGCTGGTGAATGCCTTCGTGCAGAGGAAAACTAATGGGGTGTACGGATGGCCAAGGTCCGCAAGAACAGATGCGTACTTGTGCCGATTCGTTGTGCCTTCCAGAATAGCGAGATCACTCAGGGAATCCGCACCTTCGCTGAGTGGTCAGTGCGTTCAACAATCATGCAGTGGGCCTTTGTTCCATTCCCGGCGGGGGTACGGATTTCCTCTGCTCAGGGACTGGGTGTTGTGTTTTCCTTATCACGTTTCGTCACCATCGACATGCAGGTCGTCGAATATGAAGTCAAACGAAAATACTTGCAACTCAGCTGCCAAACTTCTCCAGGTGGGGAGTCCCGACCAGCAATGCTACTCGAGCATTTTATTAAATTGCACACAGGAAACGCCAGGAAAAAATTTCCAGATCATGACGCTCCCCCTTCCGGCCTAGACCCTTCCGACGAGACTGTTTTGTTTCGGACGTTTCAAGCCCTACACGCCAATGGCCATCTACTCGATGAAGCATAACACGAGCTTCATCTGAAAAGGCCAGTTCTCGTGATTCAGTGCGCGTCCAGTTGCGGCACTGGAGTGCAAATTCCAGTCATCGTCGCCAATGAACAGCAGCCAGGATGGGTGCATGAACCAGGCGTCTGCTATGGAGACCCACGAGTAGCAACGTTCGCCGAACTCTTTGAGGATATGGTGTCTATTCTTTCGGACATGTGAGAATGTGGGTCTCGCGGGAGGCGAGAGCGAGATAGTTGTTGCAGTCGCGCTATCCTCTGTGCCCTCGGTGGCTCCGATGGATAGAGCGTCTGCCATGTAGGCAGGAGATCCCGGGTGCGAGTCACAGTCAGGGCACACATTTTCACCTGTCCCCGTTGATATACATCAACGCGCGTTAGCAGCTGAAGGTATTAATATAATTCTAATCTCTTTGAGGAGACGCTGTTGATAGCCCCTTGATTCATCTCGATGGTAAGTTGCTCAACAGTTGCACATCTATTCTCCAGTAAAAATATGCCCAGCAGTTGTTCGCCCCTGTTATCTATGGCCCGTGGTGCCTCACAGTTGCTTCAATGCTGGTTTGGGATAGCGCAATTTTGCCATACGCGGTATACTGTAACCACACCGTTTAGCGGACAGTTTACAAACTTAGCCGTGTCGGAAATGCTTCGAAGCATGGTCCAAAAGCCGATGATCGTGCCCATTTGGACATAAAATAAAACGCACCTTTTCCGCATTACGATAACAACTGCACTGTTTTCCGCGTCCCCCCTCCCCCTTCGAGACGTTTCATATACCCTCCAGTGCTAGTTCTGCCACCTGCCGTCTATGAGTGGTTACTGACGTCAAATATTGGCGGTAGTCACATTAACGCGACTGGGTCGCAATAAACGCTCCATCAAAATTAAGGTTATCGGCAGGAATGCCCCAGGGAGTAGCGATGAAACCGCTCCTTTTCTCTATACAGATACATGATCTGATGGACAGAATGAACAGCGATCTGCGTGGCAGGGATGAGCAACTATCTGCGACTGTTTGCTGATGACTCCGTAGTACACAGGAAAGTATCGCCATTGAGTGACTACAGAAGGTTACACGAATACCTGATAGAATTTCTGTTTGGTGTGAATGAACGGCAGCTTGCTCTAAACGTAGGAAAACGTAAGTTACTGCAGATGAGTAGGAACAACAATACTGCAATATTCGTATACAGTATTAGTGGTGTGCTGAAAGAAACATTCACGTCGATTAAATATCTGGGCGTAACATTACAAACCGGAGCACTTGAGTTCGGTACTGTAGGTGGGAAGCCGAATGGTCGACTTCGGAAAATTTAAGGATGATGTCAAGTCATCTAACGAAACAGAATTCTGGAGTTCTACAAGGACGAGTTATACACCCAGTGCTTTTCTGAACCTACGTGACCGGTTTAGGAAACAATACGGGCTGCCCTCTTGGTTTATCTGCAGATGATGCTGTCGTTTATCTTCTAGTAAAGTCATCAGAAGCTCAAACTGAATTGCAAAATGATATAGACAAGATATGTCTGTTGTTAAATAATGGACTTGGCCCTAAACAGTAAAAAATTTGAGGTCTGCAGCATGAGTTCCAAAACAACCCATTACATTTCTGTTACACGATATATGACAGAATTTTTTTAGGTTTTTGATTCAAATAATTATCTAAAGGTTACAATTAGGGGGAATTGAAACTGGGACCAACACAAAATGTTGTCGGGAAAGCTAAGCAAAGACCACGTCCTCTTCTGGAGTATCGCCGTGCGATATACGATACGATTTAAGGAGGAGCATGATAAAGTTCGAAGAAGGGAGCTAGTTTTGAATGATCGTGAAATACGGGAAAAAAGAGTTACTGATACGATACATGAGTTGGGGTGGTAATCATTAAAATAAAGATGTTCGTTGCTGTGAACCGTTTCACCAAATTTCATTCACTACTTTCTCCTCCGAATGCGAAAATACACTCCTGGAAATGGAAAAAAGAACACATTGACACCGGTGTGTCATACCCACCATACTTGCTCCGGACACTGCGAGAGGGCTGTACAAGCAATGATCACACGCACGGCACAGCGGACACACCAGGAACCGCGGTGTTGGCCGTCGAATGGCGCTAGCTGCGCAGCATTTGTGCACCGCTGCCGTCAGTGTCAGCCAGTTTGCCGTGGCATACGGAGCTCCATCGCAGTCTTTAACACTGGTAGCATGCCGCTACAGCGTGGACGTGAACCGTATGTGCAGTTGACGGACTTTGAGCGATGACGTATAGTGGGCATGCGGGAGGCTGGGTGGACGTACCGCCGAATTGCTCAACATGTGGGGCGTGAGGTCTCCACAGTACATCGATGTTGTCGTCAGTGGTCGGCGGAAGGTGCATATGCCCGTCGACCTGGGACCGGACCGCAGCGACGCACGGATGCACGCCAAGACCGTAGGATCCTATGCAGTACCGTAGGGGACCGCACCGCCACTTCCCAGCAAATTAGGGACACTGTTGCGACTGGCGTATCGGCGAGGACCATTCGCAACCGTCTCCATGAAGCTGGCCTACGGTCCCGCACACCGTTAGGCCGTCTTCCGCTCACGCCCGCCTCCAGTGGTGTCGCGACAGGCGTGAATGGAGGGACGAATGGAGACGTGTTGTCCTCAGCGATGAGAGTCGCTTCTGCCTTGGTGCCAATGATGGTCGTATGCGTGTTTGGCGCCGTGCAGGTGAGCGCCACAATCAGGACTGCATACGACCGAGGCACACAGGGCCAACAACCGGCATCATGGTGTGGGGAGCGATCTCCTACACTGGCCGTACACCTCTGGTGATCGTCGAGGGGACACTGAATAGTGCACGGTACATCCAAACCGTCATCGAACCCATCGTTCTACCATTCCTAGACCGGCAAGGGAACTTGCTGTTCCAACAGGACAATGCATTTTCGCATGTATCCCGTGCCACCCAACGTGTTCTAGAAGGTATAAGTCAACCACCCTGGCCAGCAAGATCCCCGGATCTGTCCCCCATTGAGCATGTTTGGGACTGGATGAAGTGTCGTCTCACGCGGTCTGCACGTCCAGCACGAACGCTGGGCAAACTGAGGCGCCAGGTGGAAATGGCATGGCAAGCCGTTCCACAGGACTACATCCAGCATCTCTACGATCGTCTCCATGGTAGAATAGCAGCCTGCATTGCTGCGAAAGGTGGATATACACTGTACTAGTACCGACATTGTGCATGCTCTGTTGCCTGTGTCTATGTGCCTGTGGTTCTGTCAGTGTGATCATGTGATGTATCTGACCCCAGGAATGTGTCAATAAAGTTTCCCCTTCCTGGGACAATGAATTCACGGTGTTCTTATTTCAATTTCCAGGAGTGTATTTTGTTGACTCCCAACTACAGAGGGAAAAATAATCATCAAAATAAAGTAAGAGAAAACAGTGCTCGCACGTGGTGTTCTGAGATCATGATGCTGAGTTGTCTGAAGTGGTCAGTTCCAAAAATTTTAAATGTATGTACTGTAGCAGAACTGTAATATACATTATTGTAGGTACGAGAAAGCCAGAGTGTGGCGGCTGTGATAGGATGCAATAGACAGGTTAGCGGCTCTGGATAGACCATCACCAGTGAGATGACGATTATATTGTTTTCTGGAGGTGCAGCGTTTAAAATGTAAGCTGAGAGCAGCAATAGCAAGTGACAACCACCGCATTCCCGAGACCTAGCGATAATCAAAGCAAGGCATTGAGAACTAACACGCCTTTTGAGAATTTCCACGGAGTAATCGGGATAGATCACTCTCACAAACGACTTTGTCCCTATTGTGCTTCATAACTTCGTCGTTTAAAACAGGATTTAATTGATAAACGATCAGTATTGACACAAAAAGAAGAGCAATCACAATGTCGAAAGACTATGTCTGAGAAAACATTGGAAGCTTTCAGAAGACACGGTCGGATCTTAATGTCACCTCGTACGTTTTCATACCATCGGTGAATATGTAAATGATTAGAGTTGCAATTCTCTGTGATAGGTAGGACGTTCACCAGAGTGCATTAGTGTTGTTCGTGTTTAGTGCTGTTACCGTACTTGGTAGAACACCTAAGCAGCATCAGATGTGAAAGATACAGAGACGTGACGTACTCGTGAAAGACAGCGCTATCAGCACCAGACAGAGCTTGAAAGTGGCTTCATTGTATGTCTTCATTTGGCCGTTTTTGATCGTGCGATCGGATGTGACAGTGTCCCGATGTTGGACCGCGCAGATCTTGAAAGCAGGCATACTCGACTCCAAGGTCCGACTGACCACGTCTGGCCATCAGACGGGAGGGTCTACGTATTGTGCACCAAACGCATCGAAACCCTTTCACATCTGCCCTTGCCGTCCAAAAACAAGTAATGAACTGTCTTTTACATTCTGTGACATTTCACACCATTTTTCGGAGACTAACAGCAGTCGGACAAAAGAATTGCCGTTCCACGTGTAGGCAACTGCTAATATCACACCACCAACGGCTACTTTTGGAGTTGCGGCGTTACGTGAGGCACGGACTGCTAATAAACAGCGTCGCACTGTATTCAGCTATGAATCATGGTTCCGTGTTACCCCGGATGACCATCATCGGCGAGTAAGCTAGCGACCTTGGCTAGGTCTGATTCTTCCATCGTTTTGGAAAGGCTCAGCGGTGTTACTCCTAACGTCGTGGTGGTATGACTTCAGATTACGTCTGGCCATAAGGGAGGGAACTCTGACGGCGCGACGATAAGACACGATATCTTGCGTCCTGGAACGTTATGTCTCACGTGACGGCACCGTGGTGCCATTTTTGAACAGGAGATTGTTCGTCCATGCATGGAACATGTCTGTACGAAAAGTGTGTGTTATGTTGAGGTACTCCCGTGGTAGTAAGATTCCCAGACTTGCCCCGTTGGAACATACGTGGAACCAGCTCGGGTGTGAACTCCATCCCTATACCGATAGCTCGGATATCAAGTACCAATTACAGCAGTTATGGACCAACTTGACTCAGAAGAATTTTTTTATTTAGTGTGATTAACAATATATATGTCTGATAACGACATGATTATTAGAGTAGATGCACCAAATAGCTGCTTATAATAAGTAATCCTTATTTGCGACAGTCTGTTTCGGCTTTATCGCCGAAATTGCAATTTTTGTGAGAACAGGTATGGATGCCAATACCACATACGTTAAAGTAGCTGATTTGTGTTCACGTCTAGATTGATGTGACGTCCGTTTTACGTCGTTAGTGGATTGTTTTATAACTGTCACTGCTTTAATAAGGTAGTAAATTATAGGAAGATATTGAAAATAAAATGTTAATTACGACGTGACAGCAGTTTGACAGTTCCACTCTTACGACGCTATGTGTTTACAAAGATTGCGCTGATAAACAGCCATATTATTTAATTAACTAAATTTTGTTACGATTGTCTTTGGTCGTTGCATATGTTACTTCCGATTTATCCATTTTCGCGTCCTAAAAGTTCAATAAAGATTTTGAGGTAGTACTTGTGTCTAAATTTTGTATGTGACTACCTCAAAAACCTTACCAAATTTTCAGAACACGAAAATGAATAAATCGGAAGTATCATACGCAACAGCCAAAGACAATAGTAACAAATTTTAGTTAGTAAAATAATATCTCTGTTTGTCTGCACAATCTTTGTAAATTCGTAAGAGTGGAACTGTCAACTGCTGTCACGTCGTAATTAACATTTCATTTTTAATATCTTGATATCATTTACCATCTTATTAAAGCAGCGACAGTTATAAAACAGTCCAATAACTACGTAATATGGACATCACATCATTCTAGACGTGAGTTCAAATTAGCTACTTTAATATAAATGACATTGGCATCCATACCTGTTCTCAAAGAAGTTGCAATTGCAGTTACTTGAAAATGGCGATAAACCCGAAAGGGTTTGCCACAAATAAAGATTACTTATTATAGGCAGCTATTTGGTGCATCTACTGTAACAATCATGTCGTTATGTCTCAGGAGAGGCTACAACGGCCTTATGACAGCCTTCCCAACCGAATCAGCGAATGAGTCCAGGCCAGACGGGGTGCAACGTCATACAGGTACTTGGGCTCATGCTGACAAGTTCTTTGTAAATTTGACTCGATTTTGTAATCGCTCGGATAACATCAGATACGAACTCAAGTGAAGTTCCATTTTGTTTCCTCTTCCCCTTCTGGGTGATACAATTTTTTTTTTTTTTTGCCAGGTAGTATACTTACCAGAGTAACGGAGAATTGACTAATGCACAATTTTGCAAATTTTGACAAATGTTTGTTCTCTTGTTACATCACAACGGCAAGTCTGCAGTAGAAGAGTGAGACCATGTTTGTAGCAAAGCAGGTGGATTATTTCTTCCTTTATGTTTTTCTTCCCCCAAAAATTTTAATTTCCTTTTTGCAAATATTTTCAGTAGTTCTATTTTTATGAGAATATGTGTAATACCAAAAATCGCAGATATTACCTCACGGCTTAGCCAACTTGACTTTATTACTCATCACATTCATTTGGTTACTTAGAAGCCACTGACGTAATAAGATTACCTAGAAACTGTGCTGATTGCAAAATACCACTAATATAAAACTTTGTTATCTTTGTTCCAACTGCTAACTTCCAGATAAAGTAAATCAGAAGTATATATAGGTAACAGATAATGCTGTAAATATGTTACTAAATTCTGCCTTCAATTAGTTTCACACTAATTAGCATTCTTTGTTAACATATTGTTACTCAAATAGATTAACGTGTTGTGATAGGCCAGACAGTACAGTTCAATAGCAATTATTGCTGTATCTAAGAGTTCTCAGTCAAACAAATCGTATTCCACTATTCAGTTATTCAGAACTAGAAATCTTTAATGGTAAAATGTAAAACGACAGGAAATTTCTATTTTAATCTTATAAAAGACGAGGCTTTTGGAAGCTATTTCATTCAATCTGCGGCAGGTTATGAAACAAGCAAATTCTATGTCTAAAAGCGTACCGCAAACTAATTAGCACAAATTACAACTTGTCCAATGCGCCAAGTTTCATCTAAATTTCGCATCCTGAAGACCTTCCTGTAATTCGCTGGTCGTTATTCAGTGATTGTCTGTGAACTTGTTATTAGTACATGAGCTGTTTTAATCTTCAATAATGCTTATTGTGACAGCAGTATCCGACTGTGCACTATTTTATTTCCAAATGATACTATTTTCCCGTGTACATCGTTTCACATTAGTGATTTACTTGCCACATGTACGCTTTTTGGTCACTGGAATGTCAAATTCGTGCAGCCGAACAATCGCAATATTATACATAAACAGAGTTCAGTACGTGGCCTGTCTTTTATGACACTCGAACTGACCATAAACATTAGGTTGTTTAATGTTAAAATCTAAGTGCAGTTAAAGTGTTTTCGACTGTAAACCTGGTGTAGGCATCATCATTTGAAATAGCCCACTTCCTCCAACTCCTTTTCAGCCAGAACCGACGGAGGCGCAGCTGCCAGAGGCGTATTAGCACGGTTAAATACGGTAATGTTACATGTTGACAAACAAAGTTTTTAAAAAAATGATACCTCTACTGATTGTTATCAGCGTTATGCATCTATCCATGTACGTCCAGTTAGTGGGGGAGAGATCTGCGGTGGTAGGCTTTTCAGTATTTTGAAGTTTTGAACGTAACGTGTAATTTGTTTGCCACATTTGTCTCACAATCCTTTCGTAATGGTTTGAAGCCTCTTGCCAATACGTAAAACGAACAGTGTGAAGGTTACACACTTTCAACACCGCTCCTCCAATATTTCATATTCAAGCAGAAGCAAATACTTGACTTTACTGTTCCAAAGTAACTGTAAAATGGTATGCTTCTAGAATATCTACATCGTGGTTGGTCTGTAGATTAGAACAGATCCAAGCTAAAAGCGAACCAAGAATAATTGATTTCTAATAGGACGAACCACAAAATATCTACAAACGGGAAATCTTTCAACTGATAGTAAGTGACAACTAATCAGATTTCTGCTTGCTTCTAATGTGTTCAGTCTTAAAATTACTTAAACTCACTGTGCTGTAATCCAGTAGTCCAGACGACATTCGCGCTAATTCCACTATTGCGATAAAAACCTTATCGCGAAACTTAACGCTCGTTTACTTTCTGTTACGAAGCATTCAGACCCTCATGGGAAGTCATGTGTGGATATGGCGCTCTTGATTGGAACTCCAGTATATTTATATTTGGTGTTCCAATATAAAAACTGTTTGCGTTCTGGCTATAAAAGCACGGAAATATAGGAGACGAAACCGAAGCAGCGCATACATGCAACGGTTCCCGAGCACAATAACGTAAAATTATCCTAGTGAAGATTCCCGTCAGTGGGAGTGACATGCATGAAACCTTACAATACATTCAATACCTAGTGTTTAGTTCATGTAACTTTTTAAAATTGTCCTTACAAGGATCAACTACAATTATATTAAACACGTCAATTTCTACACTCATTTCATTTGACGTATTTATTGGATGCTGGTTACCAGGACCGTAACGAGCCTGTGGCGAGAAAGCATCAAACCGTCCCCACCTCCCATACCACTCCCCAGGGGCGCAGGCACAGTTGATGCGAAAAAAACTGCCCAGAAAGAAAAGAAAGAAAGAAGAACCGAAAGACTGTTCAAGAATTAACATGGATGGGCACAAGCGTTGTCCTACACCAGCCGTTTCCCACCTTCTGCCTACGAGACATGGTCTTTCTCTCTGCCTAAAGGGACACGCACATAGTTACCATATCATTCTTTCACTTTCCTACGGTACTGTAGGATCCAAAACGTCGACGAGCGGGTGATGTAGCTAATTGAAGAATAAGCCTTCTGTTGATGATAAATAATGCTATGGGAGCTTTGTAGTCTTTGTGCATAAAGACAGCTGCAGTTTGTTAATTAGTGAATGCAGTTGCAGCGAATCAAAAATAAAATCTGATTAAGGTCGAGTATGGGTCAAAGCAGACTGTAAAATTTAGCTATCTTTCCGATCGCATAGGACACAGAAACTCAAATGTATTCAGTGAGTTAATAAACTACGCTCAGAGCTAGGAAATGAAAAATAAAATTATAGTATAAAAAATTCCTGGAATGGGCATTTTCTCAGATCATAATTACAGTCCTTTTTCCTTTATTTCCGACTAACATTTTAGAAGGACAAAATAAGATATATTCTTTAGTGTGTGTCATACTAAGACCAATGTACAGTAGCCGTCATAAACAATAACATACAGATTTTGTTTTACTTTAATTTTTTTAATTTATTTTCTATCATTTATAACTTATTTACTACAATTACACATATCAATTGCTATGTGCAATATTTTTCAACATACTTCATTTAAGTGATATTTGGCAGTATCTAGTAATTTTTATTAAGCTTACTAATAAAATAATAAAATTTCATGAATCTGCATGGAAAAAATTGCAGAAACGTAATTTTATGGTGGAACGATTGGACGCCGGAAAGGTTGGTGGGGAGGGGGGGGGGGGGGGGGGGGGGGGGGGGAAGAAGCGACACTGAAGCATTTCTTCCAGGGGCGCAGCACCATCTCGGCACGCTTCAGTGCTTGTTACAAATAATGGCGTTTCTGTTGACAAGAGAAATTCTGGAACTCTGGTTATGTCTCACTCGTGTTTCTACAATTACAAGTAACAATACTGTGCGATAGTCCAAAATCTTGTCAACATTCCAGTCGATTTATGGTAACACCATTGAAAAATAGAGCATTTGTTAAAACTGCAATTATATTTTATCTATCTCTTACTGTCCCCTTGAAAAAAAAAAAAAAACAGCTGCAGAAGAGAAAAAAATTTCTCCCCGGCCGGGAATCGAACCCGGGTCTCCCGCGTGACAGGCGGGGATACTAACCACTATACTAGCGAGGACTCTGGCCTTTCGTGGCTACTCAAGGTATTATGACAATAGGCTTCTGAGTTCAGTTTCGTGAGTTTAAGGTAATTGTGTGGCACTTTATGTGTTTCTTAACTCTTAAGAGAAACCAGCGTTATTACGATCAGACATAACAAACTTCGAGTTCTCGAAAGAAATTGCTGTGTAAACATGATGGATCCACGTATTGCCTGACATGCCCTGCTGGTATGAATTCTTCAAATGTATACATTTTTAGTTGCGCTTTACCGTGACTGTTACCGACAACGAATTAAGAAAGTTTACTGTTAACTTTCACTGTCACGTTTTTTACAAGCCACGTTTCAGAGGTTTAAATCCCCATCATCTAGATTTATGTGGATTAAAACAGGTATGTGTTGTGTTACGACTTTCGGGTAACATATGGCTTTGTCTCGATTGGCCACAGTCTCCTATGAAACAGTGCCACGTGGTAGAAAAATCCCAAAGACATACCACAACACATAGTTCTCGTTTTAACCCACATAAATCCAATTGATAATAAAGATTTCAACCTTTGAAATGCGTCAGGGAAAGAAGTAAATTGTGAAGTAACAGTAAACTTTTGTCATTCGATGGTATGAATTCGTTATCACTTCCTTTTACAACGAAAATTCACAGTCTGAGTTGATAGAACAACGTTTCTTTGATTTTTTAAAGTGTATGTTGTTTAAGATAACAGGATGTCATAACTTATTTACATAGCAAATACGGCAACGAACTAAAAGTATTAACGTTCAGCAAGCTTCACTACTACTTCACAAAGATTAACCTTCTTCATCTTGCGGTGCGATACGAAAATATCTCCCAGTTTCCTAATACTGAGTTGTATGAGCTTCCTGGAGCTTTTGCTTCGACGAAAGTGAATAGGTGTTGTGTTCTTCTATTCTTTGTAAGGCAAGTACAAAAGGTGGTGTGGATATAAGATGTCGTTTTTCAGATTTTTATGGAAAATTGTTGCTTGAAGTTTTTTCATTAATTTGACGTATGTTTCGTTGATTTTGGATGACTAAGTTTTTTTTAAATTTATTTTGAAATAATTTACTGAGCATGTAATTTCTATAGGTTTTGTGAGCACTTGTTCAGTTACGATATCTCGGAAACAGCTCGCTCTAGAAGGCGGTGATTTATGTTGGTTAATACTGAAGATTCTGCTACATATATTGGCTACACTGGTGGCTGTGATATCACTTCCTGATTGTGGTATAATGCATGGTAACATTCACTTTTAGAAAAGGATGTATTACATCTTTTGTTTTGTATACTTAAAATTGTTGCTCACTGAGTTGTGTTTCACTCTTTAATACGATTCTACCAAACAGAAAATTTAAGAAGAGAAGAGATGAGGGAAATGGATTCAACAGAACACGTCTTGTTGGAATTTTACATCCAGAGAATGAGATTAGCGCAAGCAACACTGAACGAAGTTCTTCACCACCAAGTGCTTTCAGGAAGAAGCTTGTGAACAGTAATGAAGCGTTTAGTGAAACCAGTGTCTGTGTATCAGTTTAATATAAGTTTAACTGTATCAAAAACTGTGTTTCATCAAACTACATGTTGTGATTTGCATGGTAGAGAACTAATAGTTTCTGAAAATGTCTTCAAAGGGAACGATGTAGCTCTTAGTTTGGAAGTCTCTCGTTCGAGCTGTGAGAGTAAGAAAGAATATTGGACACCACAAGAATGTAGAAATAGTACTTTTTGAGATGAATATCAGACATTTCTATGGGCTGAGATGCATTGGTAAAGACCCAAGGGCTTTGATAACTTCGTGTGCTCTTACGAATCTATCAAATTCCCCTGCTAATGTTTCAAGATACAAGATGCTTTAGGGGAAACAGTAAACAGCGAATTAAATTTGCAGCAATGAAAATAGTTGAAGAAAATTATGGAAACAACGACATTTGCTTAGCATTTGATGGATCATGGCAGGAAAGGGCCCATGAATCTAAAAATTATTGTGGAGCTGCTGTAAGTATTGACACTGGGAAGGTGCTTATTGTTGATGTATTATCATAACATTGCTATGGATGTGCAGAAGTGGGCATCAATAACGAAAAAAATGGATGAACAAAACGTTCAGGAAACTTATGAGGGCTCCAGTGGAGGAATCGAAAGTGCCTCGGCTGTGAAGATCTTTCAGCGCCCTCAAAATCAACACAGTGTTCGTTATGCTAAATTCAAATATGATGGTGATTCCAGTTCATTAAAATCAGTAACTGGCAGTAGGCCATTTGACGACCCAACATCGCAAAAGTTACATTCGTCTGTTGTGTGCGGAAAGAAATGGATACCCAACTATGTAAAAATATGCAGAATTTTTCCAGCAAAATGGTTGAAGGTGGCAAGATCATTAGAGGATGTTTGACTGACAAAACAATCAATTATTAAATGAATACTACGCCCAATCCGTCAGAATGGATACAAACAGCCTGGAATGAATGAAAAATGCAGTTTGGGCAATGTTTCTCCACAAGATGTCAAGTGATGCGAAGCCAAAGCACAACTTGTATTCAATTGGCTAGTGCAAACATCGCAAAGCCCAGGCAATAGGAACCGAATGTACCCATTCAAACACCTGCCCTGAAGCTGCTGTAACAATAATAAAGTCATTATAAAGAGATCTAGCTCACCCAGATCTTCAAAAAATGCCTCATAGAAAAAAAGCCTTAAATGTAAAGAAGTCTTTCGACAATGTCGTATGGAGCAGGGTGCCAAGAAACATATTTTTGGCATTGAAAACATTGAAGAATGGGGTAAGTGACGCTGTGGTGACCTAAAGTGATGCAGATGCAGGCAGAACAAAGGTTCTGAAGCAATCAGGAATTAAGTCTGCAAGCCTACAAGAAATGGATAAACAACGAGTCACCGAAGCAGAAATTATGATCAAACATACAACACAAGCTGCAGCATCCCTCAAATGGTGAAACAGATTGCATCTGGTTGATACAGATTACAGAGCTGGAGAGTTTTAGGCTGTCTCTTCATTCAGTAGTGAGTTTTCCTTTACTTCAACTTCCAAGTGCAATTTCTGGAAACTACTTTTTTCGCAAATGTTTCCCATATCTCAGAAATAACTTTAGCTTAAGCTCTGAAATTTTCACCTCTCATTTACAGCGGTATTATGTTTATATGGATCTACAGTGATAAAGATAGCACTCAAAGTTTGATCATAAAATATATTTTTTCAAAAATTACATAAATTTTTAAGACCTTCACTAAAAAATTCATAACTCGATTCCCAAAAAAGTCGATACTGGATACACATCAGTGAACGTATAAGATATGACTCTGTTTCCTGGCAAAGCTTTTTTTCCCTACAATAGTTCCTGAGAATACAAGATATAAATTGTGAAATTTAACAGTATCAGGATAGTGCATTGATATTCCCCTTAAATAAAAGCCTTTTTATATTTTAAATGCCTTAAACTGGTCTACTTGTTCGATAAAATTCTCTGCTAATAAATGACACCCACAAATTCGCACGGTGGTGGTAGTGTCATCCCCTTCTGTCATCACCAAACACCCTAGAAACAAAGGTCTCATAAGCATTGCGTGCAAGCATAACTGTTAATATCACAGAAAGAAGAATTACCACTTTCACCTATTCAGGCACATTACAAACGGAGTTGATCTCTGTGAGCTTACAGCCGAAAACGGCATTGCATTGTGGATTGTGCCAGCAATTACTCATCGTGCACCTGGCTAGTCATCAGTACAACAGGTGTAATTTTACACATCTGTACATGCACACACACGCACATTATATGTGGTTCAAATGGCTCTGAGCACTGTGGAACTTAACATCTTAGGTCATCAGTCCCCTAGAATTTACAACTACTTACACCTAACTAACCTAAGGACAGCCGGCCGCGGTGGTCTAGCGGTTCTAGGCGCGCAGTCCGGAACCGCCCGTCTGCTACGGTCGCAGGTTCGAATCCTGCCTCGAGCATGGATGTGTGTGATGTCTTTAGGTTAGTTAGGTTTAAGTAGTTCTACGTTCTAGGGGATTGATGACCACAGATGTTAAGTCCCATAGTGCTCAGAGCCATTTGAACCATTAACCTAAGGACATCACACACACCCATGCCCGAGGATCCAGACTGCAGCGCCTAGAACCAGAACCGCACGGCCACCGCGGCCTTATATATATATATATATATATATATATATATATATATATATATATATATATATATATATATATATATATATATATATATCGAGGAGGATCCTTAATGAAGTGGGTAGAGCTACCGCTTCATGAAATTGTGCAGGTGAATCGGGCCAGGTTTAACTGCTACGTATTGATGAACGATAATGCTCGACCACAAAGAGCACAGGGAAATCACAGAAAACCTAAATCAGGATGTCCGAACGCGGGTTTCAACCGTCGTCCTCCCGAATGTGAGTCCAGTGTGCTAACCACTGCGTCACCTCTCTCGGCCTGCGTGTATAGAATGTTTCTGCTCGCTCTCCGGATTTGAATCCCATAGGGCATGTCTGGGATGCACTGGGGAGACAGGATGCATCACGTCAGCAACCACCAACCACTCTAAAAGACTTGCTAGCAGCTCTGCAGGAAAAGGGGCGTTATTTCCTCAACATGAGACTAATGACATCACTCACAGCATGTACCGTGGTTGTCAGTCCTGCATTGGAGCCGGACGTGGTAGCACCCCATGCTGAGCACATTAACCAGTTGCCAGAATGTGTGTGTAAATCTGTTAAGATGGAAAAAACGAAGAGCATTTTTGTCTACCGTTATGGATGTTGCATTTATTACATCCTGTGTTCTTTACATTGTTTCTTCTTTACTATCACCTGTTTAAACTGCTTTGTAGCAAAATAAATGCATCCTTGCAAAATTTCCGTTTGTTTTTTTAATTATGGACACCAGTGTGTATAAAGACGTATACTTATAATCACACTCTTTGTTGATTAGTGATGCTGGTTCAGTCATTACAAATCAGCCACCTCCCGCATAAGTTCCTTTTAATTTCATCAAGAGATCTAATGTTTCAACATCCATCAGCAGTGACGCCATGCTGCAATAAAAAAACATGGATCATGTTTATACAATAACAAACACACTTTTCCAGATACAGACCTGCAACATTGTCACAAGGACATCTGCTCCACTCATCCAATAAACAGAGATATTACGTGAGTGCTTCACAGTTGCAGCTGCTGATTACCAGAGTAACACTGAAGTGAATGCAAGATGTAGAGTGTGTTTTATTTGTACTCTCGGAGGGCAACAAGTGGAGGGATAAGGGGCAGGATGCAGTGTTGTGTTGGTGGGTCTACAATCAATCCAGACGCCAATAGAATAATTTTCTGCCATTTATAAGCCAATAGGAGAAGAAATGGAATGATAATGCAACTGTCTTGAGAGTTACTGAATTGACTCTCTGGATCCATTATTCAGGTGCGCTGGAGGAGAATGGATAGTGCACTTATGCCCTTACAGGCCATTTTCACATACATTAAAGATTTTCGTGAAGCCCTTAGTGTTTCTGTTAGGACCTTGTGTGAGACTTCTTTTGTGTATAAATTGAACCCACTATCTGCTTGCAGTACACAGAGTGCACATGCCTTGTTGCAAGAGGTGGTCCAAGGGAGGTGATAGGTGGTGTTTGCTTACATAAGGACGATAAATAACTGTCTGAATGCAGTCAGTTCCCCAACTTGTGTTAGGGCAGGCGAGAGCTGCAGAAGATCATCAGAGGTGAGTGAACATTGTACCGTAGGCGATAAACACCGAAGCCGCAACTTCATGCACCTTCAAAGGCCGCCTCGATTTCGTGAGCTCTTAGTCGACCCACAAGATTTTTTGACATCTATATACTTCAGTCAGTCAACCTCAGAAGCAGAATGCAGGCGTTTTCATCGACCGTTTCCTGCTCCCTCTAACAGCATTCCTCAGCAAACTGCGGTTCCTGTCTAGACTTTACAATGAGTTGATTTCCATCAAGTGCTCGTAGATACATGCTATCATGGGAAAGTCTATAGACTTTTCAAAATGGGCGTCGGCCACAATACATGTAAAAGCATTACAGACTTGTCCATTATCTCCAGAACGAACAAAAGCCCCATCCAGTGGATGTAGGAAACAAGCACTGACACTTACAGCAGCATACAGGTAAGTCCAGGCATAATATGTTATACTTTGGAGCACTCCCAAAGTTATGTTGTCTAGTCAATAGTATCCAGACACCTATCAGTGGACATCAATATAGAGTGTGTCTTCATTTCGCCTTTATGATGTTTAGAACTCTGCTCGTAACACTTTCAATGAGGTGCCTGTATACCTATAGAGAAATGTCGGCCCTTCGTTTCTCAAGAGCCGAAACCAGATGAGGTAGTGACATTCGATACTAGGGTCGGGAGCGAAGTCGGCGTTCTAACTCATCACAAGGGTGTTCCATTGGGCTCAGGTTGAGATTCTGGGCAGACCAGTCCATTTCAGGAATGTTAATGTCCAGAAACAATTGCTTTATGCTGCTTTATCGCAGGTTGCATTATCATATCGATACAAGCAATGATCGTCTTCGCACTGTTCCTGGAGTGTACAGAATCCTGTGAAATGAATTCGTTTCCTTCTGTGTTTAATGTTTTCTTAAGTACAATAAGGGTATCACACTCTAACCAAGAAAAACACCGCCAAATTGTAATACAACCTCCTTCATATTTCGCTGTTCGCTCTACACATGGTGGCAGGTAACGTTCTTCAGCTATTCGCCAAATCCAAACCGTTCCACCACAGGGTGTAACATGATTCATCACTCCCGATCACGCACTTGCAGTCATCCGCTGTTCACTGGCGTCGCTCTTTACACTTCAAGCAACGCACAGCATTGACTACATTGACTACAGAAGTGTGGCCAATGAGGAGCCGCACGATTGCTGTAACCAGTTCTTTTCAACTCCCTATACAGAGGCACTGTGATAACTGGACTGCTGATGGCACCCTGATGCTCACGAATCATTACTGCTGCTGATTTCAGGAGATCTTTTAGAACCGCCTTCCACAATCTTCGACAATCCTTGCCCATCAGCCTATCAGCCGTGCCTGGTCTCGGTTTATCTGCGGTTGTTCCTTCACTTTTCTGCTTCACAAACATTTCATCAACAGTCGACCTGGGCAGCTCTAGAAGGGTTGGAATATCCCCAATGTCTCCAGACTGAAATTTTGACTCTGCAGTGGAGTATACACTGATATGAAACTTCCTACCAGATTAAAACTGTACACTGGGCTGTGATTCCAACCCGGGACCTTTGTCTTTCACAGGCAAGTGCTTTACCAACTGAGCTGCCAAGTACGACTCTCGATCTATCCTAACAGCTCTTCTTCCGACAGTGCCTCGCCACCTACCTTCCAAACGTCACAGAAGTTCTCCCGCGAAATTTGCGGCACTAGTACGCCTGGAAGAAAGGAGGAATTGCTCAGCCACAGCCTGGGGGGGTGTTTCCAGAATGGAATTTGCACTCTGTAGCTACGCCATGTCTTCGCAGTACCCTTTGTTCCAGTGCTAGTCCCGCAAGTTATGGAGGAGCACTTCTGTGAAGTTTGGGAGGCAGGCATGAGGTATTGGTCGAAGTACAACTGTGAGGGCAGGTCATGAGACGTGCTTGGGTAGCTCAATTAGCAGAGCACCTGTCCGCGATATTCAAAGGACACAACTTTGAGTTTCGATCCGGCACATAGTCGTAATCTGGCAGGAAGTTCCATGTGCCCTATGTATTTGTACCTCAGTCCACGTCCGGAGTCATTGATTTCTCCTGCCTGACCAATCCTGCAGTTACTGCTTCTCTCGTGACTCTATTTGGCAATTCCGTATTACAGGTGATGTCAAAATACTTCTGATCACATGGTGTAGTTTTACATTTGTAACACCCCACCCGTCACTTATCTGGTTTTGGCGTGTGTTCACCCCAGCTAATTGACTAGCAGATCAACAGAGAGTGCAAAACTGTCGCAATATCGGAAAACGCAAAGAAAGTAATAAGGCCCTGTGACTCCTGATCGAACTGCGGTGGCAGTGTTGACATTAATTGATTCAGAATTGATCACTTTTAATTAAAAAGGGGTGCACATTGATGTTATATTCAGCTATTGAACACCAGAATCAAATGTTGAACATAAAATTAATTAAGAAAGTGACTTGGGATTTCAACTACTTGATTGAAAACAGATGCAGTCGATTAGCACAAATTTATTTTAACTCCCGACCTTCAACCATCACATTACAAGACCCTCCTATGAGGCAGTTGTAATAAATTGCGTTTACGTGGAGTAAAACGCGATAAATCAAAATTAATTCCTATCGACTGACCAAGCGTAATGCGAAGTGCGAGAATAATTCCCCAATACACGGCCCATGAAACCGTCGTGGAAACTTTGCCGACATGATCCAACAAATTAATCAGCTGCAGCGAGTGCAATAGCACCGAATTCAGCGTGGCGTGGCGACGTCGATGTGAGGACGTCGGCCGGCCTTGTGGTGTTGCAAGGCTGTGCTCGTCTATTCACTCCTAGCTATCTTGCTCAATACAAAGCTGAACGAAAATTTTCTATCTCCATGCTCAATCGTTCCATTTGCTAAGTCCTAAACTGCAGAGATGTGCACTTGGTTCAAATGGCTCTGAGCACTATGGGACTCAACTGCTGCGGTTATCAGTCCCCTAGAACTTAGAACTACTTAAACCTAACTAACCTAAGGACATCACACACATCCATGCCCGAGGCAGGATTCGAACCTGCGACCGTAGCAATCGCACGGTTCCGGACTGCGCGCCTAGAACCGCGAGACCACTGCAGCCGGCAGAGATGTGCACTCTTTCTCAGGCAAGCTTAGTAAAGAACGCCACGCCCGCACTCTAGGCAAGCTGGGAACGGAAGACCACTACAGAAACTTGTCCCAGTCTGCTCTTCGCCTCGGTTTCGCCTCCAGCAAAATCACTAACACCAATTGCAGCACAAGTCGCGTTAATTATGCGTCGCTTCCCAGCGGCAACCAATTCCTGCTCTGGGAAGTGAACAAATTCCCACAAAATTTCCCTTCCCCTCAACTTCTGCTATTTATCTCCTTTCAGGCCAGTCATCAAGGTTATCATCTGCACAAAACACCAATTTTTCCGAGATTCAGACTCCCAGGAGAGTACTTCAGATTCCTTGGTCCTACATTCCCATCGGAGGCCGGTGTACATCATTCTGTCGCTCTTCACCTGATTTACTTCAGACTCTGCGGACCATGAATTCAGCGTGAAGTTGCTATAGTCACAAACACGCATATTTTGACCTCTGTTGATCGCTGCACCGTAGCTTTGCGCGGCTTTCTCGTATGTTTCACTGAAAACAGGACAACGGACATTTATCAACAGGTGTACAAGTTCTCCATCTGCCTCCCGGTACACCTGCATGGGGTCAACCACCCACTCACTGTCACTCATCTTAAGGCAGCTGGAGGCCACACCGCATTACCGCTTTCTCAGAGATTGAGCCGCCCTAAGCTGCCTATTGTCGCTTCCCCTCGCCACTCCCCAGCCGGCCACGTTCAACTCTGAATACTTCCCTGGGATAAACTAGCCTCCAGTAAAGCGACGCATTTCCACAAAGTTTTCATGTCGTGTGAATTACTTTGCATCACCCGACATTTATTATTTCAATACGTCCATACTATACCCTCTACAAGATGCATTGTGCCTTGTCAGTCATTTTTGTTCAGCCCTACTGTTCGCTCAATGTGAGTTAGGTCTGACTTCATGTAAGAGGCATAGTTCTTGGCATCTTACACATTCATCTAAAAATGTTTACCTTAAATTAGTGCATTTTCACGCAAGAAACACAGTCCCTCAGTGTCAGGCTGCGAGCTCCTTCGGCTGCTCTCGCAGAGTGACGCCCAGCTGCGTCGTTTGTGACGGTTGGCGGCGGCCTGGAGGACGCCTCCCGGGGCGCTGTGGCAAGGTCGCGGCGCGCCGCTAATGGATCCGTGTTTATGCAACAGCAAGTGGCCGACAGCGGCCGCCCACGGCCGCGGGCTGTGTACAGTACGAGTATCCCGCCCTCCCCCTGCCGGCTCTTTTTGCCCGTTTGCTCCCGCGCCCGTGAGAGCGTTCGCGCTCCAGACCGCGCTAGTCGGTGCGATGCGCTGAGCCGGCACCCGAAATAGCGGCATCGTTTCAAGGCTGCGCCCATTGTATGGAAAAGGCGACTTCGTGCCTGTACCCCACATTGCTGGCCGCCTGCGCACAGCTCTGCTTGCCGCCAAAGCTCTCCGGAGCTAACGAGCAATAAGGTATAGCTCTGAAGACTATCCACAAGTTTGCGAATTTTGAGTTTTTCGTGCGTACCGTCTCGCAGTGCGTAGCCTGGCAGTAGCAAAATGGTTCAGATGGCTCTGAGCATTATGCGACTTAACTTCTGAGGTCATCAGTCGCCTAGAACTTAGAACTAATTAGTAACTAACCTAAGGACATCACACACATTCATACCCGAGGCATGAATCGGTTCCAGACTGTAGCGCCTGGCAGTAGCAGGTTACTACGCTATGACTATGGGACCACAAGAAACGCAGGGCGGCCATGAAGCCTTAGCTACTACCTCGAAAAAGTTACGTGATTAATTTCTCCGAGTAAATGTCCGTATCCTGGTACACATTGAAATCGTCGTGCCACAGTTCCATAGCACGCCACAAGAGGATACAATACAAAATGGTGTGGCCCGTTGATATAACAGAGTGTAGTGTATTGCTCTATTTGAAGGATAACAACGCTGCTTCAGCCCATACTCAGTTGGTGGAAGAAAACTGCAACAATACAGTAGGTGGTGCAGTCGCTTCCATTGTGATCAAACAAGCCTGAGTGATCAAAACCGAGGTAGCAGGCTTCCTCACTGTGAAGAACAGAGGAATTTCAAAGAGAAGTGGAGGCCCTCGTGCCCGGAGACCTTTGTATCACAGTCGAGGCGATAGTGGAAAATCTGAAAATCAGTTTCCAGCATCTTTCACGACATTTTGAGCATGAGAAACGTCACGGCTCGCAGGATTCCGTGCTTGCTCACGCCCAGTCAGAAAGCCCCGCCGAACTGAGGCACCAGCGGTAATCCAGATGATTTCTTTAGCCAACTAATCGCCCTGGACAACTGCTGAGTGTATCGCAATGATCTCGAGATAAAGGAGCAACGAATGAAGTGGAAGCATGTGGATTCGCTACTGCAGAAAACACGAAGACACAACTATCAATGAGCATGGTGTGACAGAATGTTACTTGGTAACGAAATGGTGATGTGTAAACAGATTATGGTGATAAGAGGCAACCTGCCACAGGGCTATACAGCTGCAATTTTCTGACGAGGTTACAGTAGGATGCGAAGACAAAGGATCGCGGAAAACTATGTAATGGACTGTTGTTTGCTCCAAGACAACGCCCCTGTTATATCTACACAGGTCATAGTGACACATTCTATTTCTCTGAGTTGTCAAATTTTGCCTCACCCTCCGGTTTCTTGTCATCTGACACCCATAATATTCTTTCTCTTTCTTCAGATGAAAAAACTTGCGTGACAGCTATTTCCAGAATGACGACGAACTGATTTCCTAAGTGGAGCGATTCATGAACAGCCAAAACGCAGATTTGTGCAACCCATATCCAAACCAAGACATCTGTAGTTGGGAAAAATAGGGTGAAATTGTGGAGAGTGAGTAGAACCATCACCAATTTTCATCTACACAGCGTATTTCTTTCTGGCTATAGTAGGGTACGACAGCAGCCTCGCAGATCCGACTGGTCCCTGCTTGAGGAAAGGCTGCAGTAAATAAGGGCAGCGACGGCTAAATAAATGGCAGTGGACCATGAGGATCGGCTTGCGACTGATGCATCGCTCTGGTCCACACATTTTGCATCGCCTTCGTCCACAGTCAGGTCGAAGAGGAAAGACGACCCCTACAAGAGCTTTGGGCATTTACGGTGTCTAACATTCTGCGTGTTGTCTGTTTGTTCTGTATCGTGTCTCCCTACCACTTGAGCGCAACGACGCTCTGAGCGTGTTCTTTAGGGAATTGACTAGTTTGAACCTGGGACCTGTTGCTGGCAAGGAGACGCCAGACCACACATGCCATGTAGAATTCAGAAGATTTCAGTGAGACTAGCGATGATATTACCAAATACTTAATGATTTCTGCGTCAGCTCCACTGCACTCCCTGTAAAAGAATCTTAATACTAACTAAATTTAGTGGAAGGGGTTCAAGGCTTTCCTATTTTTAGTTAGCTGGTAAACTAACGTCAAAAAAGCAGTTAAGGTTACCAATGGAAATTTTATTCTACTCGCAAAACATCGTTTATAAATTGCGCTATTGATAAAAGGAAATGTTTTAATACAGGATGGTAAAAGCCAACTGCGTTCAACAAAAATGTGAACGAATATTCCCTGAGTGGGTTTCCAAGTTCTACAGTGGATCGAAGGATGACCTGTGCCATATCACATCTATAATCTAGGTTTAAATTAAGTTTCACAAAAGAGAAAACTATCAAAATGGTCTACAGTGACCCTCAATTATCTTTAATTACTTTTCTAACTTGTCATAAATTACAGTGGCTGATGTGGCTTCTCAATAACTATATAACAGAAAAATCATCGCGTTTCAGATTTTTACTTCAAGTGGCAAATGTGAACACCATGAGCTTTAATTGACGATCGACACAAGAATTACGCAAAAAGGAGTGTAACAGATGAGACTTCTGCAGTTCTGAGTGAAGCTAAGTGCGCTGTTATGCGGCATCGCGTGCGGTCATTAGCTTGTCGGTGTTCGTCAGGGGGCGGCGACTGGCGCAGCTCCGCTCACCTCGCCGTATCGTACGCAACTCTCCCTTAACTTCTCCTTACTACAATTTACCGAAGTTGGTTTTAAAAAAAAAACTATCTGGCTGTGTTTTCATCTGACCAATCAGGGTCTCAATGTTAACCTTAAGCTCCGCCTGCAAAAATTGTGTCTATCCAATGAGATACGTTATACTTTTCGTGGTGGGGCAATGTTTTTTAAAGTTTGCAACGTAACAGAGACGCGAAAAAGTCTCACGCTAAAACTTGCGGGTGACGTGGCCCTTTTTGTGTTATCGTAAGATCTATACTGTTCTTCTGGAGGGCTCTAGCTTTTAACATGGGCTGGGGGATGGACCTAGCGGTTAGCTGGCAACGTGGGTGTCCGTCCCTTATCGTAGGGCCTTCAGCTTAACACGGTTCTGCTCTCGGCTTCTGTTCTAATTTCTCCCCTCGGAACTGTGTCTGTCTCACGGTGGGAAGGTATGACATGCATTTAGGCATTCTTGTGTTAGTCTGTGGTCTTCCATTTGCTCACTCGTTACTCGTATTACTTTGGTTAATTTAATGTCACGTTTTATTCGGAGCTATGTGACATACTACTGGATTTGCTTATCATGTCAGGGGTTTCATGGAAGGTGTTGGATTTGCCTGACACCTTATAGGTGAACTGCCAAGAGGCTGTCTCCGTAGGGGTCCGAGATCTGATGGAGCTACAGATACGTTTCCTGCACCTGGAACAAGTTCCTGTTTACGAGTGTGCTTGGGCAGAACGGGAATGAAGACTCTTGTTCAATACTGAGCTCTCTCGTTCTGCTCTACATTGCCTAAAGACGTGGGGCAAATTGGGCACAACGTCTGGCAAGTCCTGAGAACTGATAACTTGAGTCAACACTCACTGCAGGATTGTTTTGGTGACACAGTCTCCCAGCAGTCTGCAATGTGCACCAGCTGGTGGTTGAATTAATGTTGTTCAATGGCTGAGGATGCTTCTCGTTTGTTGCTCTCTTTCTTTAATGGAATAATTTTATGGTGCAACAAAACGTGGCATGGACTCGATTAATGTCCGACGTACTGCTGGAGGGAATTGACAACATGAATCCTTCAGGGCTGTCCATAAAACAGCACGTTGTCGGAGATTTGATGTTTACCGAATTCCTAATATTAATGGTACACTCGCGAAATGGTCATATGAGAAATCCCCACTTCATTGCTACCTCGGAGATTCTGTGTCCCATCACTCAAGCGTCGTCTATAACACCACGTTCAAACTCAATTTAATCTTGATAACCTGCCACTGTAGCAGCAGTAACCCGATCTAACAACTGCGCCAGCCTTTTTCTCATATAGACGTAGCCGACCGCAGCGCCATATTCTGCCTGTTTACATATATCTGTATTTGAATACGCACGCCTGTACCAGTTTCTTTGGGGCTTCAGTGTTATACATACTGTACAAGGAGGATTTTCGTTGTTTACAATGGCTACTCTATTTAGTCTTTTCACTGGCTTCGAAACATAAAATTTTCTTTTCAAGTGCATTCCATAGTTTGCTAACCGTCTCCAAAGGAGCATATCAAGCATTCAGCCACAAAGCAACGTCAGGAACACATGTGTTGGGACTAAACATAAATCATCTAAATCATCATGAAGTGATGAAGTGTCTGAGCCATATGTTAATGCACTGGTGTGCAAAACTTAAGTACGAAAATAACTTTCTCATGATATGTCACCTGCAAGCAAAGTAGTTCGATGAAACGTGGTCCACACATATAATGGCTCTGAGCACTATGCGACTTAACTTCTGAGGTCATCAGTCGTCTAGAACTAATTAAACCTAACTAACCTAAGGACATCACATACATCCATGCCCGAGGCAGGATTCGAACCTGCGACCGTAGCAGTTGCTCAGTTCCAGACTGTAGCGCATAGAACCGCAAGGCCACTCCGGCCGGCGGACCATACATAGAAGGAACTGCTACAGTGCAGTACAGAACAGAGGGTAACTGAAAAAAGTACATAATGAGACGAACAGGAATTACACCTTTATTCAGAGACAACTATTACATTGAAGTCACTGCGTTTCATTATGTTCCCCTGAACAATAAAAAGACGGGACAACTACTGAATGGTGGTAGTCGCATGTGGACGTGCTGCAGTAGGTCTCTCCAACACATCCCACACGTGCTTGATGGCATTCAAGTCAGGGGAACAGGGAAGGCTAGTCCATTTGACATACATTCCTTGAGATCCTCCAACTGCACAGTTCAATACGGTCGCGTATTTTCATCCATTACAACAAAGGCAAGGACGAATGCACCCTTGAAAATTCGCACATGGGTGATTTTAATGCCAGGATTGTAAATCGAACAGAAGGGTATGAAAAGGTTATGGGTAAATTTGGAAAGGATATGGAGGCAGCCGGCCGCGGTGGTCGTGCAGTTCTAGCGCTGCAGTCCGGAACCGCGGGACTACTACGGTCGCCGGTTCGAATCCTGCCTCGGGCATGGATGTGTGTGATGTCCTTAGGTTAGTTAGGTTTAAGTAGTTCTAAGTTCTAGGGGACTGATGACCTAAGATGTTAAGTCCTATAGTGCTCAGAGCCATTTGAACCATTTGATATGGAGGCTAACAGGAACGGGAAACAACTCTTGGATTTCTGTGCCAGTATGGACTTAGTAATCACAAACTCCTTTTTTAAACATAAGAACATTCACCGTTATACTTGGGAATGCAGGGGAACCAGATCTGTCATTGACTATATAATAACAGATCAGGAATTCAGGAAGGCTGTGAGGGACACACGTGTATTCAGGGGATTCTTTGATGACACTGACCATTATTTAATCTGCAGCGAAATTGGGATTGTGAGGCCAAAAGTGCAGGAGGTCAGGTCGATATGTAGGAGGATAAGAGTGGAGGATAAGAAAATCAGGCACAAGTACATAACAGCGATCTCAGAAAGGTACCAGTTAGTCGAATGTAGTCAATTACAGTCATTGGAAAAAGAATGGACAAGGTACAGGGACACAGTACTAGAAGTGCTAAAGAATGTCTTGGAACAGTAGTGTGTAAAAGTAGTATGAAGCAAACAGCTTGGTGGAATGACACAATCAAGGCAGCCTGCAAAAGGAAAAAGAAGATGTATCAAAAAGGGCTACATACTAGAACTCAGGTACATAGAGAACGTTATGTTGAAGAATGAAACAAAGCCAAACAGATAATTGCAGCATCCAAGAAGAAATCTTGGGAAGACTTTGGAAACAGGTTGGAGACTATGGGTCAAGCTACTGTAAAATCATTCTGGAGTGTAATTAGCAGTCTTCGAAAGGGAGGTAAGAAGGAAATGACAAGTATTTTGGACAGATCGGAAAACTGCTGGTGAATCCTGTGGATGCCTTGGGCAGATGGAGGGGATATTTTGAAGAGTTTCTCAATGTAGGTGAAAATACGACCAGTAACGTTTCAGATTTCGAGGTAGAATGGGACAGGGATGATGATGGAAATAGGATCACATTTGAGGAATTGGAGAAAATGGTCAATAGATGGCAGTGCAATAAAGCAACTGGGGTAGATGAAATTAAGTCGAAACTCATCAAATACAGTGGAATGTCAGGTCTTAAATGGCTACACAGGATAATTGAAATGGCCTGGGAGTCGGGACAGATTCCATCAGACTGGATAAAAGCAGTAATCACACCAATCTTTAAACACGGAAACAGAAAAGATTCTAACAACTACAGAGGTATCTCTTTAATCAGCGTTGTGGGTAAAATCTTCTCAGGTATTGTTGAAAGGAAAGTGCGAGTATTAGTTGTGGACCAATTGGATGAAAATTAGTGTGGGTTTAGGCCTCTTAGAGGTTGTCAGGACCAGATCTTTAGCTTACGGCAAATAATGGAGAAGTGTTATGAGCCGGCCGCGGTGGTCTCGCGGTTCTAGGCGCGCAGTCCGGAGCCGTGCGGCTGCTACGGTCGCAGGTTCGAATCCTGCCTCGGGCATGGATGTGTGTGATGTCCTTAGGTTAGTTAGGTTTAAGTAGCTGTAAGTTCTAGGGGACTAATGACCACAGCAGTTGAGTCCCATAGTGCTCAGAGCCATTTGAACCATTTTTGAAGTGTTATGAGTGGAACAGGGAATTGTATCTATGCTTTATAGATCTAGAAAAGGCATATGACCGGGTTCCTAGGAGGAAGTTATTGTCTGTTCTGCGAGTTTATGGAATAGGAGGCAAACTTTTGCAAGCAATTAAAGGTCTTTACATGGATAGTCAGGCAGTAGTTAGAGTTGACGGTAAATGGAGTTCATGGTTCAGAGTAGTTTCAGGGGTAATACAAGGCTGCAACCTGTCTCCACTGTTGTTCACATTATTTATGGATCATATGTTGAAAACAATAGATTGGCTGGGTGAGATTAAGATATGTGAACACAAAATAAGCAGTCTTGCATTTGCGGATGACTTAGTTGTGATGGCAGATTCGATTGAAAGTTTGCAAAGTAATATTTCAGAGCTAGATCATGAATGTAAGGACTATGGTATGAAGATTAGCATCTACAAAACGAAAGAAATGTCAGTGGGAAAGAAATATAAACGGATTGAGTGCCAAATAGGAAGAACAAAGTTAGAACAGGTGGACGGTTTCGAGTACTTAGGATGTATATTCTCACAGAATGGCAACATAGTGAAAGAACTGGAAGCGAGGTGTAGCAAAGCTAATGCAGTGAGCGGTCAGCTACGATCTACTCTCTTCTGCAAGAAGGAAGTCAGTACCAAGACTAAGTTATCTGTGCACCGTTCAATCTTTCGACCAACTTTGTTGTATGGGAGCGAAAGCTGGGTGGATTCAGGTTACCTTATCAACAAGGTTGAGGTTACGGATATGAAAGTAGCTAGGATGATTGCAGGTACTAGTAGATGAGAACAATGGCAGGAGGGTGTCCACAATGAGGAAATCAAAGAAAAACTGGGCATGAACTCTATAGATGTAGCAGCCAGGGCGAACAGGCTTAGGTGGTGGGGTCATGTTACACGCATGGGTGAAGCAATGTTACCCAAGAGACTCATGGGTTCAGCAGTAGAGGGTAGGAGGAGTCGGGGCAGACCAAGGGGAAGGTACCTGGATTCGGTTAAGAATGATTTTGAAGTAATAGGTTTAACATCAGAAGAGGCACCAATGTTAGCACTGAATAGGGGATCATGAAGGAATTTTTAAGGGGGCTATGCTCCAGACTGAACGCTGAAAGGCATAATCAGTCTTAAATGATGATGATGATGATGATGGAAGGAGTAGAGTATCATTATAAAACTGACCAGTGTGTGTACTGCGTTCAAAGATCTGGAGGTCAGTACTGCCACACATTATACCTCCCCACACCATAAGACCTGTGCCAACAAAACTGTCATGATCGACAAGATTTCTCTTTTCTTTACGTGTTCCCATTTCTCTTCATATGAGAATGCGTCCAGTATTTTCGACGTATTGAGGGAAAAGCGCCTGCCCTCTGGTACAGAAATACAGGTGTATGCTCATCTGGAATCCAGAATGCAAATGCCAGTGCACTAGTGTACTGTATTCCACTGCTAAAACACAGATTTTGTAACTTACATTTCTACACAGCACTGCACTATACTCTGCTACAATATTGGGTATCAGAAGTAAAACTTGCGATGTCAGTTTGGTTAATCAGCCGCTAGCGTAGTCAGACGTAACTCAGGATTCTAGCGACTGCGCTGTCGTGCCGCGTCTTCTTCCACCCTGACTGGGGCTTGTGTTACGTAATCTGAGGCTGTCCAGACTGGCGCCAGCTGCAGTGTTCGTCCCTGACACTGAGAGCCTTGTCGAGAGTCGAACGGCGGACCTTGGCGGCCAATTAGATTCGCCAGCGGCATCGGCCTTGGGCGCGCAGTGGGAGCCAAGGTGAGAAACTATAATCCACCTCGACGTGTCGACGTGGTTATTTATCTCCTATCTAGCCTCTCATTTCTAGTTGGGTAATTACATACTTTGTTATATAGCAAAGTTCTCAGAAGCCGAGTCATAAAATTAGCT
This sequence comes from Schistocerca gregaria, assembly GCF_023897955.1. Classification (NCBI taxonomy): domain Eukaryota; kingdom Metazoa; phylum Arthropoda; class Insecta; order Orthoptera; family Acrididae; genus Schistocerca; species Schistocerca gregaria. Next base: position 316,849,371 of record NC_064924.1, on the reverse strand, counting down.
AATGGCTCGTTATTTAGCAAACGCCTCTCAAGGCAACAGCTAAACGGTGCTCTGGTACTCAAGTTACCCAGCTAGTGTCGTCAGCAAGAACGCACAAGCACTGACTATTCTGTGACCCATTCTATTTACTGAAAAATACGCAGACGTTAGATCATACTGGACGCGGAGCTGGTAGTATCCTAATAGCTGCTTCTAGGCAGTCTTTTGGACACCATTTAATGCATCAAACGTTACCCCTGCCAGACTGTAACAGTACTTTGTTGTGTTCCGTTGAGAGATCCAGAGCCCTCTGTAATACCCTTTAGCATTCAAAAGAGGCAACATGATCTGCTATCGCCCAGAAAAAAAAACACTTAACTGGTGAAGTAACTTATTTCTCCCACTCGATCTGACAAGCAGATACGATGGCATGACTAGAGTGTGGATTGCAGACATTACAATTAAGGACAAACTACCCTTACGATGCGAAGTCATTTTACTCAGTAGTACTAGAACATAGCAAATTATGCAAAAATATTTAACAAATCAATCTAAAAGGAACTGACATGCGCATACTCTGTTTAACAATGAGAGGCAGTAAATTAATAACTACCGAAAGACACAACTATGTGGGCAGCGTGATAAAGCTTTCAGGCTGTAAGGCAGACCACCAAACCAGAGTAACCAGAGTAACAAGGTTGACGCGTTTGCTGTGTATCAGGGTGCTTCAATGATCGTACTGACAACCACGAGACATCGTATACAGTTCCTGAAAAATACTAACATCTCAAAGGCGACATACCTTGATTTAACTCTCCCAAACAAAGATTACCGGAATCACAGATTAATCTTTGAGATATCTGCCAGGTATTTCGTGAAGAGGGACTAAGGGTAGTGGGTTCCGCTAGTTCTGTTATACACATAAAATGTCTGAGAAGTAGAATTGGTAAAACAAGCTTTACATACAAACATGTGCCTGAAAATTGTTTGTTTTCAGGTTAGAGAAAAAAACTGACTCATGTTTTTAGCTCTCGAACTAACATGGTTCTTTCTTAAGATTTTAAACACAAAACTGTTTTATAAGGACGACCATTATGTTCGTTGTACATATACATTACACCTACCCTATGACTTCTGTTAACACCTGTTCAAAAATGCATGGTGAATCATTTTTGTCGCACCCATTAATAGCGCAACGACGGCTTCCAACGACAGCAGAGATCCCATGAACTCTCTACTCGTAGTCCCTCAAAAAATTATCTAAAGTAGTCTAACTTCTGGGACATTTCCTCCGAACATGTAGTCCTCTTCGACCTATACAATTTTCCCCAATTTTACGCCGAAATGGATTCACTTTGCAGACAAGAACTGCAAAATACGCTTCTATACCGTCGTCCTGAACCCATATTTCTTCACGAATAATCGTGTAAGTATTCTACCATATAGGAAACCTACCTAAAAACACCACTAGCGCGAGAGCTAAAACCATAAATCGGCTTTGTTTCTCACTGTAACGCGTAAATATAATTTGCGCACACGTGTCCTGTATATACGTCCCAAATGCAACCGCTAGAAGAGTGTAACAGGGATTGTTGAAAATACACTCTCTCCTTACCGCCCCATCAAGATCAGTCTGGCAGATATCTCGACATTAATTCTGTGGTTCTCGTACGTGGATTATAAAAAAAGCCTAAGAATCATGTTTCACATTTGGAGAACCTCCTTCTCTCATACCTCGTTGAACCATGAGTTCATCCAGTTGTTGATACAATTACCACAGCTTAGTGCAGCAGTATACGAAACAAAGACGCAATGGTAAAGAAATTATTGCATGCACAGTTCACATCCACGCCGTAGATTTTTGCGGAAACGGTGGAATGAAATCACAAGAAGTGTTTTGTATTGACATGTAATTTAATTATCAACCACTTTCATACAGTGGTTACATAGAACAGTAAACAAGTAAGTCGGACCTTTGGATTGTCGTTGGCCGCTGTATGTCCGACGGGCCGGCTACGTAATCGCTTTGCGCCGTTATTTCATTTCTTTCCGACGTTGACGCAACTCTCGCGTTTGCTTAGCAAGGACATTTTAGAGTTTTTGGATTCCTTTCAACGCGATCTTTCGCCTGACTTGCGTTTTCTATAATTTCGAGATTATTGAGGAGTCATATGAGGCAATATCATTTTCGTTATTTTGTAAATTGCAATTTAATATCGTTTGTTACTTATATTCCGATGAATAATTGTACCGTATCACTTTGTGTCCCAGTGGCGTTTCGGGGGCGCCTCAGAGTCACACCGGAAGAAGTGTTTACACAGTACACCCGTTTATAGGCCGGCCAGAGTGGCCGAGCGGTTCTAGGCGCTACAGTATGGAAACGCGCGACCGCACGGTCGCGGGTTCGAATCCTGCCTCGGGCATGGATATCTGTGATGTCCTTAGGTTAGTTAGGTTTAAGTAGTTCTAAGTTCTAGGGGACTGATGACCTCAGATGTTAAGTCCCATATTGTACGATAAACATGTACAGACGTGATCTACCCGTTGTGTTTACGGGTTGTTAAAAATGGCTCTGAGCACTATGGGACTTAACATCTTATGTCATCAGTCCCCTAGACTTAGAACTACTTAAACCTAATTAACCTAAGGACATCACACACATCCATGCCCGAGGCAGATTCGAACCTGCGACCGTAGCAGCAGCGCGGTTCCGGACTGAAGCCCCTAGAACGGCTCGGCCACAGCGGCCGGCAGCGTATTAGACTAGTAGTTACTAGCGATTCAAATCTAATGGAATTTTGTCACGGAAGATCATCAACAACAGCACAGGAGAGATAATGGCCCGAAAAGAAATATCTGTCTTCATTCCCATCTGTACAGCTTTTCTGCAGTCTTAGTGAATCTCCGTGCTTTCATGATATACCTTAATCTTTTATACATTCTTAAGGAAATATCTGTAACTGACATAATAGCCTGAAATTGATTTTACATTGTCATTTGTTAATTTCTATAAAATCATCAGTCTTTTGCTTTATGCTGTTCTATTCTCCCAACATTTTGCGAATCTTGTTCAGCTGTACGCCGTTGATAACAAGTACAACACATACTAATGTTTGTTCGACATTTCAAATTTTCTGGACACCTTAGTGTTGTTTCATTAAACTTCTCACTCTTCTGGGTGAGGGCGTTTCATAGACTATTTTATTTTGCTGGTCATTTCTTTCTTCTAGGGGAAGGTCGGGTAAGTTGGCGACATGAAGGCTTATTATGATTTTTCTGCCCTTTACTTTGAATTTACTTTATTTATGGAAAAGTAATCACTTCATGTATCCCGTTTAGATTCAAGCTCTTAAACATTTCCTAAAACTAAAAACGTTTTAAAATATAACTGTTCTTGTTATTGATAGTACCATTCGTCAACTTACGCTACAGGGGAGTAAGATGGGTAAGATGACGAAATGAATATTTTATTTATATAACAAAGACATTTTATTAACGGTTTTCTATTTATCACATAAGTCACAAATATAACCCTTATCCTCTGCTTTCCTGTAATTTAAGCTCGTACACTGAGTATGAACCCAGTCTTGACATCGATACTTTGACATTGATACTTTATTTCTGTCTTTCCAACCTCACCAAAAATGATGTAATCTCTTTCGTCGACATCATGGGAATCACTGTGGCGACTCAGTTTGGATGAATGAGGTCGAAGATCAGTCGAAGTCTGTTCCAGGATCCTTTCTTCGCTTCATTTGAAAACCTACTCCGAACGCAAGTTTACGTATAGGACCTTTGTAAAAAATTTATCTTTCCATTCGCAATCACTTTCAATCTTTTCTCTGTCTTCATTTTCTTTCTTGTTCCTTCTTCTCATCATCCTCTTTTCTTTGTCTCTTTTCCTCCAGATTTATTTTCACGGATGTGCTGGTTATGTGTAGAGAAAACTATTTATTCGTTTTCTTGGACCTCCTTTAGGTGCAGTTTGAGGTAACGGAGGTACGGCATAGGTAGATGTGGAGTTAGAGATAGGTGAGGGCATTGATAATGCACCAAGTTCTGCGTGGGGTAACTGAGATGAAACAGAAGTAGGTGTAGAGTTAGATGAAGATCCTGGTAGAGGTTCTGCTTCGGGCAAGGGAGGTAAAATAAAGATAGTTATAGATTTAAATTAAGGCCCTGGGAGTGCATCAAATTCAGTTAGGTTTGCTGACATCACAGGTAGACGAATGTTTGTTGTTAGTGATGGTGCGAAGTCTTCATCACTAAATGTCTGTGAGTTTAATGGCTCAATCCCTGTGTCTATAAAGCCTTTGTTCGCTTTATTTTAAGGTGCAATTTGATAAAGGCAATGTTGAACAATCTTGCAGTGACTTCTACTGTTATCACTTGGCCTGGATGATTATTAAGATAGTCAGTACAAACGTTTCTATAAGCAGTTTTCAGAGGTCCGTCAAGTGACACACCCAAAAGTTTAAGCGTGACGTTGTGTGAGATGGGAAACCTAGAAAAGTTATGAAATTACCTGTGCAGAGATTAAGGTTCAAAATGGCTCTGAGCACTATGGGACTTAACTTCTGAGGTCATCAGTCCCCTAGAACTTAGAACTACTTAAACCTAAGTAACCTAAGGACGTCACACACATCCATGCCTGCGGCAGGATTCGAACCTGCGACCGTAGCAGTAGCGCGGTTCCGGACTGAAGCCCCTAGAACTGCTCGGCCACAGCGGCCGGCACGCGTATAAGACTAGTAGTTATTAGCGACCGTAGCGGTCGCGCGGTTCCAGGCTGTAGCACCTAGAACCGCTCGGACACCTTGGCCGACCAGAGAGTAAGGTTTCCAAAGTGAACGTGAAGTTTGATTATCCATAAACAAAGGGATTGGATTTCCTTCTGATGGTTTACTTTTTTAATGAAATGCTCAGGGCATTTTACAAAGTTCTCAATATTCATCCAGCCATATTCATGACCAACTCCAACAGATCGAGATAGTGCATCATCAAGGTATGCTAGCTGCATTCTAACCCTCAGAGAAATAAAATATGGAGGTATGAACTGACCAGCGGCACAAACTCAGCAAGCAACTCTGACATTTGTTCACCTCTCAGCAAAAAAAACCTTTATTACCTTCCTTTTTTCAGTAAGGCTCAGTTTTAGTGGTACCTTTGTGTGAACAGTTGAACAGTCTATCTCAACAACATTAAAAATCTGGTGGGGCTCAAATTTGTATTTTGACCTTACCACTCTACATTCACTTTATTAAATGCAGCCAATCAAGCTGCCGACGCACGTTCTGGTTTACGAAAAGAAAACTTGAACAGTGTCGTGTGATTTTGAATAAAATCCTTCCCTGTCATCTTTGCTTTGCTGAATCTGTAACTTATATTCTTAAATTCATCATAATCGTAGACAATTCGAGCGACGTCAGCATTTTTCATTCCAAAAGCTCTTCTGTGCCAATAAATGACATATTACTCCAGTTCTTGTAATTGGTTATCATTAAATTTTTCTTTAATCCACCTGCATTTTGTGGCAAATCTTCAAATAAAATTAATATCGTGATCCGCAATTAGATTTTCGAAAAATTAAATGACAAATATTTTAATATAATTTTACTTTTAATTAAAAATAAATGGATAAAGTATTTGTCTCATATGGAATGGAAATGAAGTCCCATGCTTCTTCATTCGGGAGGACGACTGTTCAACCCCGCGTTCAGCCATCCTGATTTAGGTTTTCCGGGATTTTCTTAAATCGGTCCAGGCAAATGCCGGGATGGTTCCTTTGAAAGGGCACGGCCGACTTCATTCCCCGTTCTTCCCTAATCCGATGAGACCGATGACCTCGCTGTCTGGTCTCCTCCCCCAAAGAACCCAACCCAACCCCATGCTTCTTGACAGAGAGTAGGGGAACGATGCGGGAGGCCCAAACCGCCGTAGTAGGCAAGGTCCTAGTGGAGGTGGTTTGCCGTTGCCTTCCTCTGACCGTAATGGGGATGAATGATGATGATGAAGAGGACACAGGTGAAAATCCCTGACCCCGCCGGGAATCGAACCCAGGACCCCGTGCTCGGGAAGCAAGAACGCTACCGCGAAACCACGAGCTGCGGACAGTATAATATAATAATTTCAAATACATTTAAATATGAATAGAAGCAGAGCTTACTTCATCAGTAGCAGGGCTTTCTCTTTTCTTTTTTTTTTTTAAAGAAAAGGTTGAACTATCTAACGGCGGCATTAACACGATTTTTATTTCGTAGATGCTGCATAGCCTCGTTCATTAATTACTTGCTCTATTTCTGTCTACCTGTCTTTCTTATACGAGGATCGACAGTAATAAAGCCGACAAACTGCTGCGACGGTTTCCTGGCTGGAGATAGAGGAAGAAAGGTGTATAAAAAAGTGTTCGGAAACGGATCGTTGCCACGGTAGATGGCGCTGACAATTGACAGTTCCTCTGATCACACGCCTTGTGTTCCTTGTGAAGAGATGGTGTCCGTGTACGACCAAGCAAAAGAAAACGGTCGAGAGACAGCACGCTTATACCAAAACAAGTACTTTCCGAGACACCAACCACATCACACAACATTTCAAGGCCCTTTTTGGCCGTTTGTGTGACCATGTGTCCTTTCAGACATACGAACGTGCACGGAGGCGGCTGAATGGTTCAAATGGCTCTGAGCACTATGGGACTCAACTGCTGTGGTCATCAGTCCCCTAGAACTTAGAACTACTTAAACCTAACTAACCTAAGGACATCACACACATCCATGCCCGAGGCACGATTCGAACCTGCGACCGTAGCAGTCGCACGGTGCCGGAATGCGCGCCTAGAACCGCGAGACCACCGCGGCCGGCGGAGGCGGCTGACTGCGTACACGAGATCTGGAGGACCGGATACTAAAGGGTTCTAAAGGATATTGAGAGGAACCCTAGTACAAGCTCCGGACAACACGGTGTAAGCTAAAGTATGATTATATGTACCCTTCATGACAACCGCTACTATCCCTATCAACTACAACGACTGCAAGGATTATAAGCAGCGGTTTTCCCTCCAAGGGATGGAGTCTGTCGATGGTTTTTGCACCAGACTATCACAATTCTGGGTTTTCTGTCATCAGTCCTCTTTACCGACGAAGTAAACTTGACGAGAAATCGCATCATCAGTCTGCATAATCGTCATCCATGGGCTACAGACACGGCACTTTCATTCCTCAACGCCATCTACCGCGGCAACGATGCATTTCCGTACCCATGTTTATGGATCCTTTGTCCCTCCATTTCCACTCAGGAATCCGTCCCTGCAATTTATCAATTCTATTAATGTTCACGCTGTATATACTTCCGTCTTGTTTATTACGTAACCGATTATCAAAATGGCACGTCTATCCAATGACAAAGGCATTAGAAGCATGACAACACACAGAGGCGGGTAAGATGATTCATTCGCCATCTTAGTAGTTGCATAATTCGCCGTCTTAACCACAGTCAACAGTCTGGATACAGACTTAAACATGCACAACGTGTTACACAGTGATTTCATTAAACCGTTATTAAAGCGTCGTTATATCTATAAAGCTTGAGAGGATCAATTAATATTCATTAATATAAAAGTACTACCCACATCAAACTTATTTAAATCATGGGAAAAACTTTTACAAAACAATGTCCACTTCGAAGCTTCTGTTCTCAACAAAACAAACTGGCCACTCGAGTCTAGGAGTCTAGTTCAACGAACATGCCTGCTCAGCGCGCTAAGGAAGCTATACCGTAATGCACGTACGTAGCTCCATCTGTAGAGTTACGGGAGAATTCAAAATTCGTTATCTTAGACTCCGACCAACCCATGTATCCTCGCTTTGCTGTTCACCTTAAATTTCATCATCTCTGTAGTACCACATGCCAAATGCTTCCGCTTTCTCCTTCATCAGGTTTCCCGTGCTGTCCTCTAAAAACAAAGAAATCGTAAGCGGTAGTAGGGTGCGTGTGACAATCTTAGTCCCTTGTTCTACATACGAATGGAACATCAAAGGAAACGACTAATAACAGCAGGGGAAAAGCCCTATGAAGACAGTAGCGATAGGTTGGTAGATTATAGTTTGACAGTGAGTTCATTACAGATCAAGCACAAAGTCGTAATGGGCAATGAAGTGGAAGAAAATTCTCCTTGTCCTTTGACCCATTCCAGCACACATTAAACGGCTTAGAAAAAACACAGAAAACTTAAATGAGAATTGTCGCATGAGGATTTGAATTAATCCGTATCTGAGCAATTCCCGCCATAAAACATGGGCTACACAGACGAAAGACTCGGAACTTAAGGCGCAGTGTCTACACACACCTCTACTTAACAGTTGGGAAAGTGAAAGCGCTGCAAGTGCCCACCCATTACTTCGTAAGAGAAAAAAAGGGTGCAATGACAGACGGGTACCAGCAGATTGAAACTGCTCCCACCTGCACGCTGGCGACTCTTCTCTGGCCCTCAGCTCACGACCTTGGCGCTGGCTTTTCAGTAACCATTCTGCTCCAACCCAACACATCAGGCTGCACCCGCGTATTCAGGTGCGGATGGACGGAATCCCGTCGAGGCTGGCACGCGACCCTAGCACACAAGTTGCATGAACCCTGTCTCTGAGGCCTTCACATTTCGCCGCTTCTCATTTATTTTCACGAAGGTCGCCGTTCATCACACAGTGGGTGCACGGGCGTGATGCAAGCGCCAGAGGCTGCGACCGCAGTGTGGTAAAGTGGGTCATCCAGCTGGCAAGCATTTAGAACAACTGTAGGCCCTTCAGTAGTCAGCATCGCAAACAGAAGAATGGTCGATCCGTCTATCTGGCTTATGTTCTACTAAAACGTTAAAAAATGGTACTTTTCCAGCTGTATGCGCGTCGACAGTGATCTGGACGTTCAGGCGATTAAGAAACTACTGTTTGCTGGCTCCAGTGCCAGGAGGCCATTGGATCTCAGCAGAAGGCTGAGTGTTTCGTCTAGCCGTTTAACAGTTGTGAGCCGATGTTGTTAGACTTGTACTGTTTCTGAGTACATGTTCTTAAGGAAACTAATTTCTCTTCTTGACCTCTAGACATGTCTGACAGAAGTTCTGGAACACACTGCACATTCCAAATGGCATCAGAAGTTTTTATTTGTAGCTATCAGTCCGAGGACTGGTTTGGTGTAATTGTCTAAGCGAATGTATCTTGTGCAAGCCGCCAGTCAAGCCTTGGTCTCCCTCCACAATTTTTATTCCACACACATTTCTCCCTTACCAAATTGACTATTCCTTGATGCATCAGTATATGTCCTTTCAACCAATCCCTCCTTTAAGTCAAGCAGTGCCATTAATCTTTTCTCCCCAAATGGTTCAAATGGCTCGGAGCTCTATGGGATTTTTAACATCTGAGGTCACCAGTCCCCTAGAACTTAGAACTACTTAAATCTAACTAACCTAAGAACATCACACACACCCATGCCCGAAGCAGGATTCGAACCTGCGACCGTAGCGGTCACGCGGTTTCAGACTGAAGCGCCTAGAACCGCTCGGTCACACAGGCCGGCTTTTTCTCCCCAGTTTGATTCAGAACCTCTCCATTAGTTATCCGATCTATCTCTCTGATCTTCAGCATTCTTCGGTAACACCACATCTTAGAAGTTTCTGCTTGTGTTCTCTTGTCTATACTGCTCACGTCCTGGTTTCTCTTCTATATAATTCTTCACCCCAGATAAAAAGTTTCAGAAATGTTTCGCTAACACTTAAGTTTATATTTGATATTAACATACTGTATGTGTTCATAGTGGTTACCACGTCTGTCTAGTAAACAGGATATCTGAGTTCAAATCCTGACCTTGGCACAAATTTTAATTCATTACTTCAGCTTCTGTCCTTGTTGTTGTTGTTGTGATCTTCAGTCCTGAGACTGGTTTGATGCAGCTCTCCATGCTACTCTATCCTGTGCAAGCTGCTTCATCTCCCAGTACCTACTGCAACCTACATCCTTCTGCATCTGCTTAGTGTATTCATCTCTTGGTCTCCCTCTACGATTTTTACCCTCCACGGTGCCCTCCAATACTAAATTGGTTATCCCTTGATGCCTCAGAACATGTCCTACCAACCGATCCCTTCTTCTGGTCAAGTTGTGCCACAAACTCCTCTTCTCCCCAATTCTGTTCAATACCTGCTCATTAGTTATGTGATCTACCCATCTAATCTTCAGCATTCTTCTGTAGCAACACATTTCGAAATCTTCTATTATCTTCTTGTCTAAACTATTTATCGTCCATGTTTCACTTCCATACATGGCTACACTCCATACAAATACTTTCAGAAACGACTTCCTGACACTTAAATCTATACTCGATGTTAACAAATTTCTCTTCTTCAGAAACACTTTCCTTGCCATTGCCAGTCTACATTTTATATCCTCTCTACTTCGACAATCGTTAGTTATTTTGCTCCCCAAATACCAAAACTCCTTTACTACTTTAAGTGTCTCATTTCCTAATCTAATTCCCTCAGCATCACCCGACTTAATTAGACTACATTCCATTATCCTCGTATTGCTTTTGTTGATGTTCATCTTATATCCTCCTTTCAAGATACTGTCCATTCCGTTCAACTGTTCTTCCAAGTCCATTGCTGTCTCTGACAGAATTACAATGTCATCGGCGAACCTAAAAGTTTTTATTTCTTCTTCATGGATTTTAATACCTACTTCGAACTTTTCTTTTGTTTCCTTTACTGCTTGCTCAATATACAGATTGAATAGCCCTGGGGAGAGGCCACAACCCTGTCTCACTCCCTTCCCAACCACTGCTTCACTTTCATGTCCCTCGACTCTTATAACTGCCATTTGCTTTCTGTACAAATTGTAAATAGCCTTTCGCTCCCTGTATTTTACCCCTGCCACCTTCAGAATTTGAAAGATGGTATTCCAGTCAACATTGTCAAAAGCTTTCTCTAAGTCTACAAATCCTAGAAAAGTAAGTTTGCCTTTCCTTAATCTTTCTTCTAAGATAAGTCGTAGGGTCAGTAGTGCCTCACGTGTTCCAACATTTCTACGGAATCCAAACTGATCTTCCCCGAGGTCGGCATCTACCAGTTTTTCCATTCGTCTGTAAAGAATACGCGTTAGTATTTTGCAGCTGTGACTTATTAAAGTAATACACTCCTGGAAATTGAAATAAGAACACCGTGAATTCATTGTCCCAGGAAGGGGAAACTTTATTGACACATTCCTGGGGTCAGATACATCACATGATCACACTGACAGAACCATAGGCACATAGACACAGGCAACAGAGCATGCACAATGTCGGCACTAGTACAGTGTATATCCACCTTTCACATCAATGCAGGCTGCTATTCTCCCATGGAGACGATCGTAGAGATGCTGGATATAGTCCTGTGGAACGGCTTGCCATGCCATTTCCACCTGGCGCCTCAGTTGGACCAGCGTTCGTGCTGGACGTGCAGACCGCGTGAGACGACGCTTCATCCAGTCCCAAACATGCTCAATGGGGGACAGATCCGGAGATCTGGCCAGGGTAATTGACTTACACCTTCTAGAGCACGTTGGGTGGCACGGGATACATGCGGACGTGCATTGTCCTGTTGGGACAGCAAGTTCCCTTGCCGGTCTAGGAATGGTAGAACGATGGGTTCGATGACGGTTTGGATGTACCGTGCACTATTCAGTGTCCCCTCGACGATCACCATAGGTGTACGGCCAGTGTAGGAGATCGCTCCCCACACCATGATGCCGGGTGTTGTCCCTGTGTGCCTCGGTCGTATGCAGTCCTGATTGTGGCGCTCACCTGCACGGCGCCAAACACGCATACGACCATCATTGGCACCAAGGCAGAAGCGACTCTCATCGCTGAAGACGACACATCTCCATTCGTCCCTCCATTCACGCCTGTCGCGACACCACTGGAGGCGGGCTTCACGATGTTGGGGCGTGAGCGGAAGACGGCCTAATGGTGTGGGGGACCGTAGCCCAGCTTCATGGAGACGGTTGCGAATGGTCCTCGCCGATACCCCAGGAGCAACAGTGTCCCTAATTTGCTGGGAAGTGGCGGTGCAGTCCCCTACGGCACTGCGTAGGATCCTACGGTCTTGGCGTGCATCCGTGCGTCGCTGCGGTCCGGTCCCAGGTCGACGGGCACGTGCACCTTCCGCCGACCACTGGCGACAACATCGATGTACTGTGGAGACCTCACGCCCCACGTGTTGAGCAATTCGGCGGTACGTCCACCCGGCCTCCTGCATGCCTACTATACGCCCTAGCTCAAAGTCCGTCAACTGCACATACGGTTCACGTCCACGCTGTCGCGGCATGCTACCAGTGTTAAAGACTGCGATGGAGCTCCGTATGCCACGGCAAACTGGCTGACACTGACGGCGGCGGTGCACAAATGCTGCGCAGCTAGCGCCATTCGACGGCCAACACCGCGGTTCCTGGTGTGTCCGCTGTGCCGTGCGTGTGATCATTGCTTGTACAGCCCTCTCGCAGTGTCCGGAGCAAGTATGGTGCGTCTGACATACCGGTGTCAATGTGTTCTTTTTTCCATTTCCAGGAGTGTAGTTCGGTAATTTTAACAGCTGTCAACACCTTTTTTCTTTGGGATTGGAATTATTATATTCTTCTTGTAGTCTGAGGGAATTTCGCCTGTCTCATACATCTTGCTCACCAGATGGTAGAGTTTTGTCAGGAATGGCTCTCCCAAGGCTGTCAGTAGTTCTATTGGAATGTTGTCTACTCCCGGGGCCTTGTTTCGACTTAGGTCTTTCAGTGCTCTGTCAAACTCCTCACGTAGTATCATATCTCCCATTTCATCTTCATCTACCTCCTCTTCCATTTCCATAATATTGGCCTCAAGAACATCGCCCCTGTATAGACCCTCTCGAGAGTCACACGCCTCCAACAAAATGTAATTGCTTCAGGTCAAGTGTTCATAAAAGGTTTTCTGCTGTCAGTCTGCATTTTACATCCATTTTACAACTTCTGCTATCATCAGCTTCTTTGCTGCCTAACAGCATAACTCCTCTACTACTTTTACTATCTCATTTTCTAATCTAATTACAGCAGAATCACCTTTCTAAATTCGATGGAAGCCTGTTTTACTTTTGTTTATGCATATCTTCTAATTTCTTTTCAAGATTTGTCCGTTCCGATCAAAGGATCTTCCAAGTCCTCGGGAGACTATGACAGAGTTACATCACTGACGCAGCCTTAAAGTCTGATTTCAGTAGAAGATTGCCCTATTTTAGCTCCTCTAACTACAGAATTCCGAAGAGAGTAAGCCTGTTAATACTGTCAAATGGATTTTACTAAATCTACGTGTTTTATAAATTTACGTTTGTTTTCAGTCTTCCTCCTAAGACCAATCGCATGGTTAATAATACAACTTTCTGGTAAATATGTTCTAAGCGGAGATGGTATACTTACTATTCGAAAAGCAGTTACATGACTGTGTTACTCTTTGGAAGTTTGAGTATTAAACATAGCATGAAGTGCTGCTTCGTTTTCATTTTACCGTTTCTGGCCACGGTATTTGTGTTTGTGTGTGTGCTGTGCGTACATGTCTCTATGTGTGCCTGTAGGTGTGCGTTTGTGTGTGTGTATGTGTATGAGAGAGAGGAAGAGAGATAGGTAGCTACGTCTTGCTCTGGACGCTTGACTCACCTGGGAAATTAACGGTTATAACGCCTATGTCCCACTTTGGATGTCTTTTAGCAGCAGCAGCAACGGTTGATAAGGATCAACCGCCGGAGAGAAACCGGATCACAGCCGACTGCAGCAAGTGGCAAGTATCTTGTGGTCGTATGTCTTGTTACTTTTTCTAATCCGTCTGCAATCTCCTGCAACCTAGTTCGAGGCACCGGTCTACAGCCGACGTTGTAAGGCGTTCTTTGCCGTTAAGAGTGAAACAAGAGCCAGATTATACTTGTATGATGAGTTTCAGAATCAGTGATGGCCTCCTGAAGAGATATTATAATAGTCTCTCTGAATCCATAGATTCTGCTACCCAAGGAACAATACATGCTCTGAAAACTGTACATGTGTGTGTGTGTCTGTGTGTGTGTGTGTGTGTGTGTGTGTGTGTGTGTGTGTGTGTGTGTACGTGCCGCAAAAACTGAAAATCCTTATTTGTTCTGTTTGTAATGTGAGGTTAAGGGTGAGCAGACATCAGTCGCCCAGTTACCCTGTTGGCGATAGTGTCAGCTCATGAGGAATCGTTGTCGTTCGCACCTGGTGGTGTACGAGGGCTATTTTTTTTTTTTTTCAAGAGCCGATGGCTCGCGAAATAGAAACCAGGTGAAAATACAATAGCTTTCATTTGCAACATTTAGGTCCACCTTCCAGCTCTTGAGGGTATTTTTGTTCTGTCGTTGCCACTACAAAAATGCGTGAGTTTTTTTCACCAGATGCGTTTCGCTTTATTGAGGTAAAGCATCATCAGTGGTCTGTAATTAAATTATTTACATTTTTATTTGCTTTTATATCGAAAAACAGTTTGTTAAGAAAAGGTTGATTTGTGCTTACGGTGATTTTCCGGCTGATTTCTCGCTTACGTCGGGAAATGCTGTCTGATAGCACGTCGATGTTTTTCTGTGCTAGACACTGATAATTTTGGACTAATTTTTAGATGTTCTGCATCACTATACATTTCTTATGTTTTTCACACGACAGTTTTACGCAAACCATTGTTTTCTGTTTGTTTTGTACTTCAGTATATGTTGCTGGTTGTGTTTTGTAGTGTTGCCAACAAAACGTTTGCACTACTTTGTCTTTGACTTACAACATTTTTTAAAAAATTTAGATTACCGTATGTGTGTATTTCTATTTAATTATGTTTCTGTGTATTTATGTACTGTGTAAGAGTAGAGAAGGAACAGCGATGGAGGGATTTTTTTGTTTTGTTTTTTAGGGGAGGAGGAAACCATGATGAGTGGACAAAAGTATATATCAGTGTGATGGAGTATTCAAAATGCTTCAAATGGCTCTGAGCACTATAAGACCTAACATCTGAGGTCTTCAGTCCCCTATACTTAGAACTACTTAAAACTAACTAACATAAGGACATCACACACGTCCATGCCCGAGGCAGGATTCGAACCTACGACCGTAACAGCAGCACGATTCCGCACTGAAGCGCCTAGAACCGCTCGGCCACAAAGGCCGGCCGTGATGGAGTGTGAGTTAGAGGAGAAGGTGAGGAGCGAGAAGTGAAATCAAACTGTGAGTGGGGGAAGGGGGTTGTGGGAGAATGGGAGGGGGTGAAGGATAGAAAAGGCTATTTACTTTTTCGTGTAATTTCATCAATTGTTCTGTATAGAGTCTAATTTCCAATATTTATCTTGTCATTGTGCAAATGTTTATTTTTTGTGTTAATGCTTGTGGAAATTTTCTTGGAAAGGGAGGAGGTGTCTGTCTTTACTGACTTATATAATATTCATATAGTTTTCAATATTGCTTGGTCTGTGGTGTTCTTCTTTTAGATGATCCGCAAATGTTGAATGATTTGTACCGTATTTAAATACTCTGTTGCGTTCTTTATATCTTGTGTCGAATGTCTTGCCGGCCATTCCAATGTATATCTTCTCACAATCTTTGCACCTGAGCTGATAGATGCCACATTGTTGGTGTCTGTCTGGTTTTGATTTCAATTTTGGGATTTGCTTTTGTATGGAATTGTTTTGTAAGCAATGTCGATGCCTTGTTTTTTGGTTATGTTACCTATTTTATGAGTGCACTTGTTGTGGTAGGTCATTGTATACCTTTTTTGTAGTAGTGCCAGTTGTATGAGTTAGTGTGGTTTGGTTAGTATTTTTCATTACTTGCCTCTTTATTTTTGTTTAGTTTGTCTACCATTGTTCCTTTGCGTCCATTTTTAAATGCTATTTGTTTGATAATGGTTAACTCTTTCTGGTAATTATAAGTGTTTAGGAGGATCCTGTTCAGCCTGTTTAACATATATCTGATTGCTGCTTGTTTGTGGTTCTGTGGGTGGTTTGAAGTTGCATTTAAGATAAGGTCACTTGTTGTGGGTTAGCGTATATGTGAAATGTGTGTTTATTATTGTATTTTCTTTTGGAACTGTCTAAAAGTTATTGTTTTTTCTTGTTGTTCTTCTATTGTGAACTTCATGTTTTTGTGAACAGTATTTATGTCTTTCTGTAACCATTCAAAGACAGTTCCTGCCAACTTTGTCAACAGACGTTCTTGGGATAGTTTACATCTATCCTCAAGAACTTTCCAGTTCTTTTAGCATCACTGTGACACTCTACACTCTCCCACAGATTTGATGAACATGTGACCTTTCGTGCTGCCCTTCCCTGTATACATTCAATATCCCCTGTTAGTCCTATCTGCTATGGTAATCAGTGAAGGCATCACACATTGCTCTCTTGACAGCCAAACCTGTTTCATTCCGCATATCTCTCTCTTTCCGGTAATTATAAGTGTTTAGGAGGACCCTGTTCAGCCTGTTTAACATATATCTGATTGCTGCTTGTTTGCGGTTATGTGGGTGGTTTGAAGTTGCATTAAAGATAATGTCACTTGTTGTGGGTTAGCGTATTTGTCAAATGCGTGTTTATTATTGTATTTTCTTTTGGAACTGTCTAAAAAGTTACGTGTTTTTTCTTGTTGCTCTTCTATTGTGAACTTCACGTTTTTGTGAACAGTATTTATGTCTTTCTGTAGTTTCTGTATTCTGTTTTTAAGTTAATCTGCCAAGCATATTATGTCATCCATGTATCTGTACTAGTAGATGACCTTGTAGCTTCTCTATGTTATTATGTCTTCAAATATTAATTTTTCTATGTGACTCATGAAAATGTTGGCTAATGTTCCTAAAATAGGTGAACCCATGGGTAAACCTTTTTCTTGTATGCAGTATTCTTGATTGAATTCAAAATAATTTTGTTGTGTTATTAACTGTAACAATTTTATTGTTTCATGTGACTGTTCATGAGGTAGCTGGTTGTGTGTTTTCAGGTTTTCTTCAATTATTTTTACGTTTTCATTAAAAGGCATGCAACTGTTCATACTGCCTACATCAAAGGAAGGCAATGTTGCTGTGTCAGGGATTTTAGTGTCTATTATATGTAGAGAGTTATTTCCGATTGTTCTATGTATTTCTAGTTTATAATATTGGGTGAGCTGTGAATGCATTTGTTTTGCTAGTAGGTATGTAGGACCTGCTCTGAAATTTACTATTGGACAGAGTGAATAATTTTCTTTATGAACCTTTAGATGATATCTCATGTTGGGGGCTTGAAGTTTCTTTTTTTTTTTTTTAGAAGTCTCTGTTTCTCTCTGTTTGCGTGTGTTTTTTAACATGTGTTTGTGGCCGAGCGGTTCTAGGCGCTACAGTCTCGAACCGCGCGACCGCTACGGTCGCAGGTTCGAATCCTGCCTCGGGCATGGATGTGTGTGATGTCTTTAGGTTAGTCAGGTTTAAGTAGTTCTAAGTTCTAGGGGGCTGATGACCCCAGAAGTTAAGTCCCATAGTGCTCAGAGCCATTTGAACTAACATGTGTTTGAAATCTGTTAGTTCGGTTTGATTTTAACCTTTATATGTTCTTTTGCTGATGAATTCTGTTTTTTCTATGTATTCTTTTGTTTTCATGAGGACTACACTATTACCTTTCTCAGATTTTGTTATATTGACATTTTATGCTAGCAGTTTTTTCATTAGATTTTAAGCTGTGTTTCATCACAACTAGTTTTGAATTTATTGTTTTCTTTTTTAATCTGTGTTGCTATGTTTTTAATTTCTTCTTTTACGAACTTCCTAGTTAACCCTGTGTTTAAACTACTGCTTCAATTTTTTTCTTCTATAATGAAAATATATTCAGATTCTATAATGAGATCTTGTATCTGTTGTTCATTTGCTGGTGAGTCAACCTTGTGTATTAGGCTTCTCTCTAAAAGCTGTTTTTCGTTTTCATCTAATGTTATATCTGCAAAATTGAACACTCTAGTACAGAAATTGTGTGAGTGAATGTATTTGCTGTTATGGGGTTTTGTGTGGTGCAATTTGAGATTTTCTTATATGCTTTAGTCGGACTTTGTTTAGTGTTCTTCATGTGCAGCCTTCGACATTTTCCACAATGGAAGCAAAAATAGCCGGATTATTTAATTTTTGTGCTAGCTGAAGGAGAATTTCGTATAATTCTTCTTTTAATGTCTGTTTCCTTGTATATATGATTTAATTTCGTATTTCAGCCACGCATTTTTAGCGACCTATCTGGCAAGTTTTGCTGCTTTCCAACTGTTTTTTTATCTTTACATTTGTGTATGTAGAGCTACTTCTCTACGTAGTCGCCGCTCCAGCTGAACACTTTTGTCATGGCGTGGTGCCGACTTCCCATTACCCTCGTCATAGGAGGCAGCCGCCTGTGCTTTCCGCTAGTTCTGTACGCTGGTGTGCAGCTCGTTGTCTGTGCCAAAATGATATCCTCATAGCCAGCGGTTCATGCGTGCAAACAGATGAAAGTCAGAGGGAGCCAAGACGGCTTTTATGGATGGTGGTCACACACTTCCCATGGAAAATGCTGAAAGAAGCGTCTTTTTAGAGCTATAGTGTGAGGCCCTGAACTGTCATCAAGAAGGACATCCCTGATAACAACGTTCCTCATCGCTTGTTCTCAGTTGCCCCTCTCAAACGTTGAAGAGCCACTCTGTAAGAGGCTGCAATGATGGTTGTTCCATGCTTCATAAATTCCATCAACGAAACTCCTTTTCAATCTCAGTGCACAGTAACCATACACTTCCTGCTGTAGAACGTTCAGTGCCACTTCCTTGGTTTGCTCGGAGAGTGAGACTGCATCCACTACTTGGCAGTTGAAAATGTGTGGCCCGACTGGGACTCGAACCCAGGCTCTCCTGCTTATATGGCAGATGCTCTATACATCTGAGTCACCGAGGGCGCACAGGATAATGCGACTGCAGGGATTTATCCCTTGCACGCTCCCCGTGAAACCCACATTCCCAACTTAATGTCCCCGTTGATGTATATCAACGCCTGTCAGTAGCTTAGGGTCTTGATTTAATTATCATTTCATTCTAGAGAGCTGCATAGTCACCGATGGTATCTGTTCTTTCGGACATGTCCGAAAGAACAGATACCATCTTCACATAGTTAAGGCTAACCAGCCATTCACCTTATTCTGTGCTGAATGCACACGCATTGCCCGAACTCTCATGGGACTCGGTAAGATGGTCTGCCGCGAGTAACGAATGTAATGGGCAGGGGCACTACGAATGTAGTGTGTAGGCATTAAGCTGGGAATGTGGTTCAAGCGGGAAGCGTGCAAGGGATAAATCCCTGCAGTCGCGCTATCCTCTGTGCCCTCTGTGGCTCAGATGGGTAGAGCGTCTACCATGTAAGCAAGGGATCCCGGGTTTGAGTCCCAGTTGGGGCACCCATTTTCAACAGTTCCCTTTGACGTATATAAACGTCTGTCGACAGCTTGGGGTCTTGATTTAATTATCATTTCACTCTCATTAGAGGTGATTGACGGATCACAATACGTAACTGGACGTCTCTGTTGGCAGTGCTGAAACACTCGTCTACCAGCTTGGTTACTCAAACTGTGTGCCCGCAGGGTTCCACGTCGCCTAACACAAGACCATCAAGAGCAACCGTCTATGCGGCACTGCTTGTGGGTTACCAGGATGATTCAGACAATATTTTTGCTGAACATCGTCACAGGCAAAGAAACATGTGTTCATAATATCGAACCGGAAACAAAATGGTAATCCATGGAGTGGTGTCACACCACCTCTCCTCCGAAGAGCCGGCCGCGGTGGTCTCGCAGTTCTAGGCGCGCAGTCCGGAAACGTGCGACTGCTACGGTCGCAGGTTTGAATCCTGCCTCGGGCATGGATGTGTGTGATGTCCTTAGGTTAGTTAGCACCCTCATGGTGCAACGAACAACTCTGAAGTGGATTGTGCTACCCTCAGGAAATTAAAGGAACGACTTCAGCGCGTCCTTTGCCACAAAAATGCAAACGATCTTCACACTCTCCGTGACAATGCAAGGTCTCACACAACTCTGCGCACCTGTGATGAGCTCACAAAACATGACAGGGCTGTTCTTTCTCATCCACCCTATAGTCCTGATCTCGCGCCTTCCGCCTTTCATCTGTTTCGCCCAACGAGGGATGCACTCCGCGGGAAGCAGTATGTGGATAATGGGGAGGTTACTGATACAGCAGGACGTTGGTTCCGACGAGTAGAGTGGTACCATGAGGACATGCAGGCCCTCCCACTTAGATGGCGTAAGGCCGTGGCATTGAACGGAGATTATGTTGAAAAAGCGGGTTTTGTAGCCAAGATAGTGGGGAATAATATGGAGTAACCAATCTGCTTTTGGAAAAAAAGTGGTTGCATTACTTATTGACATTTGGTGAGTATGGTGGGATGGGAAGATGCGACGGTTCATCCTCCTGCTCAAAAGACGAGACATGGACGATGCTAGCTGTGTGAACAGAGGGCCCTGTGTCGTGTTGGAACACAGCATCACCACTGAGGAACAAACACAGTACAACGCGACCTCATTTCAAATCGCTGTAGAAAGTTTTTGTACTACTTGCGTATCTGCGAACTAGTGAGGGCTTCGGCTCAAAGGGAGAAACTATCAAGCTAATAACAAATAACTTTACTATGGAATAAAACAAAAACAGTAATCACAACAAAGGGCAAGTCATTGAGCTCATCCTGTTGCTCAATTACCTACCAGCTCTAACGTGAAGTTCCAACATATGGGAGGCGTTCCAGAGGAGCACGCCTCCCCTCTCAGCAACCGCAGCGCCCTCGCACTCAGGTCAGTATACAGTCGAGCATCCACTATCTCGCCCAGTCCGAGATCCGAGCCACAGCAGTCAACATCATCGCCAAGGACAGTGATTCCCAATCTTTCTTAGACCATTAACCTGAGTGCAATAAGGCATTGGCTAGTACCCCCCCCCCCCCCCCTAATAAACTGTAGTATGAAAGACTTGTACTGGAAAACTTTTATGTTTAAAATCATGACGAATTATATTTTGTTTGTGTGTGTGGGTGGGTGTATGGTTGGGTGTATGCGTGTGTGTGTGTATTAGAATGAAAGACAAATGAATTCGTGGTGCATCGCAACTCCTACTCACAACTCCTTCCCAAATAAGAAAACTAACTTCCAAAATGAGAGTAGGCACTTGTTACAAAACATACTTCCCTTACTTTACTCCTCTCCATTCAGCACTTGCTTGACCTACACATTGCTACCCCGTTTAAAAACAACCAAGTTAAAATATTGGCACATAATAATAATAATAATAATAATAATACTGCGAACACCATTATAGTCCATTATACACTGAAACGCCAAATAAACTCGTATAGGCCTGCGTATTCAAAAACACAGACATGTAAAGAGGCAGAATACGGCAACGTCCATATAAGACAACAAGTGTCTGGCGCAGTTGTTAGACCGGTTACTGTTGCAACAATGTCCGGTTATCAAGATATAGGTGAGTTTGGACGTGGTATTACAGTCGACGCTCGAGCGATGGGACACAGTATCTCCGAGGTAGCGATGGAGTGGGGATTTTCCCCTAGGACCATTTCACGAGTGTACCGTGAATATCAGGAATCCGGTAAAACATCAAATTTCCGACATCACTCCTGCCGAAAAAGGATCCTGCAAGAACGAGACCAACGAGAGAATCTTTTAACTTGACAGAAGTGCAACCCTTCCGCAAATTGCTGCAGATTTCAATGTTGGGCCATCCACAAATGTCAGCGTGCGAACCATTCGACGAAACATCATCGATACGGGTTTTCGGAACCGAAGGTCCACTCGTGTACGTAGGTAGCAAAATAACCCATGATGGACGGAGCAAGGAGGGCATAAAAAGCAGACTAGCAGTGGTGAAAGTCATGGCGACAATGTCAAATGGTGTAAGGCGTTCGAAATTCTGAGGAAAATGGGGATAAGCTAGAGGGTGGGACCGGTAGTACACAAATTGTACAAGAACCAAGAAGGAATGATAAGAGTGGGATACCAAGAGCGAAATACTTTAATAAGATGGGTGTGAGATAAGAACGCAGCCTTTCGTCCTTACTGTTCAGTACATATATCGTGGAAGCAATGATGAAAAAAAAAAAGTTCAAAAGTGGAATTATAATTCAAGGTGAAAGTACATCAATGATAAGATTCGGTGATGACATCGCTATCCTGAGTGAAAGTGAAGAAGAACTGCATGATCTGCTGAATGGAATGCACAGTCTAATTAGTACAGAACAAGGACTGAGAGTAAATCGAAGAATGACGAAAGTCCCTCTGGCAGACACTTAAATGTGGTTTGCAGAGTATCCATGTAGATGTAGATGTAGAAGTAGCAGAATGAGACAGCAAGAAAGTTAGCATAAGAATCCATGGCCTCGAAATAGATAGATTTCAGGAATTCTGTGACCTAGGTAGCAAAATAATCCTTGAGGGACGGAGCAAGGAGGACATCAAAAGCAAACTAGCACTGGCAAAAAGAGCCTTTCGAATAATACGAATTGTCCAAGTCTGCAAAATAGCTATTAGTTGCTGCAATCACCTCCTCGTTTGATTAAAATCTTTGTCCCGCCAGACATTTCTTCAAATTGAGGAACAAATAGTAGTCTCAGGGAGCCAAGTCTGGAGAACAGAGGGGGGGGGGGGGGGGGGGGCTTGAAACGAGTTGGAATCCTATTTCAATTAATTTTGCGACCACAACTGCTGAGGTGTGTGCTGGTGCATTGTCGTGATGGAAAAGGACTTTTTTGTGGTCTAATCGCTGGCGTTTTTCTTGTAGTTCGGTTTGCAAACCGTCCAATAACGATGAATAATAAGCACCTGCAGTAGTTATACCCTTTTTCAGATAGTCAATGAGGATTATCTCTTGCAAATCCCAAAAGACAGTCGCCATAACCTTTCCGGCTGAAGGACTGGTCTTCGCCTTTTTTGGTGCAGATTCTCCCTTGGTAACCCATTGTTGGATTATTGTTTGGTCCTAAGATTACACTAATGTATCCATGTTTCATCCACAGTGACGAAACGACGCTTAAAGTCTTGAGGATTCTTCCTGAACAGCTGCAAACCATCCTTGCAACACTTCACACGATTCCGCTTCTGGTCAGGTGTGAGCAGTCGCCGAACCCATCTTGCGGATAGCTTTCTCACGTCCAAATATTTATGCAAAATATTATGTACCCGTTCATTCGAAATGCCCACAGCACTAGCAATCTCATGCACCTTAACTCTTCTGTCATCCATCACCTTATCATGGATTTTATCAACGATTTCTGGGGTCGTAACCTCCACAGGGCGTCCAGAACGTTCATCATCACTAGTGCCGAAATTTTGAAACCACTTATAAACTGTCGTAATCGAAGGTACAGGGTCACTGTAATGTTTATCAAGCTTCTCTTTAATCTCCTGAGGGGTTTTGCCTTTCATAAAGTAATGTAATCACCACACAAAATTCTTCTTCGTCCATTTTTTGACACTCAGTTGACTTCCTTGCTTCACACGAATGCCAGACACAAAGAAATAAACCAATATGGCTGAAACTTGGTGTGCGTTCTTTCCAAAGATGCTACTAACTAAACATGACCTCGATAAGCGCCGGTGGTGCCATCTCTCGGACTTTGCACGGACTTTTCAAACGCCCCTCGTAGTATCAAACATTGGCCTTAATCCGTGGAAGAAATTTCTGAGAATGTAGGTTTGGAGAACAGCATTGTATGCTAGGGAAACATGAACTGTGGAAAAACTGTAACGGAGGAGAATCGAAGCATTATAAAAGTGGTGCTACAGAAGAATGTTAAAAATTAAGTGGAGTGATAGGGTATACAATGAGGATGTTCGCCGCAGAATCGGCGAGGAAAGGAATGTATGGAAAACACTGACAGGAAGAAGGGACACGATGACAGGACATATGTTACGACATCACGGAATAACTTCCATGGCAGTAGAATGAGCTGTAGAGGGTAAAAACAGTAGAGGAAGACAGAGATTTGAATACATCTAGCAAATAATTGAGGGTGAAAGTTGCAAGAGCTGCTCTGAGATGAAGAGATTGGCATAGGAGAGTAATTCGTGGCAGGCCGCATTAAAAAAAGAGAGAGAAAGAAGTGTAACATAAGTCTGGTTCAAAGACTGAACTTTTTTTCACATAAAAACGACGCTGCTTGAGATACGGACCTCGGAAACAGAGAATGGAGCAATGAATCCAGATAGCGCAGATCGAAAGCCTGTATACGTGTCACGGTCTCTCATAGTTAGCTGCAAGATGGAAGAGTTGTAATTTCAGGGTAGGAAACTAACCAGCCCATTCCAGATGGCAGCCTCAATGAATTTCTCTGATACGTCGCCCTTGCAGTTTCGAGGAAAACACAGCACGTACCCACTCCTCTTCCTCGCGGCTGCAGGTGGGTTGTTACCCGAGACGGCGGACCGAGGGAGGTCGCGCGGCGAAAACAAGTTGCAAGGAGAGTCAGCACGACCGGTTTTCCTTTTGCCGTGAGGTCCTCTGAACTGTGTTGTCACTAAATTACAGGATATTAGTGGATGAATATTTCCCCAAACAAGGTCACAATTTCCACTTTCCGTTATGACTTGTCACTGAGAAGCAAAATTTTGGCCAACGCCATTATAAATAATTTGGGTAGACATCACACCCACTAGTGTGGCTCTGGTTTGTTCGCCGATTACCTCATACTGTTAGAGTCGTCCCAATGAGGTTTCCATTTAAGTAACTGAGATACAGATTGTCTGACGATTCATATTACACACTTCTAAAGGTTGTAGAGGGGACTTATTACATCACGTTTCCTATGTAAAACACGTCCGGAAGCGTCATCCAACGACGTTACAGTGAGTTGAAGTTATAAGCGCCGGCGTCTCTATATGTATATATATACAGGGTAATTTTGTGATGTTGTTACAAACTTCCTAGAATGATTAAGAAGGATGAACCTATCAATTTGAGGCAGGGATCCCTGTACCGGAAACAAACAAATCTTATGTTATAAGCGAAAGCCGTTCTGATAACTATGACAGTGGAATATGTGTACTGGTACTGTTGTTGCTAACACTGCAGTGTATGCAACTTTCAGAGGTTGTAGTATGGACCGTAACAAGGAAAAAATGTCCAGTAAACATGGACTCTAAAACGCAACCTGAAGAGCTATGAGCACATGTTCAATACAGGAGATGAGTTTCACAGTAGCGAAGATGAACAAGTGCTTATTACAGTCCATGTTTACTGAACTATTTTCCTTGTTTGGTCCACAGTACCATGTCTGCTACCCTACAATCTTAGTAACAACAGTAGCAGCACATGTACTCCACTGTCAGAAGTATCAGGACGGTTTTCGCTTATACAGGGACCCTTACTTCAAACTGACATATTTATTCTTCTCTATCATCCTAGAAAGTTTGTAACATCATCACGGAATCACCCTGCATATACATACATTTACAGGCGCCGGCGCCTTTAACTTTGACGCTCTGTGGACCGCCGTTAGATGACCTTTCCAAACTTGGATTCCTATGTACATCTTGTTCTAATAAGTTCCATTTATGACCTGTAGAAGTGTGTATCATGGACTGTGGAACGCCATGTATACCGAAGGGCTACTCGTAAAATTCAAAATAACCTGTAAATGCTCAGGAGGCTGTAACTGTAAGCAGAATTCGAAGGCATGCTGAAGTAGACGAAAATCGAAGGGTAATAAAAGAAAGTCACGTAATTGAAAACACTGGACTCAGTTTAACACATTGATTAATAGTTTTGTATCATTAGCTACTTTTATTTGTATTTCTTCCTAAATAATAAGGACTTTTGTTTACGTACTATTGAGTCATATTGCATAAATTAATATCTTGAGTACTGCATTGCTACATTCACTTGGCTAACTATTTAAAAAATCATTATTATGCTGAAAACGAGAGAGGGTTCCAAAATAATGAGTTTAATTATCTACAGGATAATGGAAAAATTGGTAAGAGCCGATCCAGAGGAAAATCAGTTTGGGTTCCGGAATGAAATGAAATGAAATGAAATGATCGTATGGCATGACATGTAGGAACACACGCACCATACCTGGCTGTAAGACTTTACTGAGCTGATAGGCCGGAGAAAAACAAACTTACGTTATATAGTATTTGTAGACTTAGAAGCAGCTGTTGACAGCGTCGCTGGAGTCTTTGAAATTCTGAAGACAGCAGCGTTAAAATACAGGGAGCGAAAAGTTATTTACAGCTCGTACAGAAAACTGTCTGTAGTAATAAGATTCGAAGGTCACGAAAGACAAGTCGTAACTGATAAGGGAGTCAGACAAGGTTGTTTTATTCTGTACGTACAGGAAGCAGTAAAGAAACGCCAGGAAAATTTCAGAAAGAGAATTGAACTCCAAGGAGAAGAAACGAAAACTTTGAGGGTTGCTGGTGACATTAAAATTCTGTCATAGGTGGCAAAGGACTTGGAAGAGCAGCTGGATGAAATGGTTAGTGTCTCGAAAGGAGATTTTACAAAAGTAAAACAAAGCTAATGGAATGTGGTCTAAATAATGCGGGGTTGAGGCAGTTAGATTAGGAAATACACTGAAAGTAATAGAATAGTTTTGATGTTTGAATTTGGAAGATAAGTTGAAGAAAGGTAGACCTATGTTAAAAGCGCATGTAGATTTAGAGAAAGTTTTAACAACGTTGACAGGATTGCACTCTTTGAAATTGTAGAGTTAGCAGGTATAAAATAGCGTGCGCGAACAACTTGTACAGTTGTAGGAGTTGAAAGACATAAAGGGGAAGCAGTAGTTGAGATTGGCGTGAGATGAGATTGTAGCCTCGATGTTATTCAATCTGTGCACTGAGAAAACTGTAAAGGAAGTTACGAAAGGGAGCTAATGTTCAGGGTGAGGAAATAAACATTTTGAGGTTTGCTTGGCTAAGACATGGTAATTCTGTCATAGTCGGGAAATCACTTAAAGTGGCTTAGGAAAATGCACTGTGTCCTGAAAAGAGGCTATAAGATGAACATCCAAAAAAGTAAAACAAGGGTAATGGAATGAAGTCGAAATAAATCAGCTGGATCTGAGAGAACTAGATCCGGAAATGAGACACTAAAAGAAGAAGAGTTTGTAGGCTGAATATAAAGAGAAAAGAAATTTAAAAAATGCAACTAAACGCTTTTGACAAAATATGACATCCCCTACACCCACCCCCTCCCCAGTCCACTCAATGCACACACACACACACACACACACACACACACACACACACACACACACACACACACACTAACACTGGTGAAACGAAAATGTGTTGCCCTTTCGTCACTTCCATTCAATATAGGCCTACGTCTGCAGCGTTGCATGATAAAAAATGCACACATCATCGCATATTCTTGGACTACTGACCGAAAACGTTAAGCATTAATTGTTTCGTTGTCCAGAGCAAGAAACGTTAAGCAGTCATCAATCTTGCTTAACGTAGTTTGCCAGCGATTTTACCAGAGCCTGGAATACTTTTGAGATGATGTTAGATTTCGGTGCAGTAGCTGCCTTGGGCTGGAACTGCAAACTGGGATGAATGTGTCCCAGGAGTTCGAAGTGAAATAGGTAACCCTGTCACCAGTGGTAGAGCGTACTTTCCTTCGCAATCAGTGCGCCCAACGGCATGTAGTATTACTTCGAAATCTACATCTACATCTACATTTATACTCGGTAATCCACCCAACGGTGTGTGGCGGAGGGCACTTTACGTGGCACTGTCATTACCTCCCTTTCCTGTTCCAGTCGCGTATGGTTCGCGGGAATAACGACTGCCGGAAAGCCTCCGTGCGAGCTCGAATCTCTCCAATTTTACATTCGTGATCTCCTCGGGAGGTATAAGTAGGGGGAAGAAATATATTCGACACCTCATCCAGAAACGCACCCTCTCGAAACCTGGACAGCAAACTACACCGCGATGCAGCGCGCCTCTCTTGCAGAGTCTGCCACTTGAGTTTGCTAAACATCTCCGTAACGCTATCACGCTTACCAAATAACCCTGTGACGAAACGCGCCGCTCTTCTTTGGATCTCCTCTATCTCCTCTGTCAACCCGACCTGGTACGCATCCCACACTGACAAGCAATACTCAAGTATAGGCCGAACGAGTGTTTTGTAAGCCACCTCCTTTATTGATGGACTACATTTTCTAAGGACTCTCCCAATGAATCTCAACCTAGCACCCGCCCTACCAACAATTAATTTTATATGATCATTCCACTTGAATCGTTCCGTACGCATACTCCCAGATATTTTACAAAAGTAACTGCTACCAGTGTTTGTTCCGCTACCATATAATCATACAATAAAGGATCCTTCTTTCTATGTATTCGCAATATATTATATTTGTCTATGTTAAGGGTCAGTTGCCACTCCTTGCACCAAGTGCCTATCCGCTACAGATATTCCTGCATTTCGCTGCAATATTCTAATGCTGCTACTTCTCTGTATACTAGAGAATCATCCGCGAAAATCGACATGGAACTTCCGACACTGTCTACTAGGTCATGTATATATATTGTGAAAAGCAATGGTCCCATAACACTCCCCTGTTGCACGCCACAGGCTACTTTTAACGTCTGTAGACGTCACTCCACTGAGAACAACATGCTGTGTTCTGTTTGCTAAAAACTCTTCAATCCAGGCACACAGCAGGTCAGATATTCCGTAGGCTCTTACTTTGTTTATCAAGCGACAGTGCGGACCTGTATCGAACGCCTTGCGGAATGAAATTACAAGTAACGTTTCCAAATAGAATATGTTTGCCACCTTTATCCCTTCAACCTATGAAGGGCTTAATTCAATGGTAGTACAAGTCCATTTTTGTTCATTCTGAGATACATGGTCCTAAAGTTAAATGAGCGCGGAAAAATCTGCAGTTAAGATACCAGAAATATTCAAGCATATGGCTTCTTGCTAGAGATGGACTTTTCTTTCTTTTTGTTTCGACCATTAATTTCGGAAGCCTCATAGACAGAAAAGTGGAGATAATGGACTTGTACCACTTTTGAAATAAGCCCTTCATATGTAATAAGCGAAATGTATTCACTAACATTGCACTAATGATTCTGCCTACGATTTCATCTTTGTAAATTTGTGCCTGTGACACAGTACGCTGTTTGCTGAATCTTGAACTCGATCTGGTAAAAATCATATGTTGATGATTAGATATCATCTGTGCGACCTGAGACTAAAAAAATTACAAAACAGTTACTATGTTTCCCTAATACCAGGCAGTAAGCGTAGTCTGCTGTATATCTTCTTGTGGTGTTCATATTCTTTTAACAGCACTCCTGTGCAAGCCGACTGCGCCTGCCTTCCTAGCAGTGCCTGGCGCCCTGCAAGGGGATGCTGCCTGCAGCCGAGGCCAGCGGGACTGGCGCGTTCGCTTACAGCTGGTCGCCAGGGACAACAATCCGGGCGACATACCTGACGCATCGCGCAACGGCCCGTTCTCTCCTCCGTTGACGTCAGCAGCGAGGACGTCACAGTCGTGAAATCATGTCTCTGGAGGTGCGTCATGACGTAGCCGTCGCAACGTAACAGGTCCGGGTCGTGACGTCAGGTGGGCGCGCCACCGGTGTGACGTCAATGGCGGCCTCGCTCGCAGGCGCGCGCGGCGCCGCCAGAGCGCAGCACAGTACGGCCACGCCTCCGGCCGCTGCGCGCTAATTCCATATAAGGCGCCAGACTGGCCGGCTCGCTCCCGTCTTTTTCCTTTTTCCTTTCGCTGCTCCTCTGCGCAGAACTGCGCCGTCCTGTTTGCCGCCTGCGGTCGTTCCCTTTCATTGCTCCCCCCTCTTTTACAGCCTCCGGTTGGAGGCGGGTCTAGCGGCGGGTCGTGATTCGCAAACAGGCGGTGTATGTGCCTCCGCTGCGCGGCGTGCGCTGCTGCCAGCGGTTGCCGCTTCTCGAATGTTCGCGCGGCTGGACGGTTGCCATGGAGCTAGCGGCAGCCTCAGTCGTTGCCTGGACACTGCGCTTGGCGTGCTAACAGGTGGTTTCGCGCCATGCGCACGCACCTTGGCTTCTGTGTCCCGTCAACGGCGCCATATCCCCTCGTATACACACCGATCGTTTGCGTTTCTGTTGCGTTTGTTTTTTGCCGATACGGCGTTTGTCCGAACAGGATGTCAACGGGCGAGGCTACACACTCAACAAAGAGGGCTTCAGCCACGTTTAGTACGCGACGCGCTTTTAGTTTCCAACAGTATTGCAGCATTCAGCGACAAAGTGCTTGAATGTCCTACATAATTCTCATTTAACTTCAGCGTGTCTGTAAGTGCAAATGATTTGGTTTTTATTTTGGCTTCCAGCCTCTGGTCTGACTTTATAGACAAAAAATTTCCCGGTGCGTCACAAGTTTCGTGCGTGGAAACCGTACATTGCGTTCTGAAATCGTACCGTAATACAGCAACATTCCATTCTGTCCTCTAGTATTGTAAGGAAAGTGTGGACTGATGCACCAATTTGCATTGACATACCTTACTACACACCTCTCAGAGCACATTTGTAGCAAACTTACCAAAAGCATATCCAATCCATGAAATATTATTTGGGTAAACAGGGCGCAGGGGACTCATGTTAGGCACTGAATTATGAAGTAGCTTTGAGACTTCACGAAAAATGGCTATTTGTACCTTTGCTTCTCGTCGGTATTCATTCTTCAGACTGATAAATTGATAAGTTTGTCTGTTTGGATGCGAGTTAGATTTGCCCAGAGAGCATAAGCGACTGCCCAGGCAAACAAACTGTATCGGAAGACAAAGAACGATCACCCCCGACCCGTTGTAATTTATAACATACATTTCACAGTATTAAAAATAGTTTGGTTGTGAACTATTCATGGTTTGATCAGGACTCTGTATTGTACGAGTTGTAAAAAGTTGTGGTTTTTATCTGTATGCATTATTCCTCGTTTGTAACCGATTTGTTTAAGGCGTTTGTTGACAAAACTCAACCTGATAACTTCTCATTTGTAACAGAAATAGACCGTAGCACCAACACATACACAAAAACAGGAAAACATTGTGCAGTAATTGTCAGGACTAATAACATAATGAATTACGAAGTACCATTTCGTTTGTGTACTCGTCTGGTGACGTTTCTAGTGTCGAAAGTGAGTAAAGTTTTGTGTCAACAGAAACAACAGTTTGTTACGACGATATTGACCCGTAACTGCAACAGAAGAAATCCAAAAGGATCTGAAAATCGAGAATAGGATCCAAACCGATGAGTGATGACGAAAAAGAGAAGATCAATAACTGCTTAAGGCTTTAATCCTTGTATTTTATTAAAAGTAACAATCAAAAGTCACATATGAGAGATTTAGTTTAATACTAAATCATTAAAATCATCATTAATACCTTCTTTCAGCTGGTGAAAATTTAACAAAACACAAATTTTCTGTCGGTGATTCAGCTGTGTGAGCGTAAATGTTCACTCATTTATAAACATCGCACCGTTAGACAGTTACGGCAGTAATTTAGTGCTCTCCACATGGTCTCTTCGCAGCGCT
Source organism: Schistocerca gregaria (assembly GCF_023897955.1). Lineage (NCBI taxonomy): Eukaryota > Metazoa > Arthropoda > Insecta > Orthoptera > Acrididae > Schistocerca > Schistocerca gregaria. Next base: position 316,817,796 of record NC_064924.1, on the reverse strand, counting down.
CCAATTCTTTCGTCGACAAACTTAATAACAGAATACTTAAAGTTGACACCAGTAACGTAAGGGCAGGTTTATAGAGCGAAAACTACAAGGGCGTGCCTGTTAGAACAGAATGCGGTCTTCATACGAATACAGATAAAAATATCGAAAAAAAATAAGTTTACTGTTGGCTTCTGAAATTATCTAACGAATATTTAAAAATTTTTAACGAAACCGCAGCAAGTGGTTGTATGTAGAAGCACGCGGTATATGAAACCCTTAGTAAACCTAGATATGTGGGCAGTGTTTTTAGAAATGTTACGGTGTGTGTTTGAGTAGAAAAAAATTTGTTGTCTGCTAGACAACATTGCAAGGAGGCATTGCGATCTAGTTTCATGTCGTATATGTTTCCTGTACATACAGAACCTACGAGAGGAAGTGGCAACTATGTAGCGCCCCTGCAAGTTATGCCGCACAGATACTTGGCAGGCACGACACGCGTTATTTCAGAGAGAACTAAATTTTTCTCCCTCTCCTACATGATAATGAGCTTTATAGCCACCGGGCAGTTTCAGGAATATACTGCCTAAATTTTCAGTGGTATAATGAGCGAAGAGAGTCTAATAATAAGCAAACTAAAACAACGCGGCAGTAACTTGCAAACAGCCTCGAGTAACAGGGACCAGACCTACTGGTGGCATCTAGCGCCTGCGGAGGGAACTACCAAGTGCCAGTGCGTCTCTGAATCTAAACAACTGGCGTGAGGAGTATCAAACGTAGCGTTGCGTGGTTCACACCAGGCTGATTAGTACGCAGATATGACATTCTGAAGGGATCAAACCGTATTGCTTGTAATTTACATACTTAACACCTCGATTACGAATGAAAGTCTAAATTTTGTTTCACTTCACGAAAAAGTAAGACGAAATTTGAAGATTGTAGTAAATAGCAATTGCTGTTAACTGTACCATAAATATTCTTCAAGTACTAAGGAATATCTAGTGGTATATTAGGGGAGAAGGGTCGTACGTGAACATGTAGTGTGCACCTGTACGAGGGGAATACATTTCGTAACTCTGTGTCCTATTTCCAGTGGATTTTGGAGATACAGCTTTTTGAATCCATCAGTAACGCGAACGGAACAGCTGATGGTATCGCTACTTGTTATGTTCTGTTTTATTACCAATATCTGTTTACAACTCGTGGCCAAACGCCTCAGCACGGACTTCAGTGCGCCTGTACTTCGCAGCGTATGCGAATCAGTGTTAATCGGGGCTGGAGTTTACTTTCTTATTTAGCGCATGGGCTAGCGTTTAACAGACGAGTAGGTATTTCGTCCCGTGCCTGAACTTTCTTTTTGAACATAAATTGTAAGAGTGCGTTGATAATAAAATACAGATTTTCTGTTGCCGCCTGTTTCTAACATCAGTGGTACACCAGAAACCATTGTGAAAAGGGTATATGATTCTCATAAGTCCAGTGTAAATAGGCAAAACACTAAAGGTAGTATCACAGCATTTCATACCTTCATTTTAAGGATTTTCTTATTTTTGATGTCTAAATGTAAGTTAACTGCTCCCTGCAAAATAGAGCATTTTATTTGTTCACGGTAGTGCATTTCGAAACACGTAGGTTTTGTTAAGATGTTACAGATAGTTCTTCTTGATGTTACCCACGCTGTTTTGCTCGAATGTGCTTTGCTTCAGTCGTGCTCGCGGTAATTATAATTCATACTAAACAACGAAAATGGTCTTTCCAGTATAAATTTGAGAGATGTTTCGGCATCAGCGCAAAAGCCAAGTGACCTGTGATTGACATGTTCCTCACAACAGATGCTCTATGCTTTATCTCAGCAGTGTCTGAAGTACCTAATTACGGTCAGATACGTAATTGTCTGTCAGAAGAAAAGGGAAATTTTTCGTCGCAGCTACATTTCTCTTATCTAGAAGACGTCACATATCACAGATAGATATACTGTTATCACCATCTACTCCACTAAGTCTTTTATCATTAGTAATTTAAAACCTCTCGGATAATGCAAATCAAAATACCGACTTTCAGGAGTAGAACTGCCTAAGTATAACATCAGCTTTTGCAGAAAATGAGCAATAAATTGTCAGTAAGTGGTAACAGGAAGATAAACCTTTGGCACAGAGAAATCATTGCACAAAGCAAGTATTTGCTAGATCTGTGACTAAATTCGTTTTCCTCCCGACGGAGGTTCGAGTCCTCCCTCGGGCATGGGTGTGTGTGTTGTTCTTGGTATAGGTTAGTTTAAGTAGTGTGTAAGTCTAGGGACCAATGACCTCAGCAGTTTGGTCCCTTAGGAATTCACACACATTTGAACATTTTTGAAATTCGTTTTAGTTGTTTTTGTATACAGAGGGTTCTTATTCAATACTGTGTTCCAATGTTTCTGAATAAAACCTTTTTACATTTCAAGACAACATGCCTACTCAAAGATTATGTAGATTTATTTTTCGCTCTCAGAACTATATCATGTGAAGCATAGCTATCGAAGTGAATCTCGGGGTCCAAAGACAGGGCTTGCTTTGCATGGCCTCCACATTTACCCGACATAACGCCATGAGATTTTTTCCTTTCGGGCTTCATCATGGATCGTGTGTGCGTGCCTCTTCTACCAGCAGTCCTCCCTGAATTAAGAAACCGTATTGAAGCAGCTGTTGCTACAATCACTGAAGACACACTTATCAACGTTTGGGAAGAACTGTGCTACAGACTTGATGTGTGCTCACATTGATCATTTATAAGGTTCTTGGTAAAACTGTTTGAGTTGCTCTTTCATTTGACATATCATTTATAAATGTAAGTTTAATATAATAAATATTATAAAGCGTTAAAACCAGGAACCGCGGTGTTGGCCGTCGAATGGAGCTAGCTGCGCAGCATTTGTGCACCGCCGCCGTCAGTGTCAGCCAGTTTGCCGTGGCATACGGAGCTCCATCGCAGTCTTTAACACTGGTAGCATGCCGCGACAGCGTGAACGTGAACCGTATGTGCAGCTGACGGACTTTGAGCGAGGGCGTATAGTGGGCATGTGGGAGGCCGGGTGGACGTACCGCCGAATTGCTCAACACGTGGGGCGTGAGGTCTCCACAGTACATCGATGTTGTCGCCAGTGGTCGGCGGAAGGTGCACGTGCCCGTCGACCTGGGACCGGACCGCAGCGACGCACGGATGCACGCCAAGACCGTAGGATCCTACGCAGTGCCGCAGGGGACCGCACCGCCACTTCCCAGCAAATTAGGGACACTGTTGCTCCTGGGGTATCGGCGAGGACCATTCGCAACCGTCTCCATGAAGCTGGCCTACGGTCCCGCACACCGTTAGGCCGTCTTCCGTTCACGCCCCAACATCGTGCAGCCCGCCTATAGTGGTGTCGCGACAGGCGTGAATGGAGGGACGAATGGAGACGTGTCGTCTTCAGCAATGAGAGTCGCTTCTGCCTTGATGCCAATGATGGTCGTATGCGTGTTTGGTGCCGTGCAGGTGAGCGCCACAATCAGGACTGCATACGACCGAGGCACACAGGGCCAACACCCGGCATCATGGTGTGGGGAGCGATCTCCTACACTGACCGTACACCTCTCGTGATCGTCGAGGGGACACTGAATAGTGCCCGGTACATCCAAACCGTCATCGAACCCATCGTTCTACCATTCCTAGATCGGCAAGGGAACTTGCTGTTCCAACAGGACAATGCACGTCCGCATGTATCCCGTGCCACCCAACGTGCTCTAGAAGGTGTAAGTCAACTACCCTGGCCAGCAAGATCTCCGAATCTGTCACCCATTGAGCATGTTTGGGACTGGATGAAGAGTCGTCTCACGAGGTCTGCACGTCCAGCACGAACGCTGGTCCAACTGAGGCGCCAGGTGGAAATGGCATGGCAAGCCGTTCCACAGGACTACATCCAGCATCTCTACGATCGTCCCCATGGGAGAATAGCAGCCTGCATTGCTGCGAAAGGTGGATATACACTGTACTAGTGCCGACATTGTGCATGCTCTGTTGCCTGTGTCTATGTGCCTGTGGTTCTGTCAGTGTGATCATGTGATGTATCTGACCCCAGGAATGTGTCAATAAAGTTTCCCCTTCCTGGAACAATGAATTCACGATGTTCTTATTTCAATTTCCAGAAGTGTATGTATTCGCAGCACATTACACTTGTCTACATTGAGATTCGATTACCATTCCCTGCACCATGCGTCAATTAGCTGCAGATTCTCCAACATTTCAATACAATTTTCCATTGTTACAACCTCTCGATATACCACAGCATCATCCGCAAAAAGCCTCAGTGAACTTTCGACGTCATCCAAAAGGTCATTTATGTATATTGTGAATAGCAACAGTCCTACGACACTCCCCTGTGGCACACCTGAAATCACTCTTACTTCGGAAGACTTCTCTCCATTGAGAATGACATGCTGCGTTCTGTTATCTAGGAACTCTTCAATCTAATCGCGTTGGTACATTTCTGGCGCTTATGCAAGCAATTCTTTGGCTTATCATTGATTAACACTGGGTGTGTCCTGAGGGATGTCGTGCTAAACTCGGTCGAATTTTGAGTTAGATTGTGAAAACCCCGACATGAATGGAAGGCCCTGTCCATTATGTTACGAACGTTCTCAATTAGGTAGGCATCCGGCGACCTTGCTGGCGATGATAGGGTTCGGCAAGCACTAAAACATTCAGTAAAAACTCTCAACGTGTGTGATTGGGCATTATCTCGCTGAAATGTAAGCCCAGCATGGCTTGCCATGAAGGGCATCAAAACAGGAGGTAGAATATCGTCGACTTACCTGTGTGCTGTAAGAGAGCCATGGATGAGAATCAAAAGGGTCCTGCTATGACAAGAAATGGCGGGCGACGGTCATGTTGACACCCCAGCGTTGTCTGGGGAATCTCCAGAGAAGTCTTCGGTTTGGAATCTCGTTGACTGTAATAGAATTGAGAGTTGACTTAAGTTGTAAGTCCTGCTTCGAACTGAGCCCCAGTGACCAGCGAGCCCCCCCCCCCCTCCCCCCCCCCCCAGACAGCGGTGGGATACCAACCTTGCTGTCACTCACCATACACCCCAACGACCGGTCGTGACGGTCTGGGGTTTCATCTCATTTCATATCAGGATCCCTTTGCTGGTCACCTGCGCACCCTTGTAATTCAATGGTAAGCCAACGAAATTCTGCACTCCAGTTTATTGCTCTCCATGGCAAGTCATCCTCAAATCTCCAATTGTCACTTCACTAACTCCATACTCAGCAGCAAGTTTTTTCGATGTTTCTCCTTTGTCCAGTCTTTTCAAAGCCACCAGTTTCACATTCAGCGGCACAAATTTTCTCTTATTCCTACCATCCATTGTAATGTACGAATTAAAACATTAAGAAACACAGTTACATATGTACAGTACGCTGAATATCCATACAGCACTTTAAAATTAACATGACAAACGTGGGCTCACTACAGTACAGATGTTACTATGTAATCAATTACAGTATATACAACAATGGTAGTCTAATGTTGTAAAACGTGTACTGTATTTTTACTTAGGCGTACTGTATTTTAATTACCACTGTTGCTGGACAGGCAAAATAGTAGTGATAACAATAAGGATGGTAAGCACTGTACAGCTGATTGTCAGGTAGTCGCAATTAGTAAAGAAACCTAATGGTAACTGTCCATCTGTAACAGAAATGTATTAGCAGTCTGAGGCCAAGGTTATATCCGTGCGTTAAGAACGAAAACCCTAAGTGGTACTTTTCTCTAGTTTCACATAAAATTATAATTTTCTTAAGATCTGCTCGAATTACACAGAACCTCGAAATACCGGGACGCTACTGTACCTCTCTGACACAGCACCCTCTACAACTGGAGTTTCCAGGCCACTCAGTCCACCGACAACAAGCTCAGGTCGAAGACTTCCTGTTTTTCGAAGGTGTCAATACAGGGCACCAAAAGTATGACGATGTGCTGAAGCCTCTGAATCTTTTATTCTGTACTCAATATCGGCTAGCCCAGTGATCAACAGTCTACTTTTCAACCAGCAAATGTCGTTGTAGCAAGTACAAGGTGCTATCCAAAATTTTCGGGACTGGTGCTACCATCTGTTGAAAACCTTACCTTTGGGCTAATGGTCACCATCAACCACGAAGTACTTCCCATCTGCGTGTACACACTGGTCCCAGCAGTTCTGCCAATGGTGAAACGTTTTCTGGAAGTCCTGTTCTTTGAGGGTGTTTATCACCGCCAGTTTTGGAATAACGCGACGTCGTAAGGTGCCTAGTCTGGCGAGTACGGTGAGTGGGGCACAACCGCCATGTTGTTTTCTGCCAAAAATGTCCTGGTGATCAAGGACGTGTGACAGGGAGTGTTGTCGTGATGCAGCAGCCAATTCCCTTGACGCCAACGTTAGGGGCCTTCGTCACCACACGTTTTCATGGAGCCATAGCAAAACGTCACAGTTTTGCGCGGAATTCACTGTTTGGATGGGTGGGACAAACTTTTTTGCACATTTCCCTTGGTATCGAAGAAGACGATGATCATGCTCTTCACTTTACTTTTCACCTGTCTCGTTTTTTTGGGTCTTGGAGAGACCGGGCTCTTCCACTTCAGCAAGATAATGCCCGCCCACATACGGTGAGTGTTTTGCTGCTTGTCTTTGTGCTTGGGCAGTGTTGTCACAGGATCTCTCCACATCTCAGAACGTTAGGGGCATTATGGGCAGCCGGCCGCCGTGGTCGAGAGGTTCTAGGCGCTTCAGTCCGGAACCAGTTGGGACAGAATTTGGCACGATGTCCCTCAGGAGCACATCCGACAACATTATAAATCAGTGTCAAGCGGAAAACTGCTTCCATAAGGGCTGGAAGTGGACCAAAGCGCTATGCGGAACGATTTACGCTGGAAAAAATTAATTCCAATTTTGGCCACCAGGTGCAAATCTGGCGCTGTGAACGCACGAAAGACGTATAGAAATCTTTCCATATGAAATGGATTATAACCGTGACGTGGGCAGAACAAGTCAAACAAAAGACATAATGTTGATTATTATTAACCGCCGCTTACACAATTTATTCAGTACGAACACCGGAGACGTAAAACGACGCGATCAGCTGTTGCTCACAGCAGTTCCGGTGGAATCTGAGCAGAGTGTTGCTCTGTACTGGCCTTCAGATCAGGTAGAGACCGAAAGTGTCCCTGGTAAACACGTTCTTTTACCCAAGAGCCAAAAGTCACATGGATTCAGAACAGCTGATGTTGCAGACTATGCGTCTGATAAACCTCTGGAGAAAAAAATGGTTCGAATGGCTCTGAGCACTATGGGACTTGACTGCTGTGGTCGTCAGTCCCCTAGAACTTAGAACTACTTAAACCTAACTAACCTAAGGACATCACACACATCCATGCCCGAGGCAGGAATAGAACCTCGCGCGGTTCCAGGCTCTAGCGCCTAGAACCGCTCGGCCACTAAGGCCGAAGTGCTCCTACAAGAGAGACGAAGTATCTGAAAGAGAAAAGTATTTACAGAATACAGAGGTCAACCCCCTACTTTGCAAAAACGAAAGTATAAACAGATAAACGTGTTTTAATGAAAATTATTTCAACTGTAGGAGTCAGATCTATTTGACCAGAAAAATAGTTTTCGTTCTCATTTGGCACTTATCAAGAATGGAAAATACAAAGGATAAGGCAAAAAGGCACTATTTACACGGAAGAGCAAAAGACATAATTACACCTGCCTAATGTCGTAGGACCCCGCGAGCACGCAGAAGTGCCCCAACACGACATGGAATGGACTCGACTAATGTCCGAATAGTAACACCATGAATCCTGCAGCGCTGTCCATAAATCCGTAACAGTACGAGCGGTGGAGATCTCTTCTGAACAGCACGTTACAAGGCATTCCAGATATGCTCAATAATGTTCATGTTTGGGGAGTCTAGTGGGCAGCGGAAATGTTTTAACTCAGAAGAATGTTCCTGGAGCCACTTTATAGCAATGCTAGACGCGTGGGGTGTCGCATTGTCCTGCTGGAATTGGCGAAGTCTGCGGGAATGCACAATGGACCTGAACAGATGCAGGTGATCGGACAGGATGCTTACGTACGTGTCACCTGTCGGAGTCATATCTACACGTATCAGGGGTCCCATATCACTCCAACTGCAAACGTCCCACACCATTACAAGAGCCTCCACCAGCTTGAATAGTCCCCTGCTGTTATGCAGGGTCCATGGATTCATGATGTTGTGTCCATACCCGTACAGGTCCATCCGCTTGATACAATTTGAAACGAGACTCGTCCGACCAGGCAACATGTTTCCAGTTATCAACAGTCCAATGTCGGTGTTGACGGGCCCAGGCGAGGCGTAAAGCTTTGTGTTGTGCAGTCATCAAGGGTACACAAGTGGGCCTTCGGGTTCGAAAGCCCATTTCGATGGTGTTCCGTTGAATAGTTCGTACGCCGACAGTTGTTGATGGCACTGCATTGAAATCTGCAGAAATTTGCGAAAGGCTTGCACTTCTGTCACGTTGAACAATTCTCTTCAGTCGTCACTGGTCCTGTTCTTGCAAGATCTTTTACCGTCCACAGTGATGTCGGAGATTTGATGTTTTACCGGATTTCTTATATTTATGGTACACTCGTGAAACCGTCGTACGGGAAAATCCCCACATCGTCGCTACGTCGGAGATGCTGTGTCCCATCGCTGGTGCCCCGACTATAATACGGCGTTAAAATTCAGTTAAATCTTGATAACCTGCCACTGTAGCAGCGGTAACCGATCTAACAACTGCACCAAACCCTTGTTGTCCTACATATTCGTTGACGACTGTGGCGTCGTATTCTGCCTGTTTACATTGAAACTTCCTCTTTGAATGGAAAGAATTACTGTGCTGGTAAACTTCTACGTTATTTGATACAGAAACAGCTGAGTAAAACTGAACGTATTCAGACAGTTTTATCGTTACTTATTCTGATCATATCTAAACTGACACACAATATTTTAGCGCAACGCAATCTGACTTTTAATAATCCCTACAAAAGAATAGCCCTGTCTAACAATAACCTATGCCCTACATGAATCACTTACCTCACAAAAATCTTCATTACTCGAACTACTGCAATGCAGTGAGCGCCAATACTGCCAGATAAGTAAATGATTCTAACTACTGAAGGCACTAACTACTGATAGGCATATAGTTAACAAATGAAAGATTTTGATAGAGAACAAACAACACACGTCCAGATCGTCCGCTCATATCAACATTTCAAACCTCTGGCATCTCTCTGTCTACATCCACCACTGCTGGCGGCTCACCTCCAACTGCCCAACGCTACGTGCTGTTGTCATCCAACTGCCCAACACTACACTAGCGAATAATCCAACAGCGAGTGCAACCAGCCACAGACTGTACACAGCACAGTCAGTGATTTTCATACAGAGTTCTACGTGGCGTTACCAACATAAAAACCTAAACAGCCTACGTACAACATATCTCTGTATTTGAATATGCACGTCTACACCAGTTTCTTTGGTGCTTCAGTGTATTTCCTCGAGGAAATAGTTGCATATGTTCTGAAATGTTTGGTTGACAGTCTTCCTATTCTTTCACTTCTCATCAGTGTAGAGAATTTACCACACGACCGTTGACAAGAACTTCCAAAATGAATTCTGCTTTGGTCCTCAATAATCTCTACTGTCATTGCTTGTTCCTACATTTTGTTACCGTATTTAGATTTTTCCGTAAAAAGGAAAGTCCCTCATAACGCTACTTTGAGCATACAGATGCCAAACTGCACAGCAGATAGCTCTCACAATACCGGCAATTTGTGTGCTGATCTGTAAACGAAAGTGACCACTCAAAGCAGACAAGACTAAGTATGGGGATAGACCGCCAGGGGCGCTGCAGTAGACGCACTTTTCTCGAGTAGTGAGTTGTGACGAGAAAGTCGATCGCGTAAAAGTGGCTTAAGTTGGCTGAGATTGGCGCAAGTGGCTCCCTGCAGCCGCGAGCAGTTCCCTCTGTTGGAAAAGCGCACGCAGCCCAGGGTCGGCCTGTGGTGGAGACGCGGTAACAGTTCGCGGTAGCAGCCTGCCCGCTATCTGGCGCCCGGTTCCGCTGCCGCCGAGCTGTTCTCGGTACAGCTTTCTAGGGCGTTCAGCGGGCCACGTGCTGCTCCCAGGGTGTGCAACAAAGGCTTCCCGAAGCCAGACAAAGAAAGTTTGGAAGGTGAAAAATAGTCTGTCCAAAAGAAATAACGTCCGGTATGTTACATCTATTTAGGTATCTGTGGTCTCATTGCACGGCTTGGGATCTTCGCTTTCAGTGCAGGCAATATTTAAAATAGTTCGCCATCTATTGGCTGTCTTAAGCTTTACAGCGTCGGGTGGTGTATACTGGTGTCCTAATGCTTTCTGGCGAGGAACACAGATGGCAGCTGTCATTTGTGGACTTGGTATTCAGCCAAGCACGTGCAGTGCAACATTTTAACGCAGTACAAGTTGCAAGGGCAGTCTGTTTCATCCAAGAAGGATGGATTTTCTGTCATGTTGTTGCAGATGCCAAAGCCTCTCTACGTGCCATCCATAGGTTGTGGACACACTATAGGTTTACAGGTCAGTATACAAGGCGAGTTTGATTAAGTTGCCGACGCATTATAACCCCACGTGGAGACCCAGTTCTGGCCATACCCGCTTTGCAGTGACGTACAGATACCGCCAGAGCACTGCAAGACGATCACAGGACGACCACTGGAGCTTCTGTGTCTGATCAGACTGTAATGAACACCCGTTTCGAGAAACGACCATATGACCCAGACGTCCTGTTCGAGTACACTGCTTGACCCGACTGCATCTCGCAGCTCACGTTCAGTTCTGCCGTTCCCATGTCAACTGGCAACTTCATGACTGGCGAAAGGTACTACTCACAGACGAGTCAGGATGGCCGTGTTCGTGTGCGAAGAACCGTGATGAATGGTTGTCCAAGAAATCGAGAGATTTCCAAGGTTCTGTGGTTTTGTGTGGACGCTTCAGTCTTGATAGCCACACAGATCTTTTCGTTGTCCTTGGTCGTCTTACCGCCAGGAAGCACATCGAACAGAGCCTGTTGGACCATATGGTAGCTGCTGCTCATGTTGGTGGCCCCCAATGCTTTCTAATAAAACGGTCCGTCCTGCACCACCACAAACTCTCCAAGAACCCTCATGGGCCTTCAGGAAACGGACACCACATGGTGACTTCCGTAGACTTATACTATGTCATCAAAAGTATCCGGACACCTGGCTGACGATGACTTACAAGTTCGTGGCGCCCTCCATCGGTAATGCTTGAATTCAACATGGTGTTGGCCCACCTGTAGTCTTGATGACAGCTTTCACTCTCGCAGGCATACGTTCAATCAGGTGCTGGAAGGTTTCTTGGGGAATGGCAGCCCATTCTTCACGGAGTGCTGCACTGAAGAGAGGTATCGATGTCGGTCAGTGAGGCCTGGCCGAAGTCGGCGTTCCAAAACATCCCAGAGTGTTCTATAGGATTCAGGTCCGGACTCTGTGCAGGCCGGTTCATTACAGGTATGTTATTGCCCTGTAACCAGTCCGCCACAGGGCGTGCATTATGATCAGGTGCTCAATCGTGTTATGCAATCGCCATCCCCGAATTTCTCTTCAACAGTGGGAAGCAAGAAGGTGCTTAAAACATCAATGTAGGCCTGTTCTGTGATAGTGCCACACAAAACAACAAAGGGTGCAAGCCCCCTCCACGAAAAACACGACCATTCCATAACACCACCATCTCCGAATTTTACTGTTGGCACTACACACGCTGGCAGCTGACTTTCACCGGGCATTCGCCGTACCCACGCCCTGCTATCGGATCGCCACTTTGTGTACTGTGATTATTCACTCCACACAACGTTTTTCCTCTGTTCAATCGTCCAATGTTTACGCTCTTTACACCAAGCGAGGCGTCGTTTGGCATTTACCAGCATGATCTGTGGCTTATGAGCAGCCACTCGACCATGAAATCCAAGTTTTCTCAACCCCCGCCTAACTGTCATAGTATTTGCAGTGAATACTGATGCAGTTTGGAATTCCTGTGTGATGGTCTGGATAGATGTCTGCCTATTACATATTACGACCCTCTTCAACTGTCGATGGTCTCTGTCACTCAACAGACGAGGTCGGCCTGTACACTTTTGTGCTGTCCGTGTCCCTTCACGTTTCCACATCATTATCACATCGGAAACAGTGAACCTAGGGTTGTTCACGAGTGTGGAAAATCTCGCGTACAGACGTATGACAAAAGTGACACCCAGTCACCAGACCACGTTCGAAGTCCGTGAGTTCCGTGGAGCGCGCCATTCTGCTCTCTCACAATGTCTAATGACTACTGAGGTCGCTGATATAGAGTACCTGACAGTAGGTGGCAGCACAATGCACCTAATATGAAAAACGTATGTTTTTGGAGGTGACCGGATACTTTTGATCACACAGTGTATATGGAGTACACCACGTAGATGCCAGGCAGTGATAAACGCTCACGGAGCGCATACACGTTATTACAGCTATCAAAGTCGAATAAAAAGCACGCAGGATGACGGGAGAATTTTAGGAAAGTGAGATTCATCCATAAAGGAGACCACATACACGACGTCAATACGACTTATTCTTGAGTACTATTCGAGTGTTTGGGTTCCCCACCAGGTCGGATCAACGGAAGACATTGAAGCTATTAGGGGCGGGCTCCTACATTTATCGCCAGTAGGTTCGAAGAACACGCAGGCGTTACCGAGATGCTTCGGGAACTCAGATGGGAATCGCTGGAGGGAAGGCGACGTTCTTTTCGAGGAACACTATTGAGCAAATTTAGCGGTCCGGCATTTGAAGCCGACTGCTGAATGATCGTACTAATGCCAACATATATTTCGCGTAACGGCCACGAAGATAAGAGTGAGAAATTACAGCTCATACGGAGGCATATAGTCTCCCGTTTCTTCCTCACTCTATCTGTAAATGGAACAGGAAAGGAAATGACTAGCAGAGCTACAGGACATCCTTCGGCACGCAACGTGCGGTGACTTTCAGAGTATGTATATAGATGTAGAGTGATTGTTTTCACTTTGTTTTCACACCTGTCGGACATTTCAGTTCTTTTTATTTAAACGATCGAGGCTGTAATGATTTTTTGACTTGTACTTTATTTGTGAAAGATAAAAGATAGGTAACATACTCAGTCCTCAATTATTGGTCAGTAAAGTATGGAAGACGCCCATACTCATTTTCCCTAATTCTTTTGAGCAGTGCATGTCTGTCTTTGTTATAGCCTTCAGTCTGAAGACTGGTTTGATGCAGGTCTCTGCGTTAGTCTGCCCTCTGTAAGTCCCTCATCTCTGTTGACTCCTACAGGATTCTGATTTTGCTTACTGTAGACTTGACCTCCTTCAACTGACTGGTTTCGTGCGGCAGCCACGAATTCCTCTTCACCTCAGAGTAACACTTGCACTTTGTATTCTCAATTGCAGTGACGTGTAAAAATCGCAACACCAATTAGAGGTTAATGTAAGCCCGAGATAAGCCATTGCAAGTGGGAAATGCCGGTACATTACAAACTGGTGTAACCGTCAGAACGTTGAATGCCAGTTTGCAAACGTCCACGCACTATGTTGTAAAGATGCCCGATGTCAGTTTGTGGGATAGAGTTCCATGCCTGTTGCGCTTGGTCGGTCAATACAGGAACAGTTAATGCTGTTTGTGAATGCCACTGAAGTTGTCGGCGATGATGTCCCATATGTGCTCGATTGGAGACAAATCTGATGCTCGAACAGGCCAATGCACTCTGCAGAGCATGTTGGATTACGACAATGGTATGTGGGCGAGCGTTATCCCGTTGGAAAACGTCTCCTGGAACACTATTTATGAATAGCAGCACAGCAGGTCAAATCAACAGGTTGACGTACAAATTTGCAGTCATGGTGCGTGGTATTGCGACGAAAGTGCTCTTTCTGTTATACGAAATCGCACCCTAGACCACAATTCCAGGTGTAGGTCCAGTGTACCTAGCACGCAAAGAGGTTCAGGCCCTCATCTGGCCACCTTCGAACCAACACATGATCATCACTGACACCGAGTCAGAACCGGGTTTCATCAAAAAAACACAAGAAACCTCCACTCTGCCCTCCAATGAGCTCTCGCTTGACACCACTAAAGTCGCAGGTGGGTCTGGTTTTGGGTAAATGGAATGCACGCTACATGAGTCTGGTTCGGAGCTGTCCTCGAACTAACTTAACAGGTCATTGTGTGACCGTGGTGCCTACTGCTGCTCAGATTGCTGCTGCAGGTGGCGTACGACGCGCCAGAGCCGTACGCCGAACACAATGGTCTTCCATCTCGGTGGTGCCACATAGGCGTCCGATGCCCGGTCTTCTGGCGACCGAACATTCTCGTGAACACCCTACCAGAAATCAAGTACAACGCTCACATTGCTGATAAGTCTTTGTCCAATATCGCAGAAGGAACATTCTGCTGCTCCTAGCCCTATTACACGACCTCGTTCAAACTCAGTGAGGTGCTGATAACGGCGTCTTTGTCGCCCTAAAGGCATTATTGACTAACATCAATTCACCACGTCTAGTCTCGAAGGTAACTAACGCTCACGGCCATTAAAACGTGAATTTAAAGCAAACCTGATTTGTATCCTCATACTGGCTCTACTAGCACCAATTTTATGCGACTGGTGCGACATTTGAGTATACATAATCTTTCAGACGTAGAAACGCCTATTCAGACATGTCCGAACGAACAGATACCATCTTTATATATACACTCCTGGAAATGGAAAAAAGAACACATTGACACCGGTGTGTCAGACCCACCATACTTGCTCCGGAAACTGCGAGAGGGCTGTACAAGCAATGATCACACGCACGGCACAGCGGACACACCTGGAACCGCGGTATTGGCCGTCGAATGGCGCTAGCTGCGCAGCATTTGTGCACCGCCGCCGTCAGTGTCAGCCAGTTTGCCGTGGCATACGGAGCTCCATCGCAGTCTTTAACACTGGTAGCATGCCGCGACAGCGTCGACGTGAACCGTATGTGCAGTTGACGGACTTTGAGCGAGGACGTATAGTGGGCATGCGGGAGGCCGGGTGGACGTACCGCCGAATTGCTCAACATGTGGGGCGTGAGGTCTCCACAGTACATCGATGTTGTCGCCAGTGGTCGGCGGAAGGTACACGTGCCCGTCGACCTGGGACCGGACCGCAGCGACGCACGGATGCTCGCCAAGACCGTAGGATCCTACGCAGTGCCGTAGGGGACCGCACCGCCACTTCCCAGCAAATTAGGGACACTGTTGCTCCTGGGGTATCGGCGAGGACCATTCGCAACCGTCTCCATGAAACTGGGCTACGGTCCCGCACACCGTTAGGCCGTCTTCCGGTCACGCCCCAACATCGTGAAGCCCGCCTCCAGTGGTGTCGCGACTTGCGTGAATGGAGGGACGAATGGAGACGTGTCGTCTTCAGCGATGAGAGTCGCTTCTGCCTTGGTGCCAATGATGGTCGTATGCGTGTTTGGCGCCGTGCAGGTGAGCGCCACAATCAGGACTGCATACGACCGAGGCACACAGGGCCAACACCCGGCATCATGCTGTGGGGTGCGATCTCCTACACTGGCCGTACACCTCTGGTGATCGTCGAGGGGTCACTGAATAGTGCACGGTACATCCAAACCGTCATCGAACCCATCGTTCTACCATTCCTAGACCGGCAAGGGAACTTGCTGTTCCAACAGGACAATGCACGTCCGCATGTATCCCGTGCCACCCAACGTGCTCTAGAAGGTATAAGTGAACTACCCTGGCCAGCAAGATCTCCGGATCTGTCCCCCATTGAGCATGTTTGGGACTGGATGAAGCGTCGTCTCATGCGGTCTGCACGTCCAGCACGAACGCTGGTCCAACTGAGGCGCCAGGTGGAAATGGCATGGCAAGCCGTTCCACAGGACTACATCCAGCATCTCTACGATCGTCTCCATGGGAGAATAGTAGCCTGCATTGCTGAGAAAGGTGGATATACACTGTACTAGTGCCGACATTGTGCATGCTCTGTTGCCTGTGTCTATGCGCCTGTGGTTCTGTCAGTGTGATCATGTGATGTATCTGACCCCAGGAATGTGTCAATAAAGTTTCCCCTTCCTGGGACAATGAATTCACGGTGTTCTTATTTCAATTTCCAGGAGTGTATATATAGTTAAGGCTCAGTGGCCATTTGACCATCTTCTTCCGTGCGGATGCAGAAACAGTACTCGAACTCTTACGGGAATCGGCGGTAAAGGCGCGAGTAATGAATATGATGGGCAGGGGCACTATGAATACAGTGTGGGACAATACGATGGGAATGTGGGTCTCATGGGAGGCGTGCCAGAGATAAGTCGCTGCAGTCGCACTACCCTCTGTGTCCTCGGTGGCTCAGATGCAGCCGGCAGGGCAGCTCAGCGTGTTCGGTCAGAGAGCTAGTTGGCCTCTGTGATAAATAATTGAGTCGAAAGATCAACAAACGAACGTGAACGGATGTCATGTGCTGTCCGCAACGACCAAACACAACGATCAACGAAAAAAAGATGTATAGAGCGTCTGCTATGTAAGCAGGACATCCCGGGTTCGAGTCCCGGTCAGGGCACACATTTTCAACTGTCCCCGCTGACTTGTTTGCAGCTAAGTGTATTCATTTCATTGTAATTTCAGCTGACATTTTTCCTGTCAGCAAGTTCAACTTAAACCGCAACTCCTCATTCCCTACTATACTACAGATTGGTGTATTACCAAATTCGTTCCTGTCCAGGTTGACGACATCCTTGTCTAATGGGTCATTCCCAGGCGATGCGGCCCGAGTGCCAGTTGCTCAGGATCCAGAGGTTGCGCTGACGTGTTTTTAATAAATTCTGAGAAACCACGAAGAAGTTAGATATGCGTGGCAGGACGAGGATTCGAGCCGCAGTTGTCATGAATGCACATTCAGTGTCTTATGTAGTGATATGTCGTATGAAGACGTGTCACTCGATAGTCTTGTCGCATTCACGATATGGTGAACTATGTGTATATTTTTTTTCTTTCACTGTTAATAGTTTTTTTATGGCAGTAATAATCTAATACGAAAAACTACGATGCACCTTTTGTAGATTTCCTTGTTCTATGAGGGCACTGAAATGAGGAGGAGCCGATGGTGGTTCTCCCTGCACGAGGATCTTTCGTCGCCAGATGAAACCTTCACTAGATGGATGGCCATGTATAGCGAGAATAAGCTTCTCTTCATTCCCGTGCCTGTAATTATAGTAAAGCAAAAAAAATGAACCTTTGAATATTATGAAAAATTTTCAGTACAAATCTATTTCTGTTTTTGTTTAGTCACGCTTGCTAGTACGCAGATGTTATTACTGGAATTTTTTACGTGGCGTATGGCTCACATCTAACGCGTGGGGTTGTCTAAGAGGGGGAGGACCACACCCAAGTAAGGGTTGCCCAACATCGTTCGGGACCAAAATAGTTATTGAACAACATGTGCTCACAAAGATCAATCAAACCGGTTAAGAAAAATTTATTTGTGAGGGTTCAACAGTTAATTAAAAACACTTTAAGAACAATAACCACAAATCTCAAAGGTAATCAGATTTCATAAATATGCACATCCCCGAACATGTGCTGTAGTGTTTACTTTGTATGCAAGTATACATTAATACACAATCACAATGGGCCACCATGTACTGTTAAAAACATAGGAAACCCAAAATGTTGTATATGGTTCTGAAAATACCTGTGTTCAAAGACAACAAATGAGCTTTGCAGTTAATTGTCACAGTTACTGAAGCAAATACTTCCAACGACTCTCATCACAGAGACAAAGAAATTGGTTGCTGTTCCTTGAGAATTAATAGCTTACCACTAAGTTTCAATTCCTGATACCATGTAATTATTAGGACAAAGGAAATTTTTTTAGTATTAGCTTACTGACAGAAGGACGATGCAAAAATTTAATACAGTAGCCATGCTCCAAATCGACAACTACAACCAGAAGAATTTGTGCCACAAACAGTTTGTCAATTCACCTTGTCGTATTTTCCGACAGCCTGTTTACTGAATTATAATTGTTTGGTATCACAGAATGTTCCACAGCACTGTTGACCGAAGGAATGGGAACTTATTAAGAAAATAACCTTAAAGTTTACATTCAGTTCCCCAAAAGGACAAACACACATTTCAAAAACTACATTATCTTTTTTTAAAAAAAAAAAGCAAGGCAGGTACAAATTGCGCCAAGCAATTTTCTTGGCCACGCGAATACTGTTGATGAAGATGCAGCGCAGCCAATGACCTCAGAATCCAACCGGCTATACCCAAGCAGTTACTCGGCGTAAATCAGATACAGACGCCTCCCGGATAATCGAGACAATTCTGCGCATGGCGTTAGTAACTGCTAGTACTGCCTGGTAAGAAAAAGTACCTTTGAGTTCAAAAAATTATCGAATAATAAATTATCTTTAACCCCTCAATAATGGAACTGCACACTATTTGGCTACGAGTGTAATTACACATCCACTTCTCGATAAAGGGGCAGATCCCCTCCAGTATTAATAGCAAAAAACGATCTGGGCCTTGTTACTAAAGACAAAACAAAATCTCAGCAAGGGGATAAGAAGATTCTTCCGCCAACCTCAATTCAGTTTCAAAACAATCCCCACTGGCGTAACGGTAGCAAGGGACCGCCACGCGGAACGGAAAATCAATAAGATTTGAATGGATGCACAAGTAGCCAAACGAACTTCAAATACACTAGCAGACAGTATCGTAAATTCCAAGAAACTGGCATGAATCCTTTTATCCCAGAATTAACAAGTTAATTAGCAAGCATCAAAGCCACTCACAGCAAAAAATGAGGTAACTTAAAGCAAAGTCCACAAAGCTATCATATATAAGAAAAGCACAGTATGTCTTAATTACAGATACTCACAAATTTACATAGTTGATACAAACACGTGCATACTTCTTGAACTCGCTCTCAACGTATCCACAACCGGGGCTTAAGCAAGCAGGAAGATTGAGCCGGTATTTTTAGAGTTCTCATAGCCGTGAAGACGGGTAAGCACATAAGCAGACGGCGACGCACTGTCAAATACGATAGAAAGGAACATTTTATGAACCTCACGTTGTCCCGAAATTCACTCAATAGAAGTAAGGTACCTCATCTCAGTTCTAATATGGTACGCTTACCTCTGTACCAAGACGCCACAACCATGGACTTCCGCAATAGGAATAGCTTCGGCCGTCTCGTGTCCTCCAGAGCCTCGAGGATGAAAACTTATTCTTGGACACGCGACCCCAAATGGAATACCGAAGTTCAGTCGTTCGACAAAGAACTCTAACTGCACGCGCCCCACTTCATTACAGAGCCTCCACCAGTTTGAACAGTCCCATGCTTACAGGCATGGTCCACGGATTCATAAGGTTGTCTCTGTACCCGTACACGTCCCTCAGCTCGATATAATTTAAAACGAGACTCGTCCGACCAGACAACATGTGTCAAGTCGCCGACGGTCCATTGTCGGTGCTGACGGTTCCAGGCGCGACGTAAAGCTTTCTGTCTTGCATTCATCTAGGGTACCCGAGTAGGCCTTGGCTCCGAAAGACGGTATCGGTAATATTTCGTTGAATGGTTCGCACGCTGACACTTGTTGATGGCCAAGCATTGAAATCTGCAGTAATTTTGTACTTCTGTCACGTTGAACGAGTCTCTTCAGTCGTCGTTGGTTCCGTTCTTAGAGGATCTTTTTCCGGCCGCAACGACGTCGGAGAATTGATGTTTTACCGGATTCCTGATATTCGCAGTACTCTCGTGAAATGTTCGTTCGGAGACATCCCCACTTCGTCGTTACCTCGGAGACGCTGTGCTCCATTGCTCGTGCGCCGGCTATAACACCTCGTTCAAACTCCCTTAAATCTTGATAACCTGCCATTGCAGCAGCAGTAACCGATCTAACAACTGCGCCAGACACTTTTTGTCTTATGTAGGCGTTTCCGACCGCAGCGCCATATTCTGCCTGTTTACATATCTATGTATTTGGATACGCATGCCTGTACCAGTTTCTTTGGCGCTTCAGTGTATGTGTATAAATATGTGGGAAATATGTTAAGTATATGTGAAATGTATGTGACATGTGTGTACACGAGTCAAGCCGCGGATAAAGAGCTCCTCCTAAACCCCTGGATCGATTTCAACCAAAATTGGTATACATGTTACTTAATATCTGGAAAGAAATACTGTGGGGGTAGGAACCATCAACCTCCTACTTGGGCGGGGGTAATTGTCGAAGAAAAGCGGGGGAGAGGAGATGAAGAGACAGAGAGGGGAAAGTAGGAGAGGGACACAGCTAGGGGCCAGGAAGAGATGGACGGAGAGAGCGGGAGGAGACGGACAGAAAGAGGGAAAGAGGGGCAGGATGAGGTGGACAGAGAGAGGGGAGAGCAGGAGACAGACTAATAGGAGATTGTAATAAATAAACGCACGGGCATGCTGGGTACTCAGATAGTTCGAATATCTTTGAGACATTGATCTGGATATAGAGAGTAACACTAACTGTATGTGGGAATGTTGAATTATCTCTGATTCTTATGCTTATAGACGCTCGACGGCGCTAACATTGCCCAAAATCTTAGTCGCAACAAGTGAGAGAGTTTTTCCCTGCATTTCGTCGAATAGTGGATTAGAAAGAACCTGCAGATTAAAGTTACATAAGACCGTGGTCTACGAAACTTCCTGGAAGATTAAAACTGTGTGCCGGAGCTATACTCGAATACAGGACCTTTGCCTTTCGCGGGCAAGTGCTTTACTGTCTGAGCTACCCAAGCACGACTCATGACCCGTCCTCAAAGCTTTCATTCCGGCAGTACCTCGTCTCCTACCTTCGAAACTTCACAGAAGCTCTTCTACGAACCTTGCAAAACTAGCACACCCGGAAGAAAGGATATTGCAGAGACATGTCTTAGCCAAAGCCTGGGGGATGTTTCCAGAATGAAATGTTCACTCTGCAGCGGAGTGTGCGCTAATATGAAACTTATGGCAGATTAAAACTGTGTGCCGGACCGAGACTCGAACTCGGGACCTTTGCCAATCGCGGGCAAGTGCTCTACCATCTTTTTTTTTTATTGATTTCATTTTGTTCGATTTTGTTCGTTGCATCTGTTCGGTGCGCATGTCCCATGACACCCGTTCATGTTCAGTGTTGTGCCGTTGACTCAGTTTTTTATTACAGAGGGCAGTTAACCCTCTGACCGAACACGCTGAGCTACTGTGCCGGCAGCCATTTGAAATACGCAGCCTACAAAAAGCAAAGGTCCCGAGTTCGAGTCTCGGTCCGGCATACAGTTTTAATCTGCCAGGAAGTTCCGTATCAGTGCACACTGCGCTGCAGAGCGAAAATCTCATTCTGGAAATGTGTCTACGATTTGAGACAGCGTATCAATTACAATAGTGGATCGAAGAGGCTATCTGTGTGTAACGCACAAATGAGCTTACGACAGGTTCGTTGAACGTGTCGGTACCATTACGCCACCTCGCTCATTCAAGGAGCATTAGGGACGCGGAGCAGTTGCAGCGGGGGCGGCGGGGGCGGCGGGGGCGAGAGGGGCAGAGCAGCAGCGGCTGCAGAGGCGGGCTGGCCAGACACCGCGAAGTCCGGCGATTTCACGCGCCGTGGCGGGCCGCTCGTCCCGCCTCCCACGGGTCCGGGCTTTCCGCGCGCCGCGCCGCGCTTTCCGAAACGCGCCCAACCGCCTGTGCAACACGGCGCGTTTCCAAACGAGTGAAATTTGCGGCTTTCGTGGAACTGCTGTATCGTGTAAAGATGGCAGTAATTTGCGTTCCTTAAGCAGAAACGAGCGAGGTGGCGCAGTGGTTAGCACACTGGACTCGCATTCGGGAGAACGATGGTTCAAACCACCGTCCGGCCATACTGACTTAGGTTTTCCGTGATTTCCCTACATCTACATCTACATCCAAACCCATACTCCGCAAGCCACCTGACAGTGTGTGGCGGAGGGTACTTTGAGTACCTCTACCGGTTCTCCCTTCTATTCCGTCTCGTACTGTTCGTGGAAAGAAAGATTGTCGGTATGCCTCTGTCTGGGCTCTAATCGCACTACTTTTATCTCATGGTCTCTTCGCGAGATATACGTAGGAGGGAGCTATATACTGCTTGACTCCTCGGTGAAGGTATGTTCTCGAAACTTCAACAAAACTCCGTACCGAGCTACTGAGCGTCTCTCCTGAAAAGTCTTCCACTGCAGTGTATCTATCATATCCGTAACGCTTTCGAGATTACTAAATGATCCTGTAACGAAGCGCGCTGCTCTCCGTTGGACCTGCTCTATCTCTTCTATCAACCCTAGCTGGTACGCATCCCACACTGCTGAGCATTATTCAAGCAGTGGGCGAACAAGTGTACTGTAACCTACTTCCTTTGTTTTCGGATTTCATTTCCTTAGGATTCTTTCAATGAATCTCAGTCTGGCATATGCGTTACCGTCGTTCAACTTTATATGATCATTCCATTTTAAATCACTCCTAATGCATATCCCAGATAATTTATGGAATTAACTGTTTCCAGTTGCTGACCTGCTATATTGTAGCTAAATGATAAAGGATCTTTCTTTCTGTGTATTCGCAGCACGTTACACTTGTCTACATTGAGATTCAATTGCCATTCCCTGCACCAAACGTCAATTCGTTGCAGATCCTCCTGCATTTCAGTACAATTTTCCATTGTTACAACCTCTCGATATACCACAGCATCCGCAAAAAGCCTCAGTGAACTTCCGATGTTATCCACAAGGTCATATATGTACACTGTGAACAGCAACGGTCCTACGACACTCCCCTGCGGCACACCTGAAATCACTGTTACTTGGGAAGGCTTCTCTCCATTGAGAATGACATGCTGTGTTCTGTAAATCGCTTCGGGCAAAGCCGGGATGGTTCCTTCGAAAGTGCACGGCCGATTTCCTTTCCCACCATACCTTAATCCGAGCTCCTGGTCCGTCTCTAATGACCTCGTTGTCGATGGGACATTAATCTACTCCTTCTCCCTCCTTAGACCGAGTGCTTCCAAAATTTCCGTATCCCGCTACTCGAAATGTACGCACGTCTACAGAGTGAACTCCAACTCCGCCAGCAAAGTTTCGCAGGTAGTTATAACGTCTCCTGGATAAACAATATATGAAACCATGATAGATTGTACTTAACGTTATTTACATTTTTATTTCTTTGTGAAACGTAAAGGCAAACACGTAAAAGTGATCGCAGCGGCCGGCAGAGAAAGAGACTGCCACAGACAATTAATTGGTTGCGGAAGCTAAGATGATAAAATTTCATTGGGTTTTATATATATAACCGAATTAAGGGTAATAATTTCTTTGTTCTTCTTGACTTCCCGACGACTGCAGACGCACGTAGCGCTGTGTCTTTACCTGCAGTAGTCGTGTTTAGTCTGCTAAAACGTTTAGACGCCATTAGCAGCCAGATTCTATAAAAATGTGGATATCGTAACAAACTTATGTTTTAGAACATAATAATATATGAGAATGTGTGCTATTAGTTTTGTACGTAGCTTGCCCAACCATTATACCTACTTTTACAGTAAATTTAGCTTTTTTTGACGCGGAGCAGAACGACGGTTCGCGGAAGCTGCCGGTGCTACGTGCTTCGAAATTAAATATTTAAGAAGCCCGCCTACAGCGCGGGAGAAAGAAGAGTAATGACAGGAAACAACATCAATCCATTTCTCTTTAGTTAAATTAGCAGACGCGGAGGACAATATATTATTTCATTGTGAATTTTTAGCTAGGCATTGGCAAAGGTAAGCAAAGACTGTACTCTGAATTTCACGTAAACTTTCAAAGCAAATAATTAATTCTGGTAAGATTCCTGGTGGGTCAGGTCTGATCTGACTGTACAAAATTTAAAATACTGCATTTCGTGTCTCATGGTCTAAAAAGACCTTGGCAAATTATTTTATCGTGCCAAAGAATTCCACTGCATATTTTTCAAGTGTAGCGATATAATATATACTGTTTAAAAAAGTTTTAATAACCAAAATCAAGTGATATAACATAGCAAAGAATAGTGAACAGTTACTAATTAATTTACCATTTCTTTACGTAATCAGACCAGAAAATGCAAATAATTAATTCTTTGTAATTCGTACAGAGAGATAATACCACCACGGGATTAACTTCATGTTATTATTCATCTCTCCGTAGGCAGTATAACAGAGTACGATTTGAAATCAAACTTTTATTGTTACTTTGTTGGAAATTCTCTCAATGGTATTCATCTGTAATTCTTACTATTTACCCCCGTAAGACGCAACGTAACGCAAAAGACAAAATTAAAATCAAGGAGAGATAGAGTACAGTTTTGGGATATCTTGTTTCTTGACCAAGCGACGTGGCCCGTTACAATGTAAAATGCAACTGCCATTTGTTCGATTTACTCCCTCAACTATCTCTCTTTCTGTAAACATCCCTTAATAACAAGGTAAATGGCTATAATATGCAGTCACCGAAACGTACAACAACTAACGCAGTGTAATGCCATATTCCCTAGTAGGAACCGACGGGAAGTCGTCGAGTGAAAGTGAAGTTGCGCAAAGATGCGAGCTGGTACCAGTGCCATAGACGTTCGCCACTTGCCCGAGTTGCACCAGAGCCACGGGCGGCGTTGAGGATGAAGATACCGACTTCGCCTCGGTTAATTGGTCAAATCGTTCGAATGGCTTTGAGCACAATGGGACTTAACATCTTAGGTCATCAGTCCCCTAGACTTAGAACTACTTAAACCTAACTAACCTAAGGACATCACACACATCCATGCCCGAGGCAGGATTCGAACCTGCGGCCGTAGCAGCAGCGTGGTTCCGGACTGAAGTGCCTAGAACCGCTCGGCCACAACGGCCGAACCTCGGTTAATGACAGGCCGAGTAAAATCCAACAAGGACCTGACGACAATGGACAGGTCAACTCCGAAGATAGAAGAGCAGCTCTTGCCCACTTGGTTATAGATCACGCCTAGGGCTGACTTAGACAGAGAATGCTATTCAATCTGTATACTGAGCAAGCAGTAAAGGAAACAAAAGAAAAGTTTGGAGTAGGAATTAAAATCCATGGGGAAGAAATAAAAACTTTGAGGTTCGCCGATGATACTGTAATTCTGTCAGAGACAGCAAAGGACTTGGAAGAGCAGTTGAACGGAATTGACAGTGTCTTGAAAGGAGGATATAATCTGGACATCAACAAAAGCAAAACGAGGATAATGGAATGTAGTCGAATTAAGTCTGGTGATTCTGAGGGAATTAGATTGGGAAATGAGACACTTAAAGTAGTAAAGGAGTTTTGCTATTTGGGGAGCAAAATAACTGATGATGGTCGAAGTAGAGAGGATATAAAATGTAGACTGGCAATGGCAAGGAAAGCGTTTCTGAAGAAGAGAAATTTGTTAAATCGAGTATAGATTTAAGTGTCAGGAAGTCGTTTCTGAAAGTATTTGTATGGAGTATAGCCATGTATGGAAGTTAAACATGGACGATAAATAGCTTGGGCAAGAAGAGAATAAGGGCTTTCGAAATGTGGCGCTACAGAAGAATGCTGGAGATTAGATGGGTAGATCACATAACTAATGAGGAGGTATTGAATAAAGTTGGGGAGAAGAGGAGTTTGTGGAACAACTTGACAAGAAGAAGGGACCGGTTGGTAGGACATGTTCTGAAGCATCAAGGGATCACCAATTTGGCATTGGAGGGCAGCGTGGAGAGTAATATTGTAGAGGGAGACCAAGAGATGAATATACTAAGCAGATTCAGAAGGATGTAGGCTGCAGTAGGTAATGGGAGATGAAGAAGCTTGCACTGGATAGAGTAGCATGGAGAGCTGCATCAAACCAGTCTCAGAACCGAAGACCACAACAACAACAACAAGTTTAGTGAGCTCTTAGAAGTGAACAAATAGTTGTTGTAAATTGCATTTGCAATGTGCTTTGTTTTTTACCTACGATTATTTGCAGTTAGCCATTGAAGGAGGGCCTTTTTGTGTTACATTATCTGCAGTGTTGCTGACTTCATTATTCGACAAGTCACAAACATAAGTAAACCTTTTTAACTCATTTGTCTGACAGAGTAACTAATTTGTTGGAGTGTTGTAACTTGCGTTGTCATATCCTGTTGCCTGGCCCTGGGGCATTGCTGTGTAATAGTGGCAGGCAGAAATTGTCTTAGCGGTGTACTGCACCAAAAGCCGTTTCACGAACTTGCAAACTCGGCGCACTGTAACAAAAGAGGCAACTCGGCCTTCACTGCAGTAGCGACGAGGCCTTTACAAAACTGGCGACGAGTGTTTACAAAAGAAGTTATACCTATGGTTCTCATGGAAGTGCCACACGTCCTCTGCTGCTTTTAATCTATGTGAACGATTTAGGAGACGAGCTAAACAACCCCCTTAGACCATTTGCAGATCATACTGTTACCTGCCGTTCAGTAAAATCGTCAGAAGATCAATACAAATTACGAAATGATTAAGAGAAGATATGTGCGTGGTGCAAAAAGTGGAAGTTGGCCCTGAACAATAAGAAGCCGAAGGTCTTACAAATGAGTTCTAAAGAAATTGCGTAAAATTTAGATTACACGATAAATCACACAAATTTAAATGTTACTGAATTATCTAAATACGTAAGTATTACAATTACAAATAACATAAATTGGAATCGTCACATAGGACATTTTGAGCGGAAGACGAATCAAAGACTGAGTTTTATTGGCAGAAAACGTTGGAGATGCAAAACATGTACTAGAGAGATTGCCTGCTCCGTCTTCTTCTTGAGTATAGGTGCGCGGTATGGAATCCTTACCAAACAGGATTCACGAAGTTCAAAGAAGGGAAGCTCGTTTTATACTATCGAGGAATAGCAGGAAGACTGTATGGATATGATTATGGAGTTGGGGAGGGAATCACTAAAATAAAAGCGTTCTTCGTTGCGTCAAAACATTTTTGTGAAATATCTATCACCGACCTTTCCTCCGAATGCGAAAGTATTTTGTCGATCCCCGCCTACATCGAGACAAATGATCACCGGGAAAAAAAAAAAACATAAATCAGAACTTGCACCGAAAGATTTAAGTATTGGTTTTTCCCTTGCTCGATTGAGAGTGGAACGGTCGAGAAATAGTCCGAGAGTAGTTCCGTGCCCCTGCCGAGCACTTAAACCTGGATTGCAGAGTAGTGAGTAGACAAAAATATGGAAACAGCGCTGGAAATGCAAGCCTGAACGTAAATGCAGATGCCTGACAAGTCTGCGTGTTAGGCTGTTGTATTTGATCACGGACGGCACCTGTGCAATGTCCTTGGTACGTGGCGGGCGTTCGGTGATGATTTGGGGAGCCATAACATGGTATTCCAGAGGCCTCTTGGTTACTCTGCAATTTCGCATCAATGCCGTGGATTACGTGACCATTTTGGTTGATCACGTTCCTCTTGTGGTTCAAGACGACAGGGTCCGTGTACATGCAGCTCACATCGTCCAGGGATGGTTTTGTGAGCACCAGGATAAATCGTCGCGTCTCCATGGCCACCATAATCAGCAGATCTAAATATTATTGAGTCTTTAGAGAAAACGGCGCGTGATTGCTATTCACCTCCATCATGTCTACTTGAACTTACCACTGTTTTTCAGAAATAATGGTTGACGACCATACAGGACCTGGTGTCAGATTAAAACTTTCCCGGCGTAAATATTGTTCCACTCCTGCCACAGTATTTCGGCGCAGAGTCTTCTGGCCATCTTCAGGTGATACTGGCGTAAACTCCCTGAGCTCTGGTGTTTAAGGCCCCTCCGGCACATGCATAGTGGATTCACTTGGCGTTGCACGTTCACTACTTGAGCGCGTTCGATTCTGCTGCGCCGCGCGCCCTCCGTGATGAAAAACTCGCTACATCGATATCAATTCGATTGTCTTCTTGTGGATCCATCATAGACCTACGCCGGCTACGGAGGACACGAAGATTTTCGACGATTGGATTCCACGCCGAATTCAATTGGTAACCGCCGTCACCATTAATAACAGACTCATTGTCAGACAGCCGTATTTCCACGGATTCATTAATAATAGAACTCCAAAAGTTAGACGTATGGGCCACAGTTTTTGTCTCATTGTAATTCATGACATGACCAGTATAAATACAATGTTCGACGATGGCAGACTTACAAGGCTGAAGAAGGCGAGTATGCCGCTGATGTTCTACAGTGCCATCCTGCACAGTACGCGTCGTTTGTCCCATATAAGATTTGCCGCGTTCGCACGGAATCCTGTAAACACCTGCCTTGCGCAGGGTCGTTTTGACAGATCCCAACAGCGGCGAAATTTTTGCAGGAGGGCGAAAGATTGCATTCACTTTATATTTTCTTAGTATCCTGCCTATTAGCGGTGAAATATTACCATATATGGTAAGTAGGCAGTCGTTTTAAAGGCCTTTTCCTCTTCTTTGTTCTGTCGTTTACAGGTCTGCAGCGCTCTCTCCACTTGCTGGGACGAGTACCTATTCTTCAGAGATACAATCTGCAGGTGCTCCAGTTTCGTTTGCAAACTATCGGTGTCAGAGATAACGTGGGCTCGGTGAATCAATGTCTTCAAAACAACCATCGTTTGTGCCGGATGGAGGCAACTAGCGGCCTGCAAGTAAAGGTCTGCGTGAGTGGGCTTTCCATATTCCGAGTGACCAAGTGTGCTATCGCTCTTACGTCGCACCAATACTTCAAAAAACGGCAGGCAGCCCTCGTCCTCTAACTCCATAGTAAATTTTATATTTTCATGTATGGAGTTCCTCCAACATCTAAACACCATACAAGATAATATATGGAGTTAGAGGAGGAGGGCTGCCTGCCTTTTTAGACGTACTGGTGCGACGTAAGAGCGATAGCACACTTACTCACTCGGTACATAGAAAGCCCTGGCCATGCGGTCTAACGCACGGCTTTACGGTCGGGAAAGAGCGCCGGTCCCCGGCACGAATCCGACCGGCGCTCTGTGGATGGTTTTTAGGCGGTTTTCCATCTGCCTCGGCAAATGCGGGCTGGTTACCCTTATACCGCCTCAGCTACACTATGTCGGCGACTGCTGCTCAAACAAGTTCTCCACGTACGCATACACCACCATTACTCTACCATAAGGGTTACACTCATCTGGTATGAGACGTTCCCTGGGGGGGTCCACCGGGGGCCGAACCGCACAATAACGCTGGGTTCGGCGTGGGGCGGCGGAGGGGTGAAGTGGACTGCGGTAGTCATCCTGGAGTTGCGGGCCACTGCGGCTGCGGCGGGGACGGAGTCTCTCCGTCGTTTCTAGGTCCCTGGTTAACATAACATACATGACGTAAAATAACATATAGAAAGCCCGCTCACGCAGACCAATACTTGCAAGCCGCTAGTTGCCACCATCCGGCAAAAAAGATGGGTGTTTTGAAGACATCGTTATCTCTGACACCGATAGTTTGCAAACGGAACTGGAGCACCTGCAGATTGTATTTCTGAAGAATGGGTACTCGTCCCAGCAAGTGGAGAGAGCGCTGCGGACCTGTAAACGACAGAACAAAAAAGAGGAAAAGGCCTTTAAAACGACTACCTATTTACCATATATTGGTAATATTTCACTGCAAATAGGCTGAATACTAACAAAATATGAAGTGAAACCAACCTTTCGCTGTTGGGATCTCTCTAAGACGACCTACAGCTGCGCAAGGCAGGTATTTACAGGATTCCGTGTGAATGCGGCAAATCTTATATAGGACAAACGACGCGTACTGTGCAGGATGGGATAGAAGAACATTAGCGGCATACTCGCCTTCTTCAGCATTGTAAGTCTACCATCACCGAACGCTATATTTCCACTGGTGCTGCCATGAATTACAATGAGACAAAAATTGTGGCGCATACGTCTAACTTTTGGAGTTTTGTTAGTAATGAATCCGTGGAAATACGGCTATCTGACAATGAGTCTTATTAATCGCGACGGCGGTTATCCGTTGAATTCGGCATGGAATCCAATCGTCGAAAATCTTCGTGTCCTCCGTAGCCGACGTAGATCTGGAACCGAAGGAAGACAATCGAACTGATATCTACATCTACATCTACATCTACATGACTACTCTGCAATTCACATTTAAGTGCTTGGCAGAGGGTTCATCGAACCACAATCATACTATCTCTCTACTATTCCACTCCCGAACAGCGAGCGGGAAAAACGAACACCTAAACCTTTCTGTTCGAGCTCTGATTTCTCTTATTTTATTTTGACGATCATTCCTACCTATGTAGGTTGGGCTCAACAAAATATTTTCGCATTCGGAAGAGAAAGTTGGTGACTGAAATTTCGTAAAAAGCTCTCGCCGCGACGAAAAACGTCTATGCTGTAATGACTTCCATCCCAACTCGTGTATCATACCTGCCACACTCTCTCCCCTATAACGCGATAATACAAAACGAGCTGCCCTTTTTTGCACCCTTTCGATGTCCTCCGTCAATCCAGCCTGGTAAGGATCCCACACCGCGCAGCAATATTCTAACAGAGGACGAACGAGTGTAGTGTAAGCTGTCTCTTTAGTGGACTTGTTGCATCTTCTAAGTGTCCTGCCAATGAAACGCAACCTTTGGCTCGCCTTTCCGACAATATTATCTATGTGGTCCTTCCAACTGAAGTTGTTCGTAATTTTAACACCCAGGTACTTAGTTGAATTGACAGCCTTGAGAATTGTACTATTTATCGAGTAATCGAATTCCAACGGATTTCTTTTGGAACTCATGTGGATCATCTCACACTTTTCGTTATTTAGCGTCAACTGCCACCTGACACACCATGCAGCAATCTTTTCTAAATCGCTTTGCAGCTGATACTGGTCTTCGGATGACCTTACTAGACGGTAAATTACAGCATCATCTGCGAACAGTCTAAGAGAACTGCTCAGATTGTCACCCAAGTCATTTATATAGATCAGGAACAGTAGAGGTCCCAGGACGCTTCCCTGGGGAACACCTGATATCACTTCAGTTTTACTCGATGATTTGCCGTCTATTACTACGAACTGCGACCTTCCTGACAGGAAATCACGAATCCAGTCGCACAACTGAGACGATACCCCATAGCTCCGCAGCTTGATTAGAAGTCGCTTGTGAGGAACGGTGTCAAAAGCTTTCCGGAAATCTAGAAATACGGAATCAACTTGAGATCCCCTGTCGATAGCGGCCATTACTTCGTGCGAATAAAGAGCTAGCTGCGTTGCACAAGAGCGATGTTTTCTGAAGCCATGCTGATTACGTGTCAATAGATCGTTCCCTTCGAGGTGATTCATAATGTTTGAATACAGTATATGCTCCAAAACCCTACCGCAAACCGACGTCAATGATATAGGTCTGTAGTTAAATGGATTACTCCTACTATCGATGGGGAGCGCGGCTCAGCAGAATCGAACGCGCTCAAGTAGCGCACGCGCAACGCCAGGTGAATCCACTACGCATGTGCCGGAGGGGCCTTAAATACCAGAGCCCAGGGAGTTTTCGCCAATATCACCTGAAGATGGCCAGATGACTCTGCGCCGAAATATTGTGGCAGGAAGTTTCAAACATCCTGCAGTTCGCCCGAAATTTTGTGGAGCATACAGCACCTGTACTTATCCATTCCGAGGTGACTGGAAGCTACTTTGAATGTCCACGGTTTTTCTACACAGTATTAGGCATGGCGATTTGTTTCCTATGGTTTCAGGTATTTCACCATCCTCTGCAGATATAGCGCTATGATGGAGTTGCTGTCTCTGTACAGACCGCTCAACACAACGTGGTTTCGTCACCATTCCATTGTACAGGGTGACGATTACTGAACTACACAAAAAAACGTAAGTTAGCTACAAACTATTGCGTGAACACACTTTATTCAGGATGTAAACGTCGCTACAAATATTCGGATTTAGGTTATGACATGTACGATGTGCCTGCCATCATTGGCGATGATGTGGCGCAGACGATTGGCGAAATTGTGCATGACCCGCTGAAGTGCGCGAACATTGATGTTGAATGACTGTTTTCAGCTCAGCAATATTTTGGGCTTATTGCTGTACACCTTATGTAATATAGCCCATTAAAAAGGAGTCGCATGTGTTCAGATCCGGAGAATATGGCGGCTAATCGAGGCCCATGCTAGTGGCCTCTGGGTATCCCAGAGCCAGAATGCGGTCCCCAAAGTGCTCCTCCAGGACATCATACACTCTCCTGGTTCGATGGGTTCGAGCTCCGACTTGCCTGAACTGCATATTGTCGAAATCAGGGTCACTTTGGATAACTGAGATGAAACCATCTTCCAAAACCTTCATACAACGTTGAGTATTCACCCTGCCATCAAGGAATATCGCACCGATTATTCCGTGACTGGACACTGCACACCACATAGTAATCCGCTGAGGGTGAAGAGACTTTTCGATCGCAAAATGCGGATTCTCCGTCCCCCAAATACGCCAATTTTGCTTATTGATGAACCTATCCAAATGAAAGTGGGCTTTGTTGCTAAACTAAACCATGCAAGCAGATACTAATTCCCATCAAGCACAGCAGCCAACGTGCAGTTTCGACGACCTAACGCAAACCATTCAGAAGTTATAACGATTTTATTTCGTATAGTTCAGTAACGGTCACCCAGTATTTAGTGAGTCCGTACCCAAAGTGCATATCGGCTATCTTAACATCAGTTAACCCACCTAAACTACTAAGTACCATTATTGATGCACAAGTAACACTGACGTAAAAACGAACCAAAGTCGAAACAGAGCAGTTCTGAATCCTAGCTTGAGCAAAGAAGGCGTTACTGTTGTCTATCAAGTTTTTTTCCCAAACAGAACACGCAGCGCATAATCTCGATATTTACTGCATTGAGTAAATTCCTAATGTGGTACAGATACAGATCGTAAGATAAATGAAGGTAAAAAATCAATAGAAGCGGAATTTCTTCGTAACGATCCATAGCAGCCACGGGTCCCTTGTACCAAAATTCTCAAAAAATTCCCCTGAACAACTTTATCTATGGAGTTCGGGTTCCCCTTTTCCCCTTTAATCACTGTAGCGGAGAGAGTCCTTTAGTTATTGGTGCGAATGGGTTTGGATGTCTTTAGACATTGTACTTTGCAGTCATCCATCACAACAAGCAAACTTCATCAATATATTTTAGGCACCAAGCGTGAAGAAGATAAGAAAATAAATCGTGCACGCTTAATTTCTGATGCTGTGTTTTCGACCTACCACATTTTATGGATAAAAATAGAATCGTGAACTCGGCTGGAGACGCAAAAACACGACATTAGCAATAGAATTAGTCAACAAATGGAATATATTTCTGTTTGGCGGCAGTCGGGAACAGTTGTCATCGACGGTGAGGACGGATTAGCGAGTGCAGCAATGAATGTCACACAAACACATGCATTTGAACTGACTAAACTGAAACAGACAGCATCATTAGAAAAAAATCAAGTCTCATAAGTTGGTGCAACGACTAGAAAATTATGACACAAACACATTTTTTTCGATCCTTGTATAAATCTTCTTTCAAAGATCTTCGTTGCATGTCCTCCCCCACTTGATTTTTCCACTCTGCACAGAGTCTTTCTCTTTTTCTCTTGTACGGAAGTTGCCAACATAGTACCTTTTCCGGCCATCGTCCTTTCCCTCATCTCATCACACGCCCATGCCATTCCAAGTGCCATTTTTCCTCCTTTCCAGAGATGTACGTGAAAGTTGTCATTGGCCCCCTCATTTGTTTATTTAGGATCTTCTCTCGCCTTGAAGTTCTACGTCTTATTAAAAATTCCATTTGTACGGCTTCAACTCTTCTCAACTTGTTTTGTTATTTGCCAGAAGTCTGCTGCATATAAACAAATGCTTTCTTTTGTCTTTTTGTTGATTTTCTCTATGGAAAGGATGTAAGTTAGCTTACTGACTCCTTGTTTAGCTTGTGTTGTTCTGTGCCTTATTTCTTGTTTGCTGGGACCCTGATCTGAAAATATAACTTCCTTTGAAAAACTCACATATATTTGCCGAAATTTCTGTCCCCTGATCTTTTCTCTGTACTTTTCCTGTCTGTCGAGTCTTCTACGGAGATGTTTGGTTTCATGAGGTATTCCATGCTTTCTTTTACGCCATTGGTTTTCACTGTATTAGTCGTCCTTACGTTAAAAATTTTCTTAGGCAATCTGTTGTCGTTCATCCTATTTACGTGTACGTAGAACTTTACTCCTCTGTTCCTGATGTTGTTTGTAGTCGTCTCTGGCTGTTCGTAGAGTTCTCTTGTAGGTCTCTTTATCCAGATCAGTATCGTGTTGAAAATGGTTACTATTCATTGTTACATCGTTACTATTCCTCGTGTACCATTCCTGACCAACTTAAGTACTGTTTGTGGAAATCTCGTGCATTAGTTCTGATGATATCGAATATTTTAGCTCTGGAGCATAAAATAGCTGTGGGTTCAAAGAAATGGCTCTCAGCACTATGGGACTTAACATCTATGGTCATCAGTCCCCTAGAACTTAGAACCACTTAAACCTAACTAACCTAAGGACATCACACAACACCCAGTCTTCACGAGGCAGTGAAAATCTCTGACCCCGCGGGGAATCGAACCCGGAAACCCGGGCGCGGGAAGCGATAACGCCCGACCACGAGCTGCTGACAATAGCTGTGGGGGTAGTAATGTTAGTAACAGATAAGACTTTATGAAATTACAATGTTCTTTACGTTAATTTCATTTACTTCCTATTTTAACACAGCACTGAGAAGTCGATTTATGTTAGCATTGGTTTTTAACATAATAGCCACTCGAATAGATCGTCAAACTACAATGTCGTTCTTATGTGGTGGCGGAACAAATCGTTGGCCGGCCGGTGTGGCCGAGCGGTTCTAGGCGCTACAGTCTGGAACCGCGCGACCGCTACTGTCGCAGGTTCGCATCCTGCCTCGGGCATGGATGTGTGTGATGTCCTTAGGTTAGTTAGGTTTAAGTAGTTCTAAGTTCTAGGGGACTGATGATCTCAGATGTTAAGTCGCATAGTGCTCAGAGCCATTTGAGCAAATCTTTATTGTGTTGTTTTAATGAAGAAGGCGGAACAGAACTAACTTATCTCTCTGGCGTCGTCTTCGTTTCAAAAATGAGGAAGAGCGACTTGCATCCGAGAAGGATGAAAAACAGTAATTTAGGACCTAAACTTGCCACAAGTCGCTGAACACACCACCTGGCTGGCCTGCGGCTCTCTTGACTGTTTGGCTCCAAATCGCAGGTTAGAAAAAGAACGAAACAAAAAATAACAGCAAACCACAGGTGCTAATGCAGGACCGGTCAACGTACCTGGTGGGGCAAGTGCCTGCGCGGATACCGGTACAACCTGTTGGTTGGCGGGCTATAGGACCGCCGACGGCCAGCCTGCCCAGGCTAGATGCGCCGTGCAACGACGCACCGAGCCGAGATCCAGCGGACAACGCTTGGGTGAACTGCGTGGAATCTGAGTCCATTTCCGACTTAGCGATGTAATGCAACTGCGTCTGACGCTGCGAATGACACAATGAATTCAAACGGACAGAAGAGTATAGTCAATCACGCAACTCTGCGAGACAAACGAACTTCTCATCCAGGCATCGAAGGCCCAAGTGACGTCATCCTCTGCCATGTGGCGTCATCTGGGTGCGGTATGGAGTAGAATTGGTCAGCACGCCGTTCTCTTACGGTCTTTTTGCCGACTTTTCGTACCTCGGAACGGCTACTTCTCAATGAAGTCGGTCTTCAGTTGGGATCACGATGCTGACTGCATCTCACCGACGAAAAGTCCTTGGTAGTAACGTCAATCGGACCTCGGTCCTTCCGCATAGCAGTCATCTGCGAGGACTACAGAGCTACGGCGGCAGACTAAGGAAACGCGAAATAAAAAAGTAATCGTACAAAATAGATACGTGTTTCAAAGTTTTACTGACCTTCAAAGTAGTCACCAGTATTGTATATAACCCGTTGCTAGCGATGTTGAAGTCGTAGGATACTGTCCGACGAATTTGCAGCAGTTTTGAAGCGAATGCCGTGAAATGTTTCCTTCAGTTCAGAAATCGAGTTGGACTTACGAGGGCTTAAGTCAGGGGAGTGCAGTAGGTGATAACAGCACTTAGCAGGACAATCAGTCAAACAAATCAGTAACAGCTTGCACTGTACGTGATTGAGCTGGTCGGAGTGGCCGAGCTGTTCTAGGCGCTACAGTCTGGAACCGCGCGACCGCTGCGGTCGCAGGTGCGAATCCTGCCTCGAGCATGGATGTGTGTGACGTCCTTAGGTTAGTTAGGTTTAAGTAGTTCTGAGTTCTAGGGGACTGATGACCTCAGCAGTTAAGTCCCATAATGCTCAGAGCCATTTGTACGTGACTGAGTATTGTGCTGCAAAATGATGGTCAGGTCCTGCTGAAAGTGTCATCACTTATGTCTCTGAGCTGGTCGTAGGTTGTGCTCCAAAACATGAACAGCATAGAGACAGAAATCATGACACTTTCAACAGGACCTGACCATCATTTTGTAGGATAATGCTGAAGCATGTACAGTGCAAGCTGTTACTGTCTTGTTTGACTGATGGGGCTGCTAAGTGCCATACCACCTACTACACTCCCCTGAATGAAGCCCTCGTGAGTTCAACTAGATTTGTAAACTGAAGGAAGCACTTCACGACATTCGCTTCAAAACTGTTGCAAATTTCTCGGGCAATAGACCGCACCGCTCGAGCTGTCAACAACACAACTGGCACTGCTAAGACTATCCTATGACTTACACATCGCTGGCAGCGGGTTATACACAATCCTGGTGACTACTTTGAAGGTCAGTAAAACTTTGAAACACGTATCTATTTTGTATGAACTGTAAATAAATAGTTGCCACTATTAAAGTTCCAACCCTCGCATAATAAACGTCCTATCAATAACCCTGGCCTAATCTTCTAAAAAAATTTTGAGTTTTGCATACAGTCCAGTCGAATTAATGTGACCATGTGTGTTCAATGTCAAAGTGCAATAACCACTGACAGACGGCAGTGGCAGCTCTAACAGTGGAGGGTATAAAAAACGTGTCGTGGGTGAGGGGGGGGGGGGGGGGGGGGGGGTTATATGGAAAAGTTCCAGTTCAGTCCTTATTGTACTGTGGAAACGCAGCGATTTCACTGACGACCCAATGGACATAATCATTAGTTTTCGGGCTAATGGTTGAAGCATTACCGAAACAGCTAAGTTTGTAAACTGTTCGCTTGCCGCTGTGGTTATAGTATGTCGTGCATGGCAAAATGGCGCTGCCCAAAACCAGCGCCGAGACAACTGTTGTGCACGACAGGCCACAGATGACACGACTGAACGACGGTTGCGGGGATGTGTACGGGCGAATAGATGTGCAATTGTTAAGCAGCTGTCCAGCCAAATGAACCAGGAAACCAGTGAACCTGTGAAGGTTTATGCGTATGGGGCTCCGCTGCCGGCGCCTGGTTGATGCACCCATGCTGACTGCTGT
Organism: Schistocerca gregaria; assembly: GCF_023897955.1. Lineage (NCBI taxonomy): Eukaryota > Metazoa > Arthropoda > Insecta > Orthoptera > Acrididae > Schistocerca > Schistocerca gregaria. Next base: position 316,780,165 of record NC_064924.1, on the reverse strand, counting down.
TCGTCGGCGACGAAGGTTGGTATTTGCACACAGTGACCACACCTGGACGATCACTGAGTGGTGACAGGTAGCCTTTTCAGATGAGTCACGTTTTATGCTCCGTCAACAAGACGGCTGTTGGCTTGTACGGCCCTGCAACAGCCCCGACCATAGGATGGAGCGTTATGGTTTGGGGAATGTTTTCGTGGCATTCCCTGTGTGATCTCGTCATTAAGGAAGGCACAGTGGATCAAAACATGAATGCATCTACACTTGGATACCATGTCCAGACCTACACGCAGTTTGTTTCTTTTCCCTCGCCACTAAGGCATCTATTTGCAGGACAATGCAAAGTGTGTTGTTGATAATTCTTCCGGGTTATATGCCCGTGGTCCATGGAATTCTTCTATTCCTAACGTTTCGTCCAATACTAAGTTGGACATCTTCAGAGGTATGGCTGGCCCTGCTGAGTCCTGCCGACTGACGAGTCGGGCGTCGGAGAGCGGCCTAAATACCGAGGAAAGTGGGCGTGGTCTAGTTGCACATCGTAGCAGAGAGAAAACTAGTCAAAGATAAAATGTAACTGTCGATAATAGTCATAGATAAAAATCACTTATCGATAATGTAACGCCACTGTCCATATCTCGCTTAATTTCAAGGCCTCTTCTTTGCTATTAAAATTATATTCATGTTTATAAATTTCAATAGCCTCCCCATACAGTCGTGGGTAATAGTTCGTGGTAGCACTTAAAAATGTAGTTTCGGAAAGCTTAACTACATGGTCACCTGACTGAGGTGCATGTTCCGCAACGGCCGATTTCTCTATTTTTCCCAGTCGCAAAGACTTTTCTGCTCCTTTACCCTCGTATTCACACTTCTTTTCGTAGTATCAATGTAGACCTTGCCACAAGTACACGGAATTTTATACACACCGCTAGACGATAATGGTGGTCTTCTATCTATAACAGAACGAAGTACTTGTCCTATTTTTCTGGTAGGTTTGAATACCGGTTTCATTTTATGTTTCAGTAAAATTTTGCGGATTCGATCTGTAACCTTACTAATGTAAAGACACCGTGTTCTTCCATTGCTGTGTATCATCCTTGTCCTTTGGTCTGCTGTAAAGAAAAGAACGGGTACTCAAACAAAAAAATTAATAGAGTTTTAAGACCTAATTACAGGGGGCCAAATGCTTTAAGGGTTTTTACATAAAAAAAATTCGGAGACATTCCTTTTCAGCACGTACTTGTAATATAAAGTCACCGAACAAAATATTAATCATCTCGCTAAGGGAGCACACTGGCCGATTTGAAGCGCAGTAGACGGATAGAATTGGAACAAGGCGAACATCTGACCCTCCATCACTGGCGTAAGACGTGGTAGTACAGTGGTTTGTACGTGCCAGTCGGTTTATGGCAGCAGCACAGTAAGAAAGATCGATGGGGAGAGATGACAGAATTGGAGAAAGGCGTTATTGTGTTGGGACATACTTATGGCAGCACCATGAATGAAGTTGCCCAGTTTGTCGATGTATCAACGCACCACCAACCGTCCGACGTGTCTACGATCAATACTGTATCGCTCGCACCCGTGTAATAAGGCTTAAGAACGGTGGTCGTAAGAATATCCTGACAGACAGGGACCGGAGAAGAGTGCCAATCAGTTTCAAGCCGAAAAGGAATTGCTATTGTCGGTGAATGCAGCTCAATCTCGACCAGTTTCAGAGCCGACATTGCGAAGGGGATTGCAAGGAACGGATTTTTTGAGTCTGATACATCGCAAACGGTCATTGACCGTGAGAAGAACCAAGATTTACACTGATAACCAAAACGTTATGACCACCTACTGAAAAGGGTGTTGGCTAACCTCTGAAACGTTGTGGCCGAGCGGTTCTAGGCGCTTCAGTATGGAGTCGCGCGACCGCTACGGTCACACGCTCGAATCCTGCCGCGGGCATAGATGTGTGTGATGTCCTTAGGTTAGCTAGGTTTAAGTAGTTCTAAGTTCTAGGGGACTGATGACCTCAGATGGTAAGTCCCATAGTGCTCAGAGCCATTTGAACCATTTTCTACACATGATGGCAGGGAGCGTTCTCTTTCATCGGACCGTCACAGAGTGTAGTCGTGATTCATCACTCGAAATCACTCGTCTCCAGTCATGCACCGTCCAGTGGCGCCGCCATTTACACCATCTGACACGTGGTTTAGTATTGACGGCAGAAATGTTTCGCTTTGAGGATCTGCTTGACCATTTCAAATTCATCATTTTTAACTCAGTACCCCCAATCATAGTGCTAGTTGGACATTACTGCGTAAGGTCTGCCTGGTCTACGATTAGCTGTGGTTGTTCCTTCGGGTTTCCACTTTACAACAACGTCACCAATAGTCGATTCGGGCAGTTTAGTAGGATTGAAATGTCCCCTGGTGTATTTGTTACTCACGTGACAGGCATGATCGTCCACATTCGAAGTAATAGAGCTCTGCTAACTAACCCATTCTGCCGTTACTGCTTCTCTGCTCACAATACAATATTCCTCAAGTCCCTTCATACTGGCGGGTTAGAGAGCCTTTATACAGGGAGAGTGGCCACAGGTGAAGTTGCCCGTGACTGGTTGATTAGCTTTGGCAGAAAAATGGCGTCGAACGTCTGTCGCGCTTCCTATGTTCGCCGTGCTTTTGAGTTGAATTGAAGTTCAGACGACTTTTGGAAACGATTAAAAGGTATCTGAATTATTGAGAGACTTGTTATGCGCTGTGCATGCATGTTCGATTTAGTTGTATATCGTTTTTAGTACTTAGGGTTTGCGATCTTAAATACGAGTTGAAATAATGAAGCGTATTGTGATGAAGTCGGTAGGCCTACATGTTTGAAGTAAACACGTTAGTAATTGTACAGTATTGTTTTTGAAATCTGTAATTCGTTCTGCACACGTTCGTAAACGATGCCAGATTGTGCTGCATTTGGTTGTTGCAATAGAGGCGAAGGTGGATTTCGCATGTTCGCATTTCCAAGCCATGTAGAAAGACAAAAGCAGTGGGCAGTCGCAGTCGACAGGTCTGACATAAATCAAACAGGAGCCTTGTGGAAACCAACCAAGTACTCTTATCTATGCGAAGTAGGTCGTTTTTGCTTTTTACTACATACAAAACAACTTGCAATATACATAGTTAAATTTGAAAACAGAACTGTAAATTGGCTGTGTGAAAATTATTATAACACATTATTCTTATAAACAAAGGCATTTAACGAATGATTTCGCCATATTGTCTTGTGCTTTTGATTCGGTTCGCATGTACTCCACTACTCCACTACTGGCCATTCAAAAGTCCCGCCCGCAGTTTGGCAGAAAAATGGCCGCCGTATCGTCCTGTTGGCCACAACTCCCTATACAGGCTCTCTATGGCGGGTCCGCCTTTAGTGGCATCTGGAGGTCAATTCCGTATTAGATTGTGATATCCGTATACGTTTGATCAGATAGTGTATACAAATTAATTTTTACATAGTGTACTGAAACGCCCGCTAAACCCGCTGGGCAAACAGATGAATAAGATTGTAGAAAGGGCTAAATAAGGTTGGGGTCAGTTTCACCTTAAAATTGTAGTTTTTGTAATTTAATAACACATTTACAACCAAAGAGGCATATAGCTGAACTTTTACAATTACGAGATTCAAAACACAATTCTTTTACAGCTGAAGGCCTCCAAACAAGAAATCTTAAAAACTAACAAGACAAAAATGCAATTAAAATAGCAAAAAAAAATCATTTTGTCAGAGGCAGAGGGCAGCAATGTTTAAGCTTGAAAGGTAATTTTAAGAATAGGGTTCCAAAGCTGAAGGCCCACAATTAATTTTCCAAAATTATTAAGAAAATACAACCATAAGCCTTAACTTTTAAGTAGCTGATAGCAGATTAAAAGAAAATACAACACAACGGCAATAACCTTTCAGCAAATATCCACTTGCGGGAATTCAAACTTACATAAAACACAGTAAAATCAAGAATTTTTTTTAATCATTGGTTATGATAGATTATAAACAGACCGTAAAGACAACAGAAGTGAGAAGCCTCCAGGGGGTCGGTCTGCCCTCGTTCACTTAGGTGAGACATGTGGTGAGCCCAACTACACTTGATCCGTCGGAACCCAACCAAGGGACAGGAACGGACCGACCGACAAACGACTTGCTTGCCACCAATCGGTACATGAGAATTCAAACACAAAATGTTATGGGCGTCATTATCCACAATCAAATACGTATATGCATTAAGCTGTCAAAACTACACACCGTGTTGGACAGCAACAACAGGTGAGGAAAAGACACTGCCTGAAATTACGTTAGTGGCCAAGGCAGGTAACCGAGACACTATCGGCCACAAGTGAGAAAATTCCGCTGGTGCACTTGAATTGTAGTCAACCAATGCAGTTAATTTCACCGCGTGACGGCTAAATTTCAGCAATAAAAACACTCGGGTTGTTCACAGGAAAACCTCCACAATAGCGAACCATCGAATGGGCCTGGATTGGGTACTTGAAACCATTTCTCAACGTCGTGGGCGGTGAACGACGAAGCTCATAGCGATCGGACTAGAGATGGGCAAACTCGTTCATCCTTGGGAACTAGCTCACTGCTGATCGTTCTTTTATGAGACCCGTTCATTTTTACTCGTTCACCGTTCATTTGTGCTTGGTATATGGTTCTTATGAAAAACTGAAAACTAGTATTGTAGGTGGCTGAAGGATGGAGGGCACTTGCCTCACTCCTAGAGTATAGAGTTTTTATTCATTACAGAATTCTTATACAATTTTAGAAGTAATTTCTGTGATTCTGCAGAACCTCTCGTTTAGACAACTGTAGCCTTGTGTGGCTGATTGCAGGGAAATAACAGGGTGGTGCACGGAAAACCGGCCCCGAGTACAGACTGCTCGCCAATTACAGACGATGTGTTGCCCGTTACGAGCTGATACAACAAACAGACAAACATGTAATAATTAGGTAGTGAAGAAATAACAAGCTAATGCAAGCAACAATTGCGAAATAATCGATGACGATGTGTAGAGAGCTGGGGAAGAGAACACGAAAATCTCACGCGACGCACATCGGCTATAGCTATTGATTACCGGTCGTGGAGTGCAAGAACAGTTTGGAACACATGTAAAATAGGCGAGCGCAGTGAACGAAACGAGCAACTGGATACTGAACTAACTAGGAACAGTCGTCAGTGGAACTGAGACAGGTGGTCATGCGAAGAACGACGAGTGCGGCCGGAGGAGACCGAGACTGAGACGAACACGCGACCGAGGCTGGAACGAGAACTGCCCAAGTGACCGCCACGACCGAAGTGAACTAGTGAACTATGAACCGATCGTTCCTCGCTCCCGTGAACTGTAAGTAGACAGCCGCGACCGAAGTGAACTATGAATCGATCGTTCCTTGGAATTCGTTCCTCGGTCCTTTCGTTCATCTTGGTGAACCGTTCCTTTGCACCCGTTAGTTCGCGAACTGCCACTGCGCAGGAACCGCCAGCGGACCCAAAGAAGCCGACTGCACCGCGCGGAGATTACTTTCCTGGTCCGCAGCAACCGACCGACTCCCCTCAGAATGCCGACAACATCTAAAGTTGTCGTCAGTGTAAATAACGCCAACTACACACACAACCTGACAAACACTTGCACAAAGACCTGAACGATACCCAACAGTAACTAAACACGTATGAAGACAAATCGGAAGTCGATGCTCACACACACACAGCCGACTCGTGAACGCTCCGCGAGCCAAAACACGTCGTCCGGTAGGACGACAGACCGACCGACCGACGATCCACCAAGATCGTGGACCGCCTCAAGTGATAAGTGGCGGCAATGCTCAGGCGAGCCATGTCGATGCAGACTCACTGCTCCAAACCGACTGCTCCAGTCCCGCATTGCAGCTCCCCGACTGGCAGGTCCGGACTGCGCTACACACGCGCTCCAATTGACTGGCAGCCCGAACTCGCGACCCGAGCTTCTTTACGACAGACAATGACCGGGAAGTAATAGCAGTCAAGCAAAGATACTATGAGAGGGGATATATCGATACGCGCTGCTAACGCCGCTCACGTTCAGGCAAAGCAACAACTCAGAGACAGTAGCAATTTAAATTAACGTAATGAGGTGGAAGTGTGTTAACAGGGTGTAAAATACATGATGGCGGGAACATGAACCACGCACCGCTCAAGTACCACATAGGAATTTGTACGCCAACGCACATCGTCTACTTGCCAACAAAATTCTGCTCTTTGTCTTAACAACCTCAAGAATGGAAACTGTATCCGTGCGTCGGCGATTTTTGTAGTGAAACGACTGAGAACCTTGTACACCGAGGCTACTCTGAAACGCATAATGCATACTGTTATGAATGAAAATGGACAAGCAGTGCGTCTTATATTTGTGATGTCGACGTATAGAAGCGAAAATGTGACCTGCAAACAATCTTTGAACATCACGACTGGATTTCGTCGTAGTGCTTGTGTACATTACTGTTATCTATGCGCCTTCAGCTGGCGAATTTGTATGACATGGATCAACACTGACGAGCAGATAAGAGGACGTGACTCATGTCAGTGACTTCTGGGAGGAATGCAAGTGCCGAGACGCTGCAGTGAATTGGAGACTAATGACTAACGTAGTCTCGCAGGTTAATACGTCCACAACGGATTCTCTTGCTGTCAGAAGCCAGAGATTAAGCGGCTTGTGCTTCGCTATTTCGTTCGTTTTAATGACGGAGAGAGGCGAGGGGATTCCACTGAGCTTCCTGATTGGTTCCAAATAGTGTATTCAGCATGCTCCCCTTCACGGCAAGGGGAGGAGCGGTGCCGGAACTCGAAATACCCTCCCTGCTATTCACCTTATTATGATTAATTTCTTTGGGTAGTAGCGATCCACTGGCAAATACAGGGCGTTTCAAAAATCTCATCCTATCTCGCAAGAGTTTTTCATCTACATGAATGAAGACAGAAACTTAGGGCGAATTTTGACTCACGCCTCGGAACTCTAAGTGTACCTTGGTGCCAATTGTAAATTGTCGGTTCAAGTGGTTTCCGCTAGGCGTCTCTGTGGAGCAGTTACCTCGCTCTTTTGTTAATTTCCCAGTGCGAGTCAAGCTACAAAACACCGTTTTGTGTTCTCCATTCCAACAGATGAAATTCAGTAACAACTGTGCTATCGAATTTTCATCAACAAAACATGAAAGGGAGGGGTATATAGTTACAGCTCTTTCTAAAGCGCGAAATGATCTCATTCTCGAATTTCCGTCAAATTGGGGGAATTACAGTTATGCTGCATTACAAGATAAGGTTTTGCTAGCTGCGGCTCGCCTCGTGAGCGACTGAATCGTTAACTGCACGTACAAGGGTCGCACTGAATCCTGACTGTTTAAAGTAAATCATTTAAGCCCTACACTTTTCTTACGGAACACACTAATTAACAAATAACGGAACGCAACGGAAGCACTTCATTTTCAAACCAAAACCTCAGTTGATGGAATCTGCACTAGAAATAAGCATGATCTCCACTAATATTTAACTTCACTTACTTTGGTCCAAAAATATGTCCATTTTTCAGAAACTCACATTTCAGTAACTGACCAGTAGCCATAAAAAGTTTAACTACTATAAAGTTCAGTTTAAGATGAACGTAAAGGATTTATTGGTGGCCAACTCCTTCCACTCTACTGATCAGTTTCTTAGTAGAGCTAACTGACGTGTATATGTTACTAATAAAATCAAATAATCCAGGTATTAGTATAATTTGACGTCTGTACAAATTTAATGCAGCAACGCAATCATTGTAAATCAGTGTCGTTAAAGGATTTTTCTATTTCGTGATGCATGGTTACAAAAGCCTAAGAATTACCATGTGCGACTTCACTGTATTGAACATACACATCTTTTATGACAAGTTGTTTATTGTGTTTTAATCGAAAATATGCTTAAGATTCTTTTATTTATTCCACATCCATCAAAATCATTACACTTGCGAACTGTGGAAGGTATACTGGTATATCTGTTTTTCTTTCTTAGCCTAATGTTTACTGTGCACTCTTGTTTTCCTGACTTGTTCAGCATCCTGGAGAACCTCCTCAGTATAGATCATTAGAATGAAAAGTACATGTAACCTAATCTGATCTAATCTAACAAGTAAGCTCCGATACAACTATCTAGTGATGAATTTATTCTGTCTCTTTCATTGCAAACTCTCTTTGGTAGATTACAGACATCATACCTATACTGTTTTAGGGGATGCAAAATGAACTTGTGTGATAAATAACTTGTATTCAGAAATTGTATCATTTATTACTGAAACTAAACAGCAGGTGGAACATGATCACGAGACTGATCATCTTATGCCGTTTAAGTTCCTTACGTATCAACAGGGGCAATTACTGTCGAGAGAATTCAGCATGAAAGAACCGGCAAAGAGCTACGCTCTGTGAATAGTAAGGTGCTGGGCGCAGATAAAGTAATTTTAAACATTAATAAATTATTTACCACAGAGGCCTATCATATAAGTATCAAAACCAGTAAAACTGGTTCGCCACAACAGGCCAACGTTTGATTAAAAGAATCAGTAACACTGTAAACAAATATTTAGCTTCTGATAAACGTACAAGAATTTAACGAAGATTTTTACTAAAGTTCATGTAACAGAGAGATGAAATGGTGCTATACGTGTCTGTCAGGCGAGCAGTCAAATAAAAAATGCAAAACAATTTTTAAATGTAAAAAGTTCCACCTGTCCGTGAAACGCACCCAACGATACGTTCAAAACTTATCAAAGCTCTCGAGTCAAACCATTAGTGCTCAAAAGTTGGTAACAACAAAAAATTATACACGTCTGTGAAGCAGATAAGGTTGAATGTTTTATATCAAGACTAAAACAAAGAAGTAAAACAATCAAAAAAGAAACAAACTGTACACATCTGTGGAATAGGCAAAGCGGGAGGTTAATAACAATATTTTAAAATAAAATAAATTACACATATCCATGAAACGGACCTAAACCTTTCAATTATAAACAACAGCTTTACTTTTACGAGTCCAGGATGTTTTCAATTCAGAACAGATTCTGTAATATATAGAATTTGAATTAGATTTACATAGGAAGCGAATGACAAATTGTACAGGCTCCTTAAACACAACAGTGACATGTGAACATGTAACAGAAGTCGTATTAAACCAAAGGAAGTACTTGAATTCAGTGACGCTGACATTTAGATTAGTCCAAATTGCTATTACAAAGATTTAGATATGCTGTAATTCGGCTGAAGAAATCGTTACACTTGAAGCATGCAGATTACGAAACGGCATTACTGCCGGGTGTCGTGAACACAGTACAGAAGCAGGACGCAAATCAGATAGCAAGTGAAAGACCACACAGGCCTCCTCCGAAACAACATGGAAATACACTGAGGAACCAAAGAAACTGGTATTCTTGCCTAATATAGTGTAGGGCTTCCAAGAGCACGCAGAAGTACTTCTGGCTGTGCGGCTATCTGAAAGATGTGTTCACGGTTCCGATTGCACTGAAGACACGCATTGCGCAAAACATTCTGAACGAGACCCCGGAAACCCTTCGATCAGTTGAGGAACATGCTGTTTCTCTATTTCAATTTGCTGCAGAAAACGGCGGACAGCTTACTGAACATGTTTTGCACCAGTCACACGGAAATTAATAATCCGATTTGATTTCGATTGATGCTTTTTATGCGGTTTTTGCCCTCAGGACAGTTAGAAACCGATGTTAGTGATTCTTTTAATGTGGTTTATGGCCTCAGAACAAAACCAATTTTTCCCATTGGATGTGGTGTGACCTTGCCGAGGTGGATGGGCTTACGTAACAAACAGTATCACACGTGTACACCCATGCACACTGGGTAGTACAGTTTGTTTAACGTCAAACATACACCTTAGGCATTGTTGTATGAATCATTTGTCTTTTTTAGTCGATCACTATTAAATTATGATGGTTACAGCGCCATCTATTGCTACATTTTGTAACTACACTACTGGCCATTAAAATTGCTATACCACGAAGATGACGTGCTATAGACGGGAAATTTAAGCGACAGGAAGAAGATGCTATGATATGCAAACGAAGAGCTTTTCAGAGCATTCACACAAGGTTGGCGCCGGTGGCAACACCACAACGTGCTGACATGAGGAAAGTTTCCAATCGATTTCTCATACGCAAACATCAGTTGACCGGCATTGCCTGGTGAAACGTTGTTGTGATGCCTCGTGCAAGGAGGAGATACGCGTACCATCACGTTTCCGACTTTAATAAAGGTCAGATTTTTGCCCATCGCGATTGCGGTTTGTATCGTATCACGACATTGCTGCTCGCGTTGGTCGACATACATTGACTATTAGCAGAATATGGAATCGGTGGGTACAGGAGGGAAATACGGAACGCCGTGCTGGATCCCAACAGCCTCGTATCACTAGCAGTCGAGATGACAGGCATCTTATCCATGTGGCTGTAACGGATCGTGCAGCCACGTCTCGATCCCTGAGTCAACAGATGGGGACGTTTGCAAGACAACAACCATCTGCACGAACAGTTAGACGACGTTTGCAGCAGCATGGACTATCGGCTCGGAGACCATGGCTACGTTTACCCTTGACGCTGCGATGGTGTACTCAACAACGAACTTGGGTGCACGAATGGCAAAACGTCATTTTTCCGGATGAATCCAGGTTTTGTTTACAGCATCATGATGGTCGCATCCGTGTTTGGTGACATCGCGGTGAACGCACATTGGAAGCATGTATTCGTCATCGCCATACTGGCGTATCACCCGGCGTGATGGTATGGGGTGCCATTGGTTACACGTCTCGGTTACCTCGTATTGACGGCACTTTGAACAGTGAATGTTACATTTCAGATGTGTTACGACCCGTAGCTCTACCGTTCATTCAATCCCTTCGAAACCCTACATTTCAGCAGGAAAATGCTCGACCACATGTTGCAGGTCCTGTACGGGCCTTTCTGGATACAGAAAATGTTCGACTGCTGCCCTGGCCAGCACATTCTCCAGACCTTTCACCAATTGAAAATGTCTGGTCAATGGTGGCCAAGCAACTGGCTCGTCACAATAAGCCAGTCACTACCCTTGATGAACTGTGGTATCGTGTTGAAGCTACATGGGCACCTGTACCTGTACACGCCATTCAAGCTCTGTCTGACTCAATGCCCAGGCGCACCAAGGCCGTTATTACGGTCGGAGGTGATTGTTCTGGGTACTGATTTCTCAAGATCTATGCACCCAAATTGCGTGAAAATGTGACCACATGTCAGTTCTAGTATAATATAGTTGCCCAATGAATACCCGTTTATCATCCGCATTTCTTCTTGGTGTAGCAATTTTAATGGTCAGTAGTGTATTTATTTTTCTTTTGCCATACGGTTTCCCCCTTCTCCGATAATATTCCGTTTCAATTTGACGTCATTCAGACCAGTGGTGTTTGAAAGTTTAATTACAGTCATTCCGTACGTATAGCTGAAAGACGACGAAGATAAGAAACGAGTAATTAGGGCTCACACGGAGGCATGTAGACAGTCCCTTTCCCTCGTTTGTTTGGTAGTAGAACAGGAAAGGAAGCGACAAGCAGTGCTGCAGGGTGCCCTTCTCCCTGCACCGTTGACGGCTTGCAGAGTATGTATGTGGATGTAGGTGTAGCCTAGTCGCCTGACACGTGTCGCTCGTGTGAATGCGGCTGCTGCCGCCGTCAGAGCGCGGCTCTGGAGGCTGGACGGGAAGTGCAACAGCTCAGCCTGCGACATCTCGCGGTGAGTGTGAGTGCGTGTGTTCGTCGCCCAGGGTGCGGAGGGGGTTCGCACTTGGCAGGCAGCCGCAGGCAGTAACTCTCGAGCCGAAGGCCACTGCAGACGCCGCCGCTGGCAAGACGCCTGGCCGAGCCGACCGCGCACTCGCGGGCGTTTCTCCGAAGTCCTGCCACACCGCCCGCTGCACTCCACTTCCCCGAAGCCCCGCTATGGGTTTTCCGATACCCACCCAAGGAAGCCATGGGTTACACAAGAAATACTGGATCTTACAAAAGAGCAAAACAGGCCGAATGAAATAAGTTTGGTCCATACAAAAAAAAATCAAATACTGAGTAACATCCGTATGCTACATAGAACAAGATAAAGGCGTGATCTTAGAAAGAAGATTAACAGGAAAAAGGTTGTTCCATTCATTGATCTAGAGAAGACTTTTAGAGTGGGTGGAAGATACTGTTTGGAAAACTGACTGCACAGTTACTAGACTGCAGAAATAAGAGATTGATACGCAGTCTGCATAGAAACCAGAGCAGAAATTCATAGGGTCAGTAAATTTTTTTCCCAGTGTTTATATCTAATTTTTCCCCACTGAATCAACTGCGCAGGAAGGATGAACTTTTTCCGTGCACTAACATCCATTAGTCCGCGTTCGAGGCCTTGAACTTCACGTTTGCTACAGCCCCTGTTTTACCCGTTACTTACTTCCACTGTGAATTCATTTTGCAAGCCGATGCTTGAGGAATAATGGCCGTTTTACTTTAAGAGTGTGAGGTTCAGCGTAAGCCAGTGACCGTTGCCGGCGCTGTGGCCGAGCGGTTCTAGGCGCTACACTCTGGAACCGAGCGACCGCTACTGTCGCAGGTTTCAATTCCTGACTCGGGCATGGATGTTTGTGATGTCCTTAGGTTAGTTAGGTTTAAGTAGTTCTAAGTTCTAGGGGACTGATGACCTCAGCAGTTAAGTCCCATAGCGCTCAGAGCCATTTGAACCATTTTGAACCAGCGACCTTTACTTCGAGGTACCTGTCTCCGGACAAAACCAAGTACTCAATATATGAACTGAAGGCCTTGGATGTCCTGTTCGGACTCGAGATACTTAAATTCTACGTTGAATACAAATTATTTCAACTGGAAACGGATAACCAGGCTGTGACGTGGGTATTCGCTAGGTCCTGTAAAACAGAAGGGTTGTCCATTCATCAGTTAAAATTCTTGCCTTCCGTTTTCATGTAAAGCATGTTAGAGATTCGACAACCAACTGGCTGGCGCTCTCAGCTGCATGTTTCAATGTGAATCGGAAGTGGCTGAGATGGAGAAGTTCACCAGGAGTCTGTGTGTGTTTCTGGCATTCTGCGACAGATTCCCTGGCTGACTCGTAATTTAGGTGAAAAAAAGACGAGGATGTACGATTAAAAAATGCGAAGCAAGGGCTTGGGGATGGCAAACAGTTGCCGGGTTATTCTATCAGTAAAGGTCTCTTACGCTACTGTGCCCGCTATAACAGGATGACTCAGATTTATCTTCCGAAGGAACTGGTTCCTGCAAACTTCAAATATTTTCATCAGTCTCTACGCGGAGGAAATTTCGGTATTAACAAACTCTTTATGTGTGTTAAAGAACATCTAACTTAGCGATCTCTGAATGACGACACAAGGAAAATACTCAGCCAATGCCAGAAACGAAAAATGGTTAAGCCTAAATCTAATACCCGGAGGAGAGATCTACTTCCATTTTGTCAGAGTGCCCCATGGATAGGCTACTTATTGACTGTTTGGGCTTCTACCTTGCGCTAAATGTAGTAACCGGTACGCACTTGTGGTGTTTGAGGCATTTATTCGTTTATTTTGGTTACTTCCAAGTAAATCCATGACAATCGCGGTTACTATTCAGCACCTGGCCGAACTATTTTCGGTTTTTAATGCACCTATGGTCGTAGTGAGCGACAATGCGCCAGCGTTTCTGTCCTTGGAATTCAGAAGGTTTTGTTTTAATAGAGCTTTCTCTCGCCTCACAACCGCCCCCTATTACCCCCAGCCATTCTTTGAAGAATGAGTTAATCGTAACCTGAAGTCAGCCTTGAGTATTTTTCATTTCCCAGTCCATCAGCTCGTTCCACACAGCTGTGCGCAAAACCCATAAGACTACACTGCCCAGCTGACGTTTGCATTTCCAGTTAAGTCCCTGGTATGAAATCTGTGGTCAATAAACGTCCTCCTTCCTGAGGTTGTTAATCCTAAGGACTTCAAGGAAAATTGGAAAGCTGCTAAGAACAACGTTCGCCTTGCACACTGGGGAGAGGCTGCGTGGTTGACAGAGACAGCCGCCCTACCGCGCCGAAGGTGGCTGATGTCGTTTTTCTAAGAAATTTTTGGTCACAGAGTAAATCCGGGCACAAGTTTACTGCTAAGGTGCTCCCTCACTTTGTGGAGCCGTCAAGATGTTCTCCCCAGCCAGTTTTCTGGTCCAGGACTGAGCTACCAAGAAGTCATCTCAAAATTAGTTGTAGAAATCAGGGTGCTGAACTGAGATTGATCTTTGACTCCCAGGGCCTGCTCCTAGTCAACCCATCTCCTCTCCCCCCCCTCCCAGGATATTCGCCCTTTTTGGGGGGGGAGGGGGGAGGAAGGGGGGCAGATAACTGAGCCATGCGAGGGCACTTGTGTCTATTCTTGTGTTTTGGTACTCGTTGACCGTCTTCGGCTCTTTGGATGCATTGCTAAGTTCCGGCTTTTCGAGCGTGCGGTTTGGTAGTGCGTTTGTAGCAACGCGAGGACGATTTAAGTGCGCACACAGCTTGCAACGGGGGTTGGCTGCCCATTGGGTTGTTCGCTGGAGGTCGGCGGGAAGATTGTTATTGGAAGCGTAACTTGTGGCGAGGCGTTGTGGTGTGCTGCTGGCTGTGTTTGGTTGGCGGGTGTTTACTTCGCATACCGTGCCTTCGCCTACTGAAGAATTCGGGTCTCTTTCTGTACGCGAGGTGACGAGGACGCTGCAGTTCGTTTTGGCGAGTTCCGTGCTGCGTTGATAAGTGGACATGGCTACCTACATCCTCTACGATTGACATCGGCCTCTTGCAGTAGTGACGGTTCACGAGACCAGCTTCTTCCCTGTCATCATCAAGCATCGTTCATTGTTTTTACACGCTCATTCTACTGGCCATAGTTTGGCCAATGCAATAATGTGGATCAGCATCCTGAACGCCATTTAACCTAACGCTCATCTGATTGTATTTCTCGCTTTGTACTGTTGGTGAATGCATTTAATGATTTACGTCTTTTTGTGTTTCTGAAGCTAAACAATGTTAGAAACTGAAGAAATGAATTAAAATTTCTGATATGGCCAGGACCTGAAACCAGGTCTCCTTGCTCTCTGTACAAGCGTACTACACATTCATCCTCCACAACAGTAAATGTAACACAGCTGCACGGACTGCACTAATTAAACGCCCTTCGTAACGCAAACTTCAATTCACGCCTTTCCCCTTACATTCAAGTTTAACATTGTGTTCTACACTGAAACGCCAAGAAACTGGTATAGGCGTGAGCATTCAAATACAGAGATACGTAAAGAGGCAGAATACGGCGCTGCGGTCGGCAAAGCCTGTAAAACACAACAAGTGTCTGGCGCAGTTGTTACATCGGTTACTGCCGCTGCAGTGGAAGGTTATCAAGATTTAAGTGAGTTTGAATGTGTTGTTAAAGTCGGCGGACGAGCCATGGAACACAGCATCCCCGAGGTAGTGATGAAGTGATGATTTTCCCATACGACCACTTCACGAGTGTACCGTGAATATCAGGAGTCCGGTAAAACATCAAATCACCGTCATCGCTGCGGCCGGGAAAAGATACTGCAAGAACGGGACCAACGACGACAGAAGAGAATCGTTCAACGTGACAGAAGTGTAAAATGGTTCAAATGGCTCTAAGCACCATGGGACTTAACATCTGAGGTCATCAGTCCCCTAGACTTAGAACTATTTGAACCTAACTAACCAAAGGATATCACACACATCTATGCCCAAGGCAGAAATCCGTCGCAGCAGCGCGGTTCCGGACTGAAGCGCCTAGGACCGCTCGGCCACAGCGGCCGGCGACAGAAGTGCAACCCTTCGGCAAATTGCTAGATTTCAGTGCTGGGCCATCAACAAGTGTCAGCGTGCGAACCATTCAATGAAATATAATCGATATGGGCTTTCGGAGCCGAAGGGCCACTCGCGTACCCTTGATCCCTTGATGAATGCACTACACACAACTTTACGCCGCGCCTGGGCCCGCCAACACCGACACTGGACTATTGATGAGTGGAAACATGTTGCCTGGTGGCACGAGTCTCGTTTCAAATTGCATCGAGCTGATGGTTGTGAACGGTTATGGAGACAATCTCATGAATCTATGGATCTTGTATGTCAGCAGAGGACAGTTCAAGGTGGTGGAGGCTCTGCAATGGTGTGAGGTGCATACAGTTGGAGTGATATGGGACGCTTGACATGTGTAGATACAAGTCTGACAAGTGACATGCTCGTAACCTTCCTGCTTTATCACCTGCATCCATTCGTGTCCATAGTGCATTCCGACGGACTTGGTCCATTCCAGCAGGACGATGTGAACCCCACTCGTCCAGAATTGCTACACAGCGGCTCCAGAAACACTATCCTGAATCTGCAGGCCATCAGACTCCCGAGACATGGACATTATTGAGCGTATTTGGGACGCTTAGCAACGTGCTGTTCAGAAGAGATCTCCACCGCGTCAGGTGATCGGGACCGCGAGGCTGTAGGGAAATGGCGGCTGATGATTCTAGGATTTCCGAGATGGCGCTTCAGCAGCTGCTTAACTGGATATGCCATGTGCAGAGGTGCGCCATCTTGCATAAAATTGGTCTCGTCCACACATTCACGCTGTTGGAGAGCTGAAATGACGTGGTTGCGCAAAAGGCACTCACAGCGCTTACTAGTGACGGTACAGGTAAGTGGACCGGAAGCATATGTCTCTTCGAAAAAATATGGCCCTATGATAAATGATGCCGCAAGCCCGCACAACACAGTGACCTTTTCAGGATGAAGTGGTGCTTGTTGATTTGCGTGTAAATTTTCCATTGCCTTTATTCGACAATTGTGTGTATTGATGTATTCTATCGGATGGAAGTGGACTTCGTCTGTCCACAAAATCTTCCACCGCCAATCATTGTCCATTTGCATGCCAGCAAGAAATTCTAAAGCAAAGGTGTCCCTTACTGGCAAGTCAAAAGGAAGCAACTCGAGCACATGGATAATTCTGAATGGATAGCAAAGAGGGATGTTTCGTAGGACTTTAAGAATCGTGCTCATGGGTATTTCCAATGTTCCGGCAATTCTCGGTGCACTACACGTCTGCACACCTCCACTCGTCTCCTCCTGCACTGCTGTGGCCACTGCTTCCACTGACTTCCAATCAATTCGTTTCCTCCCTCTACCAGGCTGCACACTCGTCTTTTCGAACTTCCGAATCATTTTCTCCAGACCCACGACAGTCATCGAACCAACGCCCTTTTTTTTTTTCAAACCCCTCAGTGTCCGGAACTTCTGCAGAGCGACGTATGCACAGTCGTCATTCTTGTAATACAGCTTGTAAAGCAGAGTGCGATCCTGCATTGAGACAGTCATGGTGAACATCGCAGACGCGAAAGGAGGAAACAGGTGTTTTCATTTACTTGTTATGACACATAAAGCGCCACCTATTGATACATTTTGTAACTATTTATTTTTGTTCTGCCATACGTTTCCCCTCTTTTCTGATAGTATTCCGTTGCAATTTGGCGTCATTCTGACCAGTGGCGTTATTTCTACAGCGTTTTGAAAGCTTAACTTTAATTATAATCACCCTGTATATTGACGATAGTAAGGTCTTTCTGTGCTCAGATTCAAGTGCCGGTACTCTGAATTTTCTCAGCAGTGCTTCTCCAAAAGAACGTCACCTTCCCTCCAGGGTTTACCATTTTAGATCTACAAGCATCCTGTAACAATAGTGTGTTGCTCCAACCTAGCGCTAACAGTCTAGCAGCCTGCCTCTGAATTGCTTCGATATCTTCCTTTAATCCGACTTGGTGCGTATCCGAAACGGTCGAGCAGTACCCAAGAATAGATGACACTAGCGTCCTACATGCCACCGCCTTTACAAATGAACTACAGTTTGCGAAAATTCTCCCAATAGAGCGAAGTCGACCATTCACCTTCCCTACTACAATCCTCAGACGCTCGTTGCATTTCATATCACTTTGCAGTGTTACGCCCAGATTTTTAAATAACTTGACTGTGCCAAACAGGACACTACTCATGCTGTATCCTAAAGTTGCGGGTTCGCTTTTCCTTCTCACCCACATTAAGTTCCATTTTTCTCCATTTAGAGCCAGTTGCCATTCATCACACCAATTAGAAATTTTGTCTATGTCATCTTGTATCCACCTACAGTCACTCAACTTCGACTCCTTCACGTACACCCCAGCAAACAACAGCACACTGTTGCCTACCCTGTCCGCCAACTCATATATGTACATACTGTACAAAATAACAACAGTCCTATTACTCTTACATGGGCCACTTTTGACGATACCCTTAGCTCTGATGAACATTCGCCGTCGAGGACAACATACTGGGTTCTATTACACAAGGAGTACTTGTGCCACTCGCGTATCTGGCAACATATTCCGTATGCATATACCTGTGTTAGCAGTCTGCAATTTGGTACCGTGTCAAACGTTTTTCGAAGCTTTAGAAATACGTAATCTGTCTGTTGCTCTTCATCCATAGTTCGAAGTATGTCTTACATGTAGTCCTGACAAGCGCGGATGGTTCAAAATCATTATTTCACGCAAGCGACAGTTCGTTTGGCGCCGCTCTCCCTCACTCAGAATTAGTTTCCTTACCCTGGTCTCTAGATAAAACGCTTAAAAATAAATATAAATCTAGTGCTCGTGGAAGCTTTTTGTTTTTCTTTTAAAAGAAGCGCTGCTGAGATATTCTTCTGTAACACGAAAAAAGAAAACAGTGCTAAATACACTCCTGGAAATGAAAAAAAGAACACATTGACACCGGCGTGTCAGACCCGCCATACTTGCTCCGGACACTGCGAGAGGGCTGTACAAGCAATGATCACACGCACGGCACAGCGGACACGCCAGGAACCGCGGTGTTGGCCGTCGAATGGCGCTAGCTGCGCAGCATTTGTGCACCGCCGCCGTCAGTGTCAGCCAGTTTGCCGTGGCATACGGAGCTCCATCGCAGTCTTTAACACTGGTAGCATGCCGCGACAGCGTGGACGTGAACCGTATGTGCAGTTGACGGACTTTGAGCAAGGGCGTATAGTGGGCATGCGGGAGGCCGGGTGGACGTACCGCCGAATTGCTCAACACGTGGGACGTGAGATCTCCACAGTACATCGATGTTGTCGCCAGTGGTCGGCGGAAGGTGCACGTGCCCGTCGACCTGGGACCGGACCGCAGCGACGCACGGATGCACGCCAAGACCGTAGGATCCTACGCAGTGCCGTAGGGGACCGCACCGCCACTTCCCAGCACATTAGGGACACTGTTGCTCCTGGGGTATCGGCGAGGACCATTCGCAACCGTCTCCATGAAGCTGGGCTACGGTCCCGCACACCGTTAGGCCGTCCTCCGCTCACGCCCCAACATCGTGCAGCCCGCCTCCAGTGGTGTCGCGACAGGCGTGAATGGAGGGACGAATGGAGATGTGTCGTCTTCAGCGATGAGAGTCGCTTCTGCCTTGGTGCCAATGATGGTCGTATGCGTGTTTGGCGCCGTGCAGGTGAGCGCCACAATCAGGACTGCATACGACCGAAGCACACAGGGCCAACACCCAGCATCATGGTGTGGGGAGCGATCTCCTACACTGGCCGTACACCTCTGGTGATCGTCGAGGGGACACTGAATAGTGCACGGTACATCCAAACCGTCATCGAACCCATCGTTCAACCATTCCTAGACCGGCAAGGGAACTTGCTGTTCCAACAGGACAATGCACATCCGCATGTATCCCGTGCCACCCAACGTGCTCTAGAAGGTGTAAGTCAACTACCCTGGCCAGCAAGATCTCCGGATCTGTCCCCCATTGAGCATGTTTGGGACTGGATGAAGCGTCGTCTCACGCGGTCTGCACGTCCAGCACGAACGCTGGTCCAACTGAGGCGCCAGGTGGAAATGGCATGGCAAGCCGTTCCACAGGACTACATCCAGCATCTCTACGATCGTCTCCATGGGAGAACAGCAGCCTGCATTTCTGCGAAAGGTGGATGTACACTGTACTAGTGCCGACATTGTGCATGCTCTGTTGCCTGTGTCTATGTGCCTGTGGTTCTGTCAGTGTGATCATGTGATGTATCTGACCCCAGGAATGTGTCAATAAAGTTTCCCCTTCCTGGGAAAATGAATTCACGGTGTTCTTATTTCAATTTCCAGGAATGTATTAAAAGAAGAAGAAATTGATTTCCATTTAACGTAATTACTGACATACAAGTTTTCAGAGTGTAGATAACTGTAGTAAACGTGAAACGATGAACATGTAACACAAATAAATCCAGAATGTACGTGAGACAACGAAAATTTGCGCACTATACTTAGGAAGATCGAGGCAGACGCCCTCTTCCAACGCGTTGACGAAGCTATGTAGAACGGAGGACCAGATAGTCGTGAGACAAACAGCTGAGATTCTACTGTACTCCTCATTACTTAAAGATTTTATTACTTGTAATCTGTTGATTACAAAGCTATCTGCTGATTGCAGTAATAAAGAATTACAGAAACAAAATTCAATTTCTCATATGCAATTCACAAATATTTAGGAACAAGAAACTAAGTTTGCCGACAAGTAATTAAAAAACCCCTTCCCTGCAGCATCAATCGTTCAGATATGATGTATATATGCAGACTGAAGTAAAGAATGAAAATTTGTGCAAGGCCGGGATTCTAAACAAGGTCTCCAACGGCCCGAATTCCGACCTTGTTACAAATTTTCATTCTTCACTTGAGTCTGCATATACAGGGTGCTTCAGAAGTGATGGTCAATATTCAAGGATATGACATGAGTAATCATTCGAAACAAAAAAATTAAGTAAACATGGGGTCTAAAAGGCATGCTTTAAGAGCTATGAGCAATTGTTGATCTTTTATTTTCCGGAAATTTGTAGTAAGGTCTTATGGGCCCAAACTGCTGAGGTCATCGGCCCCTAAGCCTACACGCTACTTAATCTAACTTAAACTAACTTACACTATGGACAACACACACTCCCATGCCCGATACACACACTAAACAACGGGGGTAGCCGCACGGACCGAACGGCTACCCCGCGCTGCTCTTGATCTTCGATACTGTGAAACGAATCTCTTCTACTGCAAGCTCTTTGCTTTCCATATTTCGGTAAGTGGTAGTATAGATTAAAACAAGAAAAAAATGTCGAGTAAACACGTGCCCTAAAATGCATAACTTATGAGCTATGAGGACTTGTTCATCTTCGCTATTTTAAAACACAACTCTTCTGATGAACAAGTGCTCATAACTTTTAAGACACGAGTTTTCGAGCACATGTTTACTGGACTTTTTTCCTTGTTCTGGTCCATACTACAACTTCCCGAAATATGGAAAGCAAAGAGCTTGCAGTAGATTTGTTTCCCAGTATCAAAGATCAAGAATTGCTCATAGCTCTTAAGGTACGCGTTGTAGACCCAATGTTTACTTTACTTTTTGTTTCGAATGATCAATCCTGTTATATGCCTGAATACTGACCACCACTTCTGGAACACACTGTATACATCATAGATGATTAACTCTTGAGCAGATATCTGGAACCACCTAGTCCCATTTGAATCGCTTAGCAATTAAGGAGACAGTTCTAGCTGCACGAGGCCGTCACTTGATCTCACAGTACTCATATTTGGATAAATAAAATATTTATCAGATTTTTCCCAACTTGTATGAGGCAGCTTAAGAGGACTTTTACATTTTTAGTTTGTTTTCACTTACCTTCTTTCTTGTGCTTTTTTGCTTAGAAAATATGCACCAGGTAGTTTATTTCTTCAGCCATATCTTCGTCAACTGATTCGTCTTTATGAAGTGAACAAATATATAGAGTAAATTCACGAAAGGCCTGGAGAAGCGCAGCCGGCCAGTGTGGCCGAGCGGTTCTAGGCGCTCCAGTCTGGAACCGCGCGACCGCTACGGTCGCAGGTTCGAATCCTGCCTCGGGCATGGAGGTGTGGCATGTCCTTAGGTTAGTTAGGTTTAAGTAGTTCTAAGTTCTAGGTGACTGATGACCTCAGCAGTTAAGTCCCTTAGTGCTCAGACCCATTTGAACCATTTGAACCTGGAAAGCGCACTCAGAACATCAAGCTATCATGGAACAGGAGCACTCTAGGAGATCAACTGGACACTGCTGTCTGGAATCAAAATGTCGCCAAGGCGTTTTTTAGTTGTAGGGGAAGGCGGGAAAAGACGGGGAGGTGGGGTAAGACGGGGAAGGGCTATAAGCTACAGTTAGAGTGCTGCCATCTGTGGATAGCTACGTCAACATCATGAATATACAGGTCCCAGTGTGTTGACATACCTGAACCTTAGTTTCACGGCGGTTTCTGTGAGCTTTGCAAGGTATGTACAATTGTTATACTGATTTGCAATGCTTTCCACCTTTCGAGGTGGTCCTAAAACATGTGTTTCGTGAACATTTGTCCAGACTGTATATATAGCATTGAATAGTACGTCTTATTAACAGTAAACTGCTGTGTCAGTAATCAATGTTCACTAAAT
Organism: Schistocerca gregaria; assembly: GCF_023897955.1. NCBI lineage: Eukaryota > Metazoa > Arthropoda > Insecta > Orthoptera > Acrididae > Schistocerca > Schistocerca gregaria. The sequence goes on along the minus strand of NC_064924.1, from coordinate 316,757,579 downwards.
AGTGTTCATGTAGGCGTAACATAACCTGACGTGTTTAACTCGCTGCGGGTTTTGAACACGTACGTTATACGTTGAATACAATTGTAAACAGAATGCTATAAGTTATTCCAACGCTTCCTAATTAATTAAAAAGTATGCCTTAGGCTATATGGTGAATAAAAATACACAAAATGTGCAAAGTCAGTTTTCTTGCTATGCTTTAACGACTGACTATTGAAAATATGGTATTTACTATATAATACAGATTACCAGAAATGATCTGACTCAATAGTACGTTCCACGTGTTTTATTTCAGATGGTTCGCAAGTATCGACAAACGTCTAGACAAGTTTGGTCATTAGAGTCAATGGAAGGCGCTGTAAATGCTGTTATAGAAGGTCATATGGGTTCTTTCGGGGCTGCTGGACAGTTCAACATGCCACAGACAACGATTGAACGACATGTGGCAAGGAAACGTGCTAATACTGGCTATACAATAGAGAAAAGGTTAGGACCAATCACTAGTGTGTTTACCATCTAACAGGCGTGGAAAACCCGTTGTTTTAACCGAATCTCCTTATAGGAGTGAACATCTGAAGAAATTAAACGAAAAGGAGTCCCCAAAAGTGCTGCATGTACACGAAAACTCTTGTCAAAGACGTTAAATAAACCTGTGATACCATCAAAAGTACATTATGACAACGAAAAAGTGACGAACGTTACTGACGTCTTAACCAACCCTTCCTGCTCAAGGGATAATTAACTGAGGTCGAATGACAACGAGGAAGAGAGTGAAGAATGTTTATATTGCTATGACTTCTCTGATGGCGGCTGGATACGGTGTATTAGCTACGGGCGCTGGGCCCACGACACTTGTGCAGGGATAGAAAGTGATGATGACGAGGCTGTCCACACTTGTGTACTATGTGAAAGTAAGAGGCCTAAATAAAACGTAATATCTGATTCTACAATTCGCAGAACCATGTTCCGAAACCTTATCGTCACATGATGTCGTGATTCCAGTCCTTATTTAAGCTATAGAGATGAATTCATGCTACGTCACCATCTTACCCCGCATATGGGGCAAGACGTGGAATTGGTAGTTTATGTTTCAAATCGAGATATTTCTAACTAAATGTAACAAGTTTGAAGGTTTCTTTGCATGCTATTGGAATTCAACGGTTAAGTAAACAGATGATAATCAAACCTACTTGAATCTGTTTATTTTTGTCCCTTTTGTAAGCGTTTAAAGTTAGCTTCCCCATATTATCCCGCCTTCCCCTAATTGTTGGCTAAGCAGTGGAGCAGGAGAGGAGAGAGGCGTCACAGCTGACCAGAACCCTTGATTCTCTGTGCCACGTCACTGAACATAGGGGAAATGCTCGGTGTAAAAATACCTTGAACTTAATAATCTCTTAGGGAAAAAGAAACAAAAAAAAAAACGACGTACCACGAAGAAATTAATCGAATGGGACGGAAATCGGTAGATATGATGTGCATTTACAGACAAGCAACTGATAACAATTTCAAAAAAATTGAATGGTTTATTCAAGACAAAGGCCTCTACAAAATCAAATATTCAGAAATGCGTTGGTCCATCTCTGTCCCTTATGCAAGCAGTTATCGGCTTGGCACTGATTAATAGAGTTGCTGGGTGTCCTCCTGAGGGATACCGTGCAATATTATTGCTGAAATGTAAGCCCAGGATGGGCTACCACGAAGGGGACATCCCATAGTGCTGTAAGGATGTCGTTGTGAAAATAAATGGCACCTCAGCGGGCGACGGTCGGCTGGGTATCCCACTGCTGTCCGGGGCGTCCCCAGACACGAAATATCATTGAGTACAATTATTGTCTTCAGTGATGATCCCACTAATAACTGAGCCTCGATGACCTGCGAGCATCACCCTTCTCGAAAGGTCGCTTCTGTTTAAACGCCGGCGCCAAAATTACGTTTGTTCCGAATGCTTGTAAGGGGTTCACCACCCTGCTGGAGCAAATGTAATCTCGATGTATTACTCACTTGCTAGAACGTCAATTCAAAGGCGCTGCCTGAGACATAAAATATCTTTGTCCCTGTTAAAGGAGAGATGCAACAGAGTCGCAGGTCAGAGCAGTCCCTGCCGCAGTTGCAGTCGCTCGCTGCTACAGTGTAGTTGTGGTCTGTAGCTGGTACAGCGCAGATTATAGATAGTACTTGTTAAAGTGACAGTGCAGAACAAATTTTAAAATTTTATTATATGGAACTGAACAATAATTGTTATCAGCTGCAGAGCTAAATGATACCATGGAATGAGATAATGATGATCAAATGAATAATTGTTAATATAATGAAAAATCAATAGTGTAATTAAACCAACTATCTATTATAAGGGCAATTTTATTATTTTCATTGGCATGAGCGTAGTTAAGTCACTTGTCTGAGATGTTAATATGAATTAGTTTCAATCTTTTCTTTTGTGGTTCGTCAGCACCACTTGACCCAGATTTGTAATATTTTCAATTTTCCCGTGTAATGGGTAGTAGATCTTTATCAGTAACGTAAAAAAATTTCAGAATATTATTGTTTTTACCAGTGAATTATAAAAGCATAATTTCCCCTTAAGTCATTACCAGTACCGATCCAGTCATTTATCTAAATTAAAATATTCTAGAATTTTTGTCAGGTCATAGTCATGTGCTCTTTAGTAATAAGGCAGCTGTGTCGCTACGTAAAGCCACTTTTTCTAGTACTTCAGATCTCAGACAAATGTTACCCAGTATTAGTAGCTACGCCAGCATTGCACTAAGCTGTGTCATTTACGAGCACACATATAGACAGCGTTATCCGGCTACACCATCACGAGGTAAGATTTTTTATGTTTATTTCTCCCGGACAGATTCATATTGATTTCACAGGACCATGTCGTAGCGTTGCTTACGTCAAAATCTATCAGTTTTTCATGAGTTAAGATTTATCAGTTTTCATACGTCAAAACTTAATTATCCAAATTTCATTATTTTATATTTTTTATCTACACGGGAAGGTTACATGCTGTCTTGATTTACGTTTTGGTGCCTTAATGACAGAAGCGTGGCGTGTCGGGCCTTCCTTGTTACAAAACAGTCGATATATAGTAGCATTATTAAGACTCTAGCAATGATAAAAGATTGCCATTATTTTTTATATTAATGCGCTGTTTTCCGTCACAATATTCTATATTTTTTAGTCCAAAGTGTTTCGAAGCTACAACTTCATTCTGAAGACCTACAGTGTCCTTACATAGTAGTTCTTCAGACTTGAAACAAGGAGATAAAATATTTTGACAGAAGACAGTAAATTAATAACAAAAATATTCTTTACTTATAAATTACAGTCACGATCAGCCCATGATGAATTGACAGCTGTAAACGTTAGGATCATAGAGTTGAGTAATGATCAAAGTATTCACAAAGGATGTTCCTGGCAACGATTGTACCATAAATTTTCCATTCTGTTGAGAACTTGAAAGAATAGAAAAATATCTTCTTAAAATTTCAAAACACAAACGTTGAACACACTAATCAATACTTGCAAGTCAGTAACTAGTACCTTTTCACTTAATCCTTTGCGTTTTGTTTTGTTTTGTTTCAAAGTGCGAGGGAACATCCTAAACATTTTTTTTCCGTACAGCTGACTTTCTTGCTGATGAAACAATTATTACTATAAAATGTTTTTCATCTGTTTACGAGCTTATTTATAAAAATGTAAGCTTTACTTTCTCCAGGTATGGCAAAGCCCAAATGACGTTTTGTCTCAGATACAGTATCTTGCCTCTCATCTACTACTGTGCACTACCACGAAAAATGATCGTCTTGATTCAGCCTGAGCAGTTTCACTTAAACAAACCTAAGAATAAAGGGTGAAGATAGACATACAAGCACAAAATCTATTACTATAACATTATAATCTATTACTATGAGTGTGGCGAGACCTGTTTACAGCTTCCGATCTTATCAGGCGACACCTTCGTCCCCTGTCTTTGCACATGCGCATTGTTTAGCATGCTCAGGTTTATCGGGCGCAGACCTGTCGACAGATCGCAACAGTCTGTCGCCATGCCGCGCAATCTGTACGCAGATCATACGTGTGTGAGCAAATCGAAGATCGCAGTCACCTATCGCTGATCGCTCGGAATTTCCAAGCAATCAGAGGAATCGCATGCGACGTGCGACAGTATGGCTGCCTGTTTGTCTAGAAATTAAATGTGTTTATAGCTTTGTTTCATTTCCCTGTGCCCATTTAGAGTAAGAACTTTATGTTAGAATTTATAGTTACTTACGGAGCACAAATCACTCTGGAAATTGAAATTGAAACCGGAGAAGACGCCTGTATTAAGAAGGAAAACATATTAAAAAAAGCATTACCATCCTCAGATTTTGAAGTTATAGATATTTTGGAGCTTGTGCTGAAGAAGTAGAAATTTGAGAGACGTTCACAGCAACATCTCGGGATTTTGATTTATTTGAAAAACACCTAGGGCATTATTAAAGTTTTTAGCTTCTCAACAAACTGAGCCAAAATTATGTGCACATTTTTATTTCAATGTTTCAGACGTACTTGTTCTACAGTTATATTAACATCTTTGCCATTTCAAACCAACGCTTCTCTCGCACAACAATTTCAACAAGACATATGGAAACCAGCATGCTGTGTTTCACAACATTTCTAACGACGGATTGGGATTTGAAAACTGTGGAAATATTAATAAAAGAAAAAGGAATCAACATGTTTAAGAAGTGTTTGCGAAATACAGAAAGAAAAGTTGTATGTTTCAAATGGCTCTGAGCACTATGGTATTTAACTTCTGAGGTCATCAGTCCCCTAGAACATAGAACTACTTAAACCTAAGGACATCACACACGTCCATGCCCTTGGTTGGATTCGAACCTGCCACCGTAACGGTCGCGCGGTTCCAGACTGTAGCGCCTAGAAAAGGTATGCATAACACAGTTGGCATCAATGAAAAATGAAATGTAGCCTACAGTTCCCAAAACAGTGTCTCTAGACAAGATTAATAAATTACAATACCCGTTTTGTGTTTTTAATTTCTGTCTCTGTATTACTAAGAAGACTATCACGGAACCGGGAACCCGGGACCCGTTACAGTTACAGGTTGCCTTTCTAATGGCTTCCAGGGGCAACAAAAAATTTACGTTCAATAATTATCCTGATTATTGACTGAATTTAGAAACTTTAAATGTTGTGATAATCTACTCATTCATAATTATAGTCTGATGCTAAAAGTGTTACAGGCAGAAACTGTGCGTTTCCTTGGGGCAGCGTATCTGATGGTGAGCAAATAGTCGGGCTTTATTCGTCCATTATTTGAGACTGAAAGCACTTAGTGACATCTACAAACTGTACACATGGTTTCAAACCTTTACGAAACTTTTTCTCGCTGACACTCCGCGCCTCCCCCTACAAAATGTTGAAATATTTTTGCTGATGCTCCAGTAAAACTTCAGTAGTAGGCATGACTTCTTTCCTACCGATTCTATTTGCAACACTCTCTCAGACAGTAGCGTATCTACATATACTGAAGCACTTAAGAAACTGGTATAGGCAAGTGTATTCAAATACAGTGATATGTAAACAGGCAGAATACGGCGCTGCGGTCGGCAACGCATATATAAGACAAGAAGTGTCTGGCGCTGTTGTTAGATCGGTTACTGCTGCTACAACTACAGGTTATCAAGATTTGATTGAGTTTGAACGTTGTGTTATAGTCGGCGCATGAACGACGGAACACAGCACCTCCGAGGTAGCGAAGAAGTGGGGAATTTCCCGTACGACCCTTTCACAAGTGTACCATGAATATCAGAAAGCAGGTAAATCATCAAATATACGACATCGCCGCGCCCGGAAAAAGATCCTGCAACAACGAGACCAATGAATACTGAGGAGAATCGTTCAATGTGACAAAAGTGCAACCCTTCCGCAAACTTCTGTAGGCATCAGTACTGAGCCATCAACAAATAGTGTGCGAACCATTCAACACAACATCATCGATACGGGCTTTCGAAGCTGAAGGCCCACTCGTCTACCCTTGATAACCGCACGGTAGAAAGCTTAAGGCCTCGCCTGGGTCCGTCAATACCGGCAGTGGACTGTTGATGACTGGAACTATGTTGCCTGGTCGGACGATTCTCGTTTCAAATTGTATCGAGCGGATGAATGTGTACGGGTATGGAGACAACCTCATGAATCCATGGACCCTTCGTGTGAGCAGGGGACTGTTCAAGCTGGTGGACGCTCTGTAATGGTGTGGGGCGTGTGCAATTCGAGTGATATGGGACCCCTGATACGTCCAGAAACGACTCTGACAAATGACACATACGTAAGCATCCTGTCTGATCACCTGCATCCATTCAGGCCAATTGTCCATTTCGACAGACTTCGGCCAATTCAGCAGGACAATGTGACACCCCACAAGTCCAGAATTTATACAGAGTGTCTCCAGAAACAGTCTTCTGAATTTAAACACTCCCATGAACATTATTGAGCGTAACTCGGATGCCTTGCAAAGTGCCAGAAGAGATCTTCACCCCCTCGTACTCTTACGAATTTATGGAGAGTCCTACAGGATTCATGATGGCAGTTCCCTACAGTGCTAGTTCAGACATTAGTCGTCCACGCCACGTCGCATTGCAGGGGCTCTGCACGGGCTCTACACGGTTAGGCAGGTGTATCAGTGTCTTTGGCTCTTCAGTCTGTATCACTGAAAGTACCTGCAACATTATATCAGTGTTCGACATGTAGTTAAGAAAATATGACGTAGTAAACAGTGACATGTGTGAGAAACTTGCTTGTCCTTGAAATGAAGCTCAAATTACCCAGACCATATTCATTCAATCTTTCATAATGAGAGCACTTAACGACATCCAACAAACTGTATGCATAATTTCAAACCTTTTCTAACCTTTTTCTTGCTTATATTTCTTTCTTTGTTTCGTTCTTTCACTGCCCCCCTAGTCCTTCAGCGATCGCAGGGTCGGCGTGTTTAGAACGGATTTGGCAAGGTCAGTTTTAGGGGTGGCCAGATGGCCTTCCTGCCGCCACCCCGTACCCCCAGGGATGGAATCACTGCACCCAAGCTGTCTGCATCTTGTGTAAATCATTAAATATTGCGAACGCGTTGCAAATGTCTCCGACGCGTGTAACTGTGACGGAACGTGGTGACCAGCCCGGTATTCACCTAGCGGGATCTGGGAAACCGCCTAAAAACCACATCCAGGCTGGCCATCACACCGGCCCTCGTCGTTAATCCGCCTGGCAGATTCGATCCGGGACCGGAGCGCCTACCCAATTCCAGGAAGCAGTGCGTTAGCGCTCTCGGCTACCCTGGCGGTTTTTTTTCTCGCTTATATGATTAACGTCAAACATATAAAGTATTAACTGATTTGTAAAGTAAACAAATAGTTATGTTCTTTTAGGCATGAGAGTTTGATTCCTTACAGAATCTGAGGTTTAGCATTTAGTGTACAACTGCATGGCAACTGCCACTGCTGATGAACATAGCAGTTTATTTTCCACAGCAGATTTTGAGAACAGTGGTGTTCGAAATACTGGTTGACATTGCTCGGTAAATCGCTCACATGTCCCGAGTCGAAGCGAGCGACCGACTGCAGGCGAAATACGGTAGCTGAGATAGCCAGTTCGAATACTCATGTGGAAGAAACTGTCGCCAGCAACGCTAGGACTCCAAGGAACTGAAGGGGAAGTGATATAAAGTTGCTGATCAGAAGACTTTGCGATGGTGTCTTAGACTAATTTCCAAACTTCTCTGAAGTGTCTCATTGTGTGAGGACACATGTCACTGTTGATGATAATCCAGACGTTGGATGGGAACGTTACCGTTGGTAGCGCCCTCTGCTGCTACTCGAGAGCAGTGTTCCACCCTCTGCCTCTCTCACTCTCAAACAACACGCACATGAAACCACACGACACACATGTCCATTATAATCATCAATGCTAACAGCCACACTTAAAACAACTTTCATGTTTTGTAAAGAAAGGGACCAGTGTGTGCAGAGGAAGAAAATTCTCTGTGATTAGACACCTGAACAGTGTTATGCGACCTTTTTTTTATCGGAGGAAATATTGCGGTAGAGAGAGATACGAAGGAAAGAATGGTTGTGTCCTAGTAGCTGCAGTTATTCTCTCATATATCTTTAGCGATTTAGGGTAACTGCGAAAAACCTCATTACGATGACGAGACGAAGAAATGAGCCCCAGCGGCTATTGCATGCTATTGTCAAATCCTCACTTCTGGTTTTCCACATTTGATACGAACTATAGAAACAAGAGACTCATGTAAAGGATTTGTGAACTTCGAATTCCAGTGCAGCGGCCTTCCTTTGGATTTCCGAGTTGTCACATGTTTACGATAGGTTTCTTCTTGCAGGTTCTTCTTCCATCTTTCCATCTTTAATGACACATCTGTTCTCGGAGGTTAAAGCGAAAAAGAAAGAACGTAATCTATTAAGATTGCGCCTAGTTTTCTTTACCGCTCAGTTTGCAAAACCCATGGTTCTTTTCAAGTTACGCCACTTGAAAACAAATCTTACTAATGTATTCTCTGTTCAGCCTTTCTCGGAATCGAGCTTCTATATAAGCCTTGGGTACCCCTCATTGTGGTCATTCAGAATACAAAATGTAACTTCAAACCAGCCGCCCATATAATTCATATAAAAAGGACAGCCAGAGCGAACACGTTTCTCTTGTAATTCCATTGTTACTGCCACTGTCTCACCACTAAGTAAGGAACGCTTCTTAGAAACTTAATTACTGTTGCTAAACTTTGCGAGATCGGCAACTTTACGAGAGGGGAAAGTTTGTAGTGTGATTTACTCTTCGCAGCTCACAAATCTAGCTGACCTCATAGAATAGAAAGTATACCCTTACTCCCGCGTCGCTGGGACATGACTGAAAAGAGAAGCGAGATTCTTGCAACGGCCCGTCCTGCCCGCCTGAGTAGGAAAAGAAATATAAAAAATCTATGCAGAAAGCGTCTGTCTAGAAAAAGAAATGAAGTCAAGTAATATTTCATGGGCCCTAACAATGTGATCTCCAGAAAACTGGAGACCCACTTTAACAGCCGAGACTCGAAACTGACGCAAGCTATATCGTCCTATTAAGCGCTTGTGTCTACATGTAAGCACCATGGCACTGCAACGTAGCTATGTTAATATGAGTTTCTGAATGAAGGTGTTACTACGTTAAAGTAATGACAATTCAAAAGTTTTTAGGGCAAAACTATGAAACGGAACAGAAGTCTCAGAGTTCAGTATTCCTTCGATGACGAGGTCATCAGAGACGGAGCAAAAGTTCTGAAGAGACAAGACTGGGAAAAGTAATCCTTTACCCCTTTTCAAAGGAACTATCGCGGCACTTCCTTCACGTTAAGTTAGGAACACTGCCGTTTTGGCACCGTACCTCCGGAATGCAAACCAGTGACGACTTCACCACCGTTACATCTCGCTCGGTAAGCTATACTGCAATGAACTGTGGTATGACGTTGAGGCTAGTCATCAAACTATACAAAACATGTAGCGGGCCTTACGGGATAAACCAAAGTAAACCAACATAATTTTCAAATAAAATTAGTACCCAGTAGTAGCACAGTAAAAGGAGGAGTCTTACGTTAATCCGAAAAAAAGGAGCTGAACTGGTCGTAAAATCAATTTCCACTTATTTATGTACAATAATATTACAATTAATTGAGCATATGATTTAGCTTAATTATTGGACAATAATGGGGAAAGGAAAGATCCCAGGAAATACTATGGCCAAGGAATTCTTCTTGGCGTCAGTCTCGATTTTTTTCATTCCGGAATGATAAAAACTATTAACGACCGAACTTCCGAGAACACAACTTTCCTGCTTTGATTTGCAGCTAATGTTCAGTAGTCGGCAAATCTAGGAACTGCCACTGCAGCAGTACTAAATAACCGGTTTCGCGAGACGTCTCCGGGAACACCGAAGTCGAGGAATGTTACCTTTTAGTTCTTTGAAGTCTTGACCTCGTGGAGCTCTGTAACCGTGACCGCCCGCAGAAATTTTTCCAAAGAGGACCAAGATACAAAACTTCTAATTTTTTGTGCAACAGATTCGTTGAGTTTGGAAGCATGTCGTCCCGCAAGAACTACAGAAGATTAATTATTGCATTCCAAAAGACTGATACACACGTACTTACTACTTTTAAGTTAGATTATTTTGATGTCTAAAAGGTAAGAATATTTCAATACTACATCTAAAGCACATATTTTTATGTTGTAAATATGACTACACATACATCTTCTTGATTCAAATATCTGAAATTACATCCTCATATGATTAAATCTAGGTTGTTGTTGCTGTTTTTCTTGTTGTCTTCAGTCCAAAGACTGGTTGCTGCAGCTCTCCATGCTACTCTATCCTGTGCAAGCCTCTTCATCTGCGAATAACTACTTCAACCTACATCCTCCTGAATCTGCTTACTTTATTCATCTCTTGGTCTCCCTCTACGATCCCCCCCACGCTTCCCTTCAGTACTGAATTGGTAATCCCTTGATGCCTCAGAATGTGTCCTACCAACCGATCCATTCTTCTAGTCAGGTTGTACCACAAATTTCTCTTTTCCCCCATTCTATTCAGTACCTCCTCATAACTTACGTGAACTACACAGCTAATCTTCAGCATTCTTCTGTATCTCAAAAAGAATTATGAAATCAAGTTAGAAAATATCCACAAAATCATTTCTCCATACTCCCTTGACGTTAGGCTGAAACTGAAAATTAAAAACCTGAAATAGTAAAAAATTGTCAGAATTGCTGAGAAAATCCTGCTTGGTAGCCCCCGCCCTAGCTGTCAGGAAAACGAAAAAAAATACAGTGTTGGTATCACGCAGGTTTTTAACAGGACTACTTACAAGTTTCCATTCACCTTCCAAAATATTAGAAATACACCACACCTAGACGTTCACCCCCCCCCCCCCCCCCCCCGATCTTGCAAACTGTCCCATGCTCGCCCTTGGTGTCAATAGAAATGCCTCATTAGTACTCCTCGAGGTGTGGAGATAGGTGATAAACGTTTAAGAAGGCTTATTCAACTTTGAAGCCATTTTCAACTTCGAAGCCATTCAACACTTCTACAAACTTCAGATCTGCTCACGTTACTACATTTATCGCACGATTTCCATGATCTGGTTTTTTAGTGTTGACTGAACTATGTAAAGTTTAACGAAATGTGATTTGAAAGCTACAGTTTTTTGGGTTGTTTACGCAAAGTGAAGCGCAGGGCCAGAATACGACTAGATGAATATGTGAATTTTCCCAAACGTGTCCTGAAATTTTCCAGTAGAATCAACATTTAGCAGCCTAGGACTGCACTAAGATAATCCTCGCCCCTGCAGTTTGTCACATTACTGTCAACTCGAATGCAAAATTCATACCTTTGTGCCTCCTGTCCTACAGTGCACTTTTTCTTCGATATTGAAATTTCACGTTTTTTCCCTAGCGTAGATAATGGTGTTTTCTTTTTCGACTGATGTGTTTGAGGCTAAGTGTAAATGTAAATGCCTACAAATTAGCATCGGTGACTTCTTACGAATGTATTACAATAGCTTTTTTGCATAAAACTGAATAAGGAATTAGGAAGCCATCATAATTTTTCTTTTTCCACAGGCAAATACTAGACTACTGTTGTGATTCCGTTGTGTATCGAGGGGATGCGGCATCCTTATGGGAAATGGGGTGGCTCACTGCAATGTTTACTGCTGCGCTCGTTGTTTGTTGAGAGTTGGCGATGGAATACGTGCGCCAAGGTGAGAGACTAGTTCCTTTCTGCAGCTCGGAAGCGACAGAAAAAGAGTGACGACGTTATTTCAGCACCGTTCTGTGAAGGTTCGTATCCATCTTGACTGTAGATGAATACCAAAACCGCAGCCGCACCAAGGAATCGGTTATAATTTCGCGTGAACAGAGTGAGAACTAGGGAAAACCCGAGCTATCCAGTATAATAATCGCTAAGGCCAGCAACATTTTTTGTTTCGGTCGGCAATGCTAAATCTGCAGTTTAGTGGGATCGCAGGCAATGGTTTCTAGAAGTTCTACAGAATTTGACAATGGAAAAAAAGCCTCTACGCACATTCTAGGAGAACGTAGCTCTTAGTTCCATGAATAGGTCCGCTGTCAAATGTATTTTCCATTTCATCCGTCCTTGTAAAATTTAATTTCAAAATTTGAAGAGTTTTTCTAATGTTTCAATTTTTTGTATGTAAATTAGTGTTTATCAAAAATTTATGTGTCGTCTTGTAATGATGCAGACAGACTAACAGATTTTGTAGTCTAATTACCTCGAAGAAGAGTTTAAACGCTATCTTTGTACAACATCATTACGTAATAGTTGGTCTTTTACATTTGGTACTGATGTCAGATATCTATATCTGCTTATTTTATTATATGACTTAATTGTTTGTAGTGAAATGGGGTTTCTCTGAAAGAGATAAATGAATAGAAAGTAGACAGTAGCACGTGTGGCATTGGCCCCTATACCATAGTGGATAATTTTGGTTTCGGACGCATTCATTCATTGCGTTCCACGATCCCTGCATAAAACGAAATATCGTGGCATGCGAACGAGTCAAGGTATAGACTTGCAACAGAAAATCAAGGTTTATAAATTTGGCTACACGCTGTATTAACAGTAAACTGTAGCTACAGGCCTTAATACTGTTTCCACTTACTCTGTCTAACTGTACCGTAGACAATTGACAGAAGTACCGTTACTATGAACTAAACTGCTACTTCCAGAATTATGTTACTGTTTATCCTCTGTTCGTAGCTTAATATATACTTGATGAGACTGGTATTTTTCAAAGAAAACAGATTTCTACATCTGCACCAATAGACACCTGTTTGCAGATCATACAGCTTTACAGTGGTCACTACAACTTGTCACATGTGAGTTGACTAAAAAATGTAAGCTACACACTTTTATGGAAGGCCAAGTAACTCTTACCGAATGCTGCACTATACTTCAAAGTGACACAAATACATGACACCGTTTCCCAAACAAAGTCACCAAGTCTCGGTACATGGCGGTTAGAACTTTTGTTAAACGACCGTTTTCCCCGAAACAGACATGTAACGTATGCAGCATCGTAAAGAAAGACAGATTTCATCGGAATATTTAACTGACTCCAAGGAATGTGGTAAACAGCCGTACCAGTGACTGTCGTAACTGACTAATGCTCCCTTACTCCTCAATCTTGATTCAGATTTGCATGACTTGTATAAATGAGAGAATGTTGAAAGCATTCTGAGTGGCGTAAAAAGCACACGGGTCCCCAGGGACAGTGGAGTCGGCTGCCACCCTAGATCCACTTCGCAGAAGGTCTGCAGAGGGAGAGGCGAGGGTCAACAACCACCAGGCATCAGACGTGCTTTTTATGTCCCACACGTGGATGGACCGCTCTGGCGCAAACTCCTGGCGAAAATATTTTACAACCAGAAAGTGGAATGGGAAGGTTCGCTTTTTAACAGAAGGTACTATTGTACCCAAAAGTAGAAAGTTGTCTGTTTCTTCAGAAGGCACCAGATGCCAGTGATAAAAGCCCCAACCCCTACGTCAGATATGCCAAAGTCTTATAATTTTAGTGTTGCTAATGTTTTTCATTTATTTTATCAATAATTTTATCGGATTAAATCAAATTAATTCTGATTCCTGTCTCATTTAGTAGGCATAAGTTCTCCCAGTTTATTTTGGAGGGCTCCCTAATGTTAGTGCAACACTCGCTAGGCTTACCTTGTACTTTTAAAACCAAGCCAACGTGTCCCAATCTAATCAATTCCTTGACGACAGAAATCCGTTCCTTGGTACCGAAGCCATATAATGATGCTGTGTGAACATCCTCATCATTGGAGAATCTCTTCCTCCCATATGTTCTTTCTGCTTCACGAAAAATGGAAACCTCTTGGTGCAAGATATGTACTTCCGATGAGCGTGTGTGTGGCCTCGGTCACAGTGTTGGCATTATTTCACTACGGCTGGATGCTACATTGCGTTTGGTCCATATACCGCCAGAAGTACACAGTAAATTAGTGTGGAATTTAGACGTTTTGCTCACAAGAATGGTACTGTCCTACGTATTTCAACTGTGGAGTATATTTTCATTTGCCACGTCATTCCTCTCGCGCACTCTGATGTACCTGTTATCCGTACTGTGTCTGCAGGAGACCCAGAAATTGTTCTCTCTTCTGAAAATGCGACACCCTTGTCGCATAACTCTCTTAGTGTGGGACCACATGTGTAACTTTGTAAGCCTACTACCCTCATATTCTCAGTATATGATAATATGTCTTCAGAAACATGACCCGAATGTCTACATAAATTTTAGGTCCAATAAATGATTTGTAACACAAATTCAAATAAGAAAGGAACACGTTGAAGGGTATTTACAACTTACATGGGGCAACGGAAAGAATAATCGACATGAATGAAAATTTGTATGAATTCTCTGATCACACTCATTTGTAAGAAGTTCACAATCTGATTTCAAGAACAACGTGTAGATAACCCATCTTAAAGGTATCTTCGTACATCCATAGTTGAAATGGAGGACAGTGAGACGTCAGTTAAAAATGAAGAAATTCCTCCAGCTGTATTTAAGAGGCCGATTTTATTTTGGCAACTAGTTTGAACGTTATAACAACGTCATCTTCAGGCCCTATAAAATATACCACACATACAACAACCAATGTGACATCAGTAATCTGTGAGTTATTATGAAGACAAATATACTATAAACAAATTACATAATCGACGAATTCAATAAAATTAATTATATTTCTGACGTTTTCATTAAATGCAATCATTCTGGAAATTAACAATTTATGTGGTGCCAATAAGAACAAATGAAATTATATACAGGGTGAGTCACCTAACATTACCGCTGGATATATTTCGTAAACCACATCAAATACTGACGAGTCGATTCCACAGGCCGAACGTGAGGAGAGGGGCTAGTGTAATTGGTTAATACAAACAATAAAAAATGCACGGAAGTATGTTTTTTAAAACAAACCTACGTTTTTTTTTAATGGAACCCCGTTAGTTTTGTTAGCACATCTGAACATATAAACAAATACGTAATCAGTGTCGTTTGTTGCATTGTAAAATGTAAACCTAAAGTTGACGCTTGAGTACCACTCCTCCGCTGTTCGATCATGTGTATCGCAGAGCACCGAATTACGTAGGGATCCAAAGGGAAAGGTGATGGACCTTAGGTACAGAAGAGACTGGAACAGCACATTACGTCCACATGCTAACACCTTTTTATTGGTCTTTTTCACTGACGCACATGTACATTACCATGAGGGGTGAGGTACACGTTCGACGGGCGTTTCATAGGACGTGGAGGACGCATAAATTGGCCAGCACGTTCTCCTGATCTTACACCTCTGGACATCTTTCTGTGGGGTACGTTAAAGGAGAATGTGTACCGTGATGTGCCTACAACCCCAGAGGATATGAAACAACGTATTGTGGCAGCCTGCGGCGACATTACACCAGATCTACTGCGGGGTGTATGATATTCATTACGCCAGAGATTGCAATTGTGTGCAGCAAATGATAGCCACCACATTGAACATCTATTGGCTTGACATGTCGGGACGCACTCTATTCCACTCCGTAATTGAAAACGGAAGCCACGTGTGTACGTGTACCTCACCCTACATATGTCTGATTAGCAATGTATATTCTCGTTAGCACTGTTTATTATCCGTAAGCGTAACTGCTGTCACAGGCACTCAAAATGATGTGAATACGAGGCTGTCATAAATAACTTAGTCACATTCTACTTTCATATTTTTGAAGCTTAGCGGACAAAGGTTGTCCCCAGTCTGAAGGCTGATTGGAACATGACAGTGCATTATCTGATCAAAAGTATCTGGATACCCAAATACAAGCAGATATTTCTGTTGCTGACTGAAGACAGCGCAGTGAACAACATTAAATCGGTATTTACATCATCTGCAAACTCATAATTATAGTTATCACAATTAGTATTAGGTTCTAGGAACCGCGCGACTGCTGCGGACGCAGGTTCGAATCCTGCATGAGGCATGGATATGAGTGGTGCCCTTAGGTTAGTTAGGTTTAAGTGGTTCTAAGTTCTACGGGACTGATGACCTCAAATGTTAAGTACCATAGTGCTTAGAGCCATTTGAACCATTTCAGTTGAGGTTTAGGTGATATAAAGAGCGATGCACTGACAGTAGAAAAGACTAGAAATGACTGATTTGGAGTGGTGACTCGCGCTCTGTCCAGCGACAATACGATTGCTGCATTTGGGTTTGTCGGATCCCTGGAGAACTTTAGTTGTCATCATGCGTAGTGCCAACAGTGAAATACAGAGGAGGGATCTTACTGTATGGGGGTGTCTTTCGTGGGTACGTTCTAATCCCATTATTATGGTTAGGAGAATTCTAAATCAGACATTTTACGGTATGGTGTACTCTGTACAGTAGAGGAACTGCCCGAAGACGATGATCGCTTGTAGCAGCAGACCCCAAAGTCCATCATAACTACCTTGGTGTGTTTAGGCTCTTGAGGAAGAATAGGCTGCCATTACTCCACAACAAGTAAGATACGTCACTGAAAGTGCCACCACCAATGTTACAGCCGTCATAAAGACGAAATGTGGACACACTGCATGTTACGTTGTTGTTGTTGTGATCTTCAGTCCAAAAACTGGTTTGATGCCGCTCTCCATCCCACTCTATCCTGTGCAAGCCTCTTCATCTCCGAGTAACTACTGCAACCGACATCCTTCTGAATCTGCTTAGTGTATTCACCTCTTGGACTCTCTCTACGATTTACCCTCCATGCTTCCTTCCAGTACTAAATTAGTGTGATGACAGAATGTGTCCTACCAACTGATCCCTTCTTCTAGTCAGTTTGTACCACATATTTCTCTTTGCAAATGGTTCAAATGGCTCTGAGCACTATGGGACTTAATATCCGAGGTCATCAGTCCCTAGAACGTAGAACTACTTAAACCTAACTAACCTAAGGACATCACACACATCCATGCGTGAGGCAGGATTCGAACCTGCGTCCGTAGCGGTCGCGCGGTTCGAAACTGAAGTGCCTAGAACCGCTCTGCCACGGCGGTAGGCTTTCTCTTTCCTCAGTTATTTTCGGTACCTCCTCATTAGTTACGTGATCTACCCAGGTAATCTTCAGCGTTCTTCTGTAGCACCATATCTCAAAAGCTTCTATTCTCTTCTTGCCTAATCTGCTTCTATACATGGCTACACTCCACACAAATACTTTCAGAAAGGACTTCCTGGGACTTAAATCTCTTCTTCAGAAACGCTTTTCTTCCAATTGCCATCCTACAATTTATATTCACTCTACTTCGACTATCACCAGCTATTTTGCTTTCCAAATAGGAAAACTCATCTACTACTTTAAGTGCCTCATTTCCTAATCTAATGCCCCCAGCATCACCTGATTATTTCGACTACATTCCATTATCCTCGTTTTGCTTTTCGTTCATCTTATATCCTCCTTTCAAGACACTGTCCATTCCATTCGACTGCTCTTCCAACTTCTTTGTTGCCTCTGACAGAATTACAATGTCAAGTTTTTATTTTTTCTCCCTGGACTTAATTTCCACTCCAAATTTTTCTTTTGTTTCCTTTACTGCTTGCTCAATACACAGATTGAATAACATCGAGGATAAGCTACTACCCTGTCTCACTCCATTCTCTACCACTTCTTCCCTTTCGTACCCTCGACTCTTATAACTACCATCTGGTTTCTGTACAAATTGTATAAAGCCTTTCGCTCCCTGTATTTTACTCCTGCCACCTTTAGAACACTGCATCTTAAAATCCAATAATAGCTGTCCGAAACTTGGTATAGTGCATACTACAGCACCTACATGTCGCACCCGCAAGAACCGAAAAATAAGATTCGGTATAATGATAGCGCGGACAGAAGTTTTAAAACAATCATTATTTCAGCGTTCAGTTGCGAATGGAACGTGAAGAAATCCTAATACGTATTACAACGGGGAGAGACCCTAAGACTTAGTACTCTGGAAAGGCAGTGGTTTTCAGAGTATGTGCGTAGATGTAGAATAAAAACCCTTTTTGGTTTCGGAGATACGTGCAAGCAGCTGACTTATCAACTAAAATGTATTACACTTTCATAGAATGTTCACTCTTTACAAACTAAATTCAGTGACGCTCCCATCCACATAAACACTGGCATGCTGACCGACCGCAGATTAATTGGAAAGGCGTCACTGGACAGCTTAATTATAGTGATATATGAGCACAATATCACTCTTCCGGTCAATATCAGCTTCCGAAATCAGAGCCGTTATTTGTCCAGGAAGCTTCTTGTTCTCGAGAGACTTAATAGATCCAGTCGCAGTTCTCCAATTAAAGCAATTCATTTGCTGGTAATAGAAATCGTTCCCTGCTCCTCACTCAGAGAGGCTCAGCTCCAGAGGCGGGTTACGTCGCTCTTTATACATGAAAAGAATTCTTCCGGTGACCTCCAAACTGCTGCCGTCACCACTACATATGAGATAACGAGTGACTGCTACTTCATCGTTGCTATTACAGACAGAGACGCGTTCCTAGACTTATCGTCGGAGTATGAATGTTGCGTAACAGCTAATTTCGTCAACTGCCTAGAAAAACAAGCAGGGCGAGCGAGCGTGATCTGTGCGCCGAGTTCAGCGAGCTGGCTGCAGCAGCGCAGTGGATGGGCGAATGAGTAGCGAAGAATGGGGGGGGGGGGAGGGGGTGTAGGGGGAGAGGTGCTGGTGGGGGCAGACTGCACGACTCGCGTGGGCGGCTCGGCGCCTGCCCCCCATCTCGCAATGTCCGACATCCCTGCCCTCGCCTCTCACTCCCTGCTCCTGTTGCTTTATTTTGTCCCGCTCTCCACGGCTCAAGGAGACGAATGTGTGACGTAGCACCTAGCGCGCTCTCTGTCTTGTGTGACGTCACAGAATGGTCGGCTCAGATCGTTCGGCACGGCAACGCCGCAGCCGCCTCGTTCCCTCCGCTTGCACGCGCTACTCCGACGCTACATGAAGACAACAGCGCAGCGAATGATGGGGCGATATGCGAGCCGCATCCGGGCGGACTAAACAGACTAGCTGTTGTGAGCTTCCACGACACAGAAAAACTGAAACTGTCAAATTCTGCATACACACTTTCATCTGTACTCCACAAGCAACCGTGACGTGATTCCTTATTGATACTATTCGCAGATGATCACAGGAAGAAACAGCTCGGTACAGGGAAAGGGCTGTCATCCTTTTCTCAAACGCTTGCCGCCGTCAGCAGTTCGTGATTGACGGAATATAAGTAACGTATTTCCCTCCATACTGGGCATTCCTACGGCACGTATCATATTTCCTGTAGTTTCCCTTGAAATTATACCACACTTCTATGAGGCCAGAGGAGAGGGAAATTTTATAGGATTACTGCTGGAGGCAAAGATGAAGAAAGAAGAGTTATTATGGATTTATGAACATCGTCTCAAGATTTGACATTCGCCGATATCATGTAACGAAGCATGTTTCAACTTGAACAGAATTGTGATCTGTTGTTGTTGTGGTCTTCAGTCCTGTGACTGGTTGGATGCAGCTATCCATGCTACTCCATCCTGTGAATGCTTCTTCATCTCCCAGCACCTACTATAACACAACCTTCTGAATCTGCTTAGTGTAGTCATCTCTTGGTCTCTCTCTACGATTTTTACCCTCCACTCTGCCCTCCAATACCAAACTGGTGATACCTTGATGCCTCAGAACATGTCCTACCAACCGATCCCTACTTCTAGTCAAGTTGTGCCACAAACTCCTCTTCTCCCCAATTCTATTCATTACCTCCTCATTAGTTATGTGATCTAGCTATCTAATCTTCAGCATTCTTCTGTAGCACCACATTTCGAAAGCTTCTATTCTCTTCTTGTCCAAACTATTTATTATCCATGTTTCACTTCCATACATGGCTACACTTCATACAAATACGTTCAGAATCGACGTCATGACACTTCTACATCTACATCCATACTCCGCAAGCCACCTGACGGTGTGTGGCGGAGGGTACCCTGAGTACCTCTATCGGTTCTCCCTTCTATTCCAGTCTCGTATAGTTCGTGGAAAGAAGGATTGTCGGTATGCTTCTGTGTGGGCTCTAATCTCTCTGATTTTATCCTCATGGTCTCTTCGCGAGATATACGTAGGAGGGAGCAATATATTGCTTGACTCTTCGGTGAAGGTATGTTCTCGAAACTTTAACAAAAGCCCGTACCGAGCTACTGAGCGTCTCTCCTGCAGAGTCTCCCACTGGAGTTTATCTATCATCTCCATAACGCTTTCGCGATTACTAAATGATCCTGTAACGAAGAGCGCTGCCCTCCGTTGGATCTTTTCTATCTCTTCTATCAACCCTATCTGGTGTGGATCCCACACTGCTGAGCAGTATTGAAGCAGTGGGCGAACAAGCGTACTGTAACCTACTTCCTTTGTTTTCGGATTGCATTTCCTTAGGATTCTTCCAATAAATCTCAGTCTGGCATCTGCTTTACCGACGATCAACTTTATATGATCATTCCATTTTAAATCACTCCTAATGCGTACTGCCACATAATTTATGGAATTAACTGCTTCCAGTTGCTGACCTGCTATTTTGTAGCTAAATGATAAGGGATCTATCTTTCTATGTATTCGCAGCACATTACACTTGTCTACATTGAGATTCAATTGCCATTCCGTGCACCATGCGTCAATTCGTTGCAGATCCTCCTGCATTTCAGTACAATTTTCCATTGTTGCAACCTCTCGATACACCACAGCATCATCTGCAAAAAGCCTCAGTGAACTTCCGATGTCATCCACCAGGTCATTTATGTATATTGTGAATAGCAACGGTCCTATGACACTCCCCTGCGGCACACCTGAAATCACTCTTACTTCGGAAGACTTCTCTCCATTGAGAATGACATGCTGCGTTCTGTTATCTAGGAACTCCTCAATCCAATCACACAATTGGTCTGATAGTCCGTATGCTCTTACTTTGTTCATTAAACGACTGTGGGGAACTGTGTCAAACGCCTTGCGGAAGTCAAGAAACACGGCATCTACCTGGGAACCCGTGTCTATGGCCCTCCGAGTCTCGTGGACGAATAACGCGAGCTGGGTTTCACACGACCGTCTTTTTCGAAACCCAT
Organism: Schistocerca gregaria; assembly: GCF_023897955.1. Taxonomy (NCBI): domain Eukaryota; kingdom Metazoa; phylum Arthropoda; class Insecta; order Orthoptera; family Acrididae; genus Schistocerca; species Schistocerca gregaria. The sequence continues at coordinate 316,736,333 of NC_064924.1, read as the reverse complement.
GCTGATTCCTACAGAGTAGATTTCTAGTCTCCAGAAAAGACATTATACTCGAACATAATACGTGTTCCAAAATTCTACAACTGATCGACGTTAGAGATATAGGTCTATAGTTCTGCACATCTGTTCGACGTCCCTTCTTGAAAACGGGGATGACCTGTGCCCTTTTCCAATCCTTTGGAACGCTTCGCTCTTCTAGAGACCTACGGTACACCGCTGCAAGAAGGGGGGCAAGTTCCTTCGCGTACTCTGTGTAAAAATCGAACTGGTATCCCATCAGGACCAGCGGCCTTTCCTCTTTTGAGCGATTTTAATTGTTTCTCTATCCCTCTGTCGTCTATTTCAATATCTACCATTTTGTCAACTGTACGACAATCTAGAGAAGGAAGTACAGTGAAATCTTCCTCTGTGAAACAGCTTTGGAAGAAGACATTTAGTATTTCGGCCTTTAGTCTGTCATCCTCTGTTTCAGTACCATTTTGGTCACAGAGTGTCTGGACATTTTGTTTTGATCCACCTACCGTTTTGACATAGGACCAAAATTTCTTAGGATTTTCTGCCAAGTCAGTACACAGAACTGTACTTTCGAATTCATTGAACGCCTCTCGCATAGCCCTCCTCACACTACATTTCACTTCGCGTAATTTTTGTTTGTGTGCAAGGCTTTGGCTATGTTTATGTTTGCTGTGATGTTCCCTTTGCTTCCACAGCAGTTTTCTAACTCGGTTGTTGTACCACGGTTGCTCTTTTACATCTCTTACAATCTTGCTTGGCACATACTCATCTAACGCATATTGTACGATGGTTTTGAACTTTGTCCACTGACCCTCAACGCTATCTGTACTTGAGACAAAACTTTTATGTTGAGCCATCAGGTACTTTGTAATCTGCTTTTTGTCAATTTTTCTAAACAGAAAAATCTTCCTACCTTTTTTAATATTTCTATTTATGGCTGAAATCATCGGTGCAGTAACCGCTTTATGATCGCTGATGCCCTGTTCTGCATTAACTGATTCAAATAGTTCGGGTCTGTTTGCCATCAGAAGGTCTAATATGTTATCGCCACGAGTCGGTTCACTGTTTAACTGCTCAAGGTAGTTTTCAGATAAAGCACTTAAAAATATTTCACTGGATTCTTTGTCCCTGCCACCCGTTATGAACGTTTGAGTCTCCCAGTCTATATCCGGCAAATTAAAATCTCCACCCAGAACTATAACATGGTGGGGAAATCTACTCGAAATATTTTCCAAATAATTCTTCAGGTGCTCAGCCACAACAGCTGCTGAGCCCGGGGGCCTATAGAGACATCCAATTACCATGTCTAAGCCTGCTTTAACCGTGACCTTCACCCAAATCATTTCACAATTCGGATCTCCGTCAATTTCCTTCGATACTATTGCACTTCTTATCGCTATAAACACGCCTCCCCCTTCACTGTCCAGCCTGTCTCTGCGGTATAAATTCCACTCTGAGTTTAGGATTTCATTACTGTTTACGTCTGGTTTCAGCCAACTTTCTGTCCCTTGTACTATATGGGCGTTGTGACCGTTTATTAATGAGAGCAGTTCTGGGACCTTTCTATAGACGCTGCTGCAGTTTACTATTAGCACTTAAAATTGTTATTCCCTGTTGCATTTTGCCTACTCCTACCTTTCCGCGTCTCAGGAGGCGTCTTGTCGGGCCTAGGGAGAGAATTCTCTAACCTAAAAAACCCCCATGTGCACTCCACACGTACTCCGCTACCCTTGTAGCCGCTTCCCGCGTGTAGTGCACGCCTGACCTATTCAGGGGGACCCTACATTTCTCCACCCGATAGCGGAGGTCGAGAAATTTGCACCGCAGCTGTTCGCAGAATCGTCTGATCCTCTGGTTTAAGCCTTCCACTCGGCTCCAAATCAGAGGAACGCGATCGGTTGTGGGAACGATACTACAAATAGTTAGCTCTGATTCCACCCCGCGAGCGAGGCTTTCCGCCTTCACCAACTCCGCCAACCGCCTGTACGAACTGAGGATGACCTCTGAACACAGACGGCAGGAGTCATTGGTTCCGACATGAGCAACAATTTGCAGTCGGGTGCACCCAGTGCTCTCTGTCGCCGCCGGTAGGGCCTCCTCCACATCTCGGATGAGACCCCCGGCAAGCACACAGAGTGAACACTGGCCTTCGTCCCCGACCTTTCAGCTATGTCCCTAAGGGGCTCCATCACCCGCCTAACGTTGGAGCTCCTAATAACTAATAAACCCCTCCCCCCGTGTGCCTGCTCGGACCTTGCTGAAGGGGCAGCCACATGTCCACTCACAGGCACAGCGGGCGATGCCACACGGCCAGCCTCCACATTGACCCTCCGCCTCGTGCGCCGCGAACGCCGCTGAACCCGCCACTCCCCTTGGGGAGAGGGTGGCCCAACCGCGCCCGGTACCCGCGAAGATGTCTCGACAGCAGGGACAGTGGGTGAAGCATCTAACACCTGGGGTGTACCTTGCGACGCACCAGACTCCCCACTGCCGCTACACTCCGAGGCAGCAGCCTGAAGACGGCTGACCGCGGATATCAACACGTTAAGTCTATACACGATGTTATCAAATTTCTTTTCTTCAGAAACGCCTTCCTTGCCATTGCCAGTCTACATTTTATATCCTCTCTACTTCGACCATCATCAGTTATTTTGCTCCCCAAATACCAAAACTCCTTTACTACTTTAAGTGTCTCATTTCGCAATCTAATTCCCTCAGCATCACCCGACTTAATTCGGCTAAATTCCATTATCCTCGTTTTGCTTTTGTTGATGTTCATCTTATATCCTCCTTCTAGACACTGTCCATTCCGTTCAACTGCTTTTCCAATTCCTTTGCTGTCTCTGACAGAATTACAATGTCATCGGCGAACCTCAAAGTTTTTATTTCTTCTCCATGAATTTTAATACCTATTCCAAATTTTTCTTTTGTTTCCTTTACTGCTTGCTCAATATACAGATTGAATAACGTTGGGGAGAGTCTAAACCCTGTCTCACTCCCTTCCCAACCACTACTTCCCTTTCATGTTCCTAGACTCATTCAACTGCCAAATTGCTTTTAATGATAAGAGTTAAATTCTTCACGATTCGATACAAATGGTTAAAACATTGTAGTACAGATAACCTGTGAGTGACTCACCACATCTGATTATTTTTTCTCTCTACTCTTAGGGCACTTTTTTATTCTTGAAGAGTATTGGCTGATTTTTTTCATCTGTTTACTTGTATTTTGTGCACCTTCGCAGCAAAGATGCTACAAGAAAAGAGCTAACGCATAAAAGATATGCAGATGTAATAAGGCATGAAATGTAATCATAACAGTATAGTTTTTTTATCTCTTGCACAGCTTCTTAAATATTGGGGCAAGTAATTTTAGACGCGTACACTAGGGGCATAAAGTATGCACAACAAACAATGTTTGTTGTACATCTTCGCAGAAAAATCCGAACATAAATACAGCGTTAAATACTTACGTGTTAGTTGCGCTGTAGTCGAGATAAACGTCAGCTGTCAAGCAAGGATGTTGTGATTGTTTCATGCTTGCGTGATAAGTTATACATTACAAAAGATACTGTTCATTTATAATCTACCCATCCTGCCTTCAGCATTAATCTGTAGCACCATATTTCAAAAGCTTTTATTTTCTTCTTGTCTAATCCATGTATCGTCTAAGTTTTCCTTCTGTACAAGGCTACATTCCAGAAAAATAACTTAAGTAAAGACTTCCTAACACTTAATCTATATTTGATGTTAACAAAGCTCTGTTCTTCAAAAACGTTTATCTTGCCATTAACAGTCTACATTTTATCTCCTTTCTATCAGTTATTCTGCTGCCCACATAGCAAAACTCATCTACTGCTTTTAGTGTCTCGTTTGCTAGTATGATTCCTTCACTAATTCCCGATTTAATTTGACTACATTTCATTACTCTTGTTTACTTTTATTAATTTTCATCTTTTATCTTCTATTCAAGACCCTGTCCATTACAGTTATCTGCTCTTCCATGTTCTTTGCTGTCTCTGACAAAATTGCAGTATCATCGGAAAACCTCAATGTTGTTGAACCATTTGAACTTTTTCAAACGTTGTACGTGAATGTCTAGGTCTTACAGAAGTTCTTGATTTTAATACGCTTTGTACGAAAAAAATATTGGTGAGAGTGTGGTAGGATCCAGAGATCATGGTGCCACACAGAAGTCGGCAACGCGGATCGATACCACAGACATCAGCGATGGTTCGCTGCAATTCCCAACAACCAATGGCAGACATTCCAGAAGACCACGCCTCCGTCTCGGCACAGCAGCGCCCCACGCTGAGGTCAATGTAGTGTAGATCGTGCAAGAGCTCTGTCTCAGTTTGTGACCTCATTTGAAGGAGTCAATATCCTAGTATAGGGTCAACGAGTTCCTGGTGAAATTGTAATTCGGTAAATGTTGAACATTGTACATCAAGAGAACAGTTTGGTAATTAGTGTATCAAGTGATGCTTTGCTGGTCAATGACAGTTGTTAATTATCCAAGGAGTGTGTCAAAATTAAGTAAATCTCTTGTTCAGCTATGTAATAAAGTAAACTAATCTTTCATGAGTTAAGTCCTATGCACCACCTCATCGAGCAATCAAAGAACCTACAGTTATGGACAGATGAATGTAGTTTCGTCTGGTCACAATCTGACCCGCCTAGAGGCACGGGGCATCCAGAAGAATTCGCCATTCATCTCTGGTCATTTCCGTCAATTTCGACCAGGCCTTACCAAATTTTCCTCGCTTCCCCTTTCACAGTGCTCCTTCATCTATCACTGGGCCTGCCTCTCTTCCTTGTTGCACTAGAATTCCATTCCAATGCCCTCTTTTCGATCCCTTCGTAATGGTTTCCCAATGTGTGCCCCGTACATCTCCTCTTTCTCTCAAGTATCCGTCTTCTACCATATCCGCTTTGTGTTCCTCCATAGCTACTCATTTTTCTTTCTGGGCGCCTGATGTACCACGGACGTTTATGAAGCTCTATGTAAGTGTGACGTAATAATCTCCTATCACTGGCATATGGGCCTAGAAGGACAGCCTTCACATTTGCATTAAAAACACGAATTATTGTTTGGTATGTGATGTTTCTCATTCGTCATATTGGATAGAATTGTATGAAGGCATCATCTGCTTGCTTTGTGCGCTTCTCCACATTTTCTCTAGTTCCACCATTTTCTGTCACCACACTACCCAGATACAAAGTGAGTTGACAGTCTCATTCTGTTGCTCCACTACACATAGGAGCTTTTCCCTGCTCCCAGAATTTATTCCCATTTACTTTGCTTCGCCCATATTTATTTTGAGGCCAGTGATCTCTTCTTCTGGTAAGAAGGCGGAGGTGTAATCTCGTAACGAGATGTACGTGAATGCCACCGGCCTACAGCAATTAGTTCAACGTGATTGTGACAGATGACGAGCCAAAATATTATGACCGCTGCACACTGCGACATTTACACTAAGATGGAGAAATTTTATTTTGAAGTTTGCAGACGAGAAACTGCCATCCTGCTCACCACAACTGAGAAGCCACGGTGCTATCCACTGTGTGCAACATCGACGTAGTAGTCATACCTCGTCTATAATCTGTTAAGACTGTACTACGAATGTCATTATTTGATACTTAGTGTGCAAACTGTACCAGAAAGACCTTCGTTTGATTCATCATCACTGTGCTGTAGTATTGAAACGGTATACTTCCGTAGCAAACAATTTATAGCACTAAAGACATCAAATACAGGAAGTGTTTGCCTATCGATTGTCTAAGCATTCATAGTGGTTTCTGTTGGTTCTATATCGTGTCTCCCTACCACTTTCGCGCAACGACGCTCTGAGCGTGTTTTTTAGGGAATTGACTAGTTTGAACCTGGGACCTGTTGCTGGTAAGGAGACGCCAGACCACACATGACATGTAGAATTCAGAAGAGTTCAGTGAGACTAGCGATGATATAACCAAATACTTAATGATCTCAGAGTCCGCTCCACTGCAGTCCCTGTAAAAGAATCTTAATACTAACTAAATTTAGTGGAAGGGGTTGAAGGTTTACCTATTTTTAGTTAGCTGGTAAAATAACGTCGAAAAAGCAGTTAAGTTTACCATTGGAAATTTTATTCTACTCACAAAACATTGTTTATAAATTGCACTATTGATAAAAGGAAGTGTTTTAATACAGGATGGTAAAAACCAACTACGTTCAACAAAAATGTGAACAAATATTCCCTGAATGGGTTTCCAAGTTCTACAATAGATCGAAGGATGACCTATGCCATGTCACATCTATAATCTAGGTTTAAATTAAGTTTCACAAAAGAGAAAAACTATCAAAATGGTCTACAGTGACCCTCAATTATCTTTAATTACTTATCTAACTTGTCGTAAATTACAGTGGCTGATGTGGCTTCTCAATAACTATACAACAGAAAAATCATCGCATTTCAGATTTTTACTTCAAGTGGCAAATGTGAACACCATGAGCTTTAATGGACGATCGACACTAGTATTACGCAAAAAGGAGGTGTAACAGATGAGACTTCTGCAATTCTGAGTGAAGCCTTATGCGCTCAAAACTGCGGCATCGAGTGCGTTCATTACCTTGTCGGTGTCTAAGCAGCGGCCGGCGCAGCACAGCTCCGCTCACCTCGCCATCTCGGAAGCAACTCTCTTCACTTCTCCTTACTACTATTTACCGAAGCTAGTTTAAAAAAAACTATCGGGCTAAGTTTTCATCTGATCAATCAGGGTCTCAATGTTAACCTTAAGCTCCGCCTACAAAAATTCTGTCTAACCAATGAGAAACGTTATACTCTTCGTGGTGGGGCAATGTTTTTAAAGTTTGCAACGTAGCAGACACGCGAAAAAGTCTCACGCTAAAACCTGCAGCTGGTGTGGTCCTTTTAGTGTTATCGTAAGATCTATACTGTTCTTCTGGAGGGCACTATCTTTTAACATGGGCTGCGGGGGTGGGCCTAATGTAACAGAGACGCAAAAAAGTCTCACGCTAAAACCTGCGGGTGGTAGTGACTCTTTTTATGTTATCGTAAGATCTGTACTGTTTTTCTGGAGGGCTCTAGCTTTTAACATGGGCTGGGGGGTCGTCCTTGACGTAACAGAGACGCGAAAAAGTCTCACGCTAAAATGTGCGGGTGGTAGTCTTAGAGGTAGGCTGGCGACGTGGGTGTCCAGTCCGTCCCATATCGCAGGTCTTTCTAGTTTAACACGGTTCTGCTCTCGGCTTCTGTTCTCGTTTCTCCCCTTGGAACTGCGTCTGTCTCACGGTGGGAAGGTACGACATGCATTTAGGCATTCTTGTGTTAGTCTGTGGTATTCCATTTGCTCGCTCGTTACTCGTATTACTTTGGTTAATTTAATGTCACGATTTATTCGGAGCTATGTGACATACTACTGGATTTCCTTATCATGTCAGGGTTTTCATGGAAGGTGTTGGATTTGCCTGACACCTTACAATTGGTAGTTTCCTGTCATTTTATTGTAACAAATCGTAGCTAAAAAGAGAGAGATCCTCTATTTGCTGATGCTTTGAAACGGCTTATATTCAAACCACACTCTCTTTGATCCATCAAATACAATGTTGAACGCCGTAGAATATGGTGGCTCCTGTCTTCGCCTTGTAACGTAAAGCGATGTCGCACATCAATGGCCATGTTTCTCTCCAAGAGGCACAAATCTAACATGTCAGGTCTTTTATTGTAGTGGAAAGTAGAATTCCACGATGTTACGTCAGCAGCTCCTCTTCCACGTGCGGTTTCACGTGATGCGACATGGCCGCTTTCGGAGTAGGTTGTTGAACACGGGGCTCCGCAGAAGACGAGTCAAATGTGTTTCCACGTTGTCCCAGCGATATAGTCAGTTACGACTGCAGTGGCCACGGGATCATGGGGACCGGGCCGTGGGTCGGTAGAAACACCTCGCCCTATGAGATAAATCACGTTTCTCAGTACATCGCGGCCACGGTCGTGTCTGAATGGCCATCACCCAGGCGAACGGACGCTGGCGGGTTGGAGCAGTGCCATGGGGGACATTCGCCTGGGCTTCCGATAGGCCTGTGGTGGTAATTAAACTCACCATCACCGATAACCACTTGGACATTATTGTGGACCAGCTGCGTCCCTCCGTTCTCGGTATCTTCCCCAGCGGCGATAGCATCTCCTCGCAGGGTAACTGTTCGTATAACAAGTCGACAATTGTGCTACAGCGGTTTGAGGTGCATGATAGTGATAGCACTATGTTGTCTTGCCCATTGAATTCGTATGACCTGAAGTCGATGGAATACATGTGGTATGCTATCGGTTGTCAGTTCCGCTCCCCAAAACAACAGATCCATAATTTAAGGGATTTGTGTGACCTGTATGTAGAAATGCAGCGCCTCACGCCGCCAATTTTTTTTTTTTTTTTGAACTGTCAAAAATATGTTTGTGAAACCTTATGGGACTTAACTGCTAAGGTCATCAGTCCCTAAGCTTACACACTACTTAACCTAAAGTATCCTAAGGACAAGGGACCAGCCGCACAATCCATGACTGCAGCGCCCGAGACCGCTCGGCTAATCCCGCGCGGCATTTGAATTGTCGAAGACTGACTAAGACTGAAGACTTTCCAAAGGTTGCGACTGAGACTAGGTCGTGTATGTGCCGATGCTCCCCCCCCCCCCCCCCTCTATACAGTGGCGAGTATCAATGTACGATATCACAAGGTATGGGGCAGTCGGAATATAATGGAAGTAGCAGTGATAATATAAATCATTAATGACCAAACAAGATTCATAGTGGAAGTTCTTGAGAGAGGTCCTCTGCACTGCTGGGAACTAAAAGAATAGGAAAAGTGCCGTCTTTTTTATCCTATAGAACCAACTTTTTACTGTTGAAACGAAGTTCGTTAAAAAGTCTTTTTTCTATTTACGTTCTCCTTTATACACTCTGTGGAATTTTTCTTTGGCCATGTGTTCTGGAACGCAAATGCAATGTAAGACAAAGGGACACGCCAAGAAGGAATTATTCGAATGGGACAGAAGTCACTAGATGTGATGTACAACTGCATACAAACCAATTATTACAATTTCAACATATAATTACAATTTCAAAAAGACGGCTAGTTTATTCAGGAGAAAGAACTCCACAAACTGAGTAAGTCAATAACTCGTTGATGTGGTCCTTATGTAACCAGCTATTCGTTGGACGTCTTCATGAAGAATATCATGCCAAATTCTGTCCTATTGGCGCGTTAGATTGTTCAAATCCCGAGGTGATTGGAGGGTCTCGCCCAAAATGCTCCAGACATTCTCAGTTGGGGACAGAACAGAACAAGGTATAAAAGAGCAATGCATTGGTGAAGCTGTCATTTGTACTCAGGTGATACATGTGAAGAGCTTTCAGACGTCATTATGGCCTCACGAAAGGAACATTCGATTTCGGAAATTGTTAGGAAATTCAATGTTCCGAAATCCACTGTGTCAACTGTTTGCAGAGAATAACAAATTTCAGGCACTGCCGCTCACCGAGGACAATGCAGAGTCCGACGGTCTCCACTTAACGACCGATAGTAGCCGCGTTTGCGTAGAGTTGTCAGTGCTAACAGACAAACAACACTGCGTGAAGTAACCGCAGAAATTAATGTGTGACGTGCGATGAATGAGTCTATTAAGACAGTGTGGCGAAAATTAGCGTTAATGAGCAATGTCAGCAGACGACCGACGCGGATGCCTTTGTTAACTGCACGACGTTGCGTGACGACTCGAGAACCGTGGCCTGGACAAATGAGTCCTGATTTCAGTTGGTAAGAGATGACTGTGAGGTTCGATTGTGGCACAGACTGCACAAAGCCATGGGCCCAAGTTGTTAACAAGCCACTGTGCAAACTCGTGTGGCTCTGTGCAAGCTCCTTAATGGTGTGGGCTTCGTTTACTGCGTCCTCTGGTCCAGCTGAACCAATCATTGACTAGAATTGGTTATAGAATGAGATTATCACTCTGCAGCGGAGTGAGCGCTGATATGAAACTTCCTGGCAGATTAAAACTGTGTGCCCAACCGAGACTCGAAATCGGGACCTTTGCCTTTCGTGGGCAAGTGCACTACCATCGAAGCTACCGAAGCACGACTCACGCCCGGTACTCACAGCTTTACTTCCGCCAGTATCTCGTCTCCTACCTTCCAAACTTTACAGAAGCTCTCCTGCGAACCTTGCAGAAAGAAAGGATACTGCGGAGACGGCTTAGCCACAGCCTGGGGGATGTTTCCAGAATGAGATTTTCACTCTGCAGCGGAGTGTGCGCTGATATGAATGTTCGGTTACTTGGAATCCATTTGCAGCCAGACAACGATGGGACTTTTATGGTTGACAATGCGCCATGTCACTCAGGCCACAGTTGTTCGCTATTGGTGTAAAGAATAAACATTCTTGACAATTCGAGCGGATAATTTGGACGCCCAGATCCCCGACATGAATCTCATCGAATATTTATGGGACATAATAGAGACGTCGGTTTGTGCAGGAACACATGCACTGGCAACACTTCAGCAATTATGGACTGTTATAGAGGCAGCATGGCTCATTATTTCTTCAGGAGACTTCGACCGACTTGTTGAGTCCCAGATTACGTGATCTGGGGTTGAGTCTACGCTACGTGGAGCTGCTGCACTATGCCGGGCAGAAGGTTTCCGACACAATAATGAGAGGTATCCCATAACTTTTGTCGCCACAGTGCATATAGAAAAATCTTCACTCCAGATGTTCCCAGATGGCTCTGAGCACTTAACATCTAAGGTCATCAGTCCCCTAGAACTTAGAACTACTTAACCCTAACCAACCTAAGGACATCACACACATCCATGCCCGAGGCAGGATTCGAACCTGCGACCGTTGCGGTAGCGCGGTTCCAGACTGAAGCTCCTAGAACCGCTCGGCCACAGCGGCCGGCCTGAGCAGTTGGCTTAATTCTGTTTCCACCCAGATGAATGGTGAAAAAGTCCTCACTGAAAGACGAATAATCTCTTTTCATTGGGTATTAGTTACAGAGGTATCAGGATCAACTTCGGTTTTCCAAATGGATCTATAGTAATTTCTACTGCTAGTTTCGTAGTTCTAAAAGAGAGAAATTTAACGGCGTGTCAGTCTTCAAAATCCGATAAACAGATTCACCGAAATTACAGTATTTAGGATTCATGTGTTTGAATATGAAAACGACTGCTGCCTTACCAGGTAATTCAAACAGCTACACGTAACCTCGCATCTGCGTGTCGGGTGTTCCAGCTTTACGCAACTAAGAAAGTCTATGTACAAAACAGGATACCTGAGAGAAGTTTAATTTTTAATTGATATAGCTACATGTGGTTGGAACAATGTAAAGATCGTGGAATTTAACGACGATTCAACAGCTAATTACAGTAACATTTCTACTTTTGCTTCTGCACGGCTCTTGAATGGATCTGTAAAACAGGGAATTACGGAATAAGATTGTTGAATAATAAATTCGCGTCATGAGTGTAGTGTCAAGATACATTGCGAAATTACATCAACAGTGGCAAAAAGGAATTACAAAAAGGTATGGTCATAAACATTCCTTAAAATTCCATATGTCGCCGATTATTGACATCGCTCTCCATGTTTGCAGTAAATGTTGAAGAAGACTAGCACCACAAATTTGGGTGTTTTTATGATCGAACCGAACTGATAGCCAAAACTACGTCTCGCTTGAAACTTGACTGTGGTTATCCGAAATTAATTCTTTGACTCTTTATATCCAAGTCCTGTTCTTTTACATGTCAAAGGTCGACAATTAGCTTTAAATGTTCAGAAATGTAAAATTATGCTCTTCAGAAAACGAAAACCTTAGTGTCCTGTGACTGCAATATCAATGAGTCACAAATGGAATCAGTCAACTCACACATTACATAGGAGTAGGGATATGAAGTGAAATAATCAGAGAGGTTCAGTCGTAGGTAAATCAGGTGATAGGCTTCGGTTCATTGGTAGGATCCTGGGAAAGTTCAGAGTCCCTGCAATTAAGACTGATTGTGAAACATTGCTACAAGCCGTCCTAGAATATTCCTGAAGTTTATGGGACCCATAGCAGATAGGACAATAAGGAATATTTAACTTCTACATTCGTTTGAAAGGGCACTACGAACGGTCACAGATTTGTTGGACCCACGGGAAGGGATCACTGAGATGCTGAATAACCTGTACAGGCAGTCGCTTGAACGTAGATGCCAACAATTCTGCGAAAGCCTGCTTACAAGAACGAAAACGTACAATGGACAGTGTAGTGTGAAACTGTTAACTGCATTTTCAGCTTTTATTGTGTAACACATCACATATATTGAATTTTTTAAATTAACTTATCTTTTAATTTTTATTTAATTGTGGAGGAATCTCTTTTACATCGTTTAAAGCACTTGTCTACGCCTTATGCACAAGTCATTTGGCTATACGAAATTTTTCTTCAACATATTCTTACTTTTTATTCTACTTTTTCACCACTGTTGACGACTACACCTTGCATCGCCATATATGTGTGGGTTCATAATATTTTGTTGTTATTTGCACAGTATTTGATGGTAATGTTTTTAATATCATAGTATGTAATTTCATTTTTCCTGTTCCATTATGGACCTGAAGGTGATCTACGGCGCCGATTGAAACCGGTAATCGGAAATAAAAAAGTTGTGACCTAGGTGGTGCTGGTTTATTTATTATTTGAAGAAAAGGTGTTAGATGAGCAATCTAGGAATAAACAGGAAGGGCAAATAAAAGTGTCCCAGATAACAGAGTTCCTGGTACATAGAAACAAAACAGAGGAAAGGAAATAAAGTATCAACCTGATTTTAGCAGATTTTTGAAAGTGACTCCCACTCATATCTTGCCACTTTATGACCTGGTCAGCAAGTCGCTGAAGGCGAGTGCTGGACTGCTGGATGTGTTTCAGTCTCATCCGAAATGTTCTGCTTCAGATTATGAGGGTTGTTGCGATACGATTTAGACCTGAGTGCTACCTATACAAAGTGGCCGCACACTGATACATCAGGTCGCCTGGGTGGCCAGCGAGGGCTAACAACTATGTCAGACGTGTAGGTTGTGTAAATGTGCCCCAGGATCGGCCGGCTGTATGGGCAGTTGCTCCATCGTGTTGGCAGTAACTGTAAGTCTTTTCCTCCTCCGTTAATGCTGCCACAAATGGTTTGGCCCACTTTTCTTTGCGCCACCCGTTACTACGAGCCGCACACATCGCAACTGCAGGAACGTCGAAGACTAGATTGCACTGATTATACAGCGCATTTGTATTTATGCAGTCAATTCTTTTCGCGAGTCCGCCTCGGTAGCTGCGCGGTCACCGAGGTGGAATACTAGCCAAAGGGGCCCGCATTCGACTCCAGGCAGAGTCGGAAATTTTCTCAGCACGGGGACTGGGTGTTGTGTTGTTCTTACGTTCGTGTTGTCATAATTGACTTTTCCCTATTGACATGGCTATATAGGCTAATAAATTACAGAAAAAGTTCTTCCCACGTTCTATACGTGAATGATACAGGAGAAAACATTAATATTTCGTACAATGGGAAGTACCCTCTGCCATCCATCGCACTGTGTTTTGTGAGTGTATGAATGTAGAGTAGGACCGGAGAATATAGCAATCCAGAGCGCACAAAAAATTTTGAAATTAAAAGGAAAATAATACCGTAATGTGTGTGTGTGTGTGTGTGTGTGTGTGTGTGTGTGTGTGTGCGAGAGGTGGAGAGAGAGGGGGAACTGAGGCGATGGTGGGGGAAATCAAAGAGTGCGCACATGCAGCACGGAAGTAATAAAGCTTTTTTCCCCGGCTGGCTTTGCTTGCTTTTTCGCGGAGTAAAATTACAGCGCCGGGCGGCCCGGCGTCCGTGTCATTGGCCCATAAAAGAGGGGCGGCAAAAACTGAGTGTCAAAGCAGTGGCGCCGGTTTCCGCCATGTGCGAGCCGTGGGCAGCACGTACGCGACGCTGCGCCGCCGCCCACCGTCGCCCAGCAACGAAATCATGCAGACATCGAATCCCTACCAGCATTGTTCTGCAAACACCGCGTGTCAAAAGAAAGCGAGCGAATATTTTTACAACTGGTTGTTATTGTTGTTGTTGTTGTTGTGGTCTTCAGTCGTGATACTGGTTTGATGCAGCTCTCCATGCTACTCCATCCTGCGCAATCTTCTTCATCTGCCAGTACTTACTGCAACCTACATCCTTCTGAATCTGCATAGTGTATTCATCTCTTGGTCTCCCTCTACTATTTTTACCCTCCACGCTGCCCACCAATGCTAAATTTGTGATCCCTTGATGCCTCAGAACATCTGCCACGCGGGATTAGCCAAGCAGTCTCAGGCGCTGCAGTCATGGACTGTGCGGCTGGTACCGGCGGAGGTTCGAGTTCTTCCTCGGGCATGGGTGTGTGTGTTTGTCGTGACCGTACAGGTAACAGGACCGGAAGCACCTGTCTCTTCGAAAAAAATGGACTTATGATAAATGACGCCGTAAACCCGCGGCACACAGTGACCTTTTCAGGATGAAGTGGTACTTGCTGATTTGCGTGTGGATTTTCCGTTGCCCATATTCGACAATTCTGCGTATTGACGTACCCTGTCAGATGGAAGAGCGCTTCGTCTGCCCACATACTCTTTCATGGCCAATAATTGTCCATCATGCGAACAAGAAATTCTAAAGCAGTGGTCACTCTTGCTGGCAGGTGAAGAGGAAATAACTCTTGCACATGGGTAATTTTGAGTGGATAGCAAAGAAGGATGTTTCGTAGGATTTTACGCACCGTATATTCAATGTTCCGGCAATTCTCGGTGCACTACACTTTGGCACACCACCACTCGTCTCCTCCTACATTGCTGTGGCCACTGCTTCCACTGACGTCGAATCGATTCGATTCCTCCCTCTACAAGGTTGTGCACCAAAAGAACCCGTCTTTTCGAATTTCCGAATCATTTTCTCCAGACCCAGGGCAGTCATCGAACCAACGCAGTTTTTTTGCAAACCCTTCAGTGTCCGGAACTTCTGCAGAGCAACGTGTGCGCAGTCATCATTCTTGTAATACAGCTTTACAAGCAGAGCGCGATCCTGCCTTGAGACAGTCATGGCGAATGTCACAGACGCGAAAGGAGGAAAAGCCGTGCACCCGGCGTTTTTAAACAAACTTCAGCGGGTCGTGCGCATGATAGGTGTTTTCATTTACGTATTTTGACATATATAGCGCCATCTATTGCTACATTTTGTAACTATTTAGTTTTCTTCTGCCGTACGTTTTCCCCATTGCAATTTGACGCCATCTGACCAGTGGTGTTATTTCTAAGATGTTTTGAAAGTGTAACTTTAATTATAATCATCCTTTATGACAGAGAGTAACGCCATGCTGATTCTGTCATCATCTCGGAACTATTTCTCTGCTATCTGCAGTACACAGTAGTCCGCCCTCGGTAGCTGAGTGGTCAGCGCGACAGAATTTCAATCCTAAGGGGCCGGCACGTTAGCTCAGCGTGTTCGGTCAGAGAGCCGGTTGGCCTCTGTAATAAAAAAAACTGAGTGGAAGGATCAACAAACGAACTTGAACGGGTGTCATGTGACATCCGCAACGACCAAACACAACGATCAACAACGAAAAAAAAAGGGCCCGGATTCGATTACCGGCCGGGTCGGATCTTTTCTCCGTTCAGGGATTGGGTGTTGTGTTGTTCTAATCATCATCATTTCATACCCATCGACGCGCAAGTCGCCGAAGTTACGTCAAATCGAAAGACTTGCTCCCGGCGAACGGTCTTCCCAACGGGAGGCCATAGCCACACGACATTTATTTAGTACACAGTGCTGTAAAATGTGTTACTGCCTTTGACACTTAGCGTTTTCTTAAACACTATAAGGGGACAATATCCTAATCACAAAATACACGCCCCAGACCGTAACACAAATGGCACTACACATGACTGGCAAGTAGCGCTCTCCGGGCATTCGCCAAACTGGAACCTATAATGGGATTACCTCTGGGTGCAGTGTGAGTCATCACAGGTTTCCAGTTGTCTGGTGGCGTCGCTCTTTGTACCACTTCAAGTGTGACTTACGAAGAACTGTTTCATCAATGCAGCCCCTTCTTTTTAACTTCACATGCACAATCATTCGTTGGTTGGGTTAATGGTAGCCCCTTGAAACTCCTCTGATTTCATGCATTTTTTTAAAAAAATAATTATCCATACTCGACGGCATCTGTCTGTCAGTACATGCGGTCTGCCTTGGGCTGGTTTAGTTGTAGTTGTTACTTCGCGTTTCCAATTTACAGTCACTTGACTGACAGTAGCTTTAGAAGTGTCGACATGTCTCTGATGGATCTGTTACTCACGTGATATCCAAAGTCGAGTCCATGTTCTAAGTCACTGAGCTCTGCCGGTAGATCCATTCAGCTATTACTGCTTCTCTGCTGGCAACACTGTACTCCCGGCCTCATTTTACACAGACTGGTGTGCCTCTCGTGACAACTATTGGTCACATGCGCTTTGCGAAGGAGTTTCCGGATACTTTTCATCAGATAGTGTACGAAAATAGTCCCTTTCCATTATTTTATTTTATTTTTAACAAAATGGATACTGTCCAGAAGTTGTATTTAATTTCTCTTTCCGGACAGATCTGAATCTGGTCACTCCTTACCGAAATCGATAGTCTCACCACCATTTATTTGTGAACATTGACTGGAAATAAAGCAAGAATTTTCTGTCATGAAATTTCTCGAGATATATGATAATCGTAGGACGAGAAACATCTTACACAGATACCAATACAAGTGCGCAGAGCGCCTCTGTTACACTTTCGTACCGTTATGCTGATGACCCTAGCAACACGTTTCTGAATTCATTCGACTTCTTTAATGGTGTCTGCTTGATAAGCCTAGAAACGCTGTAGCTGTACTCTGAAATTTGTCACACTAGTGCGTTTTATGCAATTTCCTTTGCACATGGACGACAGTTTCCAAGAACTCTGATCATGATTGGTCTGTGGGAGGCTCACTTGCGCGATTCTCAGCGTCCGTACGAATTCCCAAACTTCGCTCAGTCCAATCTCGCCACTTTCATGAATGATGATGAAATGATGAGGACAACACAAACACTCTGTCATCTCGAGGCAGGTTTTTACCCCGCCGGGAATCGAACCCGAGACCCCGAGCTCGGGAAGCGAGAACACGAGCGGGAGACCACGAGCTATGGACTCCAAGAACTCTGTTATTCACCTTCCCTTGTACTAATTATACATCTTCGTCCCATTTCGTATCGGCTTATAAAAGCATTACTAAATACAAGACGGAAAAAAATTAAACTGGTCCAAAAAATATTTAATGCGACTTAAGACAGACAACCCAGCTTATAATTATCATCCTCGCAGGGTGTAGACAAGGTAAATTGGATTGCCTATCTTAAGAACCTTCAGGGGCAAGGTTGAGAGGCGTTCGATACAGTTCCGCACTGTTGCCTGATAAAAAGTAAGAGCCTACGGAATATCAGACCAGCTGTGTGGCTGGATTGAATAGCTTTTAGCAAACAGAACACAGCATGTTGTTCTCAATGGAGAGACGTCTACAGATGTTAAAGTAACCACTGGCGAGCCACAGGGGAATGTTAGAGGACCATTGCTTTTCACAATATATATCAATGACCTAGTAGATAGTGTCGGAAGTTCCATGCAGCTTTTCGCGGATGATGCTGCAGTATACAGAGAAGCTGCAGCATTAGAAAATTGCAGCGAAATGGAGGAAGATCTGCAGCGGACAGGCACATGGTGCAGGGAGTGGCAACTGAGCCTTAACATAGACAAATGTAATTGTATTGCGAATACATAGAAAGGAGGATCCTTTATTGCATGATTATATGATAGCGGAACAAACACTGGTAGCAGTTACTTCTGTAAAATATCTGGGAGTATGCGTACGGAACGATTTGAAGTGGTATGATCATATAAAATTAATTGTTTGTAAGGCGGGTGCCAGGTTGAGATTCACTGGGAGAGTCTTTAGAAAATGTAGTCCACCAACAAAGGAGATGGGTTACAAAAAACTCGTTCGACCTGTACTTCAGTATTGCTCTTCAGTGTGGGATCCGTACTAGGTCGGGTTGACGGAGGAGATAGAGAAGATCCAAAGAAGAGCGGCGCGTTTCCTCACAGGGTTATTTGGTAAGCGTGATAGCGTTACGGAGATGTTTAGCAAACTCAAGTGGCAGACTCTGCAAGAGAGGCGCTCTGCATCGCGGTGTAACTTGCTGTCCAGGTTTCGAGAGGGTGCCTTTCTGGATGAGGTATCGAATGTATTGCTTCCCCCTACAACACCTCCCGAGGACATCACAAATGTAAAATTAGAGATTCGAGCGCGCACGGAGGCTTTCCGGCAGTCGTTCTTCCCGCGAACCATACGAAACTGGAACAGGAAAGGGAGGTAATGACAGTGGCACGTAGAGCGCCCTTCGCCACACACCGTTGGGTGGCTTGCGGAGTATAAATGTAGATGTAGAGAGCTTTCCCTTACGGACAGTGGTACGTTAACGCTCTCTGTCCTTGTCTACGTGTGGTGGAACGGGAGACGGCGCGTCGCCGCCCTGCCTGCCTGCCTGTGTGTGTGTGTGTGTGTGTGCTCCGCCTTGGGCGGTACGGCGCCGGCGGAGCGCGTCGCCGCGCCCCCGTGTCCTTGCGCAGGGACACCGGAACTCACTCAGCGGGACGACACACCGCGCCCACTTAGCAGCGGCGCTTCTTCTACCCACCAAGGCCGCCGCCGCCGCCGTGTCGCCGACCCCACGCGCCTCCTGCCGTCGCCCCCGCCCAAAAACTTAAAACGGGCTACGTGCATCTCGCGGTCGTTCTGCGAGACTTGAGACCTCCTGATCGAGCAGTGCCACGCCACGCCTGAAAGGAAATGAATCTGCAGTTTACGGTACTGCGGTGCCTCTGTTGTTAAGACGTATGATGCTATGTTCTTTCCGACATGCACGCATTTCCGAACTCGTATTTACCTGCCGATACCAGGCGGCGACTTTTAATTACAATGGTCTTGCATAATGTGTGTACGAATACAGGTTTTGATGTGTGAATGACGACGTACGGGAGTCTGGGTCTGGGCATGAGTCGTGCACGGATAGCCAAAGTGGTTAAAACGTTGCACTATGAAAATGATGATATGTCGTACTTTCAACTGCGCAGTATAACCTGCAGTTTGTGTAACAGAGCTTTAAGTGGAAGGGCTGGGGATGAGGAGGCAGGCGTAATACAACGGTTCCAAGCATAATTTTATTGTAACTAACCACACAGTAAAATCCACTGATACTCTTAAACCAAAATTTTAAAACCAACACGAAATAATTGATTTAAAACAATATCTCAAAAAAACTTTACGATGAAATGTTTAATTTAATTTAATGCCGTACCTTGGCCAAGAAAAAGTTTTGAACCAGAAGTGGATACAACACATGCGCTCATCCTATCAAAATTCCTGCTGTTCGTCATTCGTCTTTCTTTGCTCACTGCTGTAAGTTGGCAGAATAAATGGTCAGATTCGCATCTTACATGAGACCTATCTAAACATTCATGGTGGTGCCTGTTTGTTCTATATCGTGTCTCCCTACCACTTTCGCACAACGACGCTCTGAGCATGTTTTTTAGGGAATTGACTAGTTTGAACCTTGGACCTGTTGCTGGTAAGGAGACGCCAGACCACACATGGCGTGTAGAATTCAGAAGAGTTCAGTGAGACTAGCGATGATATAACCAAATACTTAATGATTTCAGCGTCAGCTCCACTGCACTCCCTGAAAAAGAATCTTAATACTAACTAAATGTAGTGGAAGGGGTTCAAGGCTTTCCTATTTTTAGTTAGCTGGTAAAATAACGTCGAAAAAGCAGTTAAGTTTACCATTGGAAATTTTATTCTACTCGTAAAACGTCGTTTATAAATTGCACTATTGATAAAAGGAAATGTTTTAATACAGGATGGTAAAAACCAAAAGCGTTCAACAAAAATGTGAACGAATAATCCCTGAATGGCTTTCCAAGTTCTACAATGGATCGAAGGATGACCTATGCCATGTCACATCTACAATCTAGGTTTAAATTAAGTTTCACAAAAGAGAAAACTATCAAAATGGTCTATTGTGACCCTCAATTATCTTTAATTACTTATATAACTTGTCGTAAATTACAGTGGCTGATGTGGCTTCTGAATAACTATATAACAGAGAAATCATCGCGTTTCAGATTTTTACTTCAAGTGGCAAATGTGAACACCATGAGCTTTAATTTACGATCGGCACCAGTATTACGCAAAAAGGGGCTGTAACAGATGAGACTTCTGCAGTTCTGAGTGAAGCTTTATGCGCTGTTATGCGGCATCGCGTGCGTTCATTACCTTGTCCGTGTTCGTCAGGGGGGGCGGCGGCCGGCGCAGCTCCGTCCATCTCACCCTCTCGGAAACAACTCACTTCTCCTAACTTCTCCTTAATACAATTTACTGAAGTTGGTTTAAAGAAAACTATCTGGCTGTGTTTTCATCTGACCAATCAGGGTCCCAATGTTAACCTTAAGCTCCGCCTACAAAAATTTCTGTCTATCCAATGAGAAACGTTATACTTTTCGTGGTGGGGCAATGTTTTTAAAGTTTGCAACGTAACAGAGACGCGAAATAGTCTCACGCTAAAACGTGCGGGTGGGTGGTCTTAGCGGTAGGCGGGCGACGTGGGTGACCAGTCCGTCCCTTATCGTAGGGCCTAGCTTAACACAGTTCTGCTCTCGGCTTCTGTTCTCGTTTCTCCCCTCGGAACTGCGTCGGTCTCACGGTGGGAAGGTACGACATGCATTTAGGCATTCTTGTGTTAGTCTGCGGTATTCCATTTGCTCACTCGTTACTCGTATTACTTTGGTTAATTTAATGTCACGATTTATTCGGAGCTATGTGACATACTACTGGATTTGCTTATCATGTCAGGGTTTTCACGGAAGGTGTTGATTTGCCTGACACGTTACACCTTTACAAATCGCAGTGAGAAGGTGAGGATGACACCTAACGTAAATCGACAGGTATGAGAACATTTGCCTATCAATACGTAATGCAGAAAGGGATGACAGTCAACCGACAGTAAGTAACACACCATTCCTATACAATGCATGTCTTTGAGCAGAAGGTAGGACAGGGAACGCTCCTATTGGCCGAAAAAAGCCGTGACGTGAAAAAGGAACCCACGTAGAAGGAGGCAGTTCTGCCATGAGTAGGACAAGAGAGACTCTTCTCTGAACTGGCGTCAAGTGCAGTACGGACCGCGTAACGCTCCGTACGACGCACAGAAGAAATTGGTGTGGACACTGCGTTCACAGCGGCTGCACTCCAGCTGTAGCAACGTTTAGCTCCAATTGTGGAGAAAAGAACCAGCCAAATTAGTTAATTGTTCTTGCGAGAACTGAGAGGACACTATAATATGCACACTGCTCCAACCATGCGCGTGTATATCGCCACAGACTGTAATAAGATTAGGGCTGAGTACACGTTTTCTCGCATAAAGAGAAACATAGGGGAAAGTTTCCGCTGGAAAGTTCAGCAAAGGCCAGATTAGTTTTGTAGGAATTTGACTGGGAGAAAAATGGTTCAAAGGGCTCTGAGCACTATGGAACTCAACTTCTGAGGTCATCAGTCCCCTAGAACTTAGAACTACTTAAACCTAACTAACCTAAGAACATCACACACATC
The DNA here is from genome assembly GCF_023897955.1 of Schistocerca gregaria. NCBI lineage: Eukaryota > Metazoa > Arthropoda > Insecta > Orthoptera > Acrididae > Schistocerca > Schistocerca gregaria. The sequence continues at coordinate 316,714,563 of NC_064924.1, read as the reverse complement.
CATGCCCGAGGTAGAATTCGAACCTGCGACCGTAGCGGTCGCGCAGTTCCAGACAGAGAGAAGCCTTGCAGACAGCAGCACGTCGCAGCTTAAGGTAAATCCCGCGTGCAGAGGCGTAAACTTTGTTGGTTCACCAGCTTGTGGCCACTGTAAACGCGAGCGGCCTTGGGTAATCTTGCGCTCAAATTTGTCACTTGACTAACCATCCACCGTAGAGTTGATGGTCATCCTAAATAGAACCGAACTTTGAACCGGAATCGGACGATTTTCGTAGTACTGACCAACATCGTAATGTATGTGTAGGAACAATTTTGTAAAGAAACGTCCAATTAAACTTTCATATTATTGAGCTTAGGATTAATGTAGAGAAACTTCCAATTAAACTTTCATAATATCGTGCTTAAGATCAATGTTATTTCAGAGAGTTAATATTTAACATTGTTGTGTTTAATCTTATTTCACTTACTGATATTGTCAAGATGCGTTATCCATTGCGCTGTTTTTATGTTGGCGAGTTGAAAACTGTGTGAAAAGCTGTAATGTGGTGAAAAATATCGCGACATTAAACTTGTCATTTCACCTCACACATTTGTTCTCAATTCAAGAACAAGCAAGCAAAAACAAATCCCCGCAACGATACAATGCAAACAGTTACAAAAGAAAACGCAACTATAGGAAATTGTCTCTGGAATGGACACGAAAATAATCATCTGAATACAGTACATATGAGTAGCATGACAAGTTTTCGGACTGACCCTCTCTTAGTTAAATATACGTCACAATTGAGCCACACAGAACACCCCCGGTATTCAGATCCCTAGGCGACGACCGTTCCAATCACCACAGCTCACTGTAACTCAAAAAGGTTAATGATCGGTACTATCCACGGTGTCACCGATACCGACCAAAGGCATCTTCTGTCCGAACACGTCGTGTATCAGATTGGCGCATTCCGTGGCTCCGCTCTTCCGTCCCGCTCCCTGATTGCAACCCTTCTCCACCCCTTCCCCTGCCGTCGCCCCTGGCAGTCGGTAGAGGGCGACACCTGAGAGGCGCTGGTCGCCCCACACGGTAGTACCAGCGCGGGAAGGTTGGGCGTGGCATTCAAAGGCGTCGGATATGTAGCAATGATGCCATCGGCTCAGTTTATATTGTACGAGTTCTTTCGTTAATATCAATACACTGGGTGTAATTTTTGTTCTGATCAGTTTCTTAAGGTCCCGTCGAGAAATTACTCGTATTAATGATAATGAATTTGATACGCTCTTCAACTTGAGAAGCTATTTTATATCAATTACATTTATCAGTCTAAATCTTTTCACTCGAATGCATCATCCACTATCAATAATTTAGTACCCTCACCGGACTTGGACGTCGAGATCGAGATGGACACATCAGCGTCAGTTATCCATAGGTGTTTGGTTTCGCGTCCGCAGCGCAGGCAGGAGGAAAATGTGTGCGTTTTTCTCGTCTAGTAGTGCTGTTGTTTAAGAAACCGCCGATATTTTCGCACACAGTTACTTGCTTACTCATAATATTCCTCTGGTTAGCTATTATGGTTTCGTTTGTAAGGTCTTCGATTACTCTCGGTTTGTCCTTTCGGATTTGTGTTCAGTTTCCGCCGTCAACCGCTCAGTCCTTACAGTCGATTGCCGTTTCTGAGAAATCGACTCGTGGTATTCCCACACCTGCATAGTGCGTTACTGATAGTAACAAATACAATGATTTTGTACATTTGCTGCAGAAATGTGAACAAAATATACCGTGATTATTTTTTATGCCAACGATGTGTAAATACTTACAGGGGAACCTCCCCATCGCACCCCCCTCAGATTTAGTTTTAAGTTGGCACAGGGATAGGCCTTGAGAAACTGAACACAGACCAATCGAGAAAACAGGAAGAAGTTGTGTGGAACTATGAAAAAAATAAGCAAAATATACAAATTGATTAGTCCATGCGCAAGATAAGAAACATCATGGAGAATGTGAGCTCAGGAGAGCTGTGGTCCCGTGGTTAGCGTGAGCAGCTAGGGAACGAGAGGTTCTCGGCTCAAGTCTTCTGTCGAGTGAAAAGTTTAATTTTTTATTTTCTGACAATTATCAAAGTTCAGGCACTCACACATAATCAACTTCGCTCTCCAAAATTCCTGGACATGTTCAGATTTGCTTGGACATATGCAGGATTTTACAGTCTACACACGGAAGAATTTGAAAACATTAAAAACATATGTTTTGACAGAGCACAGGGAAAACTGTCACATTCATTTGTTGCTGTTTATGTGACAAACTCTTATGTTTTCATCACTTTTTTGGGAGTGATTATCACATCGACAAGAAAACTTAAATCGGACAAGGTAGAAGAAACTTTTTACCCATTCGCCAAGTGTACAAGTTAGGTGGGTCGACAACATATTCCTGTCATGTGAAGCACATGCCGTCACCAGTGACGTATAGAATATAGCAGACGTGTTTTCCTGTGAAGTCCTTTCGTCTACTAATCGCACGGTTTTGCATTGCGGCCGCAAAACACAGACACTAAACTTATTGCAGTGAACAGAGACGTCAATGAATGAACGGACAGATCGTAACTTTGCGAAAATAAAGAAAGTAAACTTTTCACTCGAGGGAAGACTTGAACCAAGGACCTCTCAGTGTCGCAGCTGCCCACGCTAACCATGGGACCACGGCGCTCCTGAGTTCACATTATCCTTGATGTTGCCTATCTTCCGCATGGACTACTCAGTTTGTGTATTTTGCTTATTTTTTTCATAGTTTCACACAACTTCTTTCTGTTTTCTCGATTGATCTGTGTTCAGTTTCTCAAGGCCTATCCACTGTGCCAACTTGTAACTAAATCTGAGGGGTTGCGATGGGGAGGTTCCCTTGTTAGTAGTCGCCTTAAGGATCCTTGACGGCCTACCTAACCCACTGATTTGTCACCCACAGAGAATGTAAGGGGTTTCAGGGACCACCAGACCGCAATCCTCATAAATCGATACAACATTTGTTTCAGGTGTGGCAAAAATTCCTCAGCACGAGGCTCTTTACTTCCATGCTACAGTGAATGGAAAAGTATGCATTATCTCATTCGGACACCTATTAGTGAATACCAATATGGCTTGTGTGTAACCTTCGCCTTAATGATGGATTTAACTCTGTTGGGGTCACTTTCAATGGGATGTCTGAATGTCGGTGGGGAAATGGCATGCCATTGACGCTCAAGAGCTGAAACCAGAGGAGGAGATGATGACAGACGTTGGGGTCTGAAGCAAAGCTTCCAAGATGCTACTCCAGGCGGGTGTAAAATGAAGGTGCGCAACGGCAAGACTGTAAGAGAAAATGAAGATTTGGCCCTGTTTGATCTCTTAATGGTTATTATCTCCTCCTTCTTGCACTTTAACATATAAATTACAACATAAACATGAATTCCCTTAATTATTCAATTAAGGGAATTAGTAACTACCAAATGATAAATGCTGTTTCCGCTTATACATTTACTGCAGATTAAAACCTCTTTATATTACAGATGTTTATATATCAGTGTCCAATGAACATAAAGAGATACAAATGAATTTCCTAGATAATACGATTGATCAATTGCCCAAATCTGCCCCTTTTTATGGCTACGCGATACAATATAAATAACGCGAGACGACTGACATCACCTACGTACCAAACACTAGAAGACACTACTTTCAAAGATGATCTACAGTGGTGTGCAACCTCAGTGGAAATAAAATTTACCTGATCACTGCTATTTAGCTTTATAGGCCTAATAAGCCGAAGCATTTAGCAATATCACCGTATGTAGTGCGTCCAGTGCGTTGGAGTGATGGTTCTCGTACAGGTCTGCGGCGACGGAAGAACTCCAGCCACAAAATATATTAAAAAAAAACTCATTCAAACACTAGGACGGCATAAGACGACCCTCTGACTAGTATAATCTAATACTCTCTTCTCCTCTCTGTGTTCTCCAGACGAGAAACGCGAACTCCCAGCCACAAGGACAGAGTTCAGATAACGTCTCAACCAGAGTATAGGCAGAAGAAGTGCTCTCAATCACTGAACGCTGCATCCTCAACGACGACTCTCAACCCGGAGGCGAAGTCTAGAATCGTGTAAGTTCACAACAGTACAGTGCCTAACTGTTCTAACTATAAAATCTCCTGAGAGCAAACACAGCAAGTCCGTCTGATACTGAGCGACGGTCCAACATAGGCACTGAAAACGGAAGACCTCTTCTCTCCACCGCTGGCTTCCCAGCAAAACTCGTAAATGCAGAAGGCGAATCATATTCCCGAGACCACGGAATATCCTCCCTCTCTACAGATTCTTCCGAACGCCGACCAACCATATTTAGTCTTTTGTCGTCCAGCGTGGAAAGTTTGCGAGGAAATACCTACACTTATACAATGGTACGTTTATCAGAGAAAAAATACTCGGAAATACTTGCGTGACGTTTCCTCGTTCCTCTCTGCTGCATCCAAGTTTTTCAGAGTTTCAGAAGTGTTGTACGGTTATCCTTCCAGCCCAGGTACAAACCGGCCGGCCGCCGCTGTATTGTGCTTCGGCGTTCATGTGCCCCGACCATTCTCCGGCTTGTCTACTTCTTGTGTTAAGCAGGACCAAGACAACTGTGAGGGCTTTTCCACCCAGGGCTCGAGTTACGCCTGCCGTTTCACTTTCACTGGCGTCCCAACCTCTACTAGTATAGGCGATCATTCATTACGCCGTTTTGCACTCCTTCACTTTCATGCAATAAGCGCTAACAACTACTTACAAGGTGTAGGTGACAACGTCAGTATTCTTTAACTATTCATATATGCTATGTACAATCTACCAAATGATACCTAACTCCTGTTGTAAATCACAACAAAGTATGTAGATGAGTGCTTGTAAGATGCGAAATTATAGCCACCTTACAAGTTGACATTCTAACGCATCCCAAAGATGTTCCATGAGATTCCGGTCGAGACTACGTGAAGGCCAGTCCATTTCAGGAATATTATGGTCCATAAATCATTGCCTCACAGATGCTGTTTATGAAGGAATCATCGCCTCATAAATGCTGCTTTACGTCAGAGTGCATTGTCCTGCTAATACAATAATCGTGTCCTAACTGTTCCTCTACCGGATGCGTACATAGTGCTGTAGAATGTATTCATACCCTTTCGCATTTAGTGTTCTCTGGATTGCAGTGGGGGAACCATACAGTAATTACTAAAAATACTTACAAATCATCACACCACCTCCTCCATACTTCACTATTGGCACCACACTTGATAGAAGGTAACGTTCACCAGACGTTCACCACACCCAAAGCCTTCTATTGGAATGCCACACGGGGCAGCGTGATTCGTCATTCAAAATAACTCACTTGCAGTTTTCCGTATCCAGTGGCGTCGCTCTTTACCCTACCTGAGGCGACACTTACCACTGACTACAGAAATGTGTCTTAGGAGAAGCTGCGCGGCCATAATACCCCCATTCTTTTTACCTGTCTACACTCGGTCATTCTGCTAGCTGGACAGCTGGTTGCACTTTGGAACTGACGAGCGATTTCTTGCACTGATTCCAAGAGATGTTTCACAGCGACGGTCTCTGTCCGTCATTTCCAGAGTTGTGCGTGGTCCTGGTTCCTCTGCCTTTCCGCTTTTACAATCACATCACTGGCAGTCGACTTGGTCAGCTATAGCAGGGCAGGAATGTCCCACATTGAACTGTTACTCGGGTGATACCAATCACTTGTTCAAATCGGAATCCTCTGAGCTCTCTTAACAGACCCATTCTCTATTATTGCTTCTCTGCTGACAACTCAATATTCCCCGCCTCCTTTTATACCGGTGGGTCCGTCTATCGTGACATCTTGTGACCAACTGCACATTACAGTGGACTGCCGGATGCATGTGATCAGACAGTCGAATGGTGCTGAAGGGGGTCATTCCTCATGCTGTTGTTGATTGTGGATATCAGTTCCGAATGAAATGAAAGTGTATTCATTTATTCCAGCTTGTATATGATGAACGCCTCCACAGAGTTTGATAAATTAATTCTGCAAAAGTAAGACTGCGATAGAGTTAATCAGCAGAAAAAATTATTTGACGACAAACTAAAACATATCCACACATCATATGTGAACAAAAGGAAAAATGCAATTACAACTAATAATAGGTTCATTTACCCGCAGCGTCGATATTGCTTGACATCTCCGAGGCATGTTTGAAACCACGTTTTTCGCGTACTCACGTCGAAGAGAGCTCCGAATGCGTCGAATCTGCTTTGACAGCTGTTCCAAAATGAAGATCTCTTTTTCCTTCCAATTGTTTTTTGAGGTAAGACCCTGCATAATCGACAAGATTAGCGATCCAGCAACTGCAAACCTTTCTCCATTTTGCAGTGGCGGCAAAGCCTGCTGTGGCGCTTCGGATCCTTGTCTTCCTGCAGCGTCGAGACTTCATTTTTGTCGATGAACCAACATGTGGCAGTCGGCATCAAACATCTTTGATAAATCTGTAACCTCTTCTGTGCAGTTAAATTAGTCAAAAATTCAAAGTAAACTATTGCTTTATGGACATTGTATAAAGGACAAAGGTTCACTCTAGCGGGCTGTGAAAGAATTGAGGCGACATTTTTGACCATCAGTATGTAATGCCGACCAAGCTCTTACTTAATACACTGCGTTAGACTGATGCTTCATTGAGTAAAAGTACCCACTGCCGTCAGCGTACTTATAAAGTTGGGCTAACCAGCCAGCTGTCGGCCGTAACGACCCACTTGACGCACATGTAGAATGCGCAAATGAGCTTTCTCTTAAGCCGTGCGCGCACGGACCGGGCATCCGAACGTTGAGCGTGTCGAGTTTCTGAAGTCATAGTGTGGAACAGCATTGGGGAGTCTTTCCGAGCGTGCAAAGCAATGTTTGGCATATAAGACATTCTGAACGTGCATTTCAAGGGAGAAAAGTGCGTTTTAATACAGCTAATATGGGAATTTTACGCCCGTACATTTCGTAAACAGTGTGATTTACAAGCCAGATACACCCGACAACTGCCAGTTGCGATCGCGTATACCACGCTGGGGACCACTCCCCGTGTGCACAAGTCGCATCGTTTCTGAGCGTCCAGCAGCCCGTCGAACTCGGCTCGCTAAGCATTGACATTCGACAGCACGGTCCGTGTGCCGACGGCTTTACTTTGATCAGGACGCTCTAGTTTAAGTATTCCTATCACCCAGTGCTCGTGTTAACGTACCAGGTAGCCGTAAACCACCGAAAACGCATCGTCACGGGGCGGCAAAACACGGTGGATACGGCCGGGGAAGGGTGGGCGGAAGTTGCGAATAGCTGTAGGCGCCGCTGCTGCAGGGCCGCGCCGCGTTCGCAGAAGGCGACCGGCCGGATTCGCGGAGAGGCCCGCCGGCTACGCGGGGTCAGCCGAGTTCATCGGCGCCGGGCATTGACTGCGAAACTGGATGGCCCGCCGCCGCTGCCGCCATCGGCACCCCACCAGCACCGCCGCTTCCCGTTAGCATAAATCCGCGCTCCTCTGCGCTCCACCCTGGCTGCTCGCAGCCTTAGCGGTGCACTCGCCACGGCGCCGGCCATCGCCGCGTTTCCCGCGTCTTCGCAAACGAACGAACCACTTGCCTACCACTGCAAACGAGGGGTGCGCGAGAGTAGCCGACAAAAATTTTTTTCCAGTACAATAATTAAATACTGGGCGTCCTACTCGAAAGAGGCCTCACAGACAAACATTTGCTTAAATTACACTTAAGGGCTTTGCTTAAAAATCAAGAAACGAAATGAAATATATATTTCATATCCTGTTAGTGGGGAAAAGAAGTTGAGTCACAAAAGATGCTGGAAGTGACTGCCCTCGACTTGTAAACACGGATGAAATCTGCTTTCGCAGGACAGAGCCGATCAGGTTGTGAAAACGAGCCAAAGTTAATTACTGTTAGTTATACAAGAACACAAAACTTTATTCCTCAAACCAATGCACAGTTTTCTCTTTAAAACAACAAAGATCAATTCATGGCCGAGGGCCCAACTAGCTTCTGCAGAATAAGTTCAAATGACTGTTTTTAAAGCGCCAGGATTTAGAGTAACGGTTAAAGGTCTTACGTAAGTAAAATTACAATATCTTCTCCGCTAAAGGCCGATATAATATTTCAGATCAGCTAACGAAATTATTTAAAAGCCAAGCATATATAAATTCCGGCTAAAGGCCATATTAAGGAAAGTTCAGGCTCATTGTTCGGCTGAAAGCCCAATAAAAAATTTTCTTTACATAATAAAAGAGAGGCTTTAAAGATAATCTTTTACACAGTACAACCAACGAACATCTTAAGTAAACTTGAAGTATCTTGTCGACTGAAGGCCCAAACAATTACTCAAGAATAATTAAAGGCAACCTTAAGATAAACATTTACAGAAGACGGCTGAAGGCCGTTTCCAGCATTCAAGATAATTAAAGACAAACTTTACAGACAAGGGCCTTGCCGCAGTGGATACACCAGTACCCGTCAGATCACCGAAGTTAAGCGCTGTTGGGCGTGGCCGTCACTTGGATGGGTGACCATTCAGCCGCCATGCGCTGTAGCCATTTCTCGGGGTGCACTCAGCCTCGTGATGCCAATTGAGGGGCTACTCGACCGAATAGCAGCAGCCTCGGCCAAGAATACCACCATAACGACCGGGAGAGCAGTGTACTGACCACACGCCCCTCCTATCCGCTGAGGATGACACGGCGGTCAGATGGTGCCGGTAGGCCACTCTTGGCCTGAAGACTGAGTACTTTTTTTTTTTTTTTTTTTGCAGACAAGGATTTGCACATTAAAGCCATAGATTTTGAAACCAACGCGGCTGGAGGCCTAAATACAGAGCAACTAGAATTTTAAATAAAACACGGCTGAAGGCCTAATCCTAAAATAGTTGTCATGAAGTTCGGCTGAAGGCCATTTACTAAACATAAAACAGACAATATTAACACACGGCTGAAGGCTTGGCACAGTACCTCCGACCAAATAAAATGACAATCACAAACAACAAACAATGGTACTCAGGAGTCTTCCAAGGGTCGGCCTGGGAAGAAAATATCGATAAGCGCTGCTGCTGCCACTCACGGGCCGGTAAGGCAGGAAGTTATTGACGCCTGTAAATGGAATAAGAAAATGAGGCGGCAGTACGGTAAGGGAAAATGACAAACAATAAACGGAATGAACACGAGCTGCGCACGGCTCAACAGTTGAACACGTCGCTGCAAATTATCGAATGTTGCTGCCAGAACCTCTAGTGTCACTGCCTGATTTTCACGGCTGATGTTCTCTCGTAAATCTTCTGTTGTGTGGTTTGTTCCTGTAGACCTTGCCTTTCAGACAACCGCAGAGGAAAAAGGTGGTGTTAAATCAGGTGACCCTAGGTGACTTATCGAAATCACTCTAAGGAAAAACTGAACTACCCGAACTGGCCACGAAGGCCCAACGGTACCGACCGGCCACCGTGTCATCCTCAGCTCACAGGAAAACTAGATGCGGATATGGAAGGACATGTGGTTAGCACACGACTCTCCCAGCCGTATATCAGTTTACGAGACCGTAGCCGCTACTTCTCAATCAAGTAGCTCCTCAGTTTGCTTGACAAGGGCTGAGTGCATCCCGCTTGCCAACAGCGCCCGGCAGACCGTATGGTCACCCTTCCAAGTGCTAGCCCAGCCCGATCGAAATCACTCTGCCGGGCAAAAATAATTCGTCTTCAGCCGTGGTCACTCGAGATGTGTGGCATGTGGCGCCATCCTGTTCGTACAGGCCGAGGGTAAGTTCTACAACGTCCAGCTGGTTCGCAAATTCCCGAAATATTTCGATTTAAACTGCACTTGTCGCAGCTGACTGGAAAGAAATTGGTCCTATGAGGCGACGCTGTGATGCTGCACGGAACGCGCCAATCTTTTGCGAATGCAGGAGTGCTCGGCCAGTGCATGTGGATTTTCATTACACTACATACGTGTATTCTGAGAGTTTACATAGCCACAGAGGCGGAACCGCGGCTCATCGCTGAGCGATGTGTACTGCAATATTCCTGGCCTCTGACCAATAAATTGTTGTAACCAACGGCAAAAAGTAATGCGTTTGTCTTTGTCACTGACATTTAGAAACTAATACACTGTACGGACACGAGCCGACCGTTCCACTGCTCTCCATCTTGTTGACTAACTTTTGAGTGCAGCAATGTTCAAATGTGTGCGAATTCGTAAGTGACCAAACTGCTGAAGTCATCGGTGCCTAGACACTACATAAAATAACTTACGCTAAGAACAACACACACACACACGCACCCATGCCCGAGGGAGGACTCGAACCTCCGACGGGAGGGACCGCGCAATCCGTGACGTGGCTCCCTGAACCACGCGACCACTCCGCGCGGCTTGTGTGCAGCATTTAGACGGTACAAGCTGGCCACCAAAACGTTCAAGAAACATTCGCTGACATGTCTTAATGGAACAGGTAATCCAATATTATTTCACAGGAAACACTCGATCTTCGACAGAATAGCGATACATTGTCAGTAAATTCTGAATACTGTGCTCCAGCCACAGCGACACGGGGAAACACACTGCTGCCTCAAACGATTTTGCAGAGTGCAGTGTCGCCACGTCAAGCGTCACAGATTACACTGCCCAATTTCAGCGGGACTGCTAGATATGGTTGTGGGGCCTCTTTCGAGTGGGCCACCCTGTGTACGTCAGTGAGCGACACGCGGAAACACACTGCTGCCTCAAACGATTTTGCAGAGTGCAGTATCGCCACGTCAAGCGTCACAGATTACACTGTCCAATTTCAGCGGGACTGGTAGATATGGTTGTGGGGCCTCTTTCGAGTGGGCCACCCTGTGTACGTCAGTACTCTTTAGGAACAACAGTGAACAAAACTGCTCAATTTATTATGCATTTTTAAATCTACCGTAGGGTACGGAATGGCAAATATTCATACTAATAAACCAGGAAAAAAAATATACGTGGTAACTCTGTCTGTAACATGTCTGATAGTTCCACTTCAACAGTCAACGTTACTACTAAAATAACACTGTTATGAGACATACCTTTTAGACAGTATCTTCCACGTTGGACTCTTTTAAATTTATAATAGCGTACGATTCACGAACAGAAAATCATGTTTTCACGGTTCACCCCGTTTCTGAATATCACCTAGCGATCAACCGGGCTTCTTACAGATAACAGAGTAACTAAAGACGGATGGCTTGTATTATGTAGCGGTAATAAATCATATAAGGTGTTCGGAAATTCCCGTTAGAGACTTCTAGGACTCCTGGAAAGGAGAGAGTAAGTAATGTTTTGAATAGCAACCCATATCCGAAAACGTACGACGATTTCAATTCAGAGGTTAAACTCATCCACTTCTGCTTGAGGAACTGAATTAAGCGTGGTGTAGTACAATTATTAAGTACAATTCCAAAGGAAATGTAACGAAACACCTGCTTATCACTGAAGCACTTTTTTTGTATACACCTAAACATTACGTGTTTACATTATTCCACAACAAAAAAGAACCCAGCATACTGTCCGTACAGAACAGTACTGACGCATTACAACAGCGGCGCGATGTGGCGTTGTTACAGACATCGTACCTACGAAGCGCGTTCTGGCTCTGAATACTATGGTATTTAACTACTGAGATCATCAGTCACTTGAACTTAGAACTACTTAAACCTAACTAACCTAAGGACATCACAAAAATCCATGCCCGAGGCAGGATTCGAACCTGCGACCGTAGCGGTCTCGCGGTGCCAGACTGTACCGCCTAGAACCGCAGGGCCACTCCGACCGGCAAGAAGCGCGTTCTGATACACGCCCTCCATTCCACTTGGTGTCTCTTCAGTTTCAAGTGCAGCGGCCAGAATTCGTGCCAGCAGATCTTCCTCTGTCCCTACAAAAGTCGTAAAGTAAACTTTGCATACGACCCAACAAGGAGAAGTCCATACTGCTGGCCAGCTGACGTAGTGCAAGTCATCCCGTCTACCCTACTACGCAGCAGGACAAGCAGCTCTGAGAGTTTCCTTCAGCAGACATGGACGAGTTACACAACTCAATTGAAAGCGTCGTAGAACGGAAACGATATGTTTCCAAACATCGGTTTCTACTCAAAATGTTTTGTACTCACTACCCTCTGCACGTCTTAGAAGCTTGTAGTGGGAGTTTCTGAACACCCTGTATACACAAAGCTTCACTGTGGATCGGTCGATCTATCAGTAAAAACCATATCATAATCCGTATAGTATTTTCGGAGAGTTGCTTCCACACTCAGCCAGGAAAAAATGAGGGAGGACTTAAATTTAATAACATGTATAGATAGAGATGAAAAAACTATTTAGCTTTAATACTTCTTTTCCTCTGTCTGTTGCAGTTTCAGTAACTTTAAACAAAGTAATACCGGTTGTGCCTTGTTACTGTAATAGGCAGCCTCAGATTCCCGTCTTGCCACCTGCACTGACGAACCGAAACATCATGACCACTGTCCACCGGCAGAACGTATGTTGGTGTTAGAGCACGTGACGCAGTAAGGACAGTGTGTGAGCAGAGCAGAGAAGGAAGAGGACTCACACTAGCCACGATACGAGCAGCAGGTGAGGAAATCGATTGACATAAGCGACTTTGACAATGGGCAGATCGTTATATCTCGACGCCTGGGAAGGAGCATCTCGGAAAGGCTGGGTGTCAGTTCGTGTGTCAGCATCTACAAAATTGAAGGACGATGAAACCACGAGTAAACGACAAAACGCTAGACGACGACAGAATAGTGTCGGTACAGGCACATGTATTTCCTGTCACAGTTGTTGAACATGCGGCCCTGCAGGAGACGGCTCCCGTGTTGCCCCAACGACGTCTTGCATCGGACCATCGATACTGGAAACGACTCTCCTGGTCGGATGAATTACGTTTTTCAAAAGGATGAAGCAGAGCAAATTCTGAAGGTGGCAGGGGTAAAACACAGCAAGCGAAAGGCTATTTATAATTTGTACAGAAACCAGATGGCAGTTATAAGAGTCGAGGGACATGAAAGGGAAGCAGTGGTTGGGAAGGGAGTGAGACAGGGCTGTAGTCTCTCCCCGATGTTATTCAATCTGTATATTGAGCAAGCAGTGAAGGAAACAAAAGAAACATTCGGAGTAGGTATTAAAATCCATGGTGAAGAAATAAAAACTTTGAGGTTCGGCAATGACATTTTAATTCTGTCAGAGACAGCAAAGGACTTGGAAGAGCAGTTGAACGGAATGGATAGAGTCTTGAAAGGAGGATATAAGATGAAGATCAACAAAAGCAAACGAGGATAATGGAATGTAGTTGAATTCAGTCGGGTGATGATGAGGGAATTAGATTAGGAAATGAGGCACTGAAAGTAGTAAAGGAGTTTTGCTATTTGGGGAGCAAAATAACTGATGATGGTCGAAGTAGAGAGGATATAAAATGTAGACTGGCAATGGCAAGGAAAGCGTTTCTGAAGAAGAGAAATTTGTTAACATCGAGTATAGATTTAAGTGTCAGGAAGTCATTTCTGAAAGTATTGTATGGAGTGTAGCCATCTATGGAAGTGAAACATGGATGATAAATAGTTTGGACAAGAAGAGAATATAAGCTTTCGAAATGTGGTGCTACAGAATAACGCTGAAGATTAGATGGGTAGATCACATAACTAACGAGGAAGTGTTGAATAGGATTGGGGAGAAGAGAAGTTTGTGGCACAACTCGACTAGAAGAAGGGATCGGTTGGTAGGACATGTTCTGAGGCATCAAGAAATCACCAATTGAGTATTGGAGGGCAGCGTGGAGGGTAAAAATCGTATAGGGAGACCAAGAGATGAGTACACTAAGCAGATTCAGAAGGATGTAGGCTGCAGTAGGTACTGGGAGATGAAGAAGCTTGCACAAGATAGAGTAGCATGGACAGCTGCATCAAACCAGTCTCAGGAGTGAAGACCACAACAACAACACGAAGCAGAGCTATCAGGCATCCTTCCCTCTTAGCTTTCGGCCAGTGTCTAGTCTCCTAGTGTTCGGCATCTGTCACAGTCCATTCAAGACTACTGAAGTCTTGGATGAACTGTGGAAGAAGCCCGAGCAACAGGGATCCAACGTACTAGGACATGTACTGAAGATAGGATATAGTGCACTGGTAAAGGTTAGGCAGTAGCCTAAATCCAGATTTGCTTTAATAAAACCTGAAAGGTAAGGACGACTGATGGCTGTGATCCATCATTTTGAAAGTCATATCAAAATCGTTGAGTGCATTCCACATCCCTAACGGAAGGTAATTTGATGACTTTCTTGCTACGCCCTGTCCACATATGTCGCCATCCAGGCGAACGTCACCTCTAAATATGCACCGTGCCAACGACCAGGCCAGTGAGAGCACTGTGATGTTATGCAGGACATTCATCTTGACCTGCACGGGTGCTGTCCAGCAATCGAACGCATCACGACAGCTGTCCACGATGTGAACGTTATTGCTGACCACCTGCATCCTTTCATGCTCAATGTCCTCTGCAACGGCTATGACATCCTCAAGTAGGATACCTGTCCGTGTCACAAGCCGAGAATCGTGCTACACTCATTTGGCGGACGATGTGTGATGACGGGTATTTCTGGCATCACTCACTGATCCGTCTTTCCCTGTTCCATTCGACAACGGCGCATGGGGGGAAAGTCTCTCGGTAAGCCTCTGTATTAGCTCTAATTTCTCGGACTTTCTCGATGTGGTCATTTCGTGAGATCGTCATTTCTTTCGTCTTCCGTCTGTCCTCAGTTGCGTCAAAATTCACGAAGGTAAGTTCGCCTTTGCAACTAAATGAAAGACAGTTTATTTTTTTCTACACATGTTTCGCTTGTTCTAATAATTTCCGGGTATGCAGCCGGATCCCGTCGACATTCTGCCACGATATTTCGGCCGGCCGGACGTCTCTGGGCCGAAATATCGTGGCAGAATGTCGACGGGATCCGGCTGCATACCCGGAAATTATTAGAAGAACAAATACGCCGGGAAAATTTCAGAAGTCACATGTTTCGCTTGTTTTATTAACGAAGCATCTTAGTGACCCGTAACGCATGTTTGTTTTTATATACAAATCTGTAATAAATGCAGTATGTAATAGTTGGAACTGTGTTATTTTGTTATGTTTTGTCATGTTATTCTCTTGTTTTCACGGTTACAAACAACTCTTCTAGCACAAAACAAATATCGTAACACATATAAAACACATACAAGAGACGAAAAATAAACACACAGCAACAATTGGCTACACTACACACTGTAAACAACACACGTTCAAAATGCAATAAAAATTGTATGTGAAGCATTATTGTAAATGTGAGCGAAGAACGTCGGAAATCGGCCATCTTGTGTATGGGGACCGAGTAAACGCATCTCCAAGATCACACACATGGGATAAGCATATTGTAAGTCGTAAGTAACACCAAACGATAATTAAACAGAATGAAACTTATGCTACAAAAGTTGTTTCTGACATAAGAAACAGAGAATAACATGAGAAAGTGTAGTACAGTAACATACTTGTAACTATTACTTAGGGAACTGACATCACGAATCCTGCTGGGATGTCCATAAATCCGTAAAATTATGAGGAGGTGTAGATCTCTTCTGAACAGCACGGTGCAAGGCATCCCAGGTATGCTCAATAATGTTCTTGTCATGGGAGTTTGGTGGCCAGCGGGAGTGTTTAAACTCTGAAGAGCGTTCTTGGAGCCACTCTGTAGCAATTCTGGACGTGTGGGGTGTCAGATTGTCCTGCTGGAATTGCTCAAATCCGTCGGAATGCACAATGGACATGAATGGATGCAGGTGATCATATAGGACGCTTACGTGCATGTCACCTGTCAGTGTCGTATCTAGACGAATCAGAGGCCCTTATCACATCAACTGTACTCCCCCACACCATTACTCAGCCTCCAACAGCTTGAAGAGTCCCCTGCTGACATGCAGGATCCATGGATTCATGAGGTTGTCTCCATGCCCATACACGTCCATCCGCTCGATACAATTTAAAACGAGACTCGTCCGACCAGGCAACATGTTGACAGTCATCAACAGTCCAATGGCGTTGACGGGCCCAGGCGAGGCGTAAAGCTTTGTGCCCTGCAGTCATCAAGGGTACACGAGTGGGCCTTCGGCTCCGAAAGCCCATATCGATGATGTTTCGTTGAATGGTTCACACGCTGATTCTTGATGATGAACCAGCACTGAAATCTGCAGCAATTTGCGGAAGGGTTGCACTTCTGTCACCTTGAACGAGTCTCTTCAGTCGTCGTTGGTCGCATTGTTGCAGTACCTTTTAATCCCTGATATTCACGGTACACTCTTGAAATGGTCGTACGGGAAAATCCCCACTTCATCGCTACCCTGGAGGTGCTGTGTCCCATCGTTCGTGGGCCGACTATAACACCACGTTCAAAGTCACTTAAATCTTGATAACCTGCAATAACTGATCTAACAACTGCGCCAGACACTTGTTGTCTTATATAGGCGTTGCCGACCTGTTTACATATCTCTGTATTTGAATATGCGTACCTCCACTACTGTCTTTGGCGCTTCATACATATTCCTATGTACGCGCAATATGATACATTCATTTTCGTTCAGGTTTAACCACCAGAGCCTGCAACATTCATCTATTCTCTGCAGGTACGTCTGCAAACCGATAATGTCTTCTGGCCACGCTACTTTCTTATAGATAACGGTATCATCTGCTAACAGTCTTAAAGAGCTTCCGACGCTTTCTACTAGATCATTTATACACATTGTAAGTGGTAACGGTCCAATAACATTATCATAGGGTACTCCAGATACATCTCTCGATTTCGTTCCGTTAAGAGCGGCGTGTTGAGATCTATATGCAATGAAGCCTTTAATCCAGCCGCAGATCTGATCTGATAGTCGGTAAACTCGTATATTTCACTAACTGCAGTGGCAAATGCCTTCCTCAATTCAAGGAACACGACGCCAGCCTGAGCGTCGTTGTCTACAGCGCTATGAATCTCATGGATGGAGAAAGCGAACTGAGTTACGGAAGATCTCTGTTTCTGGGATAAGTGTTGATTTGTATAGAGAAGATTCTCGATCTCCAAAAAGTCATAATTCTTGAGCATGTTGTGCCTCCGTTCCAACACGAAAGCATTGACACGATTACAGTTGCAAATATATTGTGAGACCTTCACTGCTGTCCTGTAGTTACGTATCATGCAAATGTGATACCTGTATGAGAGTGCAGTGCAGAAAATTTACGTAAATACTTACAAAACATAGCTTTTTTAACGTAATGCCGGAGTGGCCTACACGAGACCTATTAAATAATTAATAGGTTTCTGGCACCTTGGTTAGAACTGGAATTTTGTAACCTAATAGTAGTAATTAATAATTTAGCCCTTTCCTAATACAAACCTACAACAAATGCTGTTGACACTTCTCACGCAGATACGAAAGTAAATGAAGAGGCTTGCACAGTACAGAGGGGCCGACTGGAGACACCTCTGCACGAAGTCAGAATAACTGTTGGGAGCTATGAAGCGTCCTCGACACTAGTAAAACGTTGTTAGAGTTAGATCATTCATTCCCAATGTTTACAAGTCGTCGTTCTTCCACACCAGTCTCGGCTGTTCCCCGTTCAATGTCCAAGCCGTTCCAGCACAGTCTGTGAACTAGCCAATGGTGTACTCGACATGATGAACTTCACCTGGTGAACTTATGCATCGCCTACCATCTACCGATAGAGATTCTAGCTGACATCCGTCCAGTAAACTTAGTAGTTGCACTCCCAGGAGAAGACGTCAGCCACACTGGCGATGTGGCAGGTTACCAGGGAGCAGGGGCAGCCATTGTCCAGCATGAAGCGATGTCACACTGGCAGAGTGTCCTCGGGCCCAGTCCAAATTCTACGATGACCCTAGGTGATCCATCCACTATGTACCTGTGACAGTTGTGATCTTCTCCCTACAGCGTCATACGTTTCAGCACCCAGAGGAGCATGAGTGTTGAACAGGAACATGGACCCCAAAAGACCTGAATTTCACTGCTGGCAGCACACTGCCATGTGGTGTTGGAAGACAGTTTCTCTATCGGTGAAGTTCATCATCTAGAGACCATAATTGGCTAGTTCACAGACTGTGCTGGAACGTCACTATAGTAATGTAATAATGGAATCGATCTGGAACATTAGAGTATTTAAAGGAAGCTAGTATGAGGCTATGACATGAGGCTCGGTTTGTGATGACCGCTTATGTTCTCCTTAAACTGCTTTATTCATTTAACAGGCTGTTAACTGCTGTGTCAGTTCCTTGCTACGTGCTCTTGTGTAAGAGATGGAGCTTCTTGCGCCATGTCGTACGAGCTGATGAATGTGCTTGTCTCACTTCCTTTGGTTTTCTGTCGCTGTCTTCTGCTAAAAGTGCATTCTCACTCAGCAGGCAGTGTCGTAATGTGTTGAGGATATGACCCACTTGCGACATACTGGCTCGATTCCTGCTTCCACCTGTGCCTCTGGCACGACTTGACTTTGCCTGTGGCTACATTAATGTGTTTTAATAAAAATTCCAAATTTCCCACCCCTTACTATTCAGTAGCATAACAAAAGAATAATGATTTTAACTAGAATGAAATTCTCCCTCTACAGCGGAGGTAGGAGACGAGGTACTGGACGTATTAAAGCTGTGAGCACGGGGCGTGAGTCGTGCTTGGGTAGCTC
This sequence comes from Schistocerca gregaria, assembly GCF_023897955.1. Taxonomy (NCBI): domain Eukaryota; kingdom Metazoa; phylum Arthropoda; class Insecta; order Orthoptera; family Acrididae; genus Schistocerca; species Schistocerca gregaria. Next base: position 316,695,800 of record NC_064924.1, on the reverse strand, counting down.
AGTTGGTAGAGCACTTGCCCGCAAAAGGCAAAGGTCGCGAGTTCGAGTCTCGGTCCGGCACACCGTTTTAATCCGCCAGGAAGTTTCAATGATTTTAACTGTTTACATTAAATTTTGGGTTATCGGCAACTTCTTGTAGCCTTCAGTTGCACTCTAGCAACTCTACACAGCTCTCCACTATTTAAGGACCTGCCTTCACACACGTGGTGTATTCATAGTAAGTCGTTGCACAGCCATTACATGTGTGGCTACGCTTCTGTTGTACATGTGTGTATTGCTTTGAGGGGCGTCCATGGTGAAAGCTCACCTTAACATGATTAGATCGGTTATCATCGTTCAGTAAAATCGGAAGAAACGTCGGCTACGCATAAGATAATGTTTCCCAATTCCGCCGGCCGCGGTGGTCTCGCGATTCTAAGTGCGCAGTCCGGAACCATGCGACTGCTACGGTCGCAGGTTCGAATCCTGCCTCGGGCATGGATGTGTGTGATGTCCATAGGTTAGTTAGGTTTAAGTAGTTCTAAGTTCTAGGGGACTGATGACCACAGCAGTTGAGTCCCATAGTGCTCAGAGCCATTTGAACCATTTTTTTTCCCCAATTCCATGCAATGCTCACCTGGAAACAGCCATCCCCATTGATTTTTCTCCTGACACTCGTATTTTCATTAACTGCTTGATGATATTGTCGTAAGTGTTTGACGTGCAGTTCATAACTTTCGTTTCATTGAGATCTGTTGAATGACCAATAGATTCGGCAATGGAGTATCCACTTTCTTGGTGGGACAAGTATGTTGCTTGTGGACCATAACGCGATCAAGAACGTTCAGTGTCGTATGGCCAATACAGGTTTTTATATGGGCCGTAAAAATTGCAGTTGCCAACTACATGACCCGACAATGTTTTTCGGGCAGAAATGTGGCCACTCGAATATCAGCCACATGTGCTACAGCATTACTGGCCACTATTTTGTGGAAATGTTTGTAGCGACACGTTTCCAGGCCAGAAGTGTATCCACGGAGACACTCTATTGCCCATAAAACGGACGAACATGAACTAGTAACAGTGGGGACAGTCCTAATGCTCTTCCATTGCACAAGAAATAAAGTTAGAAAGGACAGGAGAGATCGTGCTTTATGGGTGCGTTCTTTTTTAAGTAAGAGGAACGCTTCTGAAAAATTAGCTAGTGAACAGGCTAGGCCTACTTACTTATTCTGCACAATCTTACCAGAATGTCGAAACACGAGTTCGAATATCTCGTAGAAGCAATTAGCTGGAGGACTGCTAAAACCGATAAAAATTTTGGAAAGTGTACACCGATTATAACCCGACTGGGGACCACGCTTTGGTTTTTAGATACAAGTGAGTCGTACAGACGTTTAATGTACCGTACCTCATCAGCAAGCCTCTTCGTACCAGAATTATGCAGTGCTTAGGTAGGACTGGAGCATTTCTTTAAGATAAGTTTGAAACAAGAACAGAATTTTTATTTACATTTTCTTTCTGTTCACGAGCACTCAGAAACACACGTGTTACAGCTCACAACGAAATGAAACGTGGTTCCGACTGAAATGTGGGACTTAGGTAGAGCAGGAAAAGGTGTGAACGGGGCCTAATCAGTTACCGTTGGTTGCATAGTAAACACACACATTTTATTTAAGGAAATATTTTTTTTAAACAATCATTTTAAAAAATGGCTGTAACACAAGCAACACTGATGATTGAAGGCCTGAATTACAAGACAACTACATGTTGAAAATACCAAAATAATTTTGCAAAACATTTGACACAATCAGACCAAATAAGGAAGGGAGTGATTCACAGACAGTGCTCCAAGGATCGACCTGAGAAAAGTCCCTATAGCTGCGTAAGCGGCGAAACAGACAGCCAAGAGTTAAGCTCACCTAACAGGTTGGCAACTCAAACTAGGGACAGTTTAAAAGCCGATCAATGCTACTACCAATGCACTTAACGTTGATAACCAGTACAACAAGGGAATGATTCAAGCGAGGTCGAAGCGACAGACAGCACTGCGTCTTCAGAATCTGGTGTTTAATACATCGAAAGGCAGAAAGAACCACTACAACCAAGGTAAACAAAAGAAACCACAATCCACACCTCAATCAAGGAGGCTGTCGAACTATACATTATGCTGGACAGCATCGGCAAGACGAGGAAAAGTACACTGCCGCAAAAACACGCTAACCTTCAGGCCAGGTAACTGGGGCGTTACCGGCCACTAGGCAGTAAAATACCGCTTGTTGCACTTCACCAAATAATAACACCAAATTAAAAAAACTAATAACAGGCAGCGGAAGACGGTCTTAAATTCCGCCAACTCGACACGCTCCACTTGCGGTTCGTCTCACGGCAACCCTGCGAGCAGCAACGCACGAACAAACGACGTGATATCAGAATAGTGGAGGTTTCAGTACTGGATTAATGTTCACTCAACTCAACGTCCTGGGTCCGGTGGACAACGAGGTTGTGGCCCTCGCAACTACAGCCCCTCGATCTGGCAATACCTGCGTGCCGCCAGAGGTCCCGGCATGTCCTCACGCTGCCGGACCTCTCTGCTGCTGCGTCCCAATCGAACTAGCGACACACCTGACCCGGAAAACACTTCACGTCCTTTCAAAGATAGTACGGGCACTAGATATCGTTAATCGCTGCTGCTGCCACTCGCGGACAGACAACGTTAGGCAACGTAGTGGTGCCAGTAAACAGAAGAAGAAAACGAGACGCCACTATCCCTATTACACGATGCCAACCTACTGACGGCACCAACGCGAACCGCACACGGCTTACCGACCCCATCAGCAACAGCTTGCCAACTGTCTTTTTTTCAAAATACGATCTTTCTCTACATTACATTCGACTTCCCGTGGTTCTCATCGTAGAAGAATCACATTTATTAAATTCAAAGTTCTCTCGTTTATGCACTTCTCGACTGCCGTACACAATTAACTCTAAGCGACAAACAGCTGGCGAGATATGTACGCGCACCAACTTTGGAACAAAAGTGAAACGATACTGTTTTCGCTCTAATATCAGTTTCGTTACTGCAACGTTGTCGATGAGAAAGATGGAAAGAAATGTGAGAGCGAGAGGGAAAAAATTACAAGCAAAGCAACAGAAAGATATTTCTTTACAGTATTATATTACCCGTTCTTGGTGGACAACACTGGCAGCCCCTCTGCAATACCCCGGCAACTGCCTACAAGATACTGCAACTATAGCAATATTCCCCGGGTCATACTGCAAAATTTCCGTGTATTGCAACCACATTGCAGTAACGTTGGCGGCAACGCTATTGTGACTAAATACGAGCTGTGTGAGAAAAGTAATGAGACTGACAACACTGCGAGCGATCTGTCGACGCTGTGTTGTTCAATGTTTACATCGGTGTGTTGATCCCTCCAAATGATCAGTCCGAGTTTCAGCTCCAAACAAGTGTCAGGTGATTTTTGAGAGCGCTATCGGTGGTGAATCAAGGAAAAGGCTGAATCGAGGAAAATGGTGAATCGAGTGAGATCGGATACTGCAGACAAGTGGATGATGAGCCATGTAACATCACCACTTCTATCACGAAATTTCTTCCCTCAAAAGGCATTCCTATTGTTCCACAGCCTCCCTATTCACCTAAGCTGAATACTTGTGACTTTTCTCTTTTCTTGCAAGTGAAAAATATTTTTCAAGCTCATCATTTTGTGACTCCGGATAACAATCAAAAGAATGTGACCGACTGCATAAAGGCCCTACCAGTTGAAGCCTTTCAGGACTGGGGACAACGACCTCGCCGGTGCATAGCTGCCGAACGGAACTACTTTGAAACGGACAACACTGTTGTTTGAAAAAAATAAAAACTTTGGTAGATAAAAAAATCAGCCTCTTTACTTTTCTCTCACACCAAGTGCGGTCATAAAACAAAGCCAGTGTAAACACACCTTAAGACAACCGCCCCAAATATATCCAGAACTACGTGCGGTTGTCGACAAGTGATAGCGAACATTGTGACGAGTTATTTGATGTATAGAAGCAATTTTTAAACGCTTGTAGCTGCTTTTCTAATAAAATTATATGCTTCTGTAAGGAATTCAAGATAGTCTTCGAAGAGGATTCCAATGACAAGAGTGCAACTTGATGAAATAGTTAGAAGATAGCAGTGTAGTAAACCAACGTTCCACCCGGGGGGAAGAAGTCACACCAACGTTTTCCCTACTGTACCAGACGTGGGCAAATGCATAACCAACTACGGTTTCTGTGTTTACCTGTGTCCTTGAACCCCCCACCCAAATCAGCTTATGCTCTGCTATTGTAGCGATTGCACAACATGCTCGTGGAGCTGTTCAGCGTTTCACAATGAATATCACAGCAGAAAAGCTGAGTGTGTTAATTTTTTTCCATAGCCCTAGACTCAACGAAATTGTAAATTTACAACTTGCCGACTGATTAACAGCTTTCCTCAGATCGTGCTTTCTAAAGGATCAGTATCTACATGCAATGTTGGCCATAAAACGATAGTAAAAGTAGATCACAGCCTGGTTGATATGAAACCGTCAGGAAACTTCTGTCGGTTTTATCCGTTGACAGCCATATTTTGACCAAATTGTGCTATTGATGTGTTACACTTCGTAATGAAATGTGTTACGGCCAAAACTGTCCACAGGAACCGATTCTTTAGCAAGCAACCGAAACCGGTAGCCACGAATTTTTTGTAATCGAGATCAAGACGTCTACTAAAATTTTTTAAACATATAATACAGATCACTGTATCTCCCAACGATGTCAGGTCTTACAAACTGGTTATGGTTTTCATTTACAGCAGATGTCGCCAAACGGTTAGAGCAGCGGCGCGGTTGTATGCTGAAAGGTATTTTGATAGTGACGAGCCCTCATGTTCTGTCTTGGCAAACATTACAACTAGAGCTGATGCGGATACTTTCCGACATGATTCGCGGATGAAACAAAAAAGAAACGAAAAGGTGGTGTTTCGGAAGTACCCTCCGCGACACACCGAAGGTGGTTTGAGTGGTAGATTTAGTGTATATGTAGACATAGAAAGAGGCGTTGGTTGGAGTTGGGTTGTTTGGAGGAAGAGACCAAACAGCAAGGTCATCGGTCTCACCGGATTAGGGAACGACGGGGAAGGAAGTCGGCCGCGCTCTTTCAAAAGAACCATCCCGGCATTTGCCTGGAGCGACTTGGGGAAATCACGGAAAACCTCAATCAGGATGGCTGGAGACGGGATTGAACCGTCGTCCTCCCGAATGCGAGTCCTGTGTGCTAACCACTGCGCCACGTCGCTCGGTGGAAGGGTTGGTCATTTTAATAACGGAACTACTATAAAGATTCTATCCCAACTCCCTCCCATCCAAAAAAGGGTACTAAGCTTTTTGTTATTCATCCCGATCATCATCTTCACTCCATGGAATGGATTGCACAGACTTTTTCCTCAAACCAGCTTGTCCTTGGACGTTCATCAGTTAGCTGTCCTGTAGGCTTGTAGTTCATAGCTTAGACAGACGATCTTGCTGAGTTCTTTTAAGGGGTCCCACCATTTGTGTTATTTTATTACTTTATGATCATCGTGGGAATTTACAATGAGTTAAAATATCTTGTACAGATGGCGTTTTTCGAACATTGTTCTCCTGTCATTGTTCTAGCAGTGTGCAAAGGAGCTCGGATCGGAGGTTCCGTTCTTGAAGGGCGAGGGTAGAGGGCGGGGGTTGTGTGCGGGGGCGAGTCAAAATCTTGTACTGCCCCATGCCCCTCACTCCATAATACCACTTACTGTAACACTACACACAAATTTAACGATTTTAGTAATAATAATAACAACAATAATAGTAATATATGAAATATCAAAAAATTATTACAGTAATTTATTTACCTCATCTGTCAGTACAGTGCTTTTTCTTTCTTTATGTGGGAGAGGTGAAGAGAGGGGGGTTGGGGCCGAAGGTCATGATCCTCCGCATCTGGATGTCTGGTCATTGAACTTAAGCGTTACTAAGCGTAATGGCAAGTCTCGCACGTGGCAAACATAGTTCAAATCTGTATGCAGTTCATTGACAGCACAGCTATTGCAATTCCTATTTGAAATTCCAATGCTGGTAGTTATTCATCTCAACTATTATATGGCTGGGCGTTACCTCTGCACGCGCGCGTGTTCTTTGAATTTAACAGCCGGTAAAAGTCACGAAGTGTTGCTACACTCTTATAATCTGTATGCTGGCTTGCGCTTCGTTCAGAATCACCATGAATGATTTCCCCATACACATCACGTCGCCACTGTTTGGGAAAAATAAAAGAAGCGAATTATTACGTAATACACTACGAAGTATGCTGTTAAGCAACAATATCAGAAGTTGAGTCCGCCTTGATGCAAAACACCTTGTTATATTAAACTTCCTGGCAGATTAAAACTGTGTGCCCGACCGAGACTCGAACTCGGGACCTTTGCCTTTCGCGGGCAAGTGCTCTACCAACTTTTTTTTTAGTATTTTTATAAAAAATTTTTTTATTTATTAAAAAAAAACTCTTGAACATGAAAATAAGAGACGACGTTCTTCATAAAATAACACAATACCCTTTGAAAATGGAAAACATAAGAGGTAGCTTTTTTTTTAACATAAAGGAGTATACAGTCTCACCATCAGCAGAAAACTCTTTTTTTGTCTTTTTTTTGTTTTTGTTTTGGGGGAGCACAGAAGAAAGAAAAACAAATAGGCTGCAGATAGAGAGCTATGTGTGAAAGGGATAAACATGTATAAGGAGAAAAAACTTAGAAGAGGAGGAGAAAAGAGAAGTGAAATAAAATAGGAATACTTCCCGCGCCATGCTCCACTTTGGCGCGCCATCAGAACAAAATGCATTCTATCATTGACCATTGAAGGGGAACGTGGGATCGTCCAGTCTTGGTTGGCAATGTTCGTTGAGATTCCAGCTTTGAGGCGGGTTGGTGAAAATACTCTGTAAATAGTTCGCGAAAGTGGCCCGATAGTGTCGATGTCGGCGAAGGGTGTGGTGACGTACTTGGAGGCGTGTCCAGAAGTCCACCGGATCGACGATGTCGTCCCGGAAGAGGTAGTTGACAGCCATGCCACTGATCCATGTGACGGCGTGCCACTTAGCCGGTGGAAAGTAGGTCGTGTCAGGATATATCATTATAGTAGGAGAAACATGATGTGGTGGTACTCGGAGGTAGAAAGCCACAATCTTCTGTACGAGGGTCCAGACAGCTGCTGCTGGCCCACACTCAAAACGATGTAAATCTGTATCTTCGACATTGCATTTGAGGCACAGGGGTGAGTCCACCAGTGCAATACGATGCAGTTCCTGTCTTGTAGTATACTTGCCGTTGACGAGAAGGTACCACATAGAGGTGGTGTCAGTGGTGTGATATGGTTGGTGGATCGTTTTCCAAACTGTAGGCCATGAAACCTGAGGTTGACGTGTTTCGGCGGGGCTGCGTGGTGGAGACTTTCGGAGAAGGCGGTAGATGTCGCGGGTGGTCGTCTTCCTGGTCCTGGGGAGCTCGGTGCATATGGAGCTGTACTCCAAAAAGAAACGGCCGATACGTGACATCGGAGGTGGGATGTTCGCCAAAGACGTCGGTGGGCGTCTCGAAACAGGTGCGAGCTCGGTCGTCAAAATTCCAGTAAAACTAGCATTTTGGCTTTTCCATAACCGGAGCATAGTATTGGTGTAAAGTGCCGTAGTCCTGGCTCTCACATTAACCAGGTCGAGGCCACCATCCCGCTTCGGTAAGGTGAGAGCTTCATATTGGACTTTGAATATGTGTCCAGAACAAATGAAATAGCCGAAAGCCGCCTGTAATCTGGCCGCCATTGTCGCAGTGATGGGCAGAATCTGCGCTATATGGGGTATCCGGGTTGCCAGATGGTTATTGACGAAGGTGACTCTCTGGCACATATTCAGCGGGCGTAGAATGTGATTTTGTATGTTGGCCCGGATGCGTTGCAGCAGCGCCCGATAATTGATCGCCGAGGTGCGGCGAATGTCTCGCGTGTACACCAACCCGAGACAGCGAAGAGTGTCCACCAGTTGAAATGGGACGACGCTGTCTGCGGGAAGGCCGCGTCCGATCTTCATGGCGCATGATTTTGCCACGTTCATAGCGCTCCCTGCCCCTTCACTGTAACGGGTAATCCACTGCATTGCAGCTTGTACGTCGGCCGCTGAACGTACGACGAGGGCCAAGTCGTCCGCGTAAGCTCGGCAGCGGAACATATGATCCCGGAGTGGAATACCTGTCAAACGTCCCCGTAATCCGCAAATGAGTGGTTCCATCACAATGGCATAAAGCACCGTCGACAAGGGGCAACCCTGCCGTACTGAGCGTTCAATCCGTATAGGTTCTGTAAGTCTGCCGTTGACGAGAAGTCTGGACGTTGCTCCACGAAGGAGCCGCATAACCACTTGCGTGAACGTCGGGGGAATTGCCATTCGGTTCATCACTGCGTTCAGGAATGCATGATTGACGCGGTCAAACGCTTGTTTGAAGTCGATGGAGATTAAAGCGCCTGGCAGCCTCGAGTGTGTTGCCACAGCGATCACATCTCGCTATTCACTGAGGGCTGTCTGTATATTACGATCACCTCCTAAAGATATTTGCTCGTGGGAAACAATGTCTCGTAAGACATGTTTGAGTCGCACTGCTAGAAGGCGTGTGAAAATCTTGAAGTCGGAATTGAGTAACGTGATCGGCCGATAACTGTCGAGTCGTGTTCCTCCTGCGGGTTTCGGGACTGGTACAAGTAAGCCTTCCATGAACATTGGTGGCGGGTTCGCCGCGACGGACAAAAGTTCCCAGTACATGTCCCTCCATCGTGACATCATCAAATCTTGGAAGGTTCTGTAAAATTCGAGAGGTAAACAATCCGGGCCGGGAGATCGATTCAGAGACCCTTTAGCCACAGCGCCTTGGACGTCGTCGTTGGTCACTTCAGAAGTCAGGAGGGTAGCCGCTGCTGCGTTTAGAGTACCAAGTGTCTCCTGGGTAACCTCAGCAATGGCTTCCGCACCGGCAGGTACCTCTTGATATAAAAGTCTATAGTGTGTTGTGAATGCATCCGCAATGGTAGCTTGCGAAGTCAGCCGGCGTCCATCAGGTAAGTCTAAAGTTGTCATTAAAGCCTGTCGGCGTCGACGAACATTTTGAATAATATGATGCATAGAAGGTTCTTCACCGTTAATCCTATCTTGGCTGCGTGCTCGTACAATAGCTCCCTCTAGACGACATCTGGTCAAGGTTAAAATCTTCGCCTTAATGCGTTGAGCTTCTTTTAGGCGATCCGGGGATGGAGGTTGATCCATGAGTTCACGTAGAGCGCTATAGTAGAAATCAGTTGTATGGTGATTCCACCTGGCTTTGGCTCTGCCATAGTGTGTCAATGTGCGTCGGATGGCCGGTTTGGCGCACAGCAACCACCACTGCAGTGTGGTCTCGTAACGCGTAATTCGTTGAACACAGGTGTGCCACGTGTCGGTGACCTGTTGTCGACATTCAGGGTCCCGCAGTAGTGCTACATTGAGTTTCCAAGGTCCTGCACTTCGCCATATAGATTGTCGACGTAGGTTCATGGTACAGATGTAGATGTCATGATCCGAGAAGGCAGACGGCCAACGTTCCGCGTCGAGGAGAACTGATTTTAGAGCGTTAGAGATGTATATTCTGTCAAGTCGGCTGGCGGAGTGGCTCGTAATGTGTGTATACCCCGGGCGGTCGCCGTGTACCACTCGCCAAGTGTCGAGGAGACGAAGGCGGCGGACGAGGAAGCGAAGTTCCGGACATGTGGTGAAATGGGGGTATTGGTCTGTGCGCTCGAGAACGCAGTTGAAATCTCCACCTACGATGAGATGATCGTATCGGCCGAGGAATAAAGGTGTGATATCTTCTGCGTAGAACTGGGAGCGATCCCTCCGTTTATCAGTGCCCGATGGGGCGTACAGATTAATGATTCTGAGTCCGTCAACTGTGATGGCCACCCCTCGCGCTGTTGGGAGGTATGCGACATCGGAAACTGCAATCCCTTCTCGGAGGAGGATGGCTGCGCCTGTGTGTTCCATAGCTGCAGGGGCGTCGTACGTCTCATATCCATAACACCCAGCCCAAGTTGCTGTCCTCAGTTCTTGTAACAGGGCGATGTCGATGTCCGCTGCTCTTAGCGTGTCACGGAGCAGTTGAAGTTTAGCGTGGGAGCCGATATTATTAGTATTGATAGTAGCTATTCGGTACGCCTGATGGGAGATTCGTGCTGCCGATAGGGTCGTAGCTGGTGAAGATTGTTGTGGTGGATGCTGGAAGTCCATAGAAGTCGTAGTAGTCGCCGTAGAAACTTCCCCCATTTTAGTGTTGGTCTAACGGAGGAACAGATCTCATTTCCGCATCAGATGGAGGTGGGAAATCCGTGTCATCCGCCCATGAAAAATGTCCGACAGGTTTGACATCGGCGAGAGGTGGCAGCGCCGGCCGAGTCGGCTCAGTTGCGTCGGTGACAACAGGCGTGCTATGTTCCATGGCTTCAGGGCGCGGGGCTTGCGCACGCTCTCTGTTGGACGGTTCACCGTCTTTTGGATGACGCGTCTCCGTGGCAGAGGAGAAAGTGTTATCGTGTTCTCCGTCAGAGTGATGTGCCATCTCTTCGTCCTGCGGAGGGGGCTCAATGTTTGATTCTGATGTCTTGCGGCATTTTTTTCGTCGTTTGGGCGACTTCTGCTTTCGGCAATGAGTTTCGGTGTCTGAGGAAGGAAGAGATTCACGTCGTTCGGGTACAAAAGCCGCGGGTGCTATGATGCGGTCGTCATTCCGCAGAACACTCTCACTGGCATCCTTGTGATCTTCTAGCGTGGGTGTGTCCGGCTGTTGGACATGTTCACGGGCGGCATCGTCGGTGTCAAGGTGCTGGGACGCCTCCGAGTGTATCGGACCAGAGAGATGCTCATGAACGGCGTCATGTGTGGGCTGGACGTGCAGTGTCGCCGCATAGGTGACTGGAAGGGTGGTCGTGGTTCTGTCGGTGTTCGTATCGTCGGGCCTTAGTTGTGTGATGCGGCGTTGCAGGCATTCATTACGGACGTGGCCTTCTTTGCCACAACCGGAACATGTTCGAGGTTGTCCGTCGTAAATGACCACTGCGCGGCAGCCGCCGATAGAAATGTACGATGGAACATGCCGTTTGAGATCGATTCGGACTTGTCTCACACCATTAAGCACCGGATACGTCGTAAACTGTGCCCATGTCTCGGCTAAGTGGCTCTGGACTTTTCCGAACGGACTTAGCGCCGCGATGACTTCATCTTCTTTTACCTCAAAAGGCAGTTCGAATACACGGATCGTCCGAAGGCCAAGTCCTGCATGGTCGACATCCACAGGCCCGACGTTTCCGTCGGAGTGCCGAAATTTTAGTCCATGTCGCGTCCTTTGAATAATCTCATTGCAGGCAGCGTCGGAAGTCATCTTAACATAAACGACGCTGCTAATGATCGATAGGTGTATGCCGATGAGTTCGTCACGGGGGATCTTCACGTCTTCGCGTAGGAAGCGTTCGACGGCCAGTGCTTTGGGTCGTGCGTATTCATTTGAGAAGGTGAACTTAAGAGTGTTCTTCCTGTAAGAGTTGGCCATTAGAGCGTGTTCGACTGAGAATCGCTGTGACGACGATGTAAACAAAACACTCCGCGGGCGCAGCGGCGTGGACGGCCGAGCGCGGTGCGCACTACTGCCCTGCCGGACGCAGACTGTCCATCTGAGCTACCGAAGCACGACTCACGGCCGGTACTCACAGCTTTACTTCTGCCAGCATCCGTCTCCTACCTTCCAAACTTTACAGAAGCTCTTCTGCGAAACTTGCAGAACTAGCACTCCTGAAAGAAAGGATACTGCGGAGACATGGCTTAGCCACAGCCTGGGGGATGTTTCCAGAATGAGATTTTCACTCTGCAGCGGGAGAAAACAGTTGGTGATTGGAATTTCGTGAGAAGATTCCGTCGCAACGAAAAACGGCTTTCTTTTAATGATGTCCAGTCCAAATCCTGTATCATTTCTGTGACATTCTCTCCCATATTTCGCGATAATACAAAACGTGCTGCCCTTTCCTGAACTTTTTCAATGTGCTCCGTTAGTCCTATCTGCTAAGGATCCCACAATGCGCAGCAGTATTCTAAAACAGGACGGACAAGCGTAGTGCAGGCAGTCTCTTTAGTAGGTATGTTACATTTTGTATGTGTCCTGCCAGTAAAACACAGCCTTATTAGCCTTGCCCACAACATTTTTATGTGTTCTTTCCAATTAAAGTTGCTCGTAATTGTAATACCTAGGTATATGGTAGAATTTAGGCCTTTTGGATTAGACTGCTTTATTGTATAACCGAACTTGTTCCTTTTAGCACTCATGTGGATGACCTCACACTTTTGGTTATTTAGGGTCAACTGCCACTTTTCGCACCATTTAGATATCTTTTCTAAATCGTTTTGCAATTTGTTTTCCTCTTCTGATGACTTCATTAGTCGATAAACGACAGTGTCATCTGCAAACGACCTAAGACGGGTACTCCGATTGTCTCCCAAATCGTTTATATAGATAAGAAACAGCAAAGCGCCTATAACATTACCTTGGGGAACGCCAGAAATCACTTCTGTTTTACTCGATGGCTTTCCGTAAATTATTACTATCTGTGACCTCTCTGACAGAATATCGTAAATCCAGTCACATAACTGAGACGATATTCCATAAGCACGCAATTTCACTACAAGCCGCTTGTGTAGTACAGTGTCAAAAGCCTTCCGGAAATCCAGAAATATGGAATCGATATGAAATACTTTGTCAATAGCACTGAACACTTCATGCGAATAAATAGCTAGTTCTGTTTCACAAGAACGATGTTTTATAAACCCATGTTGACTGTGTGTCAATAGACCATTTTTTTCGAGGTAGCTCATAATGTTCTAACACAATATATGTTCAAAAATCGTGCTGCATGTCGACGTTAACGATATGGGCCTATAATTAAGTGGATTACTCCTACTACCTTTCTTGAATATCGGCGTGACCTGTGCAACTTTCCAGTATTTGGGTACAAATCTCGGGAGTATTTCATCTAAGACCGGTAAGACCCTTAAAATGAGCAACACTTTTCTCCCTTTCGCATGTGCTTTACTGTTAGATATTAAAGTACAGAACTCTAAAAATGGCACCAAGGAAGTAACACATAAGGAAGCACTATGTTCGTCCCATACCCCTGTGCCGCCAGAACCACCTCCAGTCACTAGCAGCTGTGGCCTGAAGTCAAACCAAAAGGCCCCCACACCGCAACGCAAGGAATAACGCGGCTGTCTCTCTCATTGGAAGGTCGCCGTCATATTCGCCGACGACGGTCATTCGGGGTAGTGTAGAACCATCATCGCTGAATACAATGCGACGCCATTCAATTGCAATTCATGCTTCCCTATCACGGGACCACTCCAAACACAGCCAGCCGTTTGTGTTGTGATGACACAGGCAGTGAGCAACGAACGGTAATTCACCAGTCTGGCTGCTTCCATTTTCTGGCCAGTGGTTCTGGATGATACAGAATGTTGCATGAAGTCCATTACTCGTTTTCAGATGGCAGGGTTTCAATGTGCCTGATGCACACAATACGGCGATCCATCCTTGTGTTGGTCAGATGGGATATATTGGAGTCTTGACAACAAGTACTCCTGCTCTTCCTATGCAGCTCACTATCCCATCACATCTGGACCTGCGAAATTATACCAGCTGGCCAAGTGGAGAGCCACAATGACACCCTTTTGAAAACTGTCAGGTACTGATAACACTCTGTCACTCAAATAAGCGGCATCTCTTTGTCCTTCTCTGTGATCACTCAACATCTGACACCGTTCACGCCTCTTACGTGCCCTAACAGAATTGGTAACAACATCAAACACGAACAACATAAACGCACTCCAGCCTGTCACAGAAAATTGAATCTCCAGTCATTTACATACCCTCCAAAGCCACAGAAAATTGAAACTCCAATCATTTACGTACTCTCCAATGGCGAGTACGGTGCATTGATATCGTGTCTTCTGAGAGCTTCTATTTCTTTTTGTCAGGCAGTGTATATCTGCTTTCCTTTTATTTCTCGTGCGGAGATATGAAGGTACTGCCGCTCTGGCCGAGACAGTGAAAACTTTTACTGGACAATCCTACCTTACGATGAGTTACTATATAGTGCGTTCGGAAAATTCCCGTTATAAACTTGGGGGACCTTGAGAGGGAAGAGAGTACATAATATTTTGAGTAGGAGCCCACGTCCAAAACCTAACGTTTCCGTTTTACGACGGTTTCAATTCAGATAGTTACTCGTGCACTTCAGCTTGAGGAATTGAATTAATCGTTTCGAAGTGCAATTATTACGTAACTATTAGGAAAGGAAACATAACGAATACGTGTTTATATTATTCAAGTACGAAGAAGAACCCAGCATTACGTACAGAGCACTACTGTTGCATTATAGTAGGGGCTCGATGTGGCGACCACCGACATTGTTACAGACATTCTACTTACGAAGCGTTTTCTGGTACACACTCTCCATCCCACCTGGTCTCTCTTCCGTTTCTAGTGCAACGGCCAGAACTCGTGCCAGCAGGTCTTCCTCTGTCTCTGCGGGATTCTCGTAAATTAAACTTTCCATACGAGCCTACAAGAAGTAGTCCATAGGAGCTAAGTCCTGCGATCGCGGTGGACACACGGTTGGACTACCTCGCCCTACCATCGTTCACCATATCGTCTGTTCACACGTCTCCGAACCAAATGTGAGAAGTGAAGTGGTGCTGTATCATGCTGAAACCACATCTCCTGACAGGACACTCAGTGGGACAGCTCCCAAGAACGGGTCCAATACGTTTTGTAGAAAGATCACGTATGCAGGACCAGTTAGCTTGAGCGGAAGGAGGTATGACCCAATCACATGACCGCCCAGAATACTGCCCACACGTTAATACAAAACCGATGCTGAAATCCTGAACATTTTACGGCACAAGGGTTTTCGTCTGCCCAGACATGGCTATTTCGCGAATTCAGAATACAGTCGCTGTGGAACTACACAACTGGCCATTAAAATTGCTACACCTCGAAGATGACGTGCTACAGACGCGAAATTTAACAGATAGGAAGAATATGCTGTGATATGCAAATGATTAGCTTTTCAGAGCATTCACACAAGGCTGGCGCCGGTGGCGACACCTACAACGTGCTGACATCAGGAAAGTTTCCAACCGATTTCTCATACACAAACACCAGTTAACCGCCGTTGCCTGGTGAAACATTGTTGTGATGCCTCGTGTAAGGAGGAGAAATGCGTACCATCACTTTGCGACTTTGATAAAGGTCGGCTTGTAGCCTATCGCGATTGCGGTTTATCGTATCGCGACATTGCTGCTCGCGTTGGTCGAGATCCAATGACTGTTAGCAGAATACGGAATTGGTAGCTTCTGGAGGGTAATACGGAACGCCGTGCTGGATCCCAACGCCTCGTATCACTAACAGTCGAGATGACAGGCTTCTTATTCGTATGGCTGTAACGCATCCACGTCTCGATCCCTGAGTCAACAGATGGGGACTTTTGCAAGACAACAACCATCTGCACGAACAGTTCGACGACGTTTGCAGCAGCATGGAGTATCAGCTCGGAGACCATGGTTGCAGTTACCTTGACCCGACCCTCAGAGTTTCATTCGGTCGGCTCTTTGGTCGTAAAAATAGACCGTAGTATTGCACAAGACACTAGTTGTCGTTTGAAAATTTGTTCTGATATTATATTGCCCCTTTCTTTCTAGTTCATACCTGATCATTAATGTTCTAATGAATCAGCTCCTGGTTCGAAATACACTCGGGACAATTGTACCAAAGCACAGGTTGCCGTTAAACAAACAGGGGTCTTGTGGTTAGATGTAGATGTTAACCGGTTCAATTCCTTGGTTGTAATCGTATTTGAGATAATCTGAACTACCTGTTGTACTGAGCTGTGCATTCATCTCCTTGAAAGACCGGGTCATTATTGGCGTATTTTTTTTACTGGATCTTGTGGTTCCGCCGAGTCAGTTCTCTTGTAATAATTGCTCATACGTAGTGTATTAAAACGTTCCTTCATAGCGGCCTTCATAACTGAGAAGCAGTTTAATTTTTGACATATTAACAGCCAACTGTCACCAAAGCTTTAGTCAGAATAAGATTGTCAAAAAGGGCGGGTCGGCATCCAGTCGCACCTTGTTGCTGACTGAAATGAAAAGGTTGCCTGCTTTGAAGCAAGCCATATCATTGTAATGATTGTTACCAGATTTTTTTAACCTTTAAGCACAGGTGCGCATCTCAACCCCGAACCTTTCGACATACAGTATCCAAATAAAAAAATTTTCGTGGTTTGTTTCAGTAATTGAATCACTCTTGTCATCAATGATGCTTATACAGGGTGTTACAAAAAGGTACGGTCAAACTTTCAGGAAACATTCCTCACACACAAATAAAGAAAAGATGTTATGTGGACATGTGTGCGGAAACGCTTAATTTCCATGTTAGAGCTCATTTTAGTTTCGTCAGTATGTACTGTACTTCCTCGATTCACCGCCACGATTTCATACGGGATACTCTACCTGTGCTGCTAGAACATGTGCCTTTACAAGTACGACACTACATGTGGTTCATGCACGATGGAGCTCCTGCACATTTCAGCCGAGTGTTCGTACGCTTCTCAACAACAGATTCGGTGACCGATGGATTGGTAGAGGCGGACCCATTCCATGGCCTGCACGCTCTCCTGACCTCAACCTTCTTGACTTTTATTGATGGGGGCATTTGAAAGTTCTTGTCTACGCAACCGCGGTACCAAATGTAGAGACTCTTCGTGCTCGTATTGTGGACGGCTGTGATACAATACGCCATTCTCCAGGGCTGCATCAGGGCATCAGGGATTCCATGCGACGGACGGTGGATGCATGTATCCTCGCTAACGGAGGACATTTTGAAAATTTCCTGTAACAAAGTGTTTGAAGTCCCGCTGGTACGTTCTGCTGCTATGTGTTTCCATTCCATGATTAATGTGATTCGAAGAGAAGTAATAAAATGAGCTCTAATATGGAAAGTAAGCGTTTCCGGACACATGTTCACATAAAATATTTTCTTTCTTTGTGTGTGAGGAAGGTTTCTTGAAAGTTTGGCCGTACCTTTTTGTAACACCCTGAATAGTTTTCATGTGTTGCAGAAGGACATTTAATAAGAGAAACTGTGTCCAGCACGGTAACAAACACCGCTGTTTCACCCGATAACGGGCGGGGTGCAGATCCGAGCCCTTGTAATTATTGTCATGTTGTCCTTGTTTTGTTTTATCTTGTAAAAGCTTATTCATTTCACAAATTTGTTAATTATAAAGAAAACAAATTTAAGATTGTACAGTGTTAAATAAACAGGTTGTGTGAAAAGAAAGTTACACTGGTGGGTCCGCCCTTCCACGTTTTCCTTGACACCAGTAAATACCACATCTCAGATTTAACTAAGATCACTTGCAACACAGAGTCAGCAGTGATCATTTGTGGTCCCTCCGAATCGCATAGTAGAGCAGAAACAATGTTCACTTTCCTTTCTGTATCGATAGGTTGTGTGGTTTGGCAGATTGCATGCGCGAACTGTACTCACTACCTTCCGTTTTTGCCGTGCGGTTCTAGGCGCTTCAGTCTGCTGGCACGGTAGCTCAGCGTGTTCGGTCAGAGAGCTGGTTGGCCTCTGTAACAAAAAAACTGAGTGGAAAGATCAACAAACGATCTTGAACGGATGTCATGTGACGTCCGCAATGACCAAACAGAACGATCAACAACGAACAAAAACAGTGTGGAACCGCGCGACCGCTACGGTCACAGGTTCGAATCCTGCATAGGGCATGGATGTGTATGATGTCCTTAGGTTACTTTGGTTTAAGTAGTTCTAAGTTCTAGGATACTGTTGACCTCAGCTGCTAAGTCCCATAGTGCACTGAGCCATTTGAACCATTTTGAACCTTCCGTTCTTACTGTGTTACGTTGGCTAACAGGCGACATGATTAAATAGCACAAATGACAGTTTATTTGGTCTCATGAATAAGCACCGTACTCACTGCGGAAGGAAATTGTGGAGATCGTCGGCGATCCAGTCGCCATATTTCCTCAGAAAACGAAGACGTTCTTATGGAAATTGTTGATATCTTAAAATAACCCCGTAAAGCAACAGTAGATTGTCTAAGTTACATGTACGACGTCTAACGAATTGGTAAATAGTGGCTGAGTGGCTGAGAATTCATAAATACATCATTTGCATACACAGAAGTAATAAACATCACTTTGCTACCAGATACGTTCAAACTGTTTAAATAAAGACACCCTCTCGAAATAAGCCACATGAAGATATTAGATTATTTTTGGTTCGAAATGAACTGTGACATCATCTCTCACAATAGCAGTCATTCTTCCACTTCATTAATTTTTTTCGTATTTACGGACAGTTTCGCAAGCGACACTGATATGTCGCACTAATGAGATGACAGGAGGACACGTCATTCAAGGCCTCAGCGTGATAAATTACGGGGTCGGAACTCTCTTTAACCTCGTGCAGCGTGGGGCGCACAGCACTGACGTTACAGACTGAAACGTCTAGCATCTCTCTGTAAATACATAATAGCATTAAGGTTGTAGGTCTAAATCAAGAGTAGGTATTCGCAGACATTTTTTGCCTGGGACTAATAGTCTTTCATGAACGAGAAGGATCACGAATTTGAGAGTAATGTGAGGGACAGAAAAAAAGGGTATCATGAACTCGAAGAATGTCTTAAGGGGGCAAGCCAATGTAAACGAAAGTGCACATTATTTAAAATCTACCTAAAATAAAACCAAGTACAGCAGATATTGGCTGTTTAGTGGTACACAAATACAATTGTCTGCACTTTATTTCATAATCCGCCGCAGAGGAATAGTTTTTTTTAATATATAATCACACAGAGTTTGGATTAAAATACATAAACAAAATCGATAGCCAGAGATAAAATAAACGACTAGGGGTCGTGGGAAATCATCCGCTCTGCATTTCCACTTAGATTGAAGCCTCTGGAGAATAAATACGAGAAAAACTCGGTCGCTTGTGTGCCTTTCCTTGGTGTGACTTGCACAAGATCCGACATTCGTTCCTTTTTTTAAGGGTCTCTTTCTGACAAGACTATAGCCATTTAAATGTGCTGGTAAGTATTCATATTGCAGGCTTATATGACCACCCATGGTTAAAAAGCAACATTTTCAACCTGTTTTTACATAATATCGTTAACGTGTCACATGTAAACCAAAAACAGTTAAGATAATAGAGGTGCCAAAAACATTAAAATGCAGAACACAACATAAACCAGCATTTCAAAAACTATTGTCACATAATTTTTGAAAAATAAGTGGTCTAGAATTAATTCCGATTCTGAAAATTACTTTTATTTTGTCTGTCACGTTAGAATTTTTCAGTAAATAAAATCACATATTTTGATGATTTACGTAACTGCAGCACAACTATTCAAACAACATTTCGATCAAGGTCCACATTTTTATAATAACTGTGTTATTTTTCTATGCATATGCCAAAAATACTACAAACAGTTCTCTTAGAAACAATATGAGTACTCGGTTACATAAAATTTTCAAACTTACACTTTTTTTTACTACCTGTGTCACTCTACAACACCCAACAAATGTCAGTCATCATACTTTCATTTCATCCTTCCTAGAATGTCTCCTCCATCTCCTTAATGGTCTGATGCAAGCATTCTCCTTATTCTGCACTGGCATGTTCAAAGATTTCAGGAAAATGTCAGTATATGAGTGTAAAACTGGACTTTTACATTAGTGTTGCAACCACATTCATGAAATTTTCCAACGTAGTTTTGACAATATTCTTGTAATTTATGTGATTCTTATTCACTATCAAGATACCAGTAACAGACCTGAATTCAGTCCATATATCTGTCTTTTTTGGTTTTTTTTTTCTTTCTAAAAGTAATTGTACTCTTAAATTCGTGATCCTCCCCGTTCTTGAAAGACTGGCCCAAGCACAAAGGGTCTACAGTCTGGCCAAACCTTTACATTCCAATGCTTTTGCTGTGTCCAGCTACCGCACTCACATAAAAACTACGGCAATTTCATATACGCAGCTTGCTGTTCAAATAAAATTTCTGTAACTACAAATAAAATAGACTTCACTCCATTACGAAAAAAGTCCACGCAAAAAAAGAAAAATAAGAAGATTTTTGAAAGCAGCTTAAAAAATTGTGTAAGGACATATATTTCAGTTGCAAGTATAGTTTCATTTCAGTTATCACCCTTTAGCTGGTATTGTGTGCTGGACATGAACATAACAATCGATTAAGGCTGGGCTTCAGTGGAACGTCAGGTTAAGCAAAGGCAAATGGTGTGTTCACACTAGACGGAACATCGATACCCTGTCAGAACGGCTCAGTGTTGGAAATGAGCCACTGGGGAATTGTTGTACCGGAAGAGGAAGGTTTCTACCGGTTTTGGCATACCAGTCGGGGGGGGGGGGGGGGACACTCGAAACTAGTGGTGCTTGATGATGATGTACGTATATGATGAATTTAGAGTGTTCAACAACATGGTCATCAGCGACCTTACTCAATATCAGGCTACATATTTCTTGTCTTGAACTAAGTTCATTTTCACAAGCGAAATTGTTGCAACGGTTCCCCGTTAAAGTGGTAGTTCACAAGTGTCATATATTATTGGATCTTTCCGCTGGAGAAAGTACAGTAGAGTGTGTCGTTGGAGAGTCCTGTTCACAACCTGGTGTGGCCAAGTGGTACAAGGCCTGCATTCCTGTCGTAGTCAACAGAAGTGCAAGTGTGATGAGCTCGCAGTTTTTTGCTCTTTGGCAAGAGAAAGAATTTATTGTTATTTTAGAAGTTGATAAGTGCATGTGCATACGAACTTCAGTGATATGTGGTCAGTGACTAGGTATCGGAACGTAAGCATTTCAGTGGTGTTTTTTCTTTTCTTTTTTTTCTCTCAGAGCATTTATTATTCTTTCTTTTCGGTAATGCGAAGACAAAGAGACGTCCAATAATTTTCGGCGATTACTAGCGAAATCTTTCTGTTTCTAGAAGACCCCTTTACTTTCTTCTGCAGCGAAAAGCCTCACGGGGCCTTCGATGGTAGTCGTCATGTAATCAGGGAAAACAGATAGATCCTTTGCACTAAGTGCAGTGGATGAAAGCTATTTTCCTGTACTCTGATATTTCTCACCCAATACATTATGGAAAGCAACCTGATTTAAGTTTACAAAATGACGGCTAATTTCATGACTACCATGCGTACGACCTCTTTTTGCGAAATATTGGAGCTGACAACTAATTACGTACAATGATTTGGATCTTTATGTAAAAAATTTTGCAACAAGTTGTACTCTGAGCAACATGGAACTAGTAATGTCAATAGAGTTTATTAATGCTCAAAGAAAGATTCATAATGAATGTTGTTGATGAAGATCGTGTGGTCAATTTAACACACCACTGGGATTTGAAAAAAGTAATGTAAATAATTAACAGCAAAAGCTGACATGAGTGGAAGTAAATGATAAAAGAAGCTGTTTTCCTAGTTAGTAAACATATACTTGAAATGAAAATAATTTTTATCAAGTCTGTTATCCGACCGATGCTTGAGTATTTATTTTCAGTGTGGGAGTTCTATAAGGTCGGGCTGATAGAGGAGAAGAGCAACGAGATTCACGACGGAATAGTGTAGCGAGCACGAAAGCTATACTGCGACACACACCCAGTTCCAGTTCCAGACGCTACTAGAGGAGTTGTGCGTAACGATGTATTTCACTGTTAGAACTCCGATAAGAGTTAACCAACATATCGCCTACTTCCACATGCATCTTGCGAGAACACTATGAATATAAAGTTAAAGAGATTCGAACTTGAACAATCATGCTTCTCGCGCAGCAGTCCGGCCTTGAACAGGGAAGGGGGCAACCGATACATTGCTGTTGTTGTAGTTGTTGTGGTCTTCAGTTCTAAGACTGGTTTGATGCAGCTCTCCATGCTACTCTATCCTGTGCAAGCTTCTTCATCTCTACCTACTGCAACCTACATCCTTCTGAATCTGCTTAGTGTATTCATCTCTTGGTCTCCCTCTATGATTTTTACCCTCCACGCTGCCCTCCAATACTAAATTTGTGATCCCTTGATGCCTCAGAACATGTCCTACCAACCGGTCCCTTCTTCTTGTCAAGTTGTGCCACAAACTCCTCCTCAATTGTATTCAATACCTCCTCATTAGTTATGTGATCTACCCATCTAATCTTCAACATTCTTCTTTAGCACCACATTTCGAAAGCTTCTATTCTCTTCCTGTCCAAATTATTTATCGTCCATGTTTCAGTTCCAATCATGGCTACACTCCACACAAATACTTTCAGAAACGACTTTCTATACTCGATGTTAACAAATTTCTCTTCTTCAGAAACGTTTTCCTTGCCATTGGCAGTCTACATTTTATATCCTCTCTACTTCGACCATCATCAGTTATTTTGCTCCCCAAATAGGAAAATTCCTTTACTACTTTAAGTGTCTCATTTCCTAATCTAATACCCTCAGCATCACCCGACTTAATTCGACTACATTCCATGATCCTCGTTTTGCTTTTGTTGATGTTCATCGTATATCCTCCATTCAAGACACTGACCATTCCGTTCAAATGCTCTTCCAAGTCCTTTGCTGTCTCTGACAGAAATACAATGTCATCGGCGAACCTCAAAGTAATTATTTCTTCTCCATGGATTTTAATACCTACTCCGAACTTTTCTTTTGTTTCCTTTATTGCTTGCTCAATATACAAATTGAATAACATCGGGGATAGGCTACAACCCTGTTTCAGTCCCTTCCTAACCACTGCTTCCCTTTCATACCCCGACTCTTATAACTGCCATCTGCTTTCTGTACAAATTGTAAATAGCCTTTCGCTCCCTGTGGTTTACCCCTGCCACCTTAAGAATTTGAAAGAGAGTATTCCAGTCAACATTGTCAAAAGCTTTCTCTAAGTCTACAAATTCTAGAAACGTAGGTTTGCCTTTCCTTTCTCTATTACATTGCTGTACGAAATAGAAATACCTTCGCCACAGATCAGAAAATGACTTACCGATTATAGATGTTGGTCTTGACGTATACTGCAGTCATTATGGAGCTATAAATGAATCAGAATAATCAAGACAACTGATACTCAAATATAATATAAGGAAGCGACTTTGTCGCTCTGCAGTTATTTGCGCTCTCTACTTGGCTCTAGGGCGAAACAGCTCTGCTATTTCATTCTGGATACGTTAAGCTGCTGTCTGTTAACACATTGTCTGCCGTGATGAAATTTGGACCATGCTTTGCTATGCCACAATGAAATTACGAATTTTACTTCCGAAGCCAAAGTGGTCTTTTGCATCAGATGTCTTCTTTTGAACATGTAGAATTGAGTTATTTGATAATATGTCAGTTTATGAGTGTTCTGGGCTGATAAGAGTCGAGAGACATGTATGACTAACATGGCCCAACAACAACATTTCAACACGATCACAGTCTGTGGCATATGGCTCACATGATCTAAAACCACAATAGGTATAAAAAAAAGTAGTTTTTCAAGAAATGATTTAAACACTTAGTCATTTGACTATATTAACTACAAATAATATTATTTACAATTTTTTTACTTGGTCTGACAATGTTCATGAATTAAGATCTTAGAATATTCTACTTCTTCAACACAGCATTGTGAATTTCACTAAAACACTCATTGCACATAAAAGTGTCAAATTTATTGCATTTAGTGCGCACCCTCTTCACTTTCTTAGCAGCATCCTTTCTTTTTTCTGTTCTTCGCAGGCGCTTATAACAGCCCAAACATCTTCTTCGACTGCTCTGGTTTGGTCCCTGTACTGTCACAAGTCGATGGCTGTTACCTTCTTGGAACGGTTGTAGTGTTGCTCGTGGTTGTGGATCTTTGGCATTCAATAGCACTAAAGTCACGCGTTAATTGAATTATTTGTATGCGAGACTTTGATCCTTTGTTTGTCAAGTTGTAGAGCACTTGAGCATTTACAACAGATGTTCCAAAAAGGATTTCAAAAACGATCTTTCTGTACCAATTAACCGTACGCCGAAGTTAGGAATCACTGTGGCTACCAATTGCAAAAATATTGAGTGCTACGAACATGAGAATGTTTCGTGGAGCTACCACTCTTGAACCCATATCTGAAACTCATTATCTGCGATCCCTGTGGGGTTCACGAGGTCTCTTAAACACAACTCTGCATGTGAGCCAGTTATGGCTCACGGATCCCACTGTACAATGTATACGTGAACCAAATATGGCTCACGTGGCTTCAGAACCCATGTAACTGTGAGCCACCATTGGCTCATGTGGCAGTCCACGCGCTAACGTGCAGTACCGGGTGTGCCTTTCAGCATCTTACTAACTCAACCAGTTTTCTGCGGATGGTCGCTGCTAGGTTCAGACAGCCTGTTGCGCTAAATAAGCACCAGTAGCAGTGGAATGCTGCTTCCGTTCCGTTCATTTCAACAAATACACTAGTTACAAGTTCGGTACAGGGTAAGAGGTCGACGCACAAAACAAAATTCTGGCTGGCTGCCGTTAGGCAAAGAATGAACTCCGTAAACCTGCAAGACCGTGAATAAGACCCAACCCGTCATACTGCTATGAGAAATCCAGCTAGAGTCGAACACCAAACATAATCCAAGCTCGCAGTGTAGATTATCAACCAGGTGGCAGCACGCGCGTATTTTGTAAGCTTGTCGAATACGACACTGGCTGGCTGTCGCCGCGCAAGCAGCATTACCTCGCACCAGAGACGACGGGATCGCTCCACGCGACGAGACGTGGCGGTGGACGGCACGTCTGTGGAACGTTGCTGTGTAGTCGCTGTCTGCCGTGCTTTGTGGCGCCGCCGGTTCTGGAGGCAAATAGTCTCGCTAGCTGAGTCGCTGGTTACAGAAATAGGATTGTTAACCAACGATGATGTTTTCTACAGAAAAATATCTTCGCTGGACGTTGGTAAGGAATAAGGGCGAGGCACCTATCAAAAGGCAAGGCCAAATTAATTCAGAATGAGTACACATACCCAAGTGCGGTTTGGACAATGTGCCGAATTTTCTGACAGATACAACTAATTTTTGACGTTTATAGCTGCGAGTTATGACAGCGAATTTTTTAATGGAACTACACATGTTTTCTTCTATGGCACTGGAAAGCAATTTAGAGACATTACATGCGTGAAACTTGGTCAGATAGTACTAGGTAACCGCACTGCAAACCGCTATAGGTGGCTTCTAGAGAATGTACACAGAGATGTAAAGACGGTGGCGTGACAATTGCTGAGCTGAGTGAAGTCCTCTGGTACATAATGGAAATGGAGCTTTCAGAGGAGAATCTAGAATGGAAAAGCGAAGTGTGACGGAAATATGCAATTTAGCAAGAAAACTAATGAGCAACTGGAGTAAACATAGCTGTGATGTCTAGGAAATAGCAGCTGTGGTTTTAATTAATGAAATGTTGCCTGACAGAACCGTGCACCAGCTACACTGGAACCACCGTGGGAAGCAGTCATACATGCCTCTGATTGTGAGTGAAGTCTCTCTATGAGGGATGCCGTGACAAGCCAGGAGGCCACAACGTCTTAGAGGTTACGGTGAGACGGGAAGCGGAGCGCCGCCCGTGCGCACGTACACAGCCGACGCAGGTAGGGTACACCCGATGGAAAGGCGACACTTCGGGGCAGCCCCTCCAAACGCTACTAACAGCTCGGAAGGCAGAGAGTAAACAATCAGACATATAATTCGTGCATAATAATCATAGAACACATGAAAATGCTCAGACCGAGACAAGAAACTTATTGTGAGCATGGCCCCAAAAAGCTTACGTATAACAACAAGCATTTTGCAATAAGAATTACTAAAAGGATCAACCGCTTAATCTTACAGTAAAATATGACAAGTTAATGTAATAAGCAGGAAATCACACGGTACTCAGTCACATTAACTTAAATAGCTTAAAAGGCAACAGGAAGATCTTGAGGCCTAAAACTCAAACAACTACAATAGTAATTATATTTTAAACCGTATATATTAATTTTCTTGAAAGGACAAAAATCTCCCCAGAATTATAGAACTTAATTACCGAAATAAGTCAAGATTCACCGTGCCAGTAGCGTTTACCTCCTACACCCGCAGACAATTTTATAGTCGCTACATCAGTCAAGGAAGCAACAACTTCCAACACAAATAAGACTCAGTTTCGACGTCAGTGGTCACTGACAAACGTGGTGGCCTAGAACATATGACAATTAATTTTAGGCGCATCTGACAAAATGAGAAGACACTGAGCAAGTTGTAAATAAAAACAAATTAAAACACACGAATATGACACTCAGATAATTTCAAAAGAGATACCGAAGGGTGAATTTAACACGGAATGATGGAGAACCACAGGGAACCCAGCGTAGTCGGAGCAACTTCAAAATGGGAGCACATCTGGCAATCAAGTAACAAAGATCTTACCCCCAAACGGCAGAACAGACTGCACCAGAAAATCAACAGCACTCCAACACCCACACCAGCAAATGTGCCAGGTAAATCCAAGGTAAGCCGGCTGCGTCGACATTGGGCCCAAGCTCTGCCGACCGATACCACCCTATCGACCACCGGCTCCTTAGACAATCGTACACGCCTAAGCTCCGTGAAGAGCCCACCCCATCACATGTGCCTCTTGTCTCTCTCTCTCTCTCTCTCTCGCCGACTGCGACCGACTGCCTGCCGACGTGGTCAACAAGCTGCTCCAAGGAACTGCAACCAAAGACTCAACTAACAGCCGATCGAAGCGCCACCAGGCGACTAGACACAGACGGACAGCGTCAGTAGCCAAAGATGTAAAAACATTGAACGGGTCGATACGGATCATATACTACTGAAATCTCTGACGAGGTTGTGGGAGGCTTTCAAGACGAAGCGTGGTGGGAAGACGTCCAAAATGGTGTTTCAGCTCTGTGGCGACGCCGTAGTACATTCTGTACAGGACAAGTCAAGCGTGCTGCTTCTTAATTCCATCAAATTTTGCGTCATCTCCTGCGTTCTCCTGATATGACAACCAGTAGCATCTTTCTTTACTCTAGGATGATAAAACAATAACGTAGGGAGATTTTTCAGAGTGTCGGTGAGATGAGTTTCGCCTGCCGGAGTGGTCTATCGGTTCTAGGCGCTTCTGTCTGGAACCGCGCGACCGCTACGGTCGCAGGTTAGAATCCTGCCTTCGGCATGGATGTGTGTGATGTCCTTAGGTTAGTTAGGTTTACGTAGTTCTAAGTTCTAGGGGACTCATGACCTCAGAAGTTAAGTCCCATAGTACTCAGAGCCATTTGAACCATTTTTTTTATGAATTTCGAAGTGGAAGGTTCCATGGACAGCCAAAACAATGATTTCAAGAAGCAATGTCTGTGAGGAGAAAGAATACCTTGCTCTTCCCTACTTCGTTCTAGGCCATCTAGAGGTTAAATCGATGTAAACCAAAACGGGAAAATCCACAGAGTGGAAGAAGAAGAAGAAGAAGAAGAAGAAGAAGAAGAAGAAGAAGGAAAGGTGTATTTTCACGTAGGGCACTATAATTCTGTAAATAATCATATAGCCAACCAGCCAGATCTAGCGTAATATAATTATCGTACCAATGGCACCTATCAAGTATGGTTTCTGTGTGTCAACGGCTCGATGACAAATGCCTAGGTATTCACCCTCAGACATAAAGATGGCGGCTCCAACATCTATCGTATATCCAATATTCCGCTTTTTATGTTTTTTTCGTTATAAATTACCAAACAATTTATTTATACACTACTGGCCATTAAAATTGCTACACCAAGAAGAAATGCAGATGATAAACGGGTGTTCATTGAACAAATATATTATACTAGAACTGACATGTGATTACATTTTTACACTATTTGGGTGCATAGATCCTGAGAAATCAGTACCCAGAACAACCACCTCTGGCCGTAATAACGGCCTTGATACGCCTGGGCATTGAGTCAAACAGAGCTTGGATGGCGTGTACAGGTACAGCTGCCCATGCAGCTTCAACACTATGCCACAGTTCTCAAGAGTAGTGACTGGCGTATTGTGACGAGCCAGTTGGTGGGCCACCATTAACCAGACGTTTTCAATTGGTGAGAGATCTGGAGAATGTGCTGGCCAGGGCAGCAGTCGAATAGTTCCTGTATCCAGAAAGGCCCGTACAGGACCTGCAACATGCGGTCGTGCATTATCCTGCTGAAATGTACAGTTTCGCAGGGATCGAATGAAGGGCAGAGCGGCCGGCCGCGGTGGTCTCGCGGTTCTAGGCGCGCAGTCCGGAACCGTGCAACTGGTACGGTCGCAGGTTCGAATCCTGCCTCGGGCATGGATGTGTGTGATGTCCTTAGGTTAGTTAGGTTTAAGTAGTTCTACGTTCTAGGGGACTAATGACCACAGCAGTTGAGTCCCGTAGTGCTCAGAGCAATTTGAACCATTTTTGAAGGGTAGAGCGACGGGTGGTGACACATCTGAAATGTAAACCTAACCTAACCTAACCGTCTACTGTTCAGAGTGCTGTCAATGCAAACAAGAGGTGACCGAGACGTGTAACCAATGGCACCCCATTCCATCACGCCTTGTGATACGCCAGTATGGCGAAGACGAAAAAACTCTTTCAATGTGCGTTCACCGCGATATCGCCAAACACGGATGCGACCATCATGATGCGGTAAACAGAACCTGGATTCATCCGAGAAAATGACGCTTTGCCATTCGTATACCAAGGTTCGTTGAGTACACCATCGCAGGCGCTCCTGTCTGTGATGCAGCGTCAGAGATAACAGCAGCTATGGTCTCTGAGCTGATAGTCCATGCTGCTGCAAACGTCGTCGAACCGTTCGTGCAGATGGTTGTTGTCTTGCAAACGTCCCCCTCTGGTGACTGCACGATCCGTTACAGCCATGCGGATAAGATGCCTGTCATCTCGATTGCTAGTGCTACAAGGCCGTTGGGTCCAGCACGGCGTTCCGTATTACCCTCCTGAACCCACCGATTCCATATTCTGCTAACAGTCATTGGGTCTCGACGAACGCGAGCGGCAATGTCGCGATACGATAAACCGCAATCGCGATAGGCAACAATCCGACCTTTATCAAAGTCGGAAACGTGATGGTACGCATTTCTCTTCTTCACACGAGGCATCGCAACATCGTTTCACCAGGCAACGCCGGTCAACTGCTGTTTGTGTCGGTTGGAAACTTTCCTCATGACAGCACGTTTTAGGTGTCGCCACAGGCGCCAACCTTGTGTGAATGGTCTGAAAAGCTAATAATTTGCACATCACAGCATCTTCTTCCTGTCGGTTAAATTTCGAGTCTGTAGCACGTCGTCTTCGTGTTGTAGCAATTTTAATGGCCATTAGTGTATTTTGATTTCACGAACTGTTATTTGAAAAATATTAAAAGCTTCTTCTATAAAAAAAAGAAGAAAAGAGAAAATGAAATGGCCTGGTTCGATGTCTTGCATACGGACAACGGTGTGTGGACGTGGGAATTGCTGTGGGCCTCTTTGGCACCTCAAACGTCGAAGGACAGACGCTGTGGATAAGAGGCCAGAAACGACCCACCTTGAGAAATTACGTTGCAGCAAGTGAAAATAAATTGAAAGACAGATGTAATAAGGCTTCTATTGTTACAAACGCGTCACAAGGAAAGACGAGAACTAACAAGATCACCAGCGAGTTACATGGTCGCAGCTTGATATTTTTTTCCCGAGGCGATAATTAAGTCTTTGTGACTACCTGTGTTGCACGATGCCGAGCTCCGTGACCTTTGGATGGCCACTGCGCAACCCGACGCCCTCCCGCAATTGGACGCGTGCCAACGGGTCGCCGAGGCCCGCGGCCGGAAATGCCTGTCGCGGAGCCGCGAAAATCTTCGCTTCCGCGCCACGCCACTCCCACTGGCGGGCGCCTGGCACGCGGCCACGATGCGTCCCACCGCCGCCTACTGGCGCCACGCGCGCAGCCATCACAGCCGCCTTCCAGTGACACACGTCCTCCTGCCTGCACCGACAGGTCCACGCCCACACCAGCCACTCCCCGGCTGCATGTCACGCCAGCGCACTTCTTTTAGGCTAACAAGTGTATCTTTCTGACGTCGATCTGTTGTAGAATATTAGAACATGTTTTTTGGTTGCGTATCATGTCGTTTCCGCAAACCCAGTAGCTACTCTGTAAGAATTAACATGGATTCCGGAGAAGCGACTTGCTATATTTGCTCATGAGACCAAGAAAATATTAGATACAGGCTCCCAGGTAGATGCTATTTTCCTTGACTTCCAGAAGGCGTTCGATACAGCTCCGCGCTGTCGCCTGATAAAGGAAGAGCCTACGGAATATCAGACCAGCTGTGTCGCTGGATTGAGAGTTTTTAGCAAACAGAACACAGCATGTTGTTTTCAATGGAGAGACGTCTACAGACGTTAAAGTAACCTCTGGCTTTCCACAGGGGAGTGTTATGGGACCACTGCTTTTCACAATGTATATAAATGACCTAGTAGATAGTGTCGGAAGTTCCATGCGGCTTTTCGCGGATGATGCTGTAGTATACAGAGAAGTGGCAGCATTAAAAAACTGCTGCGAAATGCAGGAAGTTCTACAGAGGATAGGCACTTGGTGCAGGGAGTGGCAACTGACCGTTAACATAGACAAACGTAATGTATTGCGAATACATAGAAAGAAGGATCCTTTATTGTCTGATAGCGGAACAAACACTGGTAGCAGTTACTTCCGTAAGATATCTGGGAGTATGCGTGCGCAACGACTTGAAGTGGAATGATCATATAAAATTAATTGTTTGTAAGGCGGGTATCAGGGTGAGATTCATTGGGAGAGTCCTTAGAAAATGTAGTCCATTAACAAAGGAGGCGGCTTACAAAACAGTCGTTCGATCTATACTTAAATATTGCACATCAGGTTGGGTTCCGTACCAGGTCGGGTTGATAGAGGAGATAGAGAAGATCCAAAGAAGAGCGGCGCGTTTCGTCACAGTGTTATTTGGCAAGCGTGATAACGTTACGGAGATGTTTAGCAAACTCAAGTGGCAGACTCTGCAAGAGAGGCACTCTGCATCGCGGTGTAGCTTGCTGTCCAGGTTTCGAGGGGGTGTGTTTCTTGATGAGGTATCGAATATGTTGCTTTCTCCTACTTATACCTCCCGAGGAGATCGCGAATGTAAAATCAGAGAGATTCAAGCGCGCACTGTGGCCTTACGGCACTCGTTCTTCCCGCAAACCATACGCGACTGGAACAGGAAAGGGAGGTAATGACAGTGGCATCTAAAGTGCCCTCTGCCACACACCGTTGGGTAGCTTGCGGAGTATAAATGTACATGTAGACGTAGATGTAGAAGTGCCAAATATGCGCTATCTGATCCTAGGTCTCCAGACATTCATTGGTCGACATTGATGTAGGTTGTATCCACCCTTCACCTTTATAACGGTCTGAACTCTGCGAGGGACACTTTCAATGAAGTGACTGAATGTCTGAGGGGGGGGGGGGGAGAAGTCAGCAAAATCTTCGTCAAGGACCCAAACTAGAAGCTGGGGTCTCGAGCGAAGTTGACGTTCTAACTCATCCCAAAGGTGTTCCATTGGGTCCAGGTAGGGACTCGAGCCGGGCCACTTCATTTCGTGTATGTTATGTTCAACAAACCATTGCCCCACAGATGCTGGTTTTTGGCAGTGTGCATCGACGCGCTGATACGGTACCACATCTTAAGCCTCAAACAACACCCTCATACCATAATATCACCTCCTCTGTACTTCATTGCTGGCACTACACATGATGGAAGGTAACGTTCTCCAGGCATTCACCAAACCCAAACCCTTCCATCGAACTGCCACAGAGTATAGTGATTCATCATTCCAGTCATTCACTGTCCAGTAACGTCAGACTGACTTTTTTTCCGTCATCACTCTTCTGACTGGTTCGAGGCTAGTCCCCACGAATTCCTTTCCTGGACCGACTTTTTCATCTCACAGTAGCAACAGCAACCTACGTCCTCAATTACTACAGGATGTATTCCAATCTTACTCTACAGCCTTTACCCTCCACAGCTCCTTCTATTACCATGGAAATTACTCCCTCATGTCTTAACCGATGTCCTGTCATCCTGTCTCTTCTTCTTGTCAGTGTTTTCGATATATTCCTGTCCTTGATTCTCGGGAGAACCTCATCATTGTTTACCTTATCAGGC
Source organism: Schistocerca gregaria (assembly GCF_023897955.1). NCBI lineage: Eukaryota > Metazoa > Arthropoda > Insecta > Orthoptera > Acrididae > Schistocerca > Schistocerca gregaria. The sequence goes on along the minus strand of NC_064924.1, from coordinate 316,663,405 downwards.
CACCTAATTCCCAAAATTCTTTTCTAACACTACATCTCAAGCACTTCGATTGCCTCCTGTTGCGGTTTTCCCACCGTCCATCCTTCATTACCATTCAATGCTGTGATCAAACGCACATTCTCAGAAATTTCTTCCTCAAATTAAGAGCCATATGTGATATTAGTAGATATCTCTTAGCCAGGAATGCCCATTTTTCCAGCGCTAGTCTGCCTTTTATGTCCTCCTTACTCCGCCTATCATGTTTTCCCACCGTCCATCCTTCATTACCATTCAATGCTGTGCTCCAGAAACACGTTTTCAGACATTTCTTCCTCAAATTAAGAGCCATATTTGATATTAGTACACATCTCTCGTCCAGGTATGCCTTTTTGCCAGTGCTAGTCTGCTTCTTCTGTCCTCCTTACTCCGTCCATCATGTGTTATTTTGCTGCCTAGGAAGCAGAATTCCTTAACTTCGTCTACTTTGTGATCCTCAAGTCTGATGTTAATCTTCTCGCTCTTCTCATTTGTGCTACTTCTCGTAATTTTCATCTCCCTGCGATTTACTCTCAATTCATATATTGTATTCATTAGACTGTTCATTCTATTCAACAAATCCTGCAGTTCTTTCTCGCCTGCAGTCAGGAAGCAATGTGATCAGCGAATCATATCATTGACATCGTTTCACCTTGAATTTTTATCCCACTCTTGAACTTTTCAATTCATTTCCGTTATTGCTTCTTCGATGTGTAGACTGAAAAGTAGGCGTGAAGAGTACAGCCTTCTCTTACACCCTCTTTCATCCTACTATTTTGTTCTTCGTCGTCCACTCTTATTATACCCTCTTGGCTCTTGTACATATTGTATATTGCCGGCCGGGGTGGCCAACAGGTTCTAGGCGCTACAGTCTGGAACGGCGTGACCAGGTTGAAATCCTGCCTCGGGCATGGATGTGTGTGATGTCCTTAGGTTAGTTAGGTTTAAGCAGTTCTAAGTTCTAGGGAACTGATGGCCACAGCAGTTAAATCACATAGTGCTGAGAGCCATTTGAACCATATTGTACGAGGGTCGGTCAAAAAGTAATGCCTCCCATTTTTTTTCTACTTAAAAAAATTAAGTTAAGTGAAAAATTTGAATTTGGCGCCATTCCTCAAACCTTCTTCTGCAATCCACTGCAGTAGTAACTTTCTGTGTCAACAGGTGGCAGCACAGCAGAAGTTTGTAAGATGGCCGACATCGATGTTCGTTTGAGACAGCGTTGTGTGATTGAATTCTTGAATGCAGAAGGTGAAACGCCCATACGCATTCATGAAAGACTGAAGAAGGTGTATGGTGTTGTGACAGTGGATGTCAGCACTGTTAGACGATGGGTTCGTCGTTGTAAGGAAGCTGAAGGGCAAACACCGTTGACTGACGAAAAGCGGAGCGGCAGGCCGGTGAGTGCAGTGACTCCACACAACATTCAGCAAGTTGATGACATCATTCGTGGTGACCGTCGGGTGACTGCAGATGAAGTGTGTCGCATTATTTCTCTTAGTAAAGGCAGTGTGATCACGATTATTAAACAATTGGGGTACTCAAAAGTTTGTGCACGGTGGGTTCCAAGAATGTTAACCGATCAGAATAAAGAGGCAAGGAAAACAATAGCCTCCCAACACTTGCAGCGCTTCCGTTTGGAGGGAGACGAGTTTCTGAAAAAAATTGTGACCGGGGACGAAACATGGGTGCATTTTTTTGAACCCGAATCAAAGAGGCAGTCAATGGAGTGGCGTCACACAAGCTTGCCGAGGAAGAAAAAATTCAAAACTGTGCGATCGGCAGGGAAAGTTACGAGTATGGCAACAGTTTTCTGGGATACAGAGGGTGTGATTCTGGTTGATTTTTTGGAGCAGGGATGCACAATAAATTCTGTTCAATACGTCACAACCCTCAAAAAACTTAAAGCACGTCTTCAGCGAGTTCGCCCAACAAAATCAATGGCAGATGTTCTTCTTTTGCATGACAATGCAAGACCACACACCAGTCGTCACACCTCTGACGAGATTGTCAAAATTGGATGGGAAGTTTTGCCTCATCCCCCATACAGCCCTGACCTGGCACCATCAGACTTCCATCTGTTCGGGCCACTAAAAGAAGCTCATCGTGGGATTCATTTTGAAGATGAGGAGGCCGTCAAAACATCCGTGCGTCAATGGCTTAGGAAGCAGAGCTGTGATTTTTACCGTGCTGGGATACATGCCCTTGTTCAAAGATGGACCAAAACTGTAGAGATGGGCGGAGATTACATTGAAAAATGACAAAATGATCCTCAATGTTGTGGTTTTCAACCTATGTAATTGCATTTAAATTTCCTGACAATTAAACGTAGAAAAAAAAATAAGAGGCATTACTTTTTGACTGACCCTCGTATATCACCCGTCTCTCACTATAGCATAGTCGTACTTTCCTCAGACTTGGAACACCTTGCACCATCTTACTCTGTCGAAAGCTTTTTCCAGGTCAAAAAACCCTATTAACGTATACTGATTTTTCTTCAGTCTTGTTTCCATTATGAACCTCAATGTCAGAAGTGCCTCTTGGGTGTCTTTTTCCTTTCCTGTAGTTAAACTGATCGTCATTTAACAGATGCTCAATTTTTCCGTTCTTCTGTGTGTTATCCTTGTAAGCAACTTGATACGTGTTGTGTTAACCTAATTGTGCAATAATTTTCGCACTGTCACTCTTTCTGTCTTCGGAATTGTGTGGATGATGTTTTTTCGGAAGTCTAAAGGTATATCGTCAGTCTCATACATTCTACACACCAGCTTGAGCAACCGTTTTGTCGACACTTCCACCGATGATTTCAATAATATCATTTTCAAAAATTCAGCCTTAAGCATCGCTTAGCACTGGCTACAGAAATTTGTGGCTTACGAAGAACTGCTTGTCTACTGTACACTAACTCCCTACGCAGAGTCTTTTTGCTAGCTGCTCTGTTACGTCATAAAATAGTAATAGGTTAAGAATTAGAAAAAAATTTAACACTCATTCATCTTAGTACAAGGCACAGTGCGGTCATGCCAGAGGCAGACACAGAACCAGGAAACAAGCGGTATGTTGCAAATGCGTGAGGCCTCGGCACGTTACAACACCGCGCCGAGGCATAGAGGAAAAGCCCAGCAGAAAAAGCGTGGGACAGAAAACCAAAGGAAACGTACAGATTCGTTAACTCGTAAGAGATGTCGAAAGGAACGGTACCTGTTAACGAAATATAGCAGAATAAGAAGGACACGAAGCCTCAAGATAGCTCCCTTTAAATACTCGAGCTCGCCAGCTCTCAAGGAGCTGATCATTGGGATCGATGGGTTTCTCAGTAATAGCACTCGATTCCATGGTTACGATACTGAAGCGAATCTATTTGCTACAGCACAATCTACGAACCAGCGGAAGATATACCTGACATGACGGTCTTCGCCTTATGAACTTCATACTGTCGCGGTCTACCGTTGTTGATGAAGAAGCTGTCTTCCGACAACATCGCTTTGAGGAGTGCTGACAGCACGGAATTTCAGCGGGAAAACAGGCAGCAGGGCCTCGAGGGGTCCACGTTCCAGTTGAATACTTGGGAGCCCTGGATGCTGAAACCTACGTGGCAGGTAGGAAGGAGAACGACCGACCACACAACTTCCGACAACACCACATCGCGGATGGTCATCAAGTGTCAACACAAAATCCGCAGTGAGATCCAGTAGCTGGTACGACACCACTATGCTGGACCATAGCCGCTTCTTTTTATATTGGATGGGGCAAACCAAAAGTTGCACTGTCACCTCCGTATAACATGTTAGTTTTCGAATGAGAAGTCACAGGATGCGGGCTGTGATGTTGTACATGCGTCTGGGTAGGATTACTCATTGACTTGGTCCATCAGGAGACAGTGGACGAAAGCGATCGAAGGGTAGCGGTTTGTAAGGGCAGAGGGAAGAGAGCGCCAAGGGAAAAAAAAACAATCTCTGCGACAGTAGAACGGGTAGTAAGGGCAGTAGCGGCTTGCTAGCTGCAACAGTGTGGGCAAGTTGATGTTATGTTAGCGCGAGGTATCGTGCATCGTTACCTTTGTTGTTGCGGGTGCTCGTTCTAGATGGGTCAGTCCGGGCGCTGCAGCTGGGCTCATGTGAATTTTCCTGGGCCTGCTGCAGCAGCTTCGCTCCTGTAACAGTCCGAGGTCGACATACATTAGTGGGCGATCGGCCGTAGATCAGCTCACAGTGTAGGGGGTGTGTGTGGCTGGTTTGCTTCCCTGCGATTGCCTGTTTTACGGCAGGTCGAGCATCTGGGGTTGCCAGTAGTGGCTGTGTCGCAGGGGCTCGCCAGTATTGTTGTGTTAGCGTGCTATGGGCCATAGATGTTTAGTTCCTTGCTAATAGTGTCTTTGGTCTATTATGTTTCCATCTATGGTTGGGGTCGCAGTTCCCCAGAGAAAGAATAAACGGGTTATGCGAGTGTCTCGTGTTTCTGTATAGTCGTGTGGAGAGTTTTTGGAATACCTGCAAGAGGGTATCTAGGCGATATTCCCGGTGAAGATCGGCGGTGCGTGCGTAACGCTGAGCATCTGGACCATAGCCGCGCCGGCAGCGCACAGCGACGAAAGGTCACTCATTCTTCGCCTGGGCCTGCAGACGAAAAATTGACCCGGCAGCTGTCAGCAGTAATACGACACGCCGCTGAATGAGGCATCGGCTGCAAGGTGGGTGTGGAACAAGGCGACTGTAAACATGGCAAATAAATAACTGAACTCTGACAATGTTTTACTAGCGTCAGAGACGCTTCACAGGTACCCTGGTGCTGTCCTGACTTCAAGTAGAAGTGTCTCCGCTCGGCCCCTCTGTACGACTGCTGGTTGCACTTTGAATCTCACGCGCGATCCCTTCTGCTGATTTCATAGATTATTTTACAACCACCCTCCGCAATGCTCGATGGGCCCTGTCCACCAGCACATGTCGTTTGCGTGGTCTTGGTTAGCTGTAGTTGTTCCTTCGAGTTTCCTTTTCACAGTTACATGAGCAGCAGTCGATTTGGACAGTTTTAGAAGGGTCGAAATATCGCGGATGCATTTATTATTCATGTGGCATCCAGTCGACGTTATTGAGCTTTTATGTTGTTCCTGCATCTCGACTGACCGCACACGACTCCCCACCACCTTTAAAATCGGCGGGTCCGCCTGTCGTGAAATGAAGTAGTCAACTTCGCCTTAGATAATGGTGTCCGGATGGTTTTTATGAGGTAGTCGGATATGTGATACACTTCGAAAATCACAATGCCTTCTACGTTTAGTCAAAACGTACGTGTGGTTTAACCAATATCAATTAAATACGCTGCTGGCCATTAAACTGCAAGTACAGGAAGGGTAGAAACTTACGGAAGTTTCCTACTTGTGCATATGCAGTGAAGTAGCAACCAAAAAACAGTATATTTTGTTGGTGATTTGGTGCTTGTAGGTGACCTGGCTTCAGCCCGGTCTGAGATTCGATACGCTGCTTCATTTTGCGCGAGAGTTCATTAGTCATAGTGGCTCGCGAATTGTGGCGCCTGGGTCTCTTGGTAACCCGTGATCAGATGTTTTCAGTGGGTGAGAGATCCAGAGAATGTGTTGTCCAGTGAAACAGTCGACCAACCCCTACGGAATATCAGACCAGCTGTGTGACTAGATTGAAGGGTTTTTAGCAAACAGAACACAGCATGTTCTTCTCAATGGAGAGACGTCTACAGACGTTAAAGTAACCTTTGGCGTGCTACAGGGGAGGGTTATGGGACCATTGCTTTTCACAATATATATAAATGACCTAGTAGATAGTGTCGGAAGTTCCATGCGGCTTTTCGCGGAAGATGCTGTAGTATACAGAGAAGTTGCAGCATTAAAATAATTGCTGCGAAATGCGTGAATATCTGCAGGTGATAGGCACTTGGTGCAGAGAGTGGCAACTGATCCTTAACATAGAGAAATGTAATGTATTGCGAATACATAGAAAGAAGGATCCTTTATTGTATGATTATATGATAGCGGAACAAACACTGGTAGCTCTTATTTCTGTAAAATATCTGGAAGTATGCGTACGGAACGATTTGAAGTGCAATGATCATATAAAATTAATTGTTGGTAAGGCGGGTGCCAGGTTGAGATTCATTGGGAGAGTCCTTAGAAAATGTAGTCCATTAACAAATGAGGTGGCTTACAAAACACAAGTTCGACCTATACTTGAGTATTGCTCATCAGTGTGGGATCCGTAGCAGGTCGGGATGACAGAGGAGATAGAGAAGATCCAAAGAAGAGCGGAACGTTTCATCACAGGGTTATGTGGTAATCGTGATAGCGTTACGGAGATGTTTAGCAAACTCAAATGGCAGACTCTGCAAGAGAGGTGCTCTGCATCGCGGTGTAGCTTGCTGTCCAGTTTTCGAGAGGGTGCGTTTCTGGGTGAGGTATCGAATATATTGCTTCCCCCTACTTATACCTTCCGAGGAGATCAAGAAAGTAAAATTAGAGAGATTCAAGCGCGCACGGAGACTTTCCGGCAGTCGTTCTTCCCGCGAACCATACGCGACTGTAACAGGAAAGGGAGGTAATGCAGTGTCATGTAAAGTGCCCTCCGCCACACAACGTTGGGTGGCTTGCGGAGTATAAATGTAAATGTAAATCAGGGTTGGTCAAAGTAGCACGTAACATACATTCTTGCGTTCCATCGTTTAAAGATGGCGAAAATAGGGCACAACCACCAACCTTAACACCTCACAAACGTACAAATCACGATGAGGAAAACAATCTGGCAGCGTTTGTTGTCCTCGGAGCATCGACACACGCGCACATACAATGTGATTGAGGTTGCAGAAGCAGGACTGGTCTGAAAACTCGGCGTGATGCCAGCCCAATGGTCGATGTACTGGCAGTCAGTGGTGCTCCAGACGCCGTCGCACTATCCTTGTGGACAGTCTACTTGTCTTGATGCAATCAAGTCATTTCCCCTGAATCAAGATACTTGATATGCCTCTACGATCCTGTACGACCGAGTGATATATATGTCTATCCTATCAGTTGCTAATCGCGTGGGGCCATTGTGATTCTGCATGCACCTCAATATATTCGCATGAGGGTGGTAGGAACGATAAATTGCTGTCTCGATAGGACAAATGCTTGTACACACTTCTACTTCTTACGCTATCCTCTCACAAACAAATAACAAATGCTGTCTCTTAATAAGAAACGTGCTGAGAAACATCTCATAATGTAGACGGCGTTACTCTCATCGGCATCGTGCAGTTTCATATACGCATCCTGTTCAATAAATTGTAGCGTAAGCGGGTATGTTCTGCCTAAGCAAAGTGTTTTTACGTTTCTCTCTGTATCTTTGTAAGCTACATCGCACATGTATGGAGTAGTTGAACTGAGACATATAAATAAATACATTATTACAGTAAAAGAGGTGCCAGAAATGTATCGAAACTGTTCCGACCATTTGTGTTAACCGAAATAGTAGCGCGACTGAGGTACTGATATGATAAAATTAAGAATGATTGATATTCTCTTGCCGACCGTTGTGGCCGAGCGGTTCTAGGCGATTCGGTCTGGAACCGCGCAACCGCTACGGTCGCAGGTTCGAATCTTGCCTTGGGCATGGACGTGTGTGATGTCCTTGGGTGAGTTAGGTTTAAGATGTTCTAGGCGACTGATGACCTCAGATGTAAAGTCCCATAGTGCTCAGAGCCATTTGAAGCATCTATATTCTCTTACATTACTGAAAACTTTAGATCCTAATATTTTCACTTTTTTTTTAGAGATCTGGTACAACATTTAGTTTTAGGCCACCTGTTTCACTTACTTTCCTGATAATTGCTAAAACGTTAGTAAAACTGACCCAGTTGAAATGACAGTCACAGCAGCTTCACATACAAACCGCACGAGGAAGCACAAGCAACCTCGCAGAGAATCACTCTTCCGATGTACCGAAGGTCAAAAGTGTTCAGCTAAGGTGTCATCGGTATTTTCTCCCACTATGTAATCTGCCAGATGTGGAGGCCCCGGACAGCTTTTCGAAGCTATTAATTTCAGTCGAATGGGCGGTGAAGGGCGTTGCGACCTACTGGTCACGCAGACTGTGCCTAGGCCAAACCAACGAGCGGACGATGACGTCAGGTCACCGGTATCCCCTCTGCCCCTTTGCAGCTACGGGCAAAGATAATCTCTGGAGATTGTGCGATACCCGAACTGGCTTGGCGCAAGGAAAGGTAACAAGAAGGATAGCGGCCGCGCGTTTAGAGATCAGATCAGGATTGTTCTATTGACCGTTGCAGTGCCGTGTTACTTGTTCCGCTGTTAGCCGTTACGACCCTTTAGAACATAGTTTCTGAACACGCTCCGTTCATTTCACACTTGCAAAACGTCGTGATGTAGATCGTTACAGCAAAACCAGAGTGCTAATCGAGGTCAGTCCAGACTTTTGACATGTTTAGCGGATGCCAGCAGTTGTATTCTCAAAGAGACTGGTCGAACTCAGAAAGCCGCTAATTCTGACTCTCTGGATCGTTTATAAGTATAAATAAATTATTCGGTAAAACAACAGCTGCCCAGGTGCGAGTAGGATTCGCCCACTGAGGGTTCCCTACAAACTTAATTATATCTACAGACAGTTCATCTATTCCGGGAAACGACGATCTCGACGATTTTTAAATGTTATCGACATTGACGCTAGCAAGATATCGCTCTCAGAGATTCTAAGATGTTCGAGAATGTTTTTAAATTCGAGTTTGGAGTCCGATAAAGTCCGATAAAAAATGACAAAAGTTTTTTCGTGTGATATAATTACATTTAATAAATTAGGATTTTTTCCCTTTACTTGTACAGTGAAACCTTTCTTCTTGCCAAATTTCATGATTCTGCGTCAAGGTGAAGCATCCTATGAGTTTTAATGATAGCGTTTGTAAATATCAAAATAAGTGAGATAAACGGCCTCATTTTTCGACTGCATCAATTTAGGAGCTTAACTTTTTTGCAGCATCAATGTAGCACAGACTTAGGCATGTGACATAAAAGTCAGCTTGACACGTCTACCTCTTCCTGAGAAACCAGACGAACGGAAAGACAGTCTGACAACAAATAACATACATATTTTTTTCGGGTGACATAATTACAGATTCATAATTTGCGGATTTTGTTTCCTTTTGTTGTAATTTGAAACTCTGCTGTTTGACAAATTTCACGATTCTACTAGGTCAACGGGAAGTGTAATATATGTTTTGCTCAGTCAGTTTGTCAGCATAAAAATATTTGACATAAATGGCCGTATCTTTATGATTGCACTAACTTACAAGCCGGCCGGAGTGGTCGTGCGGTTCTAGGCGCTACAGTCTGGAGCCGAGCGACCGCTACGGTTGCAGGTTCGAATCCCACCTCGGGCATGGATGTGTGTGCTGTCTTTAGGTTAGTTACGTTTAATTAGTTCTAAGTTCTAGGCGACTGATGACCTCAGAAGTTAAGTCGCATCGTGCTCAGAGCCATTTGAACCATTTCGAACCACTAACTTACAAGCTTTTTTACATCACCATGGGGCCGTATACCTTAGTATTTGACATACATTTCAACATGATATGTCTCCTCGTTCGTGAGGAAAAGGGTTTGCAACAGGCGGACTGACAGACAGAGGGACGGACAACAAAGTGTTCCTACAACGGTTCCGTTTTTACCCATTGAGGTACGGAAGCCTAAGAAAAATAATCACTTATAGCATTTCATATTTTGAATGACATGAACAACATGACACCATCGGACTGACCACAAAATCTCTGAAAGCACCTATACCCTTAAACATGTAAGTTTTATTTTACTTTATTTTGTTTCAGGCATGGGGAAAAGTCCAAATTGTGCTCAAATTTATGAAAAAATTTTGTTCTGTCTTCTGCTAAGTAGTTGTTAGTCAAGTAGCTAACTTGATTAATATTTCTGTGCGAAGGTAGATAGACTGTTTTGCAGAGGTCGGTGTGGTATTAAATGTAAAACTTCTCGAAAACATAGAAATATCGGATCCACATGCCTATGTTTGACCGTACCTTTCAGAATATGTGTGAAGAGCAGGATATTGGTTTCATACGATCGGCATTTTCTAAATGCATGTCAGTCGTCATAGAGAAAAAAAATGATTCAAATGGCTCTGAATGGACTTAACTTCTTAGGTCATCAGTCCCCTAGAACTTCACTACTTAAACCTCACTAACCTAGGGACATCACACACATCCATGCCCGATGCAGGATTCGAACCTGCGACCGTAGCAGTCACGCGGTTCCAGACTGAGCGTCTTAACCGCGAGACCACCGCGGCCGGCGTGCTGACCATACACCCCTCCTATTCGCGTCGTCCGCTGATGATGACGCGGCGGTCGGATGGTCCCGATGGGCCACTTGTGGCCTGGAGACGGAGTGCGGTATGCGAAATTTAGAGTACTATCATTCCGTTGGAAATAGTTACAACTTATTGTCAATGACACCTTGTAGAAAATTCATCCATTACTCTAAAAGGGTACACAGTACTTCACTTCTTTGGACATCTTTTGCAGCTACCTTCCGAACATACTAATGAAAACGTGGAAAGAAGTCAATACGATCCGGCTGCAATCCCATAAATCTCATAGAAAATGTAGGGATAGTTCATAACAGTGGGAATGCATCACTAAGAATCTTCAGAGCAGAACATAATATAGAAAGCAACACTGAGAACAGTATAGCGCAATGACAGTAACTGTTAGTATCCCGCAAACATGGAGAGCAGAATGATGGCTTTCACTACCGGATGACACAGCTGCTGGTAAACCTTTTGGAATGTGAGGTCGTGGTCTAAGAAACTCTCCTGTTAATGACGTTTCGTCCAGGGCTGCGCTGGACATCCTCAGAGGCGCTCCTCCGCTGAGTCTCGCCGACCCAATACTCAGTGGAGAAGCGCCTCTGAAGATGTCCAGCGCAGCCCTGGACGAAACGTCATTAACAGAAGAGTTTCTTGGACCACGACCTCACGTCCCGGAAGGTTTACCAGCAGCAAAATGGAGAATGTAGACTGCAATGTCGATCTGCCTCGGTACTAACCACGAGGGACCCCAGCAGTCCTGAATGTAGATTACCCCACTCCTCCTCAACATAATTTGAACGTCTTGAAGGTTGAAAGCCGGCGGCAAGACGTGTCTTGAATGCTTCTCATACGTACTGTATGAGCCTCTGCAGATACAGAGGTCACTGGAATCACACAATGTTTCTACTACCCGGCATCCACTCTCTGCAACAAGGACGGCTCCTGGGAAAAGACGTCGTCCACGAGTAAGAACTGAATTACATTCATTGATATGAAGAGGATAGAACTGATGACTATGAAGTGAATAAAATGTAATGAAATGAAGTGATACTACTGCTGCTGAAGAATAAATTTTGCACGAAAGCCGAAGAATAATAATTTCGAAAATTGCTCAGAAATGCTGAAATTCCTTGTAATGAATACGTCGCTACAATGAAAATTTGTGCCAGTCCGAACTCGAACCTTGCTCTCGTACATACCGCAAGCACTCGTCTCAATCGTAAGACTCTCTTTCTAACCTGGTTCAAATGGTTCAAATGGCTCTGAGCACTATGGGACTCAACTGCTGTGGTCATCAGTCCCCTAGAACTTAGAACTACTTAAACCTAACTAACCTAAGGACATCACACACATCCATGCCCGAGGCAGGATTCGAACCTGCGACCGTAGCAGTCGCACGGTTCCGGACTGCGCGCCTAGAACCGCGAGACCACCGCGGCCGGCTTCTAACCTGGCCTGAACGTTCCTCACTGACATTATTTCATGGCACCGCGTATCACTTAGTTTACGCTCGCTGAATACATCCATTTCATGTTTATTACCATAAACTATCTGATGAAACATATCTGGACACCAATAAGTGGACGTTAATACGTGGTGTATCACCCCTTCGTTTTTATGACGGTTTGAACTCTGGAGCCCTTCCAGTGATGTATCTGTCTGTGAAGGAAAGGCAGCCCATTCTTCCTCAAGAATCTAGATCCGGGAAGGTAGTGACATTGGCCACTGGGATTTGGAACAAAATCGACGTTCTAAATCAGTCCATAGGTATTCCACTGGGTTCATGTCGGGACTGTGGGCAGGTCAGTCCACCTCAGGAACGCTACTGTCCGAAAACCATAGACTCACGGATGCTGCTTTAAGACTGGATGCATTGCCATGCTGACACAATCATCGTACGGCCAGCCGGAGTGGCCGAGCGGTTCTAGGCGCTTCAGTCTGGAACCGCGCGACCGCTACGGTCGCAGGTTCGAATCCTGCCTCGGGCATGAATGTGTGTGATGTCCTTAGGTTAGTTAGGTTTAAGTAATTCTAAGTTCTCGGGGACTGATGACCTCAGATGCTTAAGTCCCATACTGCTCAGAGCCATTTGAACCATTTTTACAATCATCGTTCCCGACTTTTCCTCTTCTGTAGTCAACACACATGGTGTAAAATGTTTTCATGTCCTCCCCACGTAGCGTTTTCTCGTTTACAATAAGGGGACCGCACCCTAACCAAGGAAAACACACACGTATCTCAATACCACCTACTCCGTACTTTACTGTTGGCACTCCATATGATGGCGTGTATTGTTCCCCAGGCACTTGCGAAACCTACACGCTTCCATCTGATGGCCTCACAGTAAATGGTGATTCATCATTCCATGTCACGTGTTTCCAGAGACATAAATCGCCGAGTGGTTCACTTTTTATACCACCTCGAGCACACCTTAGCACTGACGACAGAAATGTGTGTCTAGTGAGGAGCTGCTCGACCGTTTCACACCACCTTTTTTAACTTCCTACGCGCAGTTATTGTGCTAGCTGTGTTGCTGGCAGCACTTTGGGACTCACGGTTAATTTCTTGACTTGGTGTCATGCGATTTTCGATAACCATCGTCCGCATCGATAGATGGTCCCTGTCCTTCAGTAGACAGGGTCTGCTCGGCCTTGGTGTTTCTGTGGTTGTTCCTTCCCTTTCCTGTTTCACAATCACCAGTAGTCGACTTGCACAGCTTTAGAAGGGCCGAAATGTCAGCGATAATTTTATTACTGAGGTGATTTCTAGTGACTTGTCACATTCCAAGTTACGAAGCTCTGCCCACCTACGCGTTCGGCTGTTACTGGTTGTCTACTGACAGCACAATGCTCCTCCTCGCCCTCTTTTGTACTGACGACTCCGCCCCTCCTCACATGCAATGTTCCAGCAGCATAGGGGTGTAAGCACACTCTTGATCAGATAAGATGTTAGGATTTAACGTACCGTCGACAACGAGCTCATTATAGACCAGGGTTGGACACAACAGCTCTCTCTCTCTTGCCGCCTGCGGATCTTGCTTCAGTGTATTGCGGTTCTTGAAGTAATCCATACAAACTACAAAAATGGATGTATGTATGTATAAATGGATGCATGTTCCACATCTCCTCCTAAACCACCGAACCGATATCAACCAAACTTGGTTCACATGTCATTTACTGTCTGGAAGGAATCACTGTAAGGATAAGAACCACCCAACTATAAAAAGGGTGGAGTAGGGGTGAAAAAACAGTGTAGTCTACGACGCGAGACTCCCCATATTTCTGTTATCCAGTGTTTGAGAATGAGGACACTGCAGCAAACTTTACAGATAATTTCAAATCTTGATGAAACTTTTTCTCGCTGACGACCCCTACAAAATGATGAAAGGAAAACGTTTGTCGCTACCTCCATTTTTTTCATGACGCTTTAACTGATTACTCCATTATTACTAAGTCTATTAGCAACAAATTTTGCAGACGGTATCCACAAATACCACCGAATGTGCCTAGAAAAATATATCATTGTACGACACATAGTTCAGGAGATGTAACGTCATAAACATGAAGCTGCGTGAAAATGAAACTGACAGGGGTAGTTCGCTAGACATACAAGTGAAATATGTGTAAAAAGCGGGAGACATATGTTAACTATGTGTGAAATATATTTGACATGTGCGTATGTAAAAAGACCCTAGGTAAAAATCTCATCTGAAATCCCTGGAATGATTTCAATCAAATTTGGTACACATGCTAGTTACAATCTGGAAAGAGATACTGTACTGGTAAGAGCCACAAGCCTACTATTGGGGTGAGTGGGATAATGTGGTGGGCGAAGAAGGAAGAGGAGATAGACAATGAGAGGGAAGAAGAAGATACGCACCGACAAGAGGAGGAGGGGGAAAACAGAGACAGGGGAGGGGGAAACGGATGAAGAGAGAGGAGAGGAAGTAATGGACAGGAAAAGGAAAGAAGAGAAGATGGACAGGGAACAGTTGAGGAAGAGAGATGGGGGAGGAAACGATGAATAAAGGTGCAGAAGGAAATAGAGGAAGGAAGAGGAGGAGACAGACAGAGGAACATCAGGAGGAGATGGACACACAAAGGAAAGAGGAGGAAATGGAGAGGGGGAGGAGGAGATGGATAGAGAGAGAGGGGAGAAGGAGGCTGGCAAAAAGAGGGGAAGAAGGAGATGGGATTAGAGGGGTAGGAGGAGATGGACAGAGAGGGAAGGAGCCGAGGGAGATGAGCAGATTAGATGAGAGTGGGGGAGGAGATGAACAGAGGGGGGAGGAGATGAACAGAGGGGGAGAAGGGATAATAGAAGACAGGAATAAATAAATACTGGGGCAACGCCGCTTGTCTTAACTAGTAAATAAGTGAAGTATAAGAATAATGAAATTTTAAAAAATAATAGATGCACGCTTATACAATCCGTGTCCAAAAACGCACAGCGCAGAGTAGCGCTGAGTGGCTGAGAGGAGCGTAGGTTGGAGCAGAGTGTTGGGAGGAACGCAGTAAAGTTCCAATTTGCGCGCTTCCACGCATCATTAAAAATGGAAAACGAGAAACGCCGTCCAAACAGCGAGGCGCACGAACGAGCCATTTCCTCTGATGTACCGATACTGCGTGGCACTTATTCGTCGTTGCGTAGAGCGGGACGGTTTGCTGTCCATATCTCACGCGCCGCTCTGCACCGAGTCTTCTTTTGTTGGTTTTGTGCAGCGCGGCGCGGTCGTTACGCCGCACCGCGCCAACCATGTAGCAGCAAGCGTCGAGGAGCGGTCAGTAGACGGTCACATTCCTAGCTAATAACGTAGTTACTTTTCCGTGTAGTGACATTCTTTAGGTAAACTTGTGATTATTGAGGAGTCCTAACTGTTACAATGTTAGAAGCTTAAATGCGAAGAAAACAGAGTGTTTAATAAATGTGTCTTTTGTCGCAAATTTCCGTCCCTAGTAGCTGAGTGGTCAGCTCGACGGAATGTCATACCTAACGGCCCGAGTTCGATTCCCGGCTGGGTCGTTTCTCCGCTCAGGGACTGGGTGTTGTATTGTGCTGCGGAAAAATTACTACAGAAACTGGCTAGAATTAATACAGTAGAATTCCGATTACCATTAAGATACATGATAGTGTACCACTGTGTGATTTTTGAGTCTATCATATGTTTTGCAGCCAGCTCATGGGCTCATAAACTGAGCCTTGCGATAAACAAAACTATTGTTCGCCGCAGGCAGAGAGGGGTGCTGCTGATATTGTCAGGCGCCTTCAAAACTGCATCACTGGATACCCTGTCTGTGGTCCTAAGTGTCTTTCCGATCGTAATAACTATTAAATCCCGTGCAGCAGCATATTGGTTAAAGAAGGGCAGTAGAGATGGGGTAAGACCTATAACAGGAGAAGACATTCAAGACAAATTACACTTAAAAATTGGCGCTTAGTTGCTTGACAGAGAGACTGGGATATGGGCGACAAGGACCGTAGAGTCCACGACTTCTTCCCAAATATCAGGGAGAGACTACAAATGAAATACATAGCTTCGAGTCGAGGCATGATACACATTTTGACCGGTCAAGGGCCTTACCCAACACATCTACACCGGATGAATCTCAGGGAAAGTGATACATGCACATATGGGCACATTGGGACCCCTGAACTCACGATTGTCTCCTCCATGCTACACACACATATACTACAGTCAGATCTGAGACAGTTTAATATTTACAACTTCATTAGGGACCCAGTTACTTGTACAGAATTAAATAACACAGCAGACAAAATTTCAAGACAATTGCGAGTACAACAGAGGGAGACAATGGAGAGACAGACTGAGAGAACGGAGTAGTACTGAGGATTATGATGATGATGTTACTGATAACGATACAGACACAAAATTGGATAATGTAACCGATTCACACATATTATTTCTTGTAGTAGAACAAGGTGTGAGGTTATGTAACGAACTGTAATAAGAAAATGTAATTAATTTAAATGTGTAAATTTCCGAAAGTGTAAAATGAATAGCATGAAATACAGTAGAATAGTTTTAGACATAGAAATATAATAGAAAATTCCTGGTGAGAGGGCCATAGCCCGATGTTACTATTCCGAGCGGTGCCCCTCCCACCAGCACCTATAATATATAGTATCATTGTATCAAGGTGGCACTAAACGATTAAGACGTAGCATATGGAAACATAAATCTGAATATTAGTACTTAGGTTGAGGCCAAAAGCGGTAAGGCTCGAGGAATTTTCCGAGGCTCCCCTCTCATGGCCTTGTTGGTGAAGGGATTTTTAGTAAATATCATTTCTTTTCTATTTTTCTTCATTATAACATGTATTCTTTATATTAAAAAAGCTATAGATTTTTTGTATTATTCAAATAAAATGTAAGTCATTTTGTTTTTCTTTTCTAATTATTAAATGCTGCTCTGAACTAGTAAAACTGCCAGACACTGCGTATGGTCCGCCTGCACGGGGCGGGGCACAGGCAACGGCACATCAATCACTCAAGTAAATACGTGCATCAGACTTAGAGCGTGTAGCATTGTATGGGTGTATGTTAATTATTCTGTGGGTTCTCCCCTATACTTGGCATTAAGTGACTGATGTGACGGCTAAGAGACCAACTGCAGTATTTACAGCCAGCTAGATTATGAAGGCAGCAGGCTTAAATGCCAAGCAGCAATTTGAAACGTCCCCTTTGAAAAATTATTAATTACATTGTTTGGTACACAAACAGGTGAGCAAAACTCAACGTACTCAAACAGTTTTCTCTTTACTTATTCTGATCATCACTAAACTGGCACACAATATTTTTAGCTCAACGCAATCTGACTTTCAATAATCCATACAAAAGAATGGCCCTGACTAACAACAACCTATACCTTTCATGAATCACTTACCTCACAAAAATCTTCGTTACTCGAGCTACTGCGATACACCGAGCGCCGACACTGCCAGCTAAATAGAAGATTCTAACTACTGAAGGCACTAACTACTGATAGGCATAATTAGTAAATGAAAGATTTTGATAGATAACAATGTATTTACCTTAATAATGTTCAAAAGTCATCATATATATCTATCAATTCATGACATCCATCTTTACAAATTTCCTTTTTTTGGCAGACACACGTCCAGATCGTTCGCTCATAGTAACCTCTCAAAACTCTGACATATCTCTCTCCACATCCACCACTGCTGGCGGCTCAGCTCCAACAGCACAACGCTACGTGCTGTTCACATCCAACTGCCCTACACTACACAAGCGAATATTCCAACAAAGAATCCAACCAGCCACAGATAGCACACAGCACGGTCAGTGATTTTCATACAGAGCGCTATGTGGCGTTACCAACATAAAAACCTAAACAGCCTACTTACAAAGTGAAAAAAAGTGTCCTTCTCATCATAATTACATACCCATCGACACGCAGGTCACCAAATTGGCGTCAACTCGAAAGGATTGCACCAGGCGAACGGTCGACCCGACGGGAGGTCCTAGCCACACAGCATTTTCATTTGTGTTGTAACCTCCCCACAAAATAAAATAATATGAATAATATTCTCATTTAGCGTAACTACCCAACAGTAAAAATATAATACAATGAGACAAACCTGTAACGTTTAGATCGCCGGATAACGCGTATATATCTGCTCCTATAAGAAATTTTCCTGGCGCAGCTAAGTGCAATGCTGGCCGATAGATTTGTCTTATAAAAAAGGAAAGAACTGACTTTTCTTTTCAATAATCGGGATTGCCAAGGATTGGAGAAATTAGTGAATTCTTTAAATTGAGATAAATGTCAAAAGTTACTTTTTATGAGAAAGATTATTATTAACGGATTTTTTTTAAACATTAACATGGGACTTGATGTAACTATACTACATACGCGCGAGGCCGCTTTTACCTTATCCTATAATGCTCAGGCTCTGCCATCGCTGCACACGACCGGCCCAGCCAACACGATACACCAGACTGCTCGCTAACAACAACTTACTCCTACTGCCACACAGTTCCTACTGCAGTCAATACTGCTCTTTGGTCTCAGATTCTCTTCTAGCTTACATATCGCAGGCAGCGCGTGAGCAATACATCGAAATTACATCAGCTCGAGTGCGCTAGCAACAAATTCTTTAATTATGGACCTCTTACAGTGTCAAATGACACTGTCGCAGTACAAGGCCATTAATCTCAAACGCCATCACGCCATAAATCACAGTGACTTCAGGAAAGACTTTCCTCTTGGCTCTCTATTAACGAAAGCTAAATTGTGGTCATTAAAGGAAAAAATTCAAGTGCAGAGCGGGGCTATGATCTTGTTTGTCACGGAAGCAGATTTAACAACCGAAGCTGGCTTCATCTTGGCTTTTAATGCTGCAAAATCAAAGAAACCTTGCTTTGACAAAGAGTTTTTAAAGGTTGATATTGCCCAATTTGTGTCTATTTCGTCCGCCTGCTTAGCTGGGTGGTAACGTGCTCGCCTCCCATGCAAGCGGGGACGGTTCGATTTCCGGGCGGGTCAGAGATTTTCTCCGCTCGATAACTGGGTGTTTTGTTGTCCTCCTCATCATTGCATCCTCAACACCGGCGCGCAAGTCGCCCATAGTGGCGGTGACTGAAATAACACTTGCACTTGGCGCCCGAACTTCCTTGTTGGTCAAATGCCCGTTTCTAGACATAGAATAGAAAGGAGAGTTTCTGCTATTACTGGTGATACTGTAATTAACTATCAGAAATACACTCCTGGAAATTGAAATAAGAACACCGTGAATTCGTTGTCCCAGGAAGGGGAAACTTTATTGACACATTCCTGGGGTCAGATACATCACATGATCACACTGACAGAACCACAGGCACATAGACACAGGCAACAGAGCATGCACAATGTCGGCACTAGTACAGTGTATATCCACCTTTCGCAGCAATGCAGGCTGCTATTCTCCCATAGAGACAATCGTAGAGATGCTGGATGTAGTCCTGTGGAACGGCTTGCCATGCCATTTCCACCTGGCGCCTCAGCTGGACCAGCGTTCGTGCTGGACGTGCAGACCGCGTGAGACGACGCTTCATCCAGTCCCAAACATGCTCAATAGAGGACAGATCCGGAGATGTTGCTGGCCAGGGTAGTTGACTTACGCCTTCTAGAGCACGTTGGGTGGCACGGGATACATGCGGACGTGCATTGTCCTGTTGGAACAGCAAGTTCCCTTGCCGGTCTGGGAATGGTAGAACGATGGGTTCGATGACGGTTTGGATGTACCGTGCACTATTCAGTGTCCCCTCGACGATCACCAGAGGTATACGGCCAGTGTAGGAGATCGCTCCCCACACCATGATGCCGGGTGTTGGCCCTGTGTGCCTCGTTCATATGCAGTTCTGATTGTGGCGCTCACCTGCACGGCGCCAAACACGCATACGACCATCATTGGCACCAAGGCAGAAGCGACTCTCATCGCTGAAGACGACACGTCTCCATTCGTCCCTCCATTCACGCCTGTCGCGACGCCACTGGAGGCGGGCTGCACGATGTTGGGGCGTGAGCGGAAGACGGCCCAGCTTCATGGAGACGGTTGCGAATGGTCCTCGCCGATACCCCAGGAGCAACAATGTCCCTAATTTGCTGGGAAGTGGCGGTGCGGTCCCCTACGGCGCTGCGTAGGATCCTACGGTCTTGGCGTGCATCCGTGCGTCGCTGCGGTCCGGTCCCAGGTCGACGGGCACGTGCACCTTCCGCCGACCACTGGCGACAACATCGATGTACTGTGGAGACCTCCCGCCCCACGTGTTGAGCAATTCGGCGGTACATCCACCCAGCCTCCCGCATGCCCACTATACGCCCTCGCTCAAAGTCCATCAACTGCACATACGGTTCACGTCCACGCTGTCGCGGCATGCTACCAGTGTTAAAGACTGCGATGGAGCTCCGTATGCCACGGCAAACTGGCTGACACTGACGGCGGCGGTGCACAAATGCTGCGCAGCTAGCGCCATTCGACGGCCAACACCGCGGTTCCTGGTGTATCCGCTGTGCCGTGCGTGTGATCATTGCTTGTACAGCCCTCTCGCAGTGTCCGGAGCAAGTATGGTGGGTCTGACACACCGGTGTCAATGTGTTATTTTTCCATTTCCAGGAGTGTATATTTAAGTGACTGCTCAGCAATGAGTCAGGGGTTGGACGAGTCTACAGATATCCAAGATAAACCGCGTATTTGGAAGATACGTATGAAATGACTTCGAGGTGGTGGAAGAGCTCTGAAACGTTGTTACATTGAAGGATACTAGTCTAGGCTGTGACATCGAAGAAGCCCTGGATGATATTTTAGTGAAATATTCGGTACCTTCTGGGAAGACTGCCAATATTCCTGCCGACGGTGCACCGTTTATGACAGTTAAAAACCAAAGCCTTGTGTGGCTTTTAAATGCTGACATTTCATATCTTAAATCCCTATCTGTCCATTGTGCTATTCAGAGAACCTTTAGCATATAAATATTTTCAGCGTCCACTTCTTATGTAGATGGTGCTACAAATTGTGAGCAATGACGGCTTTCCTCATAATGTGCCTTGATATTGTTTAATGAGACGACTGTCAATAGGAAATGTTCTAGGCACATCTTTCTACTTACTAGATCCAGTCAAGCAATTTCTGCAAGAAAAAAGAAAAAATTTTCCTTAGCTTGATGAGCTACAATGGCTGTTAGATATGGCCTCTTTTACTGACGTTGTTCAGCATTTACAAACACAGACACATCATTACAAGGAAGAGAATAATTTCTTTCTTTCAGAAAGACCTTTAGACTAAAACATTTGCTCATTTCATCTGCATGAAGAAAATCATTGAAAACCTTCCTGGTTCAGATGCAAACACAAAATTTTTAAATAGAATGTCTGGCACGCAGAAAAAAAAATGCCAGGTTTCGTGATTTGAGGGAATTAAACGTTCATTTTTATTCTTTGAAAATCATTTTCTTGTAGATGTAGAAGATAGTTGTTCCGTTTCACCTCCGGTTATGAAGGTGATTACAGTTGGAGCTACTGGAACTTGAAGAGCGCGAACGACTAGAGAGACTGAAAGGTAGCGGTTGTGGTTGTTCAACGGTTTGTGCTGTAAGACGGTCCACGAGAAAAATAACCTCTAGAGAGCGTGCCAGGAGAGTGATCTCAAGTTTTAGGGCCACTTATGTGCATGAATCACTGTGCTCAGCACTCAAGTCTATCAAATCGAAATATCGATCTATCTGATGAACATTTAAATGAACATCTGCGAACTGCGTTCACCAGTTATCAGCCACATATCAAACAGGTCACAGCAAAAGTACGCAGTCGACAAAGAACATCACAAATGCAACTTCAAATTTCTTTGGACATTGGCGCGGCAGTTTGATTTCCTTTTCCGCGAGTATCTTCTTTGCCTCATATATGGATAGTGGTCAACTTTTTGAATACAACCTGGGTGTACGATTGGGGGGGGGGGGGGGGGGGGGGAGGGAGGCTTGTTGAGCGACCATGAGAGAAAAACAGGGCTGCGTGGTGTTCGTCGACACGGCATGAGCTTGTGGTGGTTGTGCACTTGCTGTGGACTTGGGTAGCGAACGGATGGAGCACTCCTGAATTGCCATGGCATTCTGAAGCGCGTTGAGGCAAGAGGATTCACTGGCCTAAGGAAAAGCGGACAGAAATTTCTGCTGCATGCATTGGGAGGAGCTACGGCTGTTGTGATATGACAGTGCGATGGTGACTGGATCGTGATCATCCCTTGGATCCGGCTCAATTTGTACGCTTGTTGTGGAGACTTGGTTTGTATAATGGTGAGCTCTGATATATTTCCTTGCGAAGTTGTTATTTTCGTGGGGAAACCTACCAGCCTTATGGCACACTCGTTGTCTGCTACCGCGAAGTTCTGGAAAGAAAGAAGGAAGTCCGGGAAAGAGTTGAGTGTAGTTGTGCGGGCAGTGATGACATTTGTGCTCATACTTGTGAAGTGATTAAAGTATGCTGAGTGTGGGCAAGTTTGGTGACTGAGATTGCCACAGTGGTTAAATAAGTACCTAATTGTGTAACACATTGGTCGGAGCCCTTGATACATTTAAATGGATATTCTGTGTCTAATGAGCACGATAGTAGCTAAATTTTGCTAATTTTTCGAAATCTGAACGGGTTCCTTTTAAACTGTGTGTCTTCATTTGTTCTACGCCAGTGCTTATATTTCTTTCATGTGTTCCAGGTAGCTTCATAATGATGTCTGCAAATGCTAGGGCTTGAAATGAAGGCTGATGAGCGTTAAGAATGCCATGGCTTAGCTGTCCCATGTTACCGCTACGTGTAATTATTCCGTCGCCTGATGCCAGCAGCTATTCCCGCTGGTTCTGGGCGTGATGCCTGAGGATGTTATTACTCTAATTCTTGAGATGATATGCAGCCTTACTCATGTGCGAAATTTAATTCTCAAAGTAGCTCACAAGCTAGCTCATTTAATAGAATGCTGTGTACGTTTTTAACTTGTTTTTATTTTGTTAGTGTCTTGCAATTTTACTTTGGTTACTAGTAAATTTTCTCACTTGGCTTGTAGCGGCAGTATTTTTCTGGAGTTCGAAGTTAATTGAACATTTTGAATATTTAAATGAAAAATTTCGATTGAATTTTCTTCTGTAACGCTTGTTTGTTAAGTCCACTGTAGACGTGAACAGTTAAAGGTATATTTAAGATCTTGTCTATCTTCTGGCAAATTTTATCTGTTATCAACGTGTTTTAAAGCATTATGTGATTATTAGCTAATTCAGCCCATCCCCACTCCATCACCTAGCTCCTGGCTACCACACCATTTCATTCTGTTGTGAAATAAAATAGTTCAATAATTTTATTTTTTAAATAGTATTTCTTCTGTGATGTTAATTATTAATCCCTAAACTACGCGACTCGCTTCGAAGCAACTCCTCAATTTTGCGGCTCCCAAAGGTAAAGTAAGTGGCCACCCCTATTATAGACGCAGCAGATGTTCAGACTGGGCAACATAAGGGAAGAAATTTGGCTCAGTCCTTTCAGAAGGGCCAATTCAACATTTGTCTAAAGCGATTTCAGGAAATCACGGGTAGACTCTATGTGGATGGATGGAAGGGCATTTGAACCTGAACCCTTCTGAACACGAGTACAGTGTCTTACCACAGCGTCACCGCTCTTAGTGGGTGTTAGAGACAGTGAAACCTTTCAGGGAGGGGAGAGGATTATAGCTGAGAGAGAAATATTAGAAGATCAGAGCTGAAATAGGAATCGCATTACCCTGTATAACATTGCTTACAGCCTTCAGTATCGCATAGCTGGTGCGACTATCTGATTTTCTCTGCCCTTTCGACAGAAAATCACGAAAACGATAATTCGCTGTTAGTTTCACTTCTGGATCAATTGCCACAGTTTGCGATCCATGACGCCAGTTATGCTACAAATAACACATCCAGGCCGCCGATCTGTTTCTTTAATAACAAAGTTCACGTTGAAACGGCTTACACGTGACCTGGTATTGTTACGAAAGGATCAAATAAAGGTAAAAGTAAAAGAAATGATAAAAACTGCTTTCAGGGTTCAGGTACCTTTTCTTTTGATAATACGACACAGATGAGAGAGCCCGACCTGTTCACATAACCACTCACCTGCATCACTGTGAAACTTGCGGCCCGCGAGAAATATTTTTGTTTCCTTATTCTTATTATACATGGTGTTAAAAAAGTATCGCATGTTTTGAGAAATGGTAGTATGGATCAAAAATAGACAAAAATATCCAGCTCACATGAGCTCTAAAATATATACCTTGAGAGCTAGTACTGCTTGCCTATATTGGCTACTGTGAAACACATCTACTGCAAGTTCTTTGCTATTACGAACGACCTTCAGAATGCAGTAAACGAATGACAACACATATTTACTAAGTAACAGCAGAATTTCTGAAGTAATCTACTGGCTATTACATTGCTTCCATTTACCAGACCATGTCTGCCATTTTCGGTGTGCAATAATAGGGTTCCATTACGACGGTAAATACTAACTTATTAAAATACAAACTGACCCAGTCAGAACCACCGTATCGCTGCACTTGCCCAGAACGGTCAGTACAGTTTATAGCAATGACACTAACAGATGTTTCCGTATGGGTGTATCCCTGGACAATAACAGTAGCAAGAAGTAATTATCCAGGGTGGGGTCTAAAAAATTGCATTGTTATCAGTGGTAAGCTAAAGGGCTTATCATGTTACACATTCGTGTCAGGTTACTTACTTTGGCTCCTTGCGTCCCCCGCTCCCTGTCCCCCGTGAAACCACCGGGAATTGATCAACGTCACCCAGTGGAATCACTAAAGCAACTGTGCTACTTATATTCAAGTTCATGTCGTCACGTGTCATAAAAATGACGGGAGCTCTTCCCTTCCCTCTGGTCCAATAAGGATCATGCACCCTCTGCACATGTTCATCTTTTATAATTGGACCACTTGCGTGGGAGGGGTTACTCAGGAGCTGGAAGAGCATAGGAAGAGGATGTGCCTATGTGTTAATAACAATATTACGCAGCACCAGCAGAGACCACTCTTAGAGATATGTAAGTACTCTCAGTTTCACGTATTTTCCACAGTTTTGCTCATTGCACAGAATTATGCAAGTTACGTGTCGACATTGCGTCGCATCGTGTCGCGTCGCGTCGCGTCACATTGCTTCGCGTCGACGTCATGATGTTGTCAGCTTTGGCCCCGATTTATGTATCATGCCTCAGCTACAACTCCATTAAGTATCGTGTGACGTCATAGTCGTAGAAATGAACAATGGTATAAAATAGTGAGACTATAGAGAAAGAAAAAGAAATAAGAAATACTGCACTACATAACTAGACTACGTGGCTTCGTAGTACAATTACGATGCTTCCTGAGCCGTGGTAAAAACTGCTGTTTTGAAGAGCGCGCCGCAGCGCGTTGTGTGAAGCAGTCGCCCTCCGTTTCTGGCGGTGGCGCCGCTATGGCAATCGCAGCTTTGCTGTCTCCCTCTGGTGGGAAAGGGGAAAGGTTGCCTGTTCACGTGCATTTAAGGGGCGCGATCAGTGGCAGGCGGTCAGTCGCAGTGAGGCTAGGTCAGTCTCGCGTCATCAGTTGCTGGTCTCTCTCGTTTTCATTTGTGCGGCAGTTAGTGTCTGTCTGTCGTCTGAGTGCTAGCTAGTATGTCTGTCGTTTGGGTCAAACTTTAGAGCCAGAAAATGAGAGTCTTGCCACTCCGCCAGTAACAGAACTCAGCTAGTGATCGCCCGGTCGGGGCTGAGTTCCTGCATCTGAGTCTGCGCGCTAGACCGCCAGTCTGCTCGAGTTGCTCGGGCAACGGTCATTGCGGTTGGATTGGTCGGTTGGTCGGTCGCACACCGAGACACGAGATGACTTGTCCGCCTTGAGCGTCGGCGCATGTGAGATCCCCACGTGAGTCCGGTGGGCAGCGCCGTATAGAAAGGGGTAGTGGCTTCGCGGTTCACAAGAGACCAACAGGAGCGGGGCCACGACGTCGGGCTGGCCGGGGCGAGCTGCGACGCCGTGCGACGGGAGATTGGCGCGCCTTCCTTGCGTCCGTTGAAGCGGCTGGCAGCGGGAGGTTCGGGAGAGCGGCGGTGGTGCTGCGCCAGGTCTTCGCCAGAAACCGCAGTTTATTAGAAGTGATTGGAGATATGTTGTTTCACTTATTTCTTAAATTCTACTTGTTTTGTTGGTGAGGTCACCAGCCGCTTTGTTTTGGGGTCGTCCCACCATTCTTCTCCGTTTGCCCACCCGCGAGAAGGTGGTTATTTGTGAATTGGGTGGTCCGTTTTTCCCTTGTGGAATTGGGGACGTTTAGAGCAATTTTCGGTTCGGATTGTTCAGTAATCCCCCCTGTCAATCTGCCATACGTTGATAGCTGCCTCTGTCATGTATGTCAGATTCGGTGTTAACGAATTTATTGCTTAAAGGCCGAATTCTTGAAATATGTTTCTATCCTGCTTAGCATTTTGCGAGGTGGCATATGTGTAATGTGGAGTATGTTGTACATTTTATAAATTGCACTCTCGTTGGCCAATAATTTGAGGGTTGAACCATTTCCATTCCTCTTACGGGGTGCATAATTTACAAGTTTGTATGACTTGTTAAAATTTTTTGTTTTAAAGTAATCTGGTGTGTTGCAGATTTGCTCCAGTGTGCTCTTTCAGAGGTTGTTGTGAGCGGTCATGACTACGGCCGTGTCGAACGGGAGCAGGCAAGCGTCTCAGCCCGAAAGCTCCTACTGTCAACATTGTTCTTGCCTCTAAATAAAACTGTAACTTGATATATCGAGTGTGTTTTTCTTCTTATAATTTTAAATCTGTTTTGAAAAGGCTTTTAGGAATAAATTCACATTTGTTAAAGGTAATTTTTCATCAGTTACTTCCTGGCAACTACTTCCACGCTCACCTAGTGTGATTAAATGTGTCAGTCTTCTTGATGAATCGCCAGTAAATAAAGTAAATTCTTTAAGAAAAGATTTTGAAAGTAGATTCACAGTACAGCCAGTCACGGCAATGTGTTGGGTAGAAGGATGCCAGTTGAGGGTCTGCAACCAACCTTTCTGGGGGCAGATACACTGGACCTACACCTGGTTAGACACTGGACTCGCATTCGGAAGGACGACGGTTCAATCCCGCGTCCGGCCATCCTGATTTAGGTTTTCCGTTATTTCCCTAAATAGCTTCAGGGTAATCCCGGGATGAAAGGGCACGGCCGACTTCCTTCCCTAATCCGATGAGACCGATGACCACGTTGTCTGATTTCCTTCCCCAAACCAACCAACCAACCAACCTACACATGGAGTTATGGTCTGGTGTACGATTTCGTATGACAGTAGGAGCTTTCGTGGTTATCCCGCGCACACTGAGTACAAATTTGTACGTCACTCTGGTGATTCGACCTGTTGTACTGATATTCGCGAACAGCTTTCCAGCGGCCTTTTCCTGCAAGATAACGCTTTCCCACATACCGCTGTTGTGACCCATCATGCCATGCAAAGTGTCGACACGTTGCCCTCACCCAGGTGATCACCAGATCTGTCTCCAATCGAGCACATATCGGACATCATCAGACGATAACTGCTGCTACATCCACAAACAGCATTAACTGTCCCTGTACTCACCGACCGAGTGTAACAGGCATGGAACTCCAATCCACAAACGCGATTAGCCGGAGATCTTACCACTTCAGACGCTCGCCGCGGACAGACTGCCTGGGCCCCTACCGAGGGTGCTTAACAGATACAAACGGAAGTGACCAGAGAGGCAGTTCGTATACCATCATGACAAGAGACGGACAGGACCATACTAAGAATAGAAACCTCTCAGCTTTTAGAAAGCGTAGCTACCTGTTCCGACGTTGGTCCTACTGTTCTCTAGCAGACAGGCTTGTCTACTACCATCAAGCATGCAACTAGAAATACATTTGCTCATTCATCCTTTCACACAGAAGGGAAGGGGGATGACAATAGCGGATGTAGGTTCCGTATGAGAGTGTGTGACATGAATTACTTATAAACTGTGTTTTTAAGTGTAGTAATGTGACAGACCGTTCTTTATTATGTGTAAAAGTAACACGTTCCACTGCTCACTCTCCTCCCAAATAGAGTCAGAAACACCACAGTAAATTTAGAAGTGGGATGTATGCCGCAAATGACAACAGATTTAAGAAATTAACATGAAAGGAATCCAACAGAGACCTTTCGATTTGGCATTATTCACTATGGAAATAAGGGGGCCCTTACTCTTACGATTATGGATTTGAGCGCCGGCCGGGGTGGTCGTGCGGTTCTAGGCGCTACAGTATGGAACCGAGCCACCGCTACTGTCGCAGGTTCGAATCCTGCCTCGGGCATGGATGTTTGTGATGTCCTTAGGTTAGTTAGGTTTAAGTAGTTCTAAGTTTTAGGCGACTGATGACCTGAGAAGTTAAGTCGCATAGTACTCAGAGCCATTTGAACCATTTTATGGATTTGAGCTTTGGGAGACGAGAGGTAATTGTCTGAAAATTCCAACTCTGGTTTCTTAGGTAGCTGAAATATTACTGCAAATTTAGATGTTATAATTGAGTATAATCTGGAATCACTGGCCGATATTATTATCGGTGGTGACAAGTACTGAAACAGCTAATTGGTCTCGTATTTTCAGCTGATCAATGAATGGCTGAAGGGAATTCGTTATCATACACCAGGGCACAACACTTCATGCGTCGCCACACTGTAGCACACCGCACTTCGCGAAATGATGCTGTTACATAAATTAATGCACAAGCGTGACCGCACAGCACATAATTTTCAAGTCCGCTCGTCAGCCAAAGAGGGAAACTTGGTTCGCGAACTGTATCTACCAAGATACATTGCATTTCACATCTTACCATCTTCCAGCAGGAGCGTCTCCACCCCTGCGTCTTCTCCTCAGCACGTCCCAGCCACCTTTACCTCGCGAAGCTTCCGGCCGGCCTGCCGGCCTGCCACGTTCCTATTGGTTGAAAGCTAACCTCCATTCTCTACATTCGTCAAAACCGATCTTTCCGAAGTGCCTCAATCCCTGTGTTTATCTTCCCTAATTTCTCTATTGAGAAGCCTACCGCATCTACTCACAATGTTTTAAACAACCCTTCACCTTTCTAAGCCGAACACATTCACACAACATGCCCTATGGAAAGGTACAGAGAGGACGAGGAAGTATCACACATTGAAAAAGTAATCGAAATGAAAGACTTAGTTCCCTTCTACATGTCCATTAACTGGGTCAGCCATGAAGCGTACTCACAGCACCACTTCAGTTTTAACCTGTAAGAAGCTCGTGGCGAGTGACGAACTGAAGGAGGTGTTTGAATGAATCGTCGAAAGGAGAAGTGATGGTTTCACTAGAGACAAAGTCGTTTTGTTTGAAAGCCATGGGCTACGAATGGCTCTAGAAGAGTAATGGATTGTGCATGGCCTTGTAAAAACAGCGTCTGCCTGAAATGGTTTGTCGATATCCCAGAGAATGTATGCCACAATGAGTGGTCAGGAGTCTGAACGTTGCCGCTGCTGCTGCCCCCCGCGGCAACTGGCTCGGTGGTTTATTAGCGGCTCTCCGTGGCTCGTTCTCTCCAGATGAATGTTCCGGGCGGGGCAATTGTCCTCGCGGAGATGGAGCCTCGTCTGGCCTGTATTGAGACAGCCGATATTCCGGGCGCTGCCGTCACCAACCTTGGCCTCCACGACGCGACCTCCACGGGCTGTCAGCTGGTCGTGGGAACACTCCCTCCCTCTCTCCCTCCCTCCCTCCGTCCAGCTCCATCGGACCCGCTCTCCTACCTCATACCTCTTCCTCCTCCTCCTCCTCCCGCCCCCGTAACACCAAGACACAGATAAGGTTTATTTTTGGGACTGACACTGTTGAATAGATATTCAACTTACATACCAGAATTGCATGCAGTTAACATAGCTTCCTTAGCTAATGATACAGAGCAGTACATTGCACCAACAACAATGTAATGATCATTCGCGATAAATTTCTAAGGCTGTGTTCACAGTGGCACCGAAATAGGGGAGTTCCACCGAAGACCGAAGGTGGCCATTCTCAAATCAGTACGCCAGTATATACGCAGTGTCGGTACAACGTGTCTCAACGATCTGACGTACAGATTTCGGTCGACAAACACAAAACTTTTGAAAGAACTGAAGCAATCCTAACTTCTGAACTACAGATTTTAAGCCACTATTTCAGCAAATGGAGGTTACAACCAAACTAAAATACACTATTGGCCATTAAAATTGCTACACCAAGAAGAAAGGCAGATGATAAACGGGTATTCATTGGACAAATATATTATACTAGAACTGGCATGTGATTACATATTCACGACCACCTCTGGCCGTAATAAGGGTCTTGATACGCCTGGGCATTGAGTCAAATAGAGCTTGGATTGCTTGTACAGGTACAGCTGCCCATGCAGCTTCAACACGATACCACAGTTCATCAGGAGTAGTAACTAGCGCATTGTGACGAGCCAGTTGCTCGGCCACCATTGACCAGACGTTTTCAATTGGTGAGAGATCTGGAGAATGTGCTGGCCAGGGCAGCAGTCGAACATTTTCTGTATCCGGAAAGGCCCGTGCCGGCCACGTAGGCCGAGCGGTTCTAGGCGCTTCAGTCGAGAACCGCGCAACTGTTACGGTCGCTGGTTCGAATTCTGCCTCGGGCATGGATGTGTGTGATGTCCTTAGGTTAGTTAGGTTTACGTAGTTCTAAGTTCTAGGGGACTGATGACATCAGATCCTAAGTCCCTTAGTGCTCAGAGCCATTAGAAACCAAAGGCCCGTAGAGGACCTGCAACATGCGGTCGTGCATTATCCTGCTGACATGTAGGGTTTCACAGGGATCGAATGAAGGGTAGAGTCACGGGTCGTAACACATTTGAAATGTAACGTCCACTGTTCAAAGTGCCGTCAATGCGAACAAGAGGTGACCGAGACATGTAACCAACGGCACCCCATACCATCACATACCAGCACACCGGGTGATATGCCAGAATGGCGATGACGAATACACGCTTCCAATGTGCGTTCACCGCGATGTCGCCAAACACGGATGCGACCATCATGATGCTGTAAACAGAACCTGGAGTCATCCGAAAAAACGGCTTTTTGCCATTCGTGCACCCAGGTTCGTCGTTGAGTACACCATCGCAGGCGCTCCTGTCTGTGATGCAGCGTCAAGGTAACCGCAGCCATGGTCTCCGAGTTGATAGTCCATACTGCTGCAAACGTCATCGAACTGTTCGTGCAGATGGTTGTTGTCTTGCAAACGTCTCCATCTGTTGACTCAGGGATCGGGACATGGCTGCACGATCCGTTACAACCATGCAGATAAGATACCTGTCAATTCGACTGCTAGTGATACGAGACCGTTGGGATCCAGCACGGCGTTCCGTATTACCCTCCTGAACCCACCGTGTCCATATTCTGCTAACAGTCATTTTATCTCGACCAACGCGAGCAGCGATGTCGCGATACGATAAACCGCAATCGCGATAGGCTACAATCCGAGCTTTATCAAAGTTGGAAACGTGATGGTATGCATTTCTCCTCCTTGCATGAGGCATTACAACAACGTTTCACCAGGCAACGCCGGTCAACTGCTGTTTGTGTATGAGAAATCGGTTGGAAACTTTCGTCATGTGAGCACGTTATAGGTGTCGCCACCGCTCTGAAAACCTAATCATTTGCATATCACAGGATCTAAATTTCGCGTCTGTAGCACGTCATCTTCGTGGTGCAGCAATTTTAATTGCCAGTAGTGTAAAACAGAAGTTTCATATTTTCATCTGTTCAATTGATTGGCACAGAGAGCCCTCGATGTCTATTTTGAAGGAGACAAACTTCATCGCAATATGCACGCAAAATATCTTGGGATCACGTTAGATAGAACTCTTTCTTTTTTAAGGAGTGCCTGACACGAACGTCAGCTAAGCTCAAAACCAATAACAACGTTCTCCATGAACTGTGGCTCTCGTTGGGGATCGTCAGCAGACACCCCCGGGTATCAGCAGTCGGTTTGGTATACTCAGCAGCAGGGTACTGTGCACCTGTCTGGCTTAATAGTGCACACGTAAAAAAGATAGAGGTACAATATGATGAGGCCACATGCATTGCTAGTGGGTAAATACGATCTACTCCCACATACTGGCTACCTGTCTTGAGCCACATTCAACGTCCTGATATCAGACGAAAGAACGCACTACTGCGTGAATACCAGAACATTGCTAATAACATCAACCTTCCAATAATGGACGACGTATTCCCTGCAGAGCGAAGAAGACTAAGATCACGACATCCCACTCTCATCACAGCCGGAAGTCTCATGCAAACTGAATTCAATCCTATCGATGAATGGGAACGCTGCTGGCAACAAAACTATTTCCCACAATGCCTGAAGCTGCCTTGTATCCAGAAGAAACCCGCTGGATTCGATCACCCTCGGGCAATTTGGACTATCTGGAACCGCTTCCGAAAGGGCAATGGACGATGTGCAGACAGTCTCTACCAGTGGGGCAAATCTTTATCTCCATCGTGTGACTCCTGGTGCGAAACGACAGACAGTGCTCATGTTGTATCGACATGGCAAGCAAGTGTCTATAAGGGCCGTTTCGAAGATTTTCTCACAGCGACGAATTATGTTATAAAATTCATAAAAGACTTAGATATCCATCTGTAGCTGTTGTTATTTGTGTTACTTTATGCTGAAGAGCTGTACTTAAATATTGACCTGTAATAGTTTTGTAATCTTTTTGTAAGTATTGCCATACGATAAATAAATAAAATAAATATTCGCTCGGCAGAGTTCAAATCAGTTTGTTTTCTTCGCTCGCATTGGGCGACGTTCCCGTATGTAAGAAGTGGATTGTGAGAACTATATACGTTCGGCTCTAGAAATTAGTAGTTTGTGGCTTCCTGAGGATGAGAAATATAATAACATGAAGGTGTCTCGGAATTTGTGGTCTGAAATGTACTTAGTTGGTAAATATAACGTTCGAACAGCTTAAAACTTTAATAATGATTAATCTTATGTTACATTATGTATGTTCTGTGGCTGTTTATCCGCAGGAGCTTTCTGTCTATTCCTTTAGCAGCACGTCATCCGCAACACAGGCAAAATCTATACTGAAAATTCTAAGCCTAGATTATAATCTTCAAAAAATTATCAGTTCAAATGACGAAAGTGGTGTGTGTCAATTCTGATGCATAAAATCACTGTAGTTGATCTTTTTGGGGATGTGATAGGTGGGAATTACCTGTCTACGAATCATTATTGATGATTACTGGTGCCAGAACAACGGTGATTGTTCTATACGAAATGGTTTGCAAAGGTGGTGTACTTTCCACATTTCAATGCACTAGTTGTTGAGAGTATCTTATCTGAAATTTATGTAAGTCTTTCACACACATTCTGACCGACAGTCAGTGAAGTTTAATTGACATTTCTGTTCCGCTGAACTTATTTAAAGTTAAGTTGGTAATCGTGTTTTTCTGTGTCACCACCACTCATCTCGATGTATTGTAACAAAACATTTCTCTCTTCATCTTATACATTCGTAAAACTTGTATTCTAATAAGTGAGGAAAGAGTATACGGTATTCGCCCCGTCGTTTTCGAGACGGTTATAGGTTTGAATACATTATAACCTCCTTGACCTTGTACGATGACCACTAGGGACAAAATATTAATAAGAAGGAGAATACGTTTAGTTGCATGAATATGGCTAAAAATAAAAATGTGTTCATTAATGTTAACACTTACCTTATACACATATGTACCCTGTAAACTAACTCGTTCCACGTCATCTCTACAAAAAAATCGTTTAAATCATCTATGCAACATGTAACTAACTTTCTGGTGATGGTTGTCGCTGGCAACAAATGCAGCCTAAGAGCTCTACTGCTGCGGAATGTCGAGTCAAAATAAATGCGAGCAAACGTAAAACAATTTTTTATACAAGAAAAATACAGGATTTAGAAACAAGTCTGCTGTTATTCAGAAAAACATTCCATATGCTGTAACCACGAAATATCTTGCAGTTCTCTTGGGTAAACGCCATACCATCAAGAAACATGTAACAGACATAGCGAGGAAAAGAAACAATGCTGCCTCACATCCGTTAAAAAACACGAAGTCGTCTCCAAATACGAAAAACAGTCTCCTATAATAAAAATCGATAAGAAAACTAGTAATATTGTGTGGCTGCCGCGTATGGGGACATGCTGCTTCAACTCATTTTAATGAAATTCAGGTTGTTTAACTTAAGAAATTGTGAATAATATTAAATGTTCCACTCAACAATCCACAATGACTTGAAAATTGAAACTTTTTCAGAAGGCATTCACTTAATATCTGAACATTTTTACAGCAAAGACGGCAAGGACTGCTGGTCAACTGAGAATAGGGTACTGTCAACAGAAGCAGAAAATGGTATAACAGCTGTAGGATTCGTTATAAATAGAGAAGTGAGCTCCGTGAATAGTTCACAGACAGGGTAGTTCTCATCAAAATCAACAACAATATTTCACTGACAACAATATTTCAGGTATACATGCCGATGTCACAAGCAAAAGTTGAAGAAATAGAAGACGTATATGAGGATATTAACCGGGTAATTCAGTACCTAAATGATGCTGTTGTAGGGGAAGGAGCAGAAGAAAGCGTTAAGAGAGAATATGGTTTTGGTAGTAGGGATCAGAGAGGGAAAAGACCAAATGGTACATATCTGGGACGTTATCGGGCAGCAGATCCTCGTCCACAAACTAGTGGCCCGTAATTTACGGGAATTGCGTGACCTGTGCATAGATACGAGGCGCCACATACATCCGGAAACCTTCAAAGGACTTGCTAAATCCCTGCCACGTAGATTCGTCGCTGCTTGCATTCCAAAGGTGGAACAACATGCTATTCAGCCAATTGAGATAAAAAATGGTTCAAATGGCTCTGAGCACTATGGGACTTAACATCTGAGGTCATCAGTCCCCTAGAACTTAGAACTACTTAAACCTAACTACCTTAAGGACATCACACACATCCATGCCCGAGGCAGGATTCGAACCTGCGACCGTAGCGGTCACGCGATTCCAGACTGAAGCGCCTAGAACCGCTCGGCCACATCGGCTGGCTTAGATAACATTAACCGAGGCACTGATCAGGCGTAGTGGAAACGTATGTTGTGATGAACAAAGTGACTACTCCAATAAGGGCTGAAACTGTGGGTTCCTGGCCACTCGTCTGTTGCAAGGTGCCTATAGGATGCTGCATTCTCGGAATGCTATACAACAATTCAAGCAAATCAGATTAATAATTTTTATTACAAAACAGAAGACTGACAATAGTTAACTTTGAATTTACAACGGTGTCGCAAGCGATGGGCGACGTGCAAACAACCAAAGTCCTTTTCTGTGTACAAGCCCATGAAAGCGATTAATATGGATCACACGTCACTGCTTTCGTAGTGCTCTCATAATACTGTGCTAATACTGTCCCGGTGAGTCTGGCAGGAGCGGCGCTTATATTCTCTTCAGTTGGAGGGCGCTGCAGTCGTACGTGGTGCGGTCCTTGTCAGCGGGCTATTGGCTGACGTCGTCCCACCGCCTTCTTTGCTCTTGCGATCTTCGTCTTCGTGCCGGCGTTTGTCGATACGCCGGAGAAACCTTCAATCAACGCACCTGACGGGAAAAAAAAATCCCATCACCAAGAAATAGTCAATGCTGAGTAACTAAATACCGGGAAAATTTTCTAGATAACATACTGTATTTAAGTGATTGACGTTGCAAGATCACAGGTGAATGTAAGTATGAGAAAAGCCTTACAGATGTGAAATGCTGCGGTGTAACTACCAAAATGTTGAACGCAAGCATGCGATCGTGCATGCACTGTGTCGTATAGGTACCGGATGTAGGTTTGTGGGATGGAGTTCCCTGCGTGTTGCACGTGATTTATCAATACAGGGACGTGGATGAGCTGGAATTTTCGTCCGACGCTATCCCATATGCACAGCTGGAGACAAATCTGGTGACCGAGCAGGCTAAGGCAATTTGTCAACACTCTGAGGAACATATTGGGTGGGTTATAACGGCGATATGTGGGCGAACGTTATCCTGTTGGAAAATATACTTGGGAAAGCTGTTCATGAATGGCACCACAACAGGTCGAATCACCAGAGTAACGGACAAATTTGCATTCAACATGTGTGGGATAACTACGAGAGTGCTCCGGCTGGCATACGAAATCGCACCCCAAACCATAACTCAGGTGCAGGTCCAGTGTCTAGCATGCCAGCAGGTTGGTTGCACTCCCTCAACTGGCCTCCTCCTAACCAACACACTGCTCTCGCTGGCACCGAGGCCGGAGCAGCTTTGATCAGAAAACACAACAGACGTCCACCCTGCCCTCCAGTGAGCTCTCGCTTGACTCCACTGAAGTCGCAAACGGCGACGGTTTGGGGCCAGTGGAGCGCAAGCTACAAGGCCTCTAGCCTGGAGTTGTCCTCGAAGTAATCGATTTGAACAATCCAACTTCTTCTCAAATTGCTGCTGCAGATGAAGTACGATGCACCAGAGCTCAAATGGTTCACATGGCTCTGAGCACTATGGGACTTAACTTCTGAGGTCAACAGTCCCTTAGAACTTAGAACTACTTAAACCTAACTAACCTAAGGACACCACACACACCATGCCCGAGGCAGGATTCGAACCTGCGACCGTAGCGGTCGCGCGGTTCCAGACTGAAGCGCCTGGGACTGCTCGTCCACTCAGGCCGGCCTGCGCCAGAGCCATACGCCGAACACGACCGTCAGCACTGCCGCCAGCCATCATGTGCAGAGGCTATCATAGTATCACAGAAGAAACATCCAGCTCTCGTAGCCCTATTACAAGACCTCGTTCTCGTTCAAAGTCATTGAACTGTTGATAACGACGTCTTTGTTGTCTTAAAGGCATTCTCGACTAACATCAACTGACCACATCCAATCTCAAAGGTAACTCACACGCACGAGCGTTATAGAGAGTAATTAAAGCAAACCTGATTTGGTACCTCATATTAACGCTACTAGCGTCACTCTTACGCCACTGGTGCAAAATTTCAATATACGTCTTTCATATTTAGAGCCACTCCCACCAGCTTTTGTTTGTGCCGAACATCTCCTCCATGGCCATGCGATTTCTTCAGTGACGTTAGTATATTTCATGATTCAGAACGGGGTGACAGCTTTGAGTTTACAGCACAAAGAATCCAAAGCATAATAAAGGGGGTTATAATCAGCTTGCATCCAATCAAGCATTGCGAGGTGCCGGGGTTGAGAGTTGGACATGTCCTTCAAATTCTTTAAAGAAATCGGTATTAGTTAGGCAAAAACACTCAAACACCCTTGAACTACCACAGTTTGTGGTCCTGTTTGTGGTCAGTTTTAGGATGGTGCCTACGACATAAGTCTATTTACGACAATTTAATAGCTAATCACTCGTATCTGTCAAAGGCCGCTGGTAATGAAGGTGACATTCAACTATTAAATAACACAAGATTTTGGTATCACAAAGTAATTCCTCACCAGAATTCCTAAAGTACACTACTGGCCAATATAATTGCTACACCACGAATATGACGTGTTACAGACGCGAAATTTAACTGACAGGAAGAAGATGCTGTGATATGTAAATGATTAGCTTTTCAGAGCATTCACGCAAGGTTGGCGCCAGTGGCTACACCTACAACGTGCTGACATGAGGAACGTTTCCAACCGATTTCTCATACACAAACAGCAGTTGACCGGCGTTGCCTGGTGAAACGTTGGAGGAGAAATGCGTACCATCACGTTTTCGACTTGGATAAAGGTCGGATTGTAGCCTACCGTGGTTGCTGTTTATCGTATCATGACACTGCTGCTCGCGTTGGTCGAGATCCAATGAATTTCAGCCGAATATGGAATCGGTGGGTTCAGGAGGGTAATACGGAACGCCGTGCTGGATCCCAACGGCCTCGTATCACTAGCAGTCGAATTGACAGGCATCTTACCTGCATGGCTATAGCGGATCGTGCAGCCACGTCTCGATCCCTGAGTCAACAGATGGGGACGTTTGCAAGACAACAACCATCTGCACGAACAGTTTGATGACGTTTGCAGCAGCATGGACCATCAGCTCGGAGACCATGGCTGCGGTTACCCTTGATGCTGCATCACAGACAGGAGCGCCTGCGATGGTGTACTCAACGACGAACCTGGGTGTACGAATGGCAAAACGTCATTTTTTCGGATGAATCCAGGTTCTGTTTATGGCATCATCATGGTCGCATCCATCTTTGGCGACATCGCGGTGAACGCACATTGGAAGCGTGCATTCGTCATCGCCATACTGGCGTATCACACGGCGTGATGGTATGGGATGCCATTGGTTACACGGCCACCTCTTGTTCGCACTGATGGCACTTTGAACAGTGGAAATTGCATTTCAGATGTGTTACGACCCGTGGCTCTATCCTTCATTCTATCCCTGCGAAACCCTACATTTCAGCAGGATAATGCACGACCGCATGTTGCAGGTCCTGTACGGGCCTTTCTGGATACAGCACATTCTCCAGATCTCTCACCAATTCAAAACGTCTGGTCAATGGTGGCCGAGCAACTGACTAGTCATAATGCGCCAGTGACTACTTTTGATGAACTGTGGTGTCGTGTTAGAGCTGCATGGTCAGCTATACCTGTACACGCCATCCAAGCTCTGTTTGAATCAATGTCCAGGCGTATCAAGGCCGTTATTACGGCTAGAGGTGGTTGTTCTGGGTACTGATTTCTCAGGATCTATGCACCCAAATTGCGTGAAAATGTAATCACATGTCAGTGCTAGTATAATATATTTGTCCAATGAATACCCGTTTATCATCTGCATTTCTTCTTGGTGTAGCAGTTTTAATGGCCAGTAGTGTACTACAAGTTACAAATATTTTATGAAATACAAATAAGGACAATGTAACTTGCGTAATAATATCTTGGCTGAATTCGCATATTGGAGTGTCTTGGAGGCCTACAAACGTTGTGTGTGCATTAACACATTACTCCTGCCTATTACGATAAAATATTGATCAGGAATGAGAGCCCTTGATACAGGTCATACATACAAGCTGTGGCTGTGTACGGAGACAAGGCGACAGTGCGAGCTGGGAGGGGTCAAATTAATTTGTGAAGTCACTACTGCTCCAGTGCTTCAAATGAATTACCACCTGCAAAACTGGCCACTCACCGACAGCTCGGAGCAAAGGGACGATGTTGCATCTGCTCTCAGTGGCGATGTGCGCCTGTGGATGAAGACACGCGTAAAACGACTGACAATATCTACTATTGTCACCAAGTAGTAACAGACAGGCTCTACCTGGACTACTATGATAGTAATAGTCTGACTTTTGCGATCACCTTCACTCTGGTTGACCAGAAGTAAAGAGCTCGAACGTTCACTCTGTCTATCCAGAAGCAAAACACGTCCTGTCTCTCCGTCCATCCAGAAGTGAATCCACTAAACTCCTCATTTTGCCTTCACGCACGGAGATTAGCGCTTTGTCCCCACCACGCAGGGAACTCTCCAGTCATGGGAGGACACAGAAACTGCTGCCAATCATAGTGTTAGATTCTGCCGCTCCTTTCCCCTCCTAAACATTACAACAAATTTTCCTTCTACCGCGGGTCGTCGCGCCATACTCGGAGTGCGCTCTTTTGCGCGAGCACACGTCATGCCGGTCCATCAATCAGATCGTGTTTTTTGGCCTATGCGCGGGAAAGTATAAGCCTGAAACTGTCTGTGGCCGTTGGCCGGCGGTGGTCTATATGGGCGTCGTACTGTTGACCACCAAGGACGCAGACATTAAAATTCTCCGAACCGACGCAGACAACGTAACCATCCTGCGTCGGGTGGTAGACATGTGGAACCAGTGCACCGAAACAATCTGAGAGGCGCCATCGTCCCCAATGCTGCCCACTTCCCACACACTCTGCTCGCCCTGCTACAAAAGGCGAAAACGCCGGGCACTCCTGTGGTTCGACGAGCGGGTCGTACTCCGCTCTTGTCGCCCAGATAGCTGTGCCCATGCATAATAAAGTGCACCAGCCTTGTCACCCAGTTTTTATCTAAAGAAAATCAAAGCTCTCATTCCAGTTTCATTACACCAATGGCCTTAATTGGCCATAACCAATCGGAAGGTTAACGAGAAAAAGTTCAATCAAGGTAAAAAATGAAACCTGACAAGGCACGAGAGATTGGCGGCTTTCAGAATGTGCAACTTACGCGTTTCCATTTTACTACGCGCAAGCACACTGCTGCCTCCGTAACCGAGGACTAATCGTAACGAAGCAATGTCCAAATAACGTAACCGTGTTACCTCATGCACGATATCTGCATAGCTAACCAAAAGACGTTTCAGACCGATTGGCACCTATTTTCAAACTGCAAATATAATACCAATTTGTGACAGTATGTATGCGCTCAACCACAAGAATTCTACGCTCAAGGACTATCCTGAGTGAGAGATCAGCATTTTCCAAGCCAAAGACGCTGAGACGCAATGAAAAATTAGAAATTGCGTTATGAGATTCACAGGTGTGGCAGTATTTTCTGCCGGAGACGGTCTATTTGAGGTCCAACATCAGATCCTCTTCGGATCTCAAACGCAACTCAGCTACGCTTTCTCATAGTTGCAATACGAAATGCAACTTATAGACTGTTCCATTAACTACTATTAACTGTCCGTGCGTAACCTTTTTGTCCAGTGAATATCAGAGACGGTTGTGCGCAAAATATTAAAAATTCATACTCATAGATTTTTCACGTGAACCATTCCAATGGCGTCAACCTAAGAAATACACTTAAGTAGAGAGGGGCTTCAATAACCAGGACGCCTGTAGCATCATTTCATTTGGCAAAGGAGACGACAAGTTT
Organism: Schistocerca gregaria; assembly: GCF_023897955.1. Classification (NCBI taxonomy): domain Eukaryota; kingdom Metazoa; phylum Arthropoda; class Insecta; order Orthoptera; family Acrididae; genus Schistocerca; species Schistocerca gregaria. The sequence continues at coordinate 316,622,571 of NC_064924.1, read as the reverse complement.
ACCAAAGAAAGTTTTAACAACTTACAGATCTCACTTTAGAAGATTAAACCAGTTAGGCACTGTAATGTCAACGCCAATATTTATTTATTTATGAAGTAATGAATATTTTCCAGAAATGGCTTTTATTCCTATATGAGAGAACTGAGAAAAAACTTAATATTATATTGTGACTTATTATTATATTGTGAAATAACAATAATATCTTCTATTATTTTTATTACCAGTTTTCTACAAAGAAAAATCCTAGAGCAAAAGATAATAACACTAAAGGAAAATATTGGCACTGTATCGTCTGTGAAATTTTTCTTTCTTCTGTTGTTGTCTATGACGTATGAAGCGGATGAGATCGAAGATAAGCTGAGGTCTGTTCTTTTAAACATTGTGAAAGGTAGTCATACGTGATCAAAAGAAAAATATAACGTACTATTTACTAAATGGAATTCTAGTGTATGGACTTTTATTTGTAACTAGATAAACAACTGTGCATGTCTTAAGTTTTGTGTCTGCAACAGTCCAGACTGTGCTTTGTCTGACGCCATTACGTGAGCGTATGGAGCGGCAATTTCAAACTGCGGAAATAATCAGACATTAATTCTTTCGATCGATGTTACGATGTGTGAACTCCAAGGACGACAACCCACAGGAATTCATTGTTCAAAAATGTTCAAATGTGTGTGAAATCTTATGGGACATAACTCCTAAGTTGACACACTACTTAACCTAAATTATCCTAAGGAAAAACACACGCACCCATGCCCGAGGGAGGACTCGAACCTCCGCCGGGACCAGGAATTTATTATTTTCTATTTTAACAGTGAAAATAACATCGAGGAGAACAATCATAGACTTTACGTAAATGAAATAATTTTTATGCCTGGTGCGTAAGATTAATTTTTCTCACAATATTTTATCAGTGACTCAAGTAAAAATATTTACAACACCAGTCTTGTTATGGGTAGAGGTTGTGGTGTGATATATTAATTATTTGGTGAATACATTTTAATGTCAAGTACTTAATTATTGAAACACTATTTCGATATTTATTTGTAGTGATAAGGTATCACAAAATAATTCATTATAGTCGGGATCAGCAACACATAAACAAGAATTATCAGAGATTATTTATTTCTTTCAAATAATACTGTTATTCTTGCTGCTACATTTCCATACGCTTTGCAATAACACGTACAAACCACCACAACAACATTAAACAGGACACAAAAACCCATTACAGCGACGAGATTTCTTTTTAGCAGTCAAGAGAAACAATTTTCAAAATTACTTTCGTTCTTTTACAGCGGACAGTTTCCAAGTTAAGAACAGCAAGGACTTCAGTTCTCTTTCAAGGTTTAATTTTCGCAGAAACATTAGTTGTTAGAAAACAGTGCTAGTTTTGGATACAGGAAAAATTAATCTAATGGCCAAAGAGACAACGCCGACGAAGGCGGTTTTTTCCGAGGGTAGGGACGGTCTAAATGGGATTGATGGAGGTCCGAATTAAATACAAATAAATGGTCAGGTGGTTTCTCCCAACAAGCAAAATTCGGGTTGGAGTTGCGGTGATCACTGTGAAACACGATGCCGCGTACTCATGACAGACAATGTTATGAGCTATTGGCATAGTGTGAAAGCGGCCCCATTGTGGGTCTCCATTTCACCGGATGGTCGAATCGTGAAATATACATGTTTGTGGAACATTTGTACGTGAAAATAGCCCGATGTTCGACAGCACGGAAACGTGAGGGAAGGTACACTCGTCGTCAAAAGTTTACTTCCGCCAGTATCTCGTCTCCCACCTTCCAAACTTCACAGAAAATCTCCTGCGAATTTTGCAGAACTATCACTCCCGGAAGAAAGGACATTGCGGAGCATGGCTTTGCCGCAGATTGGGGAATGTTTCCAGAGCGAGATTTTCACTCTGCAGCAGAGTGTGCGCTGAGTGCTGCAAGTTTCGCAGGAGAGCTTCTGTGAAGTTTGGAAGGTAGGAGACGACGTACTGGGTGAAGCAAGGCTGTGAGGGAGGGAGGGGTGTCGTAATTCCTGCTTCGATAGCTAAGATGGTAGAGCACTTGCCCGTGAAAGGCAAAGTTACCGAGTTCGATTCTCGGTCCGGCACGCAGTTTTAATCTGCCAGGAAGTTTCATATCAGCGCACACTCCGGTGCAGAGTCAAATACCATACTGATAATTACGAAATGTTTAGATAAATGTGACTCTGGCCTCAAAATCCTAGGAAATGCCTCAAACACTAGGATATGGCCTTATGACATTCGTGGCAAATGCAAAAAGCTTCTGATGACTTTTGTCGGTGTCAAGATGAAGTCTACGACAAAGAGACGTTTTCTTTTGGTTACGAATAACACCAACGATGGAGTGGAGCTGCGACATTGGAACGACCTTGCAGGTGGCAGTGACGGAAAAGAAGAAAAAAATTACCTTTAAGAAAAAGAAAGCAAGATAGTTGTCCGCTGCAATAGCTATCACTTTACGAGGACGTAAACACCAGAGTGAGCCCACACAACTCGAAAGGAATTTCCGGTATGACTGCGAGTACGCGTGTCATGTAAAGAAGAGGGAACTCAAGGATCGCAATTCTTCTGTCACTCTCGTCACCATGACTTTTACGGAAATTACACAAAACGTTTCCAACAACGTAATTGTGCCCAGAACAACGATTCGGTTTACCAACAGCTGAAGGTCGGCAAACTGAAGTGTAAGAATCACGAAATAAATAATGATCATGTAATTTTATCCATAGTGGATCTTGTGAATTCGACAGCCATTGACGATAGTTGGTGAATGACACAACAAGTCAAAAATACTTTTTAACTGTTTTATTTTAGTGCTATAACCGGTTTCTGGCTACCTTGCTCATCTTCAGATGGCTAACGTCTTCAGTTACATAGATGTTTTGATCAACAGCATGTCGACTGCTCCTACACTGCACAAGAATATTTGCATATTTAGTGCAAATTTATAAGTTTGTTTCGTTAGTAAAAACACGCTAAAGTGCTTGCATTTATTTAGATGTAATGTATGATAGTTGTATTCACTTACATAAGTTCCAGTAAAAGACGATTTGTTTTGTGGCACACTTCTTAATAGTCTTAACATCAGTGCTGAGCATCACATATGTGATACACACTTGATGTGTTTATTTACAATGCAAAGATTATTATCATTACGCAAAGATACAAACATTTCGTTCATTTTTTACTTACCAGGAATGTAGACATATCAAAGATGACGTGTGGGATGTCCAAAAAGCAATATGTTAATAACAGAAAAATTTTTGCACTCTAAAAGTAAGCTTATTATGAAGATACAATAGGACAAGTTGTTTATATTTTTATCCACAGCGCCAAAACCACCAGCCTAGACCTTGAAAAATCAGGAATTTACAAGATTGTTTGTGACAACTGGCCCAACTTTTATCTTGTATTTTTCGCAGGAACCCTAACAAACTGGACCCATGACAGTCACATCTCAGCGTAGAAAAAATATGAAACACCTGTTGAAGATATCAACATAAAATTGTTTAAATGTAAGCTATTATTACGACCGTATCAAAGGTCTTGTAAGTGATAAAAATCGGTTTCAGAATGAGTTAAACAACTTCCTGTTGGCAAACTCCTTCCACTCCATCGATGAATACCTTCACAAGGATTATAGCTCAGAACTCTATCTGCAATAGAACTGTACAGCATCCATGTATCCGAGAAAAGAAAAAAAAAACCTTTGATTATTTCCACATCCCAGAGACTCCTTCCCAAGTGATCCATGGAAAATGATAAATGTAATGTAACAAAATGTTGCTCTCATCACACTCTTCCGCGTCTTAATTTTATATTTCCTGCAACTAACGTAGCCCATAAACTGTAATGATAATCAAATGTCTGTATACATAAACATGTATGTGTAATATATGTCTCATTTATAGTACGCTATCAGTTGCTTTTAAAGTAGTTCATCCAAATTTTCACTGACGCTTCCATTTCTAAAAAAGGATTTACTAAAAAGAATTTATCTTAATGTCTTTTAATAACAAGTCTACCCTTAGAGTGCATTTTTCACATCCAACAAATCACTTTTGCTCTGATTACATGCCTGGTAAATAACAAATGAATAATATCTTTCTTCAAATTAACTTAAAAGAACTTATGACTGGCCACTTACCTAAATATCAGACTCAGATTAGGAAATTAATTAAAAATTCCAACTACCTTTTATCAGCTGCTGACGTTCAGTTTAGTTATAAACCCGCCATCTCCTAAACTAAGCTCTCAACCAAAGATTCATAAACCTCATGATCCCGTACATCCCACTGTTCATTCAAGGAACAGTCCCGCATATTACATCTTTAAGAAGCTTAAAGCTTTCCACAGAAACTTCTACAGATCTTAAGACAGATTTTCCAGCACAAATGCCAAGCAGTTTATTAATGACGTAAGCGATATGCACATACCACGGTGTGCGGCGGCGTGGTTCTTTGCGTCCCTTTACGACGGACCTGCACCTGCCTGTGAACATCGTCTCAGCAGATCATCAGTATGAAAGCCTAGTGAAACCTACTGTACTTCGACGTGAACCAGGCTGCAATAAAAGTCACTAATCTACGCTTCGGGAGAAACACGAAAATGAAAGGTTGGAAATGTTGTCCTCAATTAATATATTCTGAAACTTAGGTGAACAAGTATCACTGCCAAGCCCATGCTAGTCTTAACACAGTCACTCACAATACCTTTCACTCACGTTAGCAAGTTTATGGTGCTGCATTTCCCGAAAACGTAATAGCTACAACAATACTGATTGTTTTTGATTGATAATGCTCGCCAAATATTAGGTCTGTCGGTACCAAATGCACTCACAGTTTTTGCCACCGACCTGCTCAATACGCTACGCGGAATTTATATCTTTTCTCGTCACAAAATTCACTTAAAAATTCCGAAATTTCTACACACACATCGGAATAATTATGCCGTCAATTTCCAACACTTTTGATGTATGAAACACTGCTGGATCCGGCAACTTATCTTTCCATCGGAACTACTACTACTACACATGTCCGATCTGTTTCATGGCTAGGCTTCGACTCCTCTCTAGAACACTCTGTCTTCTCACCCAGCAGAGAAAGGCGCGTGAAGAATATTGCTTTACCATTGGCCAGTTTACTCAACAGCCAACAGCAAAACAACACTCTCCCACGTCAATCCGCGCTTTTCATCAATAACCAATCGTAAAATAGTATACCTAACGACTGCACTTTTTACCGACGTAATTATTAATATGCTGAAGTTTTGCTTATGCATAAAGTTATTTACTATTGTTACTTATACCTGAATTAACTTTCCCTTTACCATAAAATTACTTTACAAATCTATTCCACAAAAATCCCGCTACATAACTTGTTAAACAATTACCTTCATATTAACCTTAACCATACTCACGCATCATTCATACTGCTAAAACACATTTATAACATTTTACATATACAAAAAGACATAACACTTTATGAAGATACTAGAACAGTTTATGAAAAACATTCTATTACTTTAGTGCACTCTAGTGGGCACAATCGAAACTTAAATCACAGTCCCCCCTATCCAATATCGTCCTCTACCGGCTGCTACATAAACTACGTGCGCGTCCCGTCTCGCGTCACCATCTGTCACTCTCCAGCTCTGAGACACATCTCCCACTTAACCGCCTCCAAGGCAGGATCGTTTTACGGCGGTACGCCTCAAGTGCCTATCTAGAAATTGTAAACCTGTACACAAATATATCTGCCCAAAAATTATCGAAAGAATTAAGTGCAATTTAATAAAAAACACATTACAATGGAGAGATATATAGACTCATAGAGATGTTAGAATTAATTCTAGCATATAACTATTTCTCTTTCAACAAGGAAATCTATAAGCAGCCAAATGCCCTAGCAGTGGGAAGCAGTCATTCAGGTCCTTTAACCGATATTTACATTGACGGCTTGGAAAATAAATTGTTTGGGGTCAGTACCTATTTAAAAGAAAAACTGATTTATTACAGAAAGTATGTTGACGACACAATCTTCTTCCTCAGTGGCGTAGCAAATTAAATAGAATCATTTGCAAATGCCATGATTAACATTCACCCCAATATCAGATTCACAGTTGAACATCAGGCAGAAGATGGTATCAGTTATCTTTGTCTTAAATTTTTTTAATGAAAAGCACTCCTTTGAAATTCATAGAAACTCAATCACCACAGACGTAATTACAAATAATTCTTCATGTCGCCCCCCCCCCCACAGCACAAAATGAGTTAATTTTAGAACCATGTTAAACTGTATACATAACATTCCCTTCAGTTAATCTGCCAGGGAGAAAGAAATCATTATCTAAACTGCAACTAAAAAATAATAGCTGTAAACCATACACGATTGGCTGCCTATGTAATAAAATTAAAGATAGTAAATGAGCTGCAGTAAATTCACAGCCAACAGCAGAGAAGGAACTATTTAACTGCAGTCCATTCCTGGGCACAATCTCATACCAAGTTGTCCGTGTTTTCCGAAGGAAGGAGTTCAAATAAGTTACCACACCAATAACAGTGTGCAACATAATATTGTCTACAGCATCAAATCAGCTGCATATACCTTGAAAAAATCACGAATTTATAAGATTGTCTGTGATAGTGCCGCTCAGGTAAATGGCGTGTTCCTTGACTTCAGAAAGGCCTTTCACACCGTACCGCACTGTCGTTAGTGGAAAAATACATACTTGCTGAGTATCGGACCAGATCTGCGACTGGATTCAAGACTTCTCTGCAAACAGAAATCAACATATTTCTCTTAACGGAGCAACATCGCCAGTTGTAAAGGCAATTTCCGAATTATCTCAAGGGTGTGTGATAGAACCGTTGCTGTTAACGATATACACACATCAAAAAATGTTTTGCATCACTTCGGTTCCGAGAGTACCGAAAATTGTACAGAAAATTGGAATAGAGGTCAACATAAACATAATTTCCGCCCTTTTTATTGCTCATGAAAACCACACACTGCATGTTATACCACCATGGAGCGAGATCTTCAGAGGTGGTGGTCCAGATCACTGTACACACTGCTACCTCTAGTACCCAGTAGCATGGCCTCTTGCATTAATGCATAGCTGTATTCGTCGTGGCATATTATCCACTAGTTCATCAAGGCACTGTTGGTTCAGATTGTTGTCGAGCGATGTCGTTAACTTGAAGAAAGTCATTCACAAGATGTGCACTACTGGGGTGCGAATTGTCGTCCATGAGGACGAGTGCTTTGCCTGTATGCTGCCGACATGGTTGCACTATCGGTCAGATGATGACATTCACGCATCATCCAGACGTTACGGCGCCTTCCATGACCACCAGCGGCGTCCGTTGGCCCCACATAATGTCACCCCAAAACAGCAGGGAACCTCCACCTTGCAGCACTCGCTGGGCACTGTGTCTAAGGCGTTCAGCCTGACCGCGTTGCCTCCAATCACGTCTCCGACGATTGTCTGGTTGAAGGCATATGCGACACTCATAGGTGAAGAGAACGTGATGCCAAACCTGAACTGTCAATTCGGCATGTTGTTAGGTTCATCTGCACCGCGCTGCATGGTGTCGTGGTTGCAAAGATGGATCTCGCCACGGACATCCGGAATGAAGTTGCGCACAGTTTGGGTCGTAACACGACGTCCTGTGGCTACACGAATAGCACTATTCAACAGATGGCGTTGCTGTCAGGGTTTCTCCGAGCCACAATCCGTAGGTAGCTGTCATCCACTGCAGCAGTAGCCCTTGGGCGGCATGAGCGAGGCATGTCATCGACAGTTCCTCTGTACTTCTTCCATGTCCGAACAACATCACCTTGGTTCACTGCGAGACGCCTGGACACTTCCCTTGTTGAGAGCCGTTCCTGGCACAAAGTAACAATACGGACACAATCAAACCGCGTTTATTGGCCATCTAGGCAAGGTTTAACTACAGACAACACGAGCCGTGTACCTGCTTCCTGGTGGAATGATTGGAACCGAGCGGCTGTCGGACCCCGTCCGTCTAATAGGCGCTGCTCGTGCATGGTTGTTTATATCTTTGGGCGGGTTTAGTGACATCTCTGTACAGTCAAAGGGACTGTGTCAGTGATACAATATACACAGTCAAATGGTTCAAATGGCTCTGAGCACTATGGGACTCAACTGCTGTGGTCATCAGTCCCCTAGAACTTAGAACTACTTAAACCTAACTAACCTAAGGACATCACACATATCCATGCCCGAGGCAGGATTCGAACCTGCGACCGTAGCAGTCTCACGGTTCCGGACTGCGCGCCTAGAACCGCCAGACCACCGCGGCCGGCTTATAGACAGTCAACGTCCATCTTCAAGAATTCTGAAAACCGGAGTGATACAAAAGTTTTTCTGATGTGTGTATAAAAATGATCTAGTACAAACCGTCAGAAGCTGTTTAAGATAGTTAAGAGATTAGCAATACCAGAAAATAATATAGATTTGCAGAATGATCCACAGAGGAGATTAATGACTGTTGACTCAGAAGGCAAATAAATGTAGCACATTGATGATACTTAGGAAAATAAATTCGCTGCTGTATATCTACACTATTGATGACAAATTACTGGAAACAATATCTACCAAAAAATGGTTAGAGATTTTAAATGGAATGAGCACAAAAGAGAAATAGTAGGAAAAGAAGATACCAGGTTGAGATGCATAGGAAGAATTTTCAGGAACTGTATCTTGCAGCCGGCCGCTGTGGCCGAGCGCTTCTAGGCGCTTAAGTCCGGAACCGCGATGCTGCTACTGCCGCAGGTTCGAATCCTGCCTCGGGAATGGATGTGTGTGATGTCCTTACGTTAGTTAGGTTTAAGAACTATAAGTTATAGGGGACTGCTGACCTCAGATGTTAAGTCCCATAGTGCTTAGAGCAATTTGAAGCATTTGTTGCTTGCAAGACACTTGTTCGGCCAATGCTTCAGTATTGTCCATCCATACGGTACCTTACCAAGTAGGACTAACATAAGAGATAGAGAAGATCCAACGAAAAGCTGCAAGTTTTGTTACGGGGTCGTTAAACCGGCACGAGAACGTACAGATACACTCAATAAACTCCACTGGCAGGCTTTACAAGAGAGGCGTTGTGCAACACGGAGAAGTCTCCTACTGAAATGAAATATCTAGTGAGCTCTCTTCGGGAAGAATCGGACGACATGTTACTTCTCCGCCTCCCCCCAATCATATCTCACGAAATGGCCACAATGAGAAAATTTGAGAAATTAGAACTAATACAGAGGCATACCGACAATCACACTTCCCACGCGCCATTCGTGAGTGGATCAGGGAAGGGGGGAACAGTTAGTGGTATCAGAAGTACCTTCCGCCACACATCGTGAATTGGCTTGTGGTGTATGATGTAGACGTGATGTAGAATTCTTTGTTGATCCACTGAATCGTGGTGAAAATTTGTCAAAAGAGACTGTCAGTCTGAAATAATGGCCTCACTGATACCATAAGAATGATACCACAATCCACCATAGCGAAAGAAGCTGAATCAAATAAAGGTGGTGAGTTCTTCAGTGATTTCAGCGTTTGCTAGCAGAGTGACGTGAGCAAAACAATTTGGTATGGTTAGACGGTGTCGGATGACACTGTGAATATTCGTTTCTGACTAATAGTATAATGGCAACACTGATGACTGTCGTATTAAAGTGGAGCAAAAGTTTTTATTTTGTACTAAACAATAACAAACACACAAAACGTAAAGGTTTTTGGTTATTAAGTAACTCTTAGAAAAAGCGACTGCATATTATAAGGCAAGCAAATAACAAGTTGCTGAATACCAAATGGAAATCAAACATCGTCTATGTGGTTCTGACGTCAGCTGATAGAGTGTATGTTATAAAATAATGTCTTTAGTGTGTGCAGTCTGTGCAGAACGAACAGTGTGACTCTTGCATTTCCCATTATTAAATGACTTATTTAAAACAGTGGTTAGCCCTAGAGATTAAACCAAATGAGGTAACACTTTTTTTTAACAGACTAACCTTTTGTGCAGAAAGAGTAAGATTCCAATCTCCATCCAGCCATCCAAGTCTAGGTTTTCCGTGCTTTCCCTAAATTATTTCAGAAAAATGATGGAATGTTTCCTATCAGGACTGTTGATATTTTCAAAAATATCAGGTATCCGGCATATCGCTATGTAAAAAATATATTTGTCGGCACTCTACATCCTGAATAAAGTATCGATATATCGAAGGAAGAAATATCGATTTATAGGCCTATAAAAAAATCGGCTGCACATTGTAAATATACTGCCGGTTTCAGAAATTAGAAATTTGTGGTAAGTTCCTGTGGGACCGAACTGTTGAAGTCATCGGTCCCTATGCTTACACACTACTTAATCTAACTTAAAGTAACTTACGCTAAATACAACAAACACGCACAGGACTGGAGCCTCCGACAATGGGAACCAAGCGAACCATTTCAAGGCGCCCTAGACCACGCAACTACCCTCCGGTTTTACATCTGTATATCGAAGTGTTGATTTATTATAGGATATTCTGTACATCAACAAGCTAGTATCCTCCCTATCCCACGGAGAGCAAGAAATGAAAGGAAAACGATGCACGTTCACGCTTCGCGATAACCACTTTGCTAACAGTGTTAACGGCATGTAAGTGGCACAATAAAAGGCTTTTGAAAGGCCCGTCGTTCGGTTTCGTCACATATCGGATTTCTCCGGAACACTTCATGTCGACTTCCCTGTTTTTTTTTTCATTTTGCGTGGTTTCTGTTTGTAGCGCCGAACGACGATTTGTCAGCATTTCCCCTTATACGTCTCCGACCACCGCAAAAACTAATCTTGTCGTTTAGATTTTCGTTCGTCATTTGCAGCAGCTGTATTTGAAGAATGCCGATGTGAAGAGACAGCACGCTAGTTCCGTTATCCATAGCTTTTTAACGCGACTGGCGTGTTGCTTCTTGTTATTCCATTCACACCGCCAACCTCACTCCCTGTCCCCCCTCCCCCTTCCTGTGCATTCGGACTTCTTCTTACGAGCCATCTATGACTGGACGTGATGAAAGCTCAAAAAGTGCTAAGACTCGTTCACACAGCGAAAGAAAAATTACACTGAAAAGCCAAAGAAACTGGTACATTTGCCTAATATCGTGTAGGGCCCCCGCGAGCACGCAGAAGTGCCACAACACGACGTGCCATGGACTTGACTAATATCAGGATTAGTGCTGGAGGAAATTGACACCGTGAATCCTGCAGGGCAGTCCATAAATCCGTAAGAGTACGAGGGGGTGGAGATCTCTCCTGAACAGCGCGTTGCAAGCCACCCCAGATATGCTCAGTAATGTTCATCTCTGCAGAGTTTGGTGGTAAGCGGAAGTGTTTAAATTCAGAAGAATGTTCCTGGAACCACTCTGAAGCAATTCTGGACGTGTTGGGTGTCGCATTGTCCTGTTGGAATTGCCCAAATCCGTCGAAAAGCACACTGGACATGAATGAATGCAGGTGATCAGACAGGATGCTCACGTATTTGTCAACCTGTCAGAGTCGTATCTAGACGTGTCATGGGTCCCATATCACTCCAACTGCACACATCCCACTCCATTATAGAGTCGGCACTACCTTTAACAGCCCCTGCTGACATGCAAGGTCCATTGCTTCATGAGGTTGTCTCCATACCCGTACACGTCCATCCGCTCGATACAATTTGAAACTAGACTCGTGCGACCATGCAACATGTTTCCAGTCATCAACAGTCCAATGTTGGTGTTGAATGACCCAGGCGAGTCGTTAAGTTTTGTGTCGTGTAGCGTTCAAGGGTACACGAGTGGGCGTTCGGCTTCCAAAGCTCATAACGATGAAGTTTCGTTGAATGTTTCTCGCGCTGACACTTGTTGATGGTCCAGCACTGAAATCTGCAGCAATTTGCGGAAGGGTTGCACTTCTGCCAAGTTGAACGATTCTCTACAGTCGTCGTTGGTCCCGTTCTTTCAGGATATTTTTCCGGCCACAACGATGTCGAAGATCTGATGTTTTACCGGATTCCTGGCATTCACGGTACGCTCGTGAAATAGTCGCACGGGAAAATCCCCACTTCATAGCTACCTCGGTGATGCTGTATATCGCTCGTGCGCTGACTGTAAGACCACATTCAAGCTCACTCACATCTTGATAACTTGTCATCGTAGCAGCAGTAACCGATCTAACAACTGCGCCAGACGCTTGTTTTATATAGGCGTTGCCGACCGCAGCGCCGTACTCTGCCTGTTTACATACCTCCGTATATGAATACGCATGTCTATGCCACTTTCTTGGGCGCTTCAGTGTGTGTTCTACTACAGTTTCAAAAGAACAACCTCAAATATTTACCGAAAATTGTGACAAAAGTATAATACAAGTAAAAATATCGTCACTCGTTATTGCCATTTTGATATCGATTTCGGTGAAAATAATATCCGCGACATATATCGATATTTATTGGAAAAATATGGATGTAACGATATTTTATTAACAGCTCTAGTTCCTATTACAAGTCCAAAGCCGGCTGCCAGTCCCGTCCGTGTCAAAGTACAGTTTTGAGTATGTAAATGCCTGTATAAAAATGAGTTATGTTATTTTTGTTGTTCTCAAATTGAAGTACCATGACATGACATGACCAGTTTCCGTAGAAGTGGTCTACGGACGAATTACTGCTGTCTCCACTGAAGTTGCAGATTTGGGAAACTACTGAATGGGTGGTCCGGGTTTACGCCAAAAACTCAACATGTGTAGAACTGTATGGATGGTGTTCTGAAAGGCAAAAGTGCGTGTGAGCGTTTTAATGCAGAGTTTATTTTTGTTTGGCTCGTTAAATGTTTACAGGAAGAAAAGGCGCTGTTCAGAGAGTAGTCCCGCGTTCTCCCGCCCACGGTTTTGCTCCGGATGAGATGTGCACGGCAGCACGCCGATGCGTCACTCGGCCCTGAACTTTACCAGAGACACACGCAACTGCGTGTCTGTTTCCATCTGCCTCGCTGCCCGACACGCCCAGTGTACGACTTTTTTTTCATCTCGCCGGCGTTAAGGAAACGTAATTTCTTCCGGGAGTCGTTATTTCCATTGTGCTGTCGCTGGTCTTGCTGTTCCTTACTTCCATTTATGGGAGTTTCCTTATTATCTGTCGAGAGAATAAAGTGACTAAATGTATTTCTGTGAGTGCGTGTGTCTGTGTGTGTGTGTGTGCGTGAGAGAGAGAGAGAGAGAGAGAGAGAGAGAGAGAGAGAGAGAGAGAGACAGTGAGAGAAATCTTAATGTTGCAGAGACATCCCCATAGTAACTCAAAAGTCGATAACAGTTCACAATGGAACAGTCTGTTCTTCTTTTAGTGTGGGGGACGAGTCGGAGGAAGGCAATGAAAAGTGTGTGTACGATGACTGTGAGAAATTCCCCTAAAGTGCACTGTTCTTTAGTGTTATTAAAGATTAGTATCGAATTAAAAGACGAGGAAGAGTTGTTGTTACTCACTGCGGGATGGAAACATGTTCATAAAAATAGTTGATGCATACTCGGCGTACAGCGTTGTATGTCGTCACTCAAATAACATTCGTACCACATTTGGGGAACTACAGAACAATTATCTAATATTTGAGAAAACAGATGTAATAAATAAATATGTCTGCAGCAAAACACAGTAGCGGTAACCCAACAATTTTTTAGCTAGAAAACAAATCAATTGCAAAATTTCTTAAAAGTCGTCGGATATTAAAATATTCTTGTGACTGTGAAAGATGGAGGGAAGTGTGCCACTATCCACCAAAGCGTTAATACTGCTGCAAATGCTCTGGAAAGAGAGTTGTGATAGACGTTAACCGGACTCTATTCGACCGAAATAAAATTCAAGATAATGTTATATGGATCTATAATTTAACAAATATTACTTAGATATTCCGGTCTTAAGGGTATTTCAATCTTACGACACTACTATTAAAGAAAGCAAAATTTTCGACATATGAATGGTGAGAGAAGAGACCCTTGGCTACAACACAAAATTTCACACCACATTGGTAAATTATAGCCACACTGTGGTAGTGAAATAGTAATTTCTCTCTGAGATTAATTAAATTGTGAGTTAACTGAAATGTATGTGAATTGATCAACTAGCTGAATTTCAATACTGTGTAGGTATGAACACACTAGATTAACAATTTCAAATAATTTTCGTAAGAATTAATGAACGCGACGTCATATTATTACCGCTTTGCACTTACTCTCTTCAGTAATAATCCTATAAGTCTGCTTGGGATTGAGGTGTGACGGATGTAACTCAAGTGTAAGAGCAAATGTGTCTTTAATTACAGCTCCCTTTACCATTAGCTCTATTAGTGTTGCAAAATTCACCATTGCTAATCATAGGTGTGCCACATGTTTATCGTGAACTATCTTTCTGTATGCATTTGATGACCAGTTGCTGTTGAATTAATTTTTAACAATTTTTTAGAGAAATAATAACTACGTTAGACTGTTTTCACTTGTGTATTAATTTCAAACAGTGGTCGAGTGGGAATTAGTCGACCTCTCTTCGGTAGTCAAATTATCAGATTACACGTTTACATCAGCGGTACGATACAAATTTGTTCCGTAAATTTTGTTACGATTACATGAGTTTAATGCGAACGGAATATTTATGATTTAAAGCGGTAACAAGCCATAATTTGGCTTTGATTCAAAGCACCGTTATCATTGTTCCGGTTTACGCATTCATCGTCAGACGGGTTATGTGCTCTGTTCTTAAGTAAATTGTACGTAGGTTTACACAAGAACTGCCGTGAAGTGAGCGCCTGGAACGTTAATGTACATTGTGTTTCTATAACTTGTAAGTCCGATGTTGCTCCTCATGTTTCCATAGACTTCCACAGTGGTCTTCATTACTTCAGGCACACCCTGTCTTTTGACTCACTTGCTATGATATAAGTGAGTTAAAAAAAAACTTGGTGCCCCTACACAATTTGTGTAGTTGCCGTCTGTTTATCTCTCCTCCGTGACATTCTGGTATCGTCTGCGGTTTGGGTGATGTCATTAGCACCGCTGATTCATGCGCATTACTAAACTCAGAATTGCTTTGTCTGTGCATTTACTTCCATCGGGAAACTTCTTAATTTTTTGAAGTAAGAGAACAATGTCAGTTTGCAGAAAAATAATACCAATGGATGGTTCATACTAATAAGTAAATAAAATTTGGACAAAAAAGGGATTAGAACATTCATTTCCTGCTTTTCACGAGCAGCCGCTCGTTAAACAAATGCTGATGCAAATTTATACCATTATCAAGATATCCTTCAAATTTTTACATTAAGCAAGTATTTAAAAAATAACATACAAAATACGTCACACTTCTGGTATTTATGTGCATGTACATACATTGATTTTAGCTTCTTCTTGCTGAACATTTTCTCTGTGCTACATTGTTTGAAGTAGGTTTAGACGAAAATTAGAGAAATTAATTTGCAGAATTTGAACAATTGCCGCAGAGCACATGTTAATCTAAAGTAACTCTTTCTTGTATATTACATGAAATTGAAAATGTGATAATTATGTTAATGATGTGAATGATTTGTTCAAACTTTTATAAATGAAGCTGAATTGTCCACTGCACAGATAATAAAACCAAGACATGAAATACAACACACGTTATTTTCTTCATTTAAAATGAAAGGTTCAATGTTACACCAAAGCAATTCGCTTTTTAAGCCAAATTTTCTTTTACTTTTTTATTTTTTTATTAATTATTATTAATTTTTTTGTAGTTTCAGTACATTGTCCCACATGTATTGTTGCACTAGGAGATTGTGTTACTGGTTCGAATGCGAACTCTACCTATCATCATTGTTCCTTCTTAACCTTTCTCGAAGACGATTCTGCTCTGACTGTCCATATCTATTCCTAGATGAGTTTTGAGAGCAATGAAAAAAACTCATAATTCCTGTCGAACAGTTCCCTTGGGTTTGGGGAGAAAAATGTCACATGGCCGGCAACCCATGCACAGTCATTAGGTCTACAGGCCTTGGAAAATTTTCAGTCTGGCCACAAAACTTGGTCCATATTTATCGTATTTATGGTAGTTCTCGCTCAGTTCCAAATTGTAACCGTTTTCTTGCTCAGATGTAATATTATGCCACACTCTCCTCAGCATTACACACTTCAACAAAGCTAAGGGGCGCGCGTAATTTTATATTTCTTAGAAAGTATTTAATACGTTCGGAAACGATGTAGAGCAGAATAGCTCTAATGAGGATATTAGATTGTTTTTCTGTGATTTACTGTCTACTACAAAGGGTTCTGCCACGGCGTGTATAGGAACAACTTTACTGGTGCAACGAATTCAGTGGAGAACTG
Source organism: Schistocerca gregaria (assembly GCF_023897955.1). Classification (NCBI taxonomy): domain Eukaryota; kingdom Metazoa; phylum Arthropoda; class Insecta; order Orthoptera; family Acrididae; genus Schistocerca; species Schistocerca gregaria. The sequence goes on along the minus strand of NC_064924.1, from coordinate 316,606,168 downwards.
TGCCTTAATTCGTACAAAAACCACGAATTGTGGGTTCTAGCGTCAGTGTGGTCGAAATTTTCAATTGCCACGACGTTTTTGTTACCTGGCGTGTTCAGCACATCTGAACGGATTGTGCCAATATTGTTTCATTCCACAGTACCTTTGCTGACTTCATACCTATATATCGATTACTTTCATTTCAGTGCATTGATTCATTTCATGTCGGGTCTGGTGGTCTAGCGGTAAAGCGCGTGTCTGGAAACAGGGAGATCGCGGGGTGGACTCATTATACTTGGACAGATGTTTAAGCATATGGTAAAGCTTTCATCAACCTGAAGTATGATTTGAACAACACGATGTTTTACTAGCTGTTGAAATTTACTGCTGGAGATGGTAAGCCTTTGTATTTCACCGACCTAAACCCACTTTCCCAGGCAGTTACAAGGAGACTTACCAGTTTAACGTGGAATCCGAACCCCCGTGAAACTCGACATTATTCACATTAACAAACACTGACGGAGGTGAAAGAAATGGTAAGTGATTTTGTCATAAAATGTGTATGAGAATCACAATAAGTGTGGTTTTCGCACACACCACACGATACATGTGGATCGAGGGCCAAAATGAAGCTATACAGTGCGAGATACTGGAACCTGTCGTTCGTTAGAGGTTGCAGGCTTTCAATATGAGCAGGTCATTTGATAGAACATCTGCACCAACTCAATGTTAGAGCCCGAAGTGGTGTCTAGTACCTAGGTGAACTTTTTTTATATCATTTTGAGGAGGAAATATAATGTATCCTCTGCATCCTGAAAAAATGATCATTTCCCCTACATAACTTGACTGACCAGTTGATAGTTGACAAGTTCGAGGTCGCTAACGTACCCAAACACTGAGGCACTCAGCCCCTAGTTTCGAGTACAGGTGATTGGAGATATTTTCGTCAATAGTATGTGGGAAGCAAGGGGCAACAGATGTGCTCGTGTAGCGCTGCTGACATCAGCCTGTGTTCTTATGTGCCTCAGGAGGCTTCCTAGAGACAAAGAAGGCGATTCTTATTGAGTTTTCCTAGAACAAATGATGAAATTTTCCGCTACTAATATTCAACGTGAAGAGCAAATGCTGTTTAGTTGCCGTTAATAGAGAAAAAAATTTACTTTGTAAAAGACTCCTACAGTTCTTTCATTAATTTTTCTTCGGACATAGAGCTTTAAAGGGGCCTCGCCGATATCTAGTATGTAATTGGCGTCCTTGGAATTCCGCTTTAAACGACCGGTATCCCCATACGCCTCATGTCAGTTTGATCAGTGTCACAGGAACCACGATAGTATTTACATAATCTTTCGAATTGATCACTACTTTCCTTTTCATCCGTCTTTAGAAAAGTGTGGCGCTGATAATAAACAGTCGTAAACATCGGAGTGTTGATTCTATCTTAATGGAGATAACATTTATGTATTTTACTCTGTTCCTGAAGTCTTCTCCCATTGCGCTTAGTATAATGCAATCAACAAATTCAGACAGTACATGTGGGCTGATTATTGAGTATCGATTCTGTCGATCAAAACCGATTTATTACATCTTCTGGGTGTGACACACTGTTTTTTCTTTCTAAATTTACGCAGGTAAACATGAAACACCTAAAATGAATATCTAATGAAATAATTCTATTTTTTACGAAAACAATATCAAGCGAAATGCAGGTCTTTATCCATCAGAGTGTTCATAACTATGTTTAAACTCCATTTTGAGGTGTCAGTAATCACTAAATTCCTTTTAAAATAATAGTTATCGAAATAACGTCTCGATTAATTGAAAACTGTCCCGCCAGAAAGTGTACTACAGTCTAACAGCATTTTATAAATTTTATAAGTTCGCTTTACGAGCTTGTTCACTAAAAACGGAATTCGTATTAAACTCTGTAAACTAGGCATATTAATGATAAAATAGACTTATTAATGATTTTATACAAATGCTATCGGGAAAACTGGAGCACGTAGAACAACTTCTCACGCATCTACATTCAGAGGATGTGCAGGAACGGGTACCATGAACAAATGCTTAAGAAAGCAGAGAGATCGTGTACGTGTAGACACAGCTGCTGCCTCTCTTCTGTGACTACAAGGAGGGAAAATTAGATTATAATAACTGGTCGATGACCAGATCATTACAGACGGAGCACAAGCTGGGACTGGGAAAGGAGTGAAGGAATTCAGTCATATTCTTTTCAAAGGAACTACTTCGGTATTTGCCTCTAGGCAATGAATGAGCGTATGGCATTATTGGCCGTACAACCTCAGGAACCAGAGGCAGCGACGCTAACCACGAAAGTAAGAGCCGTGGACTGTGTTAACTGTTTTATGAAAATCCAAATCTGAGTGACCGAAAGTGCTGGGCCACCTCCTTCGGCTGACATGTCGGATTCTGGCACGAAAGCCAGGTACCTAGTTTTTATTTTTCGCTAAAAACGCAGGGTAGCCACTGCATGAGATTTATTCCGTCCTGCAGCTACCTACGGTGCCATTGTGACCAGCGATAAAACCAAATACTTTCGATGACCAGTTCTTCATTTCTTAAAAGCAAAAAATAAAAAAAGTGCGCACTTGGTGGCAGAAATCCCCAACTCTCTAAATGTTATTTTTAGAATCTCGATTCAAAAGTCGAGACGAAAGCCCTTAGAGGTGTTAATGCAGTGTTATATCTTTAGATGTGCTTGGCTGACCATGTCTTACAAAATCTATATTTAACAACAGTTTATTTCTCATTATGATTATGTTTATAGACAATAACTAGTTTTGATTTATAAAAACAATTAAAAATAACCTATGATTGACGCAACTAGTCACAACTATTTTAAAATATTTTATTTTAGCGCCGTAACCGGTTTCTGACTACCATCCCGATCATCAGAAGGCTAATATTTTTCATTGCGCAGATGTTTTGATCAACAGAATGCAGTCTGTTCCACACTGCACAAGAATATCTGAGTATCTACTGCAACTTTTTAATTGTTTTCATTAATAAAAATACAATAAGTGCTTGCATTTCTTTATATATGGTTCAAAATAGTTGTGTGCACTTAGATACGTTCTAGTAGATGGCAATCTGTTTTGTTGTGGTCCATGACGTTTTGTAGTAGCTTTATATGCTCTTGAATTCCACACAGCACACATATTGTAAATAAATTACTGTGGAACACTTCATAACATTCTCAAAATGTGTGTTTAGAATCTCACATGTGCTATACACTTGACGTTTTTGTTTACAGTGCAAAAATTATCCTTAAAAAAAGGGTACAAAAATATTATTCTTTAAGTATTGGTCAAAGATGTAGACATAGCAAAGATGGTGTGTGGGATGTAGAAAATATTACATATTAATAACTGAAAATTGTCTGCGCTGTAAGAGTGAACTTATTATTAAACGCAAGTAGGATAAGCTGTTTTCAGTAGGAGCTTTTTATTGATGAAACAACTTATAAAGTATCATATATCCTCAACTATTGTTGTGCACTGTGGGGCAGATGACATATTGTTGGTCAAAAGGTCTGTGTAACGAAAATATTAGCCATCTGAATATGCTCGTGGTAGCCAGGAACCTATTAGCACTAAAATAAAACTCTTAACAAGTATTTGAGGCTGTTTGCGTCATTCACCATCATTAACGGTTGCGGAGTTCATAAGATCCAACATGATTAAAATTACATAAAATACAATATTTAAGACACAGAATTAAAATATATACCAGAAATATTTACCAACTGTAAAGTTACAATTGCCCGTGTACATTATACCTGCTGTCATAAAGTGCGGAAATACGACAAACCGACAATTGTAAATTAGCTTCATAGTAGGTAACTACGTGTCTTTCCTGTTTTCAGTTTGTCTTTGCATTTTATTATTTCTCGGACAGTCTTACTAATGATGAGTAGCAGTATCTGCAAATCCTCTCACAGTTGACAGCCCATCATCACTAAACAAGAGGACTGCTTTCAGAACTATTGTCACTTCATCATCGCCTTCTTACGGCTGTCCCACCATTTGATTAGGCTACCGTGTAATGCTTCTGCAAGAATACGAGTCTTAATTCGTTAACTTCTATAATCGCTCCGTATACTAGCAATCGTGATTCTGATTTGATTGCAGTGAAACACTGACAGTCGCCAACCGGCAAAGTTCTTCGCATCGGAGGTCATTTTATTCAAAATATGTAAAAGAAAAGAACAGCACATGTTGAGATATTAGACTACACATGTATATAGACAGCGCGTGCCCCAATGAATCCCGTGCTGAGTTACGAAGCCAACATCAGAGTCAAGTGAGCGAGGGAATAAGCTCGAGAAACGGTCATAACGCGCTATCCGAAGTGCAAATGACACTCAAAGCTACTTTCTTTTAAATCTGAAATCCAACACTGATTTTAAGAACTGAGCGACCAACTGCATTGAGCTGACAAAAGTCACGGGATACCTCTTAAGGGCGTGTCAGATCTCCGTTTGACAAGCGTAGTGCAGCAGCTAGATGTGACACTGACACAAGTCGCTGGAAGTCCCCTGCAGAAATACTGAGAAAAGCTGCCTCTATAGCCGTCCATAACTGCGAAAGTATTTCCGGTGCACGATTTTGTAGACTAACTGACCTGTCGATTACGTGCCATTACATTGAGGGAATTGATGGCTGGCGATCTGGATGGTTAAATCATTCGCTCGAATTGTCGAAAATGTTCTTCATATCAATCGCGAACAATTTTAACCAGTTCGACACAGCGCATTATCATCCATAAAAAAAAATCATGTTTGTTTGGGAACATGAAGTCCAGGAACTGCTGCATATGGTCTCCCAGTAGCCTAACATTAACATTTCCAGTCAACGATGAGTTTAGTTGGAGCAGAGGACCTACTCCAATTCATGTAATCGTAGGCCACATCATTATACGGCAACCGCCAGCTTGCACCATGTCTTATTGACAACCTGGGTCCATGGCTTCGTGCGCCAACTCGAACCCTACCATCAGCTCTTGGTGTGGTCTTCAGTCCAAAGAATGGTTTCATGCTGCTCTCCATGCTACCTGGCTCCGAAGCATGCACTCATTAGGTTGGAAAGGATGACATAAAGCCGTTGTATCATCTCTCGAGGCAAGCTGGCTCACAATTGTTGTAACTGATGCATATTATCCTGAATACTGGCTTTGGGACAGAGTTTACATTCAAGCTGCTCCCACACATGTTCTATTGGGGATAGATCTGTGTATCTGGCTGGCAACGGGAGTAACCCAACATCATGCAGATGATTCATAGAGACACGTGCCATGTATAGGCGATCCATGTCCAGGTGAAAAATGCCACCACGGTACTGTCCCTTGAGAGGTAACAACATAACGGCACAGAATTTCCGTGAAGTACCTCTGTAAAGTCAGAGTTCTCTCAGTCACTGCCATCCGTGATCCGTAGACACATCTAAAGGTTCGCCACGCCTTGACACCAGGGGTAACACCACTGTGCCTTTCCAGAACTTCGAATAGCGGGAACTCTTTCCATTTCACCGCCATTTTCGCCAACGATTGTCATCTGTGGTAGTGCAGAACGGCGATTCACCACTGAACAATATGTGACGCCATTCATCAGCAATCATTGCTCCCTGGTCGTATGGCCATTCCAAACACAACCTTTTAACGAGGCCTACGCGTAGGATGGCAATTGCTGGTCTCCGTTCAACCGTGCAGGATGGAACAGAATGTTGCAGGGAGTCCGTTACTTCACTTCCGTTGGCAGACGCAGAACTGAAGAGGTTACGATGCAGTTGGTGGACATGGCGGTCAGGCATGGTCGGTCCGAAACTTGAGAACGAGCATGTCTGCCCTCACATTTCCATGGAGTCCAACATCGGGCTACAGTCACATCCAAATTCTCCACAAATCCGGATGTACCATGATTCGACGAGGTGGTCAAATGGCGACCCACGATGAGGACTCTTTTAAACGCCCTTAAGTGCTGATAGTGCTAGTGCTGATAACGCTATCTCACACTAGTGTGTGGCACCTCCGCGCCCTTCTCAGTGATCACGCAACATCTGACACTGTCCAGGGTTTTCCTTGGCAAATGAATTTCTCAGAGCATTTTTCTGGCATGATAAAAATATTCCGTCGTCAAACTTCTCTATAAGAAAGGTGACAGGGTAGATATTGACAGAGTACTTCACTATTAACATTACGTTCCAAAACTTCACAGGTGATATATTCTGGAATAGTACCTAGCCTGAGCAACAATGTTATTCACAGTATTTCATAATTAAGATTTCAGAAGAATTTCTCAACTGAGAAGGCCTTTTACAAGCATTAAATGGCAACATACCACCGGTTGATATTTTCTATGACCTATCTAAAGCATTTGACTATAAGACCCACGATATTTTCCAAGAAAAACTGTAGTTTAATGGAACTAATGGTACAGTCAACTAACAGACATTACGAAAATACAATCTGGGTTGCAGAAGAATTTCCCAGGTAAGAATTCCATTTACAGGTTCACTCATCAGATTTTACGAACGTTAAATAACAAAGTAGCTACAGTTGGTACTTTCTATGAGCCACTAAGGCATTTGACTGTGAGAATCGCAATACTGTCCTATAAAAACTGAGTTTCATGGGACAGATGGTATAGCCAACCAATGGATGATTTGATATGTAATTTTTAAAAAAATGCAGGGAACTCTACGCACTAATTCAATCAAAATAACACGGACAGATTCATCTGACTGAGAATAAATCACTTGTAGGCACACTCTTAGTTGCATTACTGTTTTTCATGTGTGTAAACGACGTCCCGTTTAATATAAAACAAGCAGAATTAGTTTTTTTCAGATGACACTTCTAGTATTGTGATCTGTTTAAACATACACACAGTAAAAGAAGCAGTGGTAAATTATATGTTATCTAGTGGATTCTGCAAATGGTCTTATTCTTAGTTTCCAAATGACACATCATATGTTCTGGACATCTAGAGGTAATTACAAAATATCGTTTTGTGAAAAACAGCTAGCTTCTTACTCTCACAAAGTAATGAATGCTATTGACAGGGGATCTCAGATCGAATCTGTATTTCTAGATTTCCAAAAGAGTTTTGATACCGTTCCTCACAGGCAGTTGATAATCAAGTTTCATGCCTATGGAATATTATTGCAGTTGAGCGATTAAATTTATGATTCGCTGTTAGAGGACCAGACTTAGAAGTAACTGATGGAAAGAGATCGAGTAAAACAGAAGCAAGATCTGGCGTCCTCCAAGGAAGTTTTAGAGGCCCTCTCCTGTTCCTAATCTGCTAAACGACTTGGGAGACAATCTGAGTGGCAGTTCTAGATTGTTTGCAGATGATGCTGTCATTTACCGTCTAGTAAAATCATTAGGATATCAAAACCAACTGCAGAATGATGTAGATAAGATACCTGTGTGGTATAAAAAGTGGCAATTGACCCTAAATAATGAAATGTGTGAGTTCATCCACAAGAGTACTAAAGGGAATACGTTAAACTTCGGTCACATGATAAACCATACAAATTTTAAAGCTGTCACATAAACTAAATGCCCAGGAATTACAATTACGAACAACTTGAATTGGAAGAATCACAAAGATAATGTTGCGGCAAGGCAAACCAAAGATTGTGATCTATTGGCAGAACGCTTACAATATGCAAGATATCCACTAAAGAAACTGCCTACACTTCGCTTGTCAGTTCTCTGCTAGAGTACTGTTGTGTTTGCCAGAATGGATTGACGGAGAACATCGAAACAGTTGAAAGATGGGCAGCTCGTTTTGTATTGTAGCAATCTAGGGGCGAGAGCATCACGGATATGACATTGCGATGTAGGGGGCAATCATTAAAATAAAGGCGTTTTTCGTTGCGGCGAGATATATAGTCATGAAATTTCATTATTAAACCTCTCCTCTGTATGTGAAAATATTTTGTTGGCATCCACCTACGTAGGGAGAAATGATCATTGTAATAAAAAAAATAGAAATCAGAGCTCATATAGAAAGATTTAAGTGTTCATTTTTCCCGCGCTCTTTTACAGGGTGGAACGGTGGAGAAATAGTGTGGAAATAGTTCAATGAATCCTCTGGCAGGCACTTAAGTGTGAACGGCAGAGTAGATCAAATGTTCAAACGTGTGTGCAATCTTATGAGACTTAACTGCTAAGGCCATCAGTCCCTAAGCTCACACACTACTTAACCTAAATTATCCTAAGGACAAGCAAACACCCCCATGCCCGAGGGAGGACTCGAACCTCCGCCGGGACCAGCCGGGCAGAGTAGTCAAACACGTGTAGACGTAGATACGGCACCACTGATAAGCGCACCGCATGGTTATCAAATAATAACTAAGGCGCAAACTTCAAAAATTTTAGGTGTCCTTATTGCTTTTCAATATGATGATGTCACTTTTTCCTTCTGTTATTGTAATTATGTACATTATCATTTCTTTTGAACTGTGTAGCAGTTGTCAAAATACCTAACGCCTGAAACAGACGATTACAGGACGATCGTGCTGACAGGGGAAGTACAACATCTTGAAACAAATGATGTCATCATTCCACATTATGTTGTAATAAGCACGAAAAGTAGCGCACAATGCTGCCGCCAAAATTTTTGATCGATTGCTCAGTTGTATAAAATGTCTGACAGAAAATAAAGTTAGATTTGAAAACATACAGAAAACGTTTCTTCCTTTGTAGCTTGTGCTTTCTTTAGAAGACTTTTTTGTAATGTATAAGAGGTGGTGGTAGGAATTACTTATTCACATCTGTATTTAGAAAAAAAATTAAAAAACCCTAGTAGATGATCGACATGTAGACCTATTTGCGTATGAACGTCTAATCTGAATGTAAAATGACTCGTTCTACATCATTGCGTTTAATTGCACAAGTGATGTATAGAACAGGTAACGAACTAACCAACTAACGACCGTCTTTATAAATGTCGTTTCAAGCTTTTACTCTGCAACGCCAGAATCGTTTGAAGCAAATGCTGAGCCCCTGTTCGTAGGTTGGTGACCACTCGTTGACCGCTTTTGTTGCAACTGATGCACTGCATTCCGCCGCCAATGCGTACAGAATTTCATCCGGTGCGGAAGTTGGCCACGAGCTACTTCCGGCGCTCGTGCAGACCGACCGCAAGTGCGTCACGCATACGCGTATCCTTCACGCGTGCTGGCTCACACGGGGCGCAGCGTCGCTCCAACACACGGGTGTGGTAATTCCCTGCCGCCATGTCCGCACGTTCATTGTAAGCGGAAATACCGTCAATAGCGTTATCATCGTGAAACCGTGCACAGAATATAAAACGATAGTTCAATTAAAGTACGAGTGAAATAAAAAAGAAATATTTTTTGGATGGCTATTCAGAATTGAAAAAAAAGGACCATAAGAATCCATGAGAATTCAAATGGTTCAGATGTTCATATGTTCAGATGTGTGTGAACTTCTATGGCACCAAACTGCTGAGGTCATCGATCCCTAGACTGTGAGCACTTCAGTGACCGGGTTGTTCTAATCAGAATCGACAGCAGACCAACACCGACAACGATAGTTCAGGTATACATGCCGACGTCGCAAGCTGAAGATAAACAGATAGAGAAAGTGTATGAGGATACTGAAAGGGTAATGCAGTATGTAACGGGGGACGAAAATCTAATAGTCGTGGGCGACTGGAATGCAGTTGTAGGGGAAGGAGTAGAAGAAAAGGTTACAGGAAAATATGGGCTTGGGACAAGGAATGAAAGAGGAGAAAGACTAATTGAGTTCTGTAACAAGTTTCAGCTAGTAATAGCGAATACCCTGTTCAAGAATCACAAGAGGAGGAGGTATACTTGGAAAAGGCCGGGAGATACGGGAAGATTTCCATTAGATTACATCATGGTCAGACAGAGATTCCGAAATCAGATACTGGATTGTAAGGCGTACCCAGGAGCAGATATGGACTCAGATCACAATATAGTAGTGATGAAGAGTAGGCTGAAGTTCAAGACATTAGTCAGGAAGAATCAATACGCTAAGAAATGGGATACGGAAGTTCTAAGGAATGACAAGATACGTTTGAAGTTCTCTAACGCTATAGATACAGCAATAAGGAATAGCGCAGTAGGCAGCACAGTTGAAGAGGAATGGACGTCTCTAAAAAGGGCCATCACAGAAGTTTGGAAGGAAAACATAGGTACAAAAAAGGTAGCTGCGAAGAAACCATGGGTAACAGAAGAAATACTTCAGTTGATTGATGAAAGGAGGAAGTACAAACATGTTCCAGGAAAATCAGGAATACAGAAATACAAGTCGTTGAGGAATGAAATAAATAGGAAGTGCAGGGAAGCTAAGACGAAATGGCTGCAGGAAAAATGTGAAGACATCGAAACAGATATGATTGTCGGAAGGACAGACTCAGCATACAGGAAAATCAAAACAACCTTTGGTGACATTAAAAACAACGGTGGTAACATTAAGAGTGCAACGGGAATTCCACTGTTAAATGCAGAGGAGAGAGCAGATAGGTGCAAAGAATACATTGAAAGCCTCTATGAGGGTGAAGATTTGTTTGATGTGATAGAAGAAGAAACAGGAGTCGATTTAGAAGCGATTGGGGATCCAGTATTAGAATCGGAATTTAAAAGAGCTTTGGAGGACTTACGGTCAAATAAGGCAGAAGGGATTGATAACATTCCATCAGAATTTCTAAAATCATTAGGGGAAGTGGCAACAAAACGACTATTCACGTTGGTGTGTACAATATATGAGTCTGGCGACATACCATCTGACTTTCGGAAAAGCATCATCCACACAATTCCGAAGACGGCAAGAGCTGACAAGTGCGAGAATTATCGCACAATCAGCTTAACAGCTCATGCATCGAAGCTGCTTACAAGAATAATATACAGAAGAATGGAAAAGAAAATTGAGAATGCGCTAGGTGACGATCAGTTCGGCTTTAGGAAAAGTAAAGGCACGAGAGAGGCAATTCTGACGTTACGGCTAATAATGGAAGCAAGGCTAAAGAAAAATGAAGACACGTTCATAGGATTTGTCGACCTGGAAAAAGCGTTCGACAATATAAAATGGTGCAAGCTGTTCGAGATTCTGAAAAAAGTAGGGGTAAGCTATAGGGAGAGACGGGTCATATACAATATGTATAACAACCAAGAGGGAATAATAAGAGTGGACGATCAAGAACGAAGTGCTCGTATTAAGAAGGGAGTAAGGCAAGGCTGTAGCCTTTCGCCCCTAGTCTTCAATCTGTATATCGAGGAAGCAATGATGGAAATAAAAGAAAGGTTCAGGAGTGATATTAAAATACAAGGTGAAAGGATATCAGTGATACGATTCGCTGATGACATTGCTATCCTGAGTGAAAGTGAAGAAGAATTAAATGATCTGCTGAACGGAATGAACAGTCTAATGAGTAAATAGTACGGTTTGAGAGTAAATCGGAGAAAGACGAAGGTAATGAGAAGTAGTAGAAATGAGACCAGCGAGAAACTTAACATCAGGATTGATGGTCACGAAGTCAATGAAGTTAAGGAATTCTGCTACCTAGGCAGTAAAATAACCAATGACGGACGGAGCAAGGAGGACATAAAAAGCAGACTCGCTATGGCAAAAAAGGCATTTCTGGCCAAGGGAAGTCTACTAACATCAAATACCGGCCTTAATTTGAGGAAGAAATTTCTGAGAATGTACGTCTGGAGTACAGCATTGTATGGTAGTGAAACGTGGACTGTAGGAAAACCGCAACAGAAGAGAATCGAAGCATTTGAGATGTGGTGCTATAGACGAATTTTGAAAATTAGGTGGACTGATAAGGTAAGGAATGAGGAGGTTCTACGCAGAATCGGAGAGGAAAGGAATATGTGGTAAACACTGATAAGGAGAAGAGACAGGATGATAGGACATCTGCTAAGACATGAGGGAATGACTTCCATGGTACTAGAGGGAGCTGTAGAGGGCAAAAACTGTAGAGGAAGACAGAGATTGGAATACGTCAAGCAAATAATTGAGGACGTAGGTTGCAAGTGCTACTCTGAGATGAAGAGGTTAGCACAGGAAAGGAATTCGTGGCGGGCCGCATCAAACCAGTCAGTAGACTGATGACCAAAAAAAAATAAAAAGATTCACACACTACTTAAGCTAACTTATGCTAAGGAAAACACACACACCCACACTCGAGGGAAATGGTTCAAATGGCTCTGAGCACTATGGGACTTAACATCTGAGATCATCAGTCCCCTTCAACTTAGAACTACTTAAACCTAACTAACCTAAAGACATCACACATATGCATGCCCGAGGCAGGATTCGAACCTGCAACCGTAGCAGTCGCGCGGTTCCAGACTGAAGCGCCTAGAACCGGTCGGACACACCGGCCGGCCCATGAGAATTGCAGGTGTGAGGAGGAAGTGGTGTCCAGTAGTTCCTGATAAATGAATGGTGAGCGGGGCAAGTGGATGGGGCATACCACGATTTCTTTCTTCTCAGCTGAGATTTACTAGACGTAAACAGTACTTTAAACGAAATTTAAAATTGATTTATAAAACTCAATAAAGTTAAATTTCAGTGCTAAGGTAAAAATATAGAATTCCATGAGATTTTATGGAATTCCTTAAGTTCACTAAGATTTTGCAGATAAAATACAATTCTCTAAGAAGTGAAGGTTCTCCAAAAGATCACTGTGCTGTAAACAACATTGCAAGTCTCCAGAGCATGAATCCATATTTACAAAACCTCGTGCGTCCACCACCAAACGCTGCTACTAAATGCATCTTTATTACATCCTGTATCAACTACCAGATCATCATCGCCAGATTATATCCTGCTTACACATGCAATGTGTTCCACAGGTAACTTCGTTATGCTACCTACCTTTCTTTACTGTGTCAAGTACTTTTAAATAAGAAGTAAAATGTTGGCGAAAGAAGAGCTCATCACGTTGCCAGCAAGAAAAGGAATGTATGTAGCTATAAATTTTAGAAATAAAAAAGAAATTAAACTTTAAACAACTGTCTTGCTGTGTGAACTAACTTTTAAGGAATGACTTCCTTGGTCATATGAGGTGCTGGAAAGCGGCAAGTTGAGTGAAACAAGACCGTGTTATTGTTAATTGTCAGTGCAAGGAAATATATTGCATATTAACAGTAAATATTATCGGATTTCCTTAAAAAAACGTAGACTGCAGGTTCGAGTGACAAACGTTGAAACATTGAAAACGATAGTACACTTATGGCTTGCGATCGTTGTGTCACCCAACCGACAACTTCCAACTGACTTAAAAGGCTGATAATATATTTACAAAAAAAATTTAGTGACATGATCCGGGATTATGCCCTCTGTTACCAAATAAGAATGTAACTTATCTAAAAATGCTTGTATTTGTGAATACTAGCTGAGTACTAGCAGCTGCCCAGGTATGTATTCCAGTCCTGTTGTCCATTTCCTCCTTCCTCCTCCCTCCACCTCCTCCTAACCTGTCTCCTCTCTCCTGTCTCTCTGTCCTTCTCCTCCTCCCCCTGGTCTCCGTCCATCTTATCCTTTTCCTCCTCTTCCTTTCGCTGTACATCTGCTCCTTCCCCTATAAGAGTCCACATCCTCTTTCCCTCTCTTTGTCCACGTCCTCTTCCCCATTTTATTTCTCCAAGGTATCACCTGCACTCCAGTGGTAGGCTAGTGGCTTTTACCGCACAGTAATTCTTTCCATTCGTTCAGTAATATGTCTGCCAAGTTTGGTTGAGGACGATGCAGTGGTTTAGGACGGGGTTCTTACCCGCGGCTATGCCAGAGTGCGCACATGTGACATATATTCGTTTTCATGCAGATGTCTTTATGATGTCACATTTTCTGATTAATGTCTCGCACAAACACATAATTTTTCACGCGGTGTATTAGGGTACTGTCTGCGAAATTGGTTGCGAATAATATTAGTATCAACTAAGTAATAAATTAAAACATGATGCATGGAGTGGCATTTTCTCACATCCCAGTTTTCATGAAGTCATATCTCTTGAATACGTGTCGTACAATGATAGTTCGGACATTCAGCGGCATATGTCTACGAAATATGTTGTGAATAGAGTTGGTAGCAAAGAAGTAACAAATACAAACGTCATGCAAGATGGGGCAGTCTTCACAAATCTCAGTGTTTATGAAATCATATCTCCTGAAATATGATAGACAGGTGGTTGTTAACCCCTGGGCGATCGTTTCCTCTCAGTAAGAGACATAACTACCAAGTTTGTTTATTATAGGTCCGGTGTTTTTTTTTCTTTTTTCAAATGTGTATGAAATCTTATGGGACTTAACTGCTAAGGTCATCAGTCCCTAAGCTTACTTACTACCTAACCTAAATTATCCTGAAGACAAACACACACACCCATGCCCGAGGGAGGACTCGAACCTCCTCCGGGACCAACCGCACAGTCCATGAGTGCAGCGCCCAAGACCGCTCGGCTAATCCCGCGGGGCCCTGTGGTTTAGGAGGAGGTGTGGAACATACATACATCATACATACATGCATACACACACACACACACACACACACACACACACACACACACACACACACACACACACACATACGTACATACATTTGTATAATGTGTATTGATTCCATCGGTAGTTGGAGGAACTTCATGCAGATATAAACAACATACATAAAAATATTCAATTTACCATAGAAAAAGAAACACAAAAGCAAATACATTTCTTGGATATAACAATAAAGAGAGAGAACAATAAACACACATTTGACATCTTCAGAAAGCCTACAGCCACAGACATAATCATACATGCTTCATCCAACCACCCACAAAATCAAAAATTAGCGGCCCTACGACACATGTTACACAGGCTAAATAACATCTCACTCAGCAAAGAAAATTATGAAAAAGAGTTACAAACAATACAACTTGTAGCCACTAACAATGGTTACAGCACCCATATAGTACAAAAACTCAATGAAAAAATTAAAACACAACTAAAGAAAAATCAAATCAAGCAGAGATTACAGAACCCCACAAACACTACAGCACACACAGAAACACAAAACAATAACACTCATGACATGAATAACAGAAAAAAAAATGGTATACTCTCACATACAAACACAAAACAACACACAAGATAGCAAATATATTAAAGAAACAGGGATTACAAATAGCTTACAGAACAAGAAACACACTCCAATCACATTTACAAACAACAGAAAAACCAGACAAATACCATGGAGCACGTATATACCAGCTAGAGTGCCAAGAATGTAAAGCAGTATATCTGGGGATGACAAGCAGGAACTTTAAAAATAGGTATAAAGAACATATAAGAAGTTGGAAATACGAGAACAGTCATTCTACCTTTGCCGAACACCTGATAAAACATGGACATGAACCATCTAACATGGAATGTGACATGACAGTTATCAGAGTGAATAATCACAACAAAAACCTCCTGACATTGCAAGAAAACTTCCACATACAAAGAGCCATTGCAATGGAAAAGAAGGTACTCAATGACCAAATCCATATAAACAATAACTCGCTGATCATGCTAGCCACCAAAACAATAACAAACTGAAGTGCAACCAGGATAAATAATTAATGAATATCCTTCCCTTCTACTCTCTCTCTCTCCCTCCTACCCCCCCCCCCCCCCCATACACACACACATACTCACAGACAAACACATGAACCCACAGATTAAAGGGAAAAAAAGAGGATTACACACAACAAATGAAAACCACAAAACACAACAGAAACAAAATACAAACACATAACAACAGTTGGCAACACTGCACACTGCAAACACACATATGTTGATCGCCAAATGGCAGTGAAAGTGAAATGTGATGTGACAATTGGCTAAACAACACCTGATTCGGCTAACTGGAGCATGAAGACCAGCAAATACATCTCCAGAAACACATATATGTGTTAGCAGTGCTGGAAATCGTAAGTAAAACGCAAGATGCATCATTTTATGGAACTTGTGCTACAAAAGTTGCTTCTAACCTAAAAAACCCGACAAAATGTAATGTATCAACAGATTATATCTAGCAGATAATACGCTTATTGTATATATAAAAAAGAAACATGTATTTCAGGCCACTGATGATGCTTCCCAAATAAATGAAGCGAAACGCGTATGGCAACAAACAAACTGCCTTCATTTAGTTGCATAGACGGCACATACCTCCACGAACATACACATGTTAAAAACTTGAATACCCAGTATTGATATACCACTATGAAATAAATATTATTATGCACATTAATAGTGGGTATTAATAAAAATGGTTATTATTTCACTATCTGATTCTCATTACAAAATAATACAGCCTTCTAGCAAAGTGTCTCTTAGAAGAAAGAGGCTTATACAGAATATCAGATATTTTTAACAAAAGAAAATCATAATTTTGACATATGATGACACTATGGTTTTCTTCACCTGTCAATATGACATACGTGGTGTACGCTCACGAAAACTCACATATGATCTCACGTGCTCACCTGCACCGTATAAAACAGCTTGCATGGCGACATTAGACTTACGGCCTCAAATAGATCAACATCCAGCAAAGGTTACTGACAATCAAAGTACGACAGATGAAATTATGAAGCGTACAGCAGTGTCCATCATACAATGAAATATTTAAAGCAGCAGACTTCCGAACTTGTATACACCGTAAGCAAACAGTACATCAGTTTTAAAAAGATATACTTTTTCAGTTTATAAATGCTAAAGTATAGAGACATACTGTGTATACCATATTTCCAGAATGGTTAATACATAAAAGTGAAACGAACCTGGTGAAAAATACTATTTAATGGCATTAAGTTAAGACAGAAAACCGTGCTGTAATTGCTACAGTAACCATTGTTAATTTTCCTTCTGTTCAAGATTAACAATATCAGGAACATCTTATTAGTGACAAAATATGGTTCAAAATGGTTCAAATGGCTCTGAGCACTATGGGACTCAACTGCTGTGGTCATTAGTCCCCTAGAACTTGGAACTACTTAAACCTAACTAACCTAAGGACCACACACATCCATGCCCGAGGCAGGATTCTAACCTGCGACCGTAGCAGTCACACGGTTCCAACTGCGCGCCTAGAACCGTGAGACCACCGTGGTCGGCTGACAAAATATAATCTGCATAACAACAGCTAACGCTGTACAAATGAATTGTATTTGTTTCGTTACTTGCATGAACACTATTAGAGAGTAATAAGAAATCTGTGGCACAACTTCACTTAAAGAAGAGGTCGATTGATGTGACATGTGCTGAACTATCAAGATATCGTCAATTTAGTGACTGGAGGAAGTGTGGGGGTTAAAAACTGCACAGGTAAACCAAATGGTGAATACACTAAGGAGGTTGAAATTCGTGTAGGTTGAAGTAGTTATTCGGAGATGAAGAGGCTTGTACAGGACACACTAACATGAAGAGCTGCGTCAGTTCTGTCTTAGGACTGAAGGCAACAACAACAATATGAATGCGTCAGCCGCAAAACTTCAGTGTCGTGCTTTTATTTTCAGTGACTTGATAAAGATTTTACGCTATCTGGTGCCACAGATTTATTACTAGCATGTAAGCAGTTTTAAATGTACGAGGTGCGACAATAAAGCAATGAGAGTGATTTTCTTTGCAAGATGCGGCAACGCTGCAGGCCTGAGTAGGTACAATATCTTTGATCTCTCTCTATAAGCCGCTTCTAGTCCAAGCGGCACATTGATGCAACTGCTCAGTCGTGAGTTGTGCTATAATAAGTTAACACATGTTTGTGTCTCTCGACACGGAAATGGAACCGCATAATATTGCGCAACGGTATGCCATTTCTTTTTGCGTTAAATTGCAACAAGCTTCAGAAGGATTTTGGAGAGGAGATTAGGTCAAGAGGTCAAGTTTTTCGTTCGCATAAAATGTTTAGTGAAGGCAGAACGAATGTTCAAGTCAAAAGTGAAATGCATGCTTGTGTGCTTCTTTGATGCCAAGGGAATTCCAATGGAATTGTTCATAAAGAGTGGGTGCCTGCTGGTCAAACAGTTCACCAACATTACTACAAATAAATTTTAGAAAGACTTCATAAAAGAGTTCTTCGTGTTTGTGCCAACATGACTGATAATTGGATTCTGCATCACGATAATGGGCCAGCCCATACTGCTCTGTCAGTACAGCAATTTCTAACCTCAAAACAAATTTCAGTACCACCACAGCCTTCTTATTCACCAGATACCGCTCCATGCGACTTTTTTCTATTTCCAAGAGCCAAAACGGAGGTCAAGGGACACCATTTTCAAACAACACAAGATGTCCAAAAAGTAGTGAGGGAGGTCTTGGAGGATATTACAGATGATTTCCAGAAATGTTACCATCAATGGCAGAAGCGCTGGAAAAAGTGCGTGCAACTTCCTGGCAGATTGAAACTGTGTGCCGGACCGAGACTCGAACTTGGAACCTTTGCCTTTCGCGGACAAGTGCTCTACCAACTGAGCTATCCAAGCTGTGCAGTGATTGTCAAAATAGTAGCGGGACGTTCCGCGGAAATGTGCTGTCTGTTTGTCGGTAGCGAGACAGTGCACGTGGATCTGAGTCGCCAGATATGCGTGCCCTCGTGAGTCGACATGCTTCCTGTGGCCAGGATTCCGCAGAGAGGGAGAATCCCGGCCGACCTTTGAGGCACACAGCGCGAGCCAGACGTCTGCTGCCGGCTTTCTTGCAGCAGTGTCTGCTAGAAGCACACGAATAATTCCGTCCAGGACACACATCAAATGCAATTTTCTTCTTCCCTGTCTCCTTCACAATACAGGAGTACCTCACCGCGTATTACTCTAACACCTCATACGTTTTTCCATTAATTTTTTTTAAAGGAAGCTGAAGTGCTCGGGAAATTAAATTCCTTCAGAGGATTCATCACATGCATAAAAAGTGAACCTTAAATTTGTCTCTCATATTCACAACATTCAGTACAGATTTTCCTTGGCGTGTTCTCCTTCGCAGACACTTTGCAAAGGCATATTCTGTACCGAATAAACGATCTCTAAAAGGGTGGTTGTCTTTGACAAGCTCAGCAGGATGCTGTAAGGATACTCTCTGAGGTGCTGGGTTTTGGCGGACCAGTCAGCAGCGAACGCGGCGCATGGTCTAATGGGAAACGTTCGGTTTGTTTGTACAAAGACACCTAGAGTTGGACACTGGTGCTCGGCAGGTGTAGGTGTGGTAAGACGCTGTTAAAACTCTATGTTGTATGTTAACCGGGGACCTAGAAACGACAGAGAAGCTCCGTCTCCGCCACAGCCGCAGTGGCCCACAACCCAACGACGATTACCGCAGTCCACTTCACCCCTCCACCGCCCCACACCATACCCATGGTTACTGTGCGGTTCGGCCCCCGGTGGTCCCCCCAGGGAACGTCTCACACCGGACGAGTGTAACCTCTATGTTTGCGTGGTGTAGGCGTACTTGGAGAACTTGTTTGCGCAGCAATCGCCGACATAGTGTAACTGAGGTGGAATAAGGGGAACCAGCCCGCATTCGCCGAGGCAGATGGAAAACCGCCTAAAAACCATCCACAGACTGGCTGGTTCACCGGACCTCGACGCAAATCCGACGGGCGGATTCGTGTTGGGGACCCGGCGCTTCTTCCCGCCCGGAAATCCGTGCGTTAGACCGCACGGCCAACCGGGCGGGCTTGTTATAACTATAACTGTCGACTAGTAAACGACTAAACGCATAAAGTGATACTAAAAATGTATGCTTATCCGTGATTTGAGAAATCCCTTATACCTGGAAGGAGCCCGAAACTACCTGTTACCTGCAAGTTTTGACCGGCACACACGGCTTTCGAAACATGTACAATTAATCGTCGCTTTCGACACTACGAGTGCAAGTTCCAGGATGGTATTTTTCGTCAAAACATGGAAAACATAAAGTTATGAATATTACATTATTTGTGATAATAAAAATTTGTAGACTGTCAAATGACATTGTAAATTTAATAAAAGTTCATCCGTTTACACGTATTTTTCCCATTATATCAAATGCAATATAAATAGTAAAGAAAGTGATTTTGTTGAAAAAAAAACTGACGGTCAGGACTCGATCCAGCGATACAGCGATTATGGGGTTTGAACGCTAACCACTTTTTTGTTTTTAGTCTCATTTCGTTCGCTTTTCTTCGTCGCATTTGCTCGGGGCGGACGTCGAAAGACACCCTTTTAAGTTGGTTGTTGTTCGTTTAATTCAGTTTTTTTTTTATTACAGAGGGCAGCTACCCCTCTGACCGAGCACGCTGACCTACCGTGCCGGCACCACTGGGCTGCCGCAGCTTCATGGCAAAAATGGCCACGTGCAGGTATATATTTGACGACCGAAATTATCTTGCGATTTTCTTAATAACGCTTGAGAAGTACGCGCTACTGTTTACACATTTTGTTGTCCTCATGGAGTACTACGAGTGTACGAAGTTTGCAGTAACTCCGCGTTCCAAAACGTCGTGGCCTCCCCTTGTGAGTAGCATCGAAATCAGAGCCTGTTGTTCAATTGCACATCTCATGTCAGAAATGTGTACCTATTTTCTGTTTCATATTGCAAGTCTTGGCGTAGTGGTAGTTACCATATTTTCAAAACTTCAGCAAGCGCTTTATGTGTTGAGACGGTACGTTCATTGTTTGGTAAAATAAACGACTTCGAAGCACTATAAAGAACATATTTAATATGAATTTCCTCAGGAAGTACTGAAATATGCTCACTAAACGGGAGCTATGATGAACATCATGACACTTAAATTCATCATAGCTCCCGTTTAGTGAGCATCTTTCAGTAAGCCCACTTCCTGAGGCAATAACTTTCCTTTGTTTAAATATTTCTCATATAGTGGTTCACTGTCTTGCGTGTTACACGTACGGATGTTGTGTGCGTCATAATTATCCTTTAAATGCAATTATATATTTATTCATCCAAAGATCCTAAATTGTGATTTCTTGCCACCCATTTAAAAACTGTGACACTTTTACGGCCGATATGCACTTTGTATTTGGTATCACTGTATCTCACATAAAGTTCATTCTCATTTCAGCAGAGATACCAATTTTTCTGAGCTGTCACTGGAATCAACATACATGTTTCAAAACTAAAGTGATTAGCACACCTCTTCTATTTTTCTTTGCATGATTTTACAGAACAGAAAGGGAGTCAGCAGTGGCACCTGCAGAAGGAGCGACTTTTCATCATGCTAAAAGCTCACATAACTAAGCTACAAGCTGAGTACACCGAGCGAGGTGGCGCAGTGGTTAGCACACTGGACTCGTATTTGGGAGGACGACGGTTCAATTTCCGCGTCCAGCCATCCTGATTTAGGTTTTCCGTGATTTACCTAATTCACTCCAGGCAAATGCCGGGATGGCTCCTTTGAAAGGGCACAGCCGACTTCCTTCCTCGTCCTTCCCTAATTCGATGAAACCGATGACCTCACAGTTTGATCTCTTCCCCCAAACAACCCAACCCAACAAGCTGAGTAACTTAGACGCTGTTACGCCCTGTGCTTATCACAACTTACTAACTACGTACATGGAATTCGGTTGCCTGTTTATGCCCACATTCTCACGTTGCACATAGTAAGTTATTCCTGTCCTTCAGTTATTCTATTACTTTGTAAAAGCGTAGTCGTACAGCGTTATGATATCATTCATGGAACAATACTTCACACACGAGCGAGCATTTGATTGCAGGACAAGTTTCAAGATACATAGTTGCATGTAATCCGATTTATAACCCCCCCCCTCCCCGAAGCTTACAGTTGATCAATAACATCTTCCATTAGTGTGCTCAGAGGGTATAAAAGATATTTTGTTGCAAAATAAACGCTACAACCTTATAAAAGTTTTCGTGCAACTAGATTCGACGTAACAGTCATTTTCTGGCAGAAAGTTCGATTTGTTTTCATTGTGAACACCACACATCTGCAATCTTGAAAAGTAAACCACGATTACTTATCACTCTGGCACATATGTGGTCTTTGCACACTGTCAAGTTTTGTTTTAAGATTAAGTTACAAAACTTGACAAGGTCACGCTATACGCAAGGGCACAGCGATAAGTAATTATGTATTACTTTTCCATATTGTAGACATGTGGTATTCACAAAAGAAAAATTTGAATGTTTTCCCAGAAGATGAACGTTACATCTAAACTAGTTCCAGGGTGATAACTCCAAAACTTTTACCACCTTGTTGCGATTATTTGACAACGAAATGAACTTAATCAGTTACAGTACGGACTCTGTCTACATGGTTTAATGCAACTTCCTCTAAACGAATAAGTGTAGCTGATGTAGAATAACGACGGAAACAACGGCAAGAATGCATAAGTTCAACAGACGTCGTGACACTACAACCCCTCCCCCCCCCCCCCCCCCCCCCGAAATAAAGCACGCACAAGATATAGTAGGATGTCAACTTACATGTACGAGGTGCGACAGTAAAGTAATGAGACTGATGTGAAAAAAAATGTTGCCTATCGTTTTAGTCAAGTTTAGTGTTGTCTCCTTCAAAGTAGTTCCCTTCTGATTGCACTCACTTTTTCCAGCGCTTCTGCCATCGATGGTAACATTTCTGGAACTCATCTTCTGTAATATCCTCCAAGACCCCCGTCACAGCTTTTTGGACATGTTTTATTGTTTGAAAATGGTGTCCCTTGACCACCGTTTTGAGTCTTGGAAATAGAAAAAAATCGCACGGAGCGATATCTGGTGAGTAAGGTGGCTGTGGTAGTACTGAAATTTGTTTTGAGGTTAAAAATTGCTGTACTGACAGAGCAGTATGGGCTGGTGTATTATCGTGATGCAGAATCCAATTACGCACAAATCTTTCTCATACCAAGATCTTCAGTTACTATTAAACGAACCGTTTCTCGATTGATGTTCTTCTGCAAACATTTTCACAGATAATCACGCACCGTGGACAAGTTGACATCCATCCACTGCGGTCTCCCCTTTCAACATTCGTTCTGCCTTCACTAGACCTTTTATGCCAACGAAAAACTTGAGCTCTTGACATAACCTCCTCTCCAAAAGCCTTGCGATGCTTACCGTAAGCTGTCGTCGCATTTTCACCCAACTTAATGCAAAAATAAATGGCATACCATTGCGCAATATTATGCGGTTCTATTTCCGTGACGAGAGACACTAACACGTGTTAACTTATTGCGGTACAACTCACGACTGAGCAACTTATAGACCAACGTCAAAGATATTGTGCCTACGCAAGCTTGCAGGGTTGCCACGTCTTCCAAATAAAATCAGTCTCATTACTTTATTGTCGCACCTCGTACACACTATCAGCAGATAGGTAAATCGTTTAGAGTTGCATTTCTCTACAGCTGGTAGAACGGTCACGAGGAACCATTAGTGATGTTCACGTTTAGTGTTGGCTCCAAGCCTGATAGGATACACTGTATAAGGCAAGTGAACAGCGTTAGATTTTGAGTGATCGCTGTGTATAACACGGAGATGCGACGTAATCGTGTGAGACAGTGTTATCAGCACCTCACAGAATTTCAAACGAAGCCTCATTATAGCTCTCAATTTGGCCGGTTGGTCGAATTGTACAATGTTTAGAATTTTGTGGCATTTGAATGTGACACTGGCTCAATGTTGAACTGCTTGGAAATACGAGGGCAGGCATACTACAGTCCGATGTACAAACGATGGCGGTTAGCGCATGTCGAGGTACAGACGACGATTGCATTGTTGACGATTCCACGCGACAGTTGCAGTGTGTACATATGCGTGCTTTCCACTTGAAGAAAGAATGTCCTGCATGCTAATGCGTAATGTATCACTAACCACCACCATCAGCTGTGTCAACTCGCAACAAATGGATTAAAAATTAAGTAAACAATTCGCTACGATCACGTTTAATGCTCACGTTAGCTACGGCATTCAGAGCAGAGCACTCAGAACACTATTGAACGCTCATTGGCTGTAGGAGAAAGTGTGACGTAGATGCGCAGAACAAGCCTAAACACAACCGCTATCGTTAGTGACTCCCACTATAGTCGTCAAGGTTCCCGTCGACTATGTGTGGCCATACAAAGTAGGATCGCCGTTTTGTGTACCGAGCACGTACCCGATAAAATATGTGTGAACAAGTCCGGACGTCGACTCCGTACCAGAGCCAGTACCCACGATATCAAAGACGAGTTACAGCAGTTGCAATCCAGCTTGGCTCAGGAGAGGATGCAACGGCTTTATGATTCCCTACGTAATCGAATCAGAGCAAGCATCCACGCCAGAGGAGGTGCTCCGTCTTATTGATAAGTGACCTCATATTGCCAAGTTCTATGTAAATTAGACTCGGGTTTGTAGTCACCGACATAACGTCACATACCCTCCGAACGCGTGAATTTTCGTTACCTCCTCCTTTCTGGGTGCATCACTTTTTGTCAGGCAGTATAGTTGCAGGAAAAGCAAATTCCAAGATGAGATTTATTGGAAGACTCTCGAGGAAATGTAGTTCGTCCAGTAAAGTAAAAGCTTACGAAACACTAATTCGATCAATATTTGAGCATTTCTCGTTGGTGTTGGAGTTCTACCAGGTACGACTAACAGCAGTCATAGGGAAGAACCATACAAAAGCGGCGCAGTTGGCCACAAGTACTTGGAGTAAGCTCAAGAGCGTAATGCAGAGCCTCATCGAGCTCCAGTGATAGAACTGTTGTATGACAGGAAGAGGATTAGCGTTAAAAATCCGAGAGCATTCGTTTAAAAAAAATCAGGCTACATATTTGTCTTACTCATGTACATTCGCGAAACAACCACAAGGTATCCGGACACACATTAGTGAACATTAATAGGAGATGGGTCCATCCTTCGTCTTCATGAAGACTTTTCTGGGGACCATTTAAATGACGTGTCTGTGGAGGAATGAAAGGCCTTTTTTCCTCAAGAGTTGAAACTAAGAGTTTGTCCCCTGGTGATTCTGGGATCTGGAGCGAATTCCTAAGCCACCCCAAAAGTGTTCCATTGGCCTCAGGATGGGACACTGGGGCTGGCCAGAACATTTCAGGAATGTTATTGTCCACGAACCGTTGCCTTAGAGGTACTAACATAATAATCGTCTCCGAAGCGTTCCTCTTACTGTAAATAGTACATAACGTTATAAAATGTGTTTATTTCCTACTACGTTAGTGTTTCATTATCAGCGAAAAGGAGACCACACCATAACCACAAGAAGTACCCCCCATACCGTTATACAACCTCCTCTGTTATACAGGTTGCATTACACATGGTGGCAGGTAAGATTCTCCAAAGATTAACCAAACACAAGCCCTTCCATCGGGTTGTCACGAGAAATAGCGTGATTCATTACACCAAGTCAGTCGTTTCCAATTGTCCAGTGTCGTCGCTCTTTATACCAGCCCCAGTGTCGTTTAGCACAGTCTACAGAAATGTGGGCTTGTGTGGAACTGCTCACATTCTTTTTAACTCCCACCGCATCGCGCTGGTTGGACTTCTGGTAGCACTTTCAAGCTCTCGAGTGATTCCTTCCGTTAATTTCATGTAGTTTCTTAGAACCACTTTCCGCAGTTGTCGACATAGCATGTCTGCCAGTACATGAGGTGTGTCTGGTCTTGGTTTCGCTGCGATTGTCCAATTTCACTTCACAATCACATCGCCAACAATCGACTTTAGAAGTGTTCAAATGACCCCAATGGATCTGTTATTCAAGTGACAGCCAACGAGTAATCTACGTCCGAGGTCGCTGAACTCTCTCGGCGGATCCAATCAGCTGTTACTGCTTCTCCACTCACAGTACAATAGTCCCCGCCTCCTTTTTATACTAGCAGGACCGTAGCTAGTGACTTCTAGTGGTCAATTCCGCATTACATAGTGGTAGTCGGATACTTTTGAAGAGATAGTGTATTAGATCCCGTAAGGAGGCTGCTACTCACGAACCTTCTGTGAATGGCACAGGAAAAAAGCTAAAATTGTAGTGTTACAATGTTTGGATTCCGTAGAAATACTGGAACACGTAAGGCAATATTGACCTTACGACTTATCTTACAAGAAAGATTAAGGAAAGGCAAACCTACGTTTCTAGCATTTGTAGACTTAGAGAAAGCTTTTGACAATGTTGACTGGAATACTCTCTTTCAATTTCTAAAGGTGGCAGGGGTAAAATACCGGGAGGGAAAGGCTATTTACAATTTGTACAGAAAGAAGAGGGCAGTTATAAGAGTCGAGGGGCATGAAAGGGAAGCAGTGGTTGGGAAGGGAGTGAGACAGGGTTGAAGCCTCTCCCCGATGTTATTCAATCTGTATATTGAGCAAGCAGTAAAGGAAACAAAAGTAAATTCGCAGTAGGTTTAAAATCCAAGGAGAAGAAAAAAAAATTTGAGGTTCGCCGATGACATTGTAATTATGTCAGAGACAGCAAAAGACTTGGAAGAGCAGCTGAACGGAATGAACAGTGTCTTGAATGGAGGATATAAGATGTACATCAACAAAAGGATACTGGAATGTAGTCGAATTAAATCGGGTGATGCTGAGGAAATTACATTAAGAAATGAGACCCTTAAAGTAGTAAAGGAGGTTTGTAATTTGGGGAGTAAAATAACTGATGATGGTCGAAGTATAGAGGATATAAAATGTAGACTGGCAATCGCAAGGAAAGCGTTTCTGAAGAAGAGAAGTTTTTTACATCACGTATAGATATAAGTGTCAGGAAGTCGTTTCTGAAAGTATTTGTACTGAGTGTAGCCATGTATGGAAGTGAAACGTGGACGATAAATAGTTTGGACCAGAATAGAATAGAAGCTTTCGAAATGTGATGCTACAGAAGAATGCTGAAGATTAGATAGGTAGATCACATAGCTGATGAGGAGGTATTGAATAGAATTGGGGAGAAGAGGAGTTTGTGGCAACACTTGACTAGAAGAAGGGATCGGTTGGTAGGACATGTTCTGAGGCATCAAGGGGTCACAAATTTAGCATTGGAGGGCAGTGAATTGGGGAGAAGAGGAGTTTGTGGCAACACTTGACTAGAAGAAGGGATCGGTTGGTAGGACATGTTCTGAGGCATCAAGGGGTCACAAATTTAGCATTGGAGGGCAGTGTGAAAGATAAAATTCGTAGAGGGAGACCAAGAGATAAATACACTAAGCAGATTCACAAGGATGTAGGTTGCAATAAGTACTGGGAGATGAAGAAGCTTGCACAGCATAGAGTAGCATGTAGAGCTGCATCAAACCAGTCTCAAGACTGAAGACTACAACAACAATAACATTGTAAGGCGCCTTATAGTGTCTAGATGTAGATGTTTCAACAATAAAGTAAGTACACCGAGCTGTGCAAAAAGTCTTTAAATGACTTACAGAAAAACTGAGTTCTCATTGTATAGTAAAAACACAGGATATCATGTGAAACAACCGTCTCCATCACTCTGTTTGTTTTTAAATTTATTTTGAGTACCGGTTTCGATCTGGTGCATAGTCCATGCTCAAGTCGAATACTAGTGCTGCAAAGCACAGGGTATCCAATCAGCTTAAGACAACGGTTAGTTCATTGTAGTCTTCGTACCGTCCAACAAACCTCACTTTGCTGCATTCCTTGTAGATCTGAATCTAAAATTTGCACCAGACCACAATAAATTCATTATACCATCAACAGTCAAGTTGTATTTACGAATCTTGTCTACAATTATGAGGAACATAGGATGTTGGACAGGCACATTAGTTTCACAGGCTAATTTTTGATAAGGCAGATATCATATATGAAGCCAGTTCCCAGTGAGTATTGTAAATTGGTAGCCTGTAGATTTTTCTGGCATACACCCAACATCTTCAATAATCTGTTCTGCAGACGTCCTGCGTTTCCATAGGTTTTTCTGGTTGAAGCTCAGTTTTTGTCTGTACTATATATAACCCGTGGAGAAATGCTCCTGTCTGCACAGAAAAGGCTGACAGATTTATTCAAAAATTCTTGAAAACGTAATGTATTCAAGAGTAGCATCACATACTTGTAAAAATGAAGTACTAACAAAACGTCAATTTGGTTTTCAGAAAGGCTTTTCAACAGAAAGCGCTATATGCTATGACTGATCAAATATGAAATGTATTGAAACCCATTGGGTTAATTTGTGATCTCTCAAAGGCTTTTGATTGTATTTGTCATGAAATTCTTCTAGATAAGCTTAAGTATTGTGGTATGAGTGGGACAGTGTACAAATGGTTTAATTCATATTTAACTGTAAGAATGCAGAAGGTTGAAATTAGCAATACAGATGGTCTGCAAAAATCGACAGAGGCTTCTAACTGGGGAGATATCAAGAATGGTGTCTCACACGGTTCAGTCTCAGGTCCTTTATTGTTCTTAATATACAGTATATTAATGACTGGCCACTCTGTATTCATGAAGAGGCAAAGCTAGTTCTTTTAATTGGTGATAGAAGTATAGAAAACATACCTAACAAACCAGAATCAGCTGAGGAAATTGTAAATAATGTCTTTCAGAAAATTGTTAAGAGATTCTCTGCAGATTAACTCTCACTAAATTTGGAGAAAACACAGTATATACAATTCTGTGCAGTAAATGGCATAACACCATTGATAAATATAGACTGTGAACTGAAGTCTGTTGATAAGACAGAATATCCAAAATTTCTGGGTGCGTCCATTGACGAGAAATTGAATTGGAAGAAACACAACGATGATCTGCTGAAACATTTAGGTTCAGCTACTTATGCTACTAGGGTTATTGCGAATTTCAGTGAAAAACATATCAGTAAATTAGCCTACTATGCCTATTTAAAATCACTGCTTTCATATGGCATCATTATTTGGAGTAATTCATCATTAAGAGAAAAAGTATTCATTCCACAAAAGCGTGTAATCTGAATAATAGCTGAGCCCACCCAAGATCACCTTGTGGACATTTATTTAAGGCACTCGGGATATTCACAGTACCTTCGCAATACATATATTCACTTACGAAATTTGTTATTCATAACCCATCCCAATTCATAAAATAAAATCGAAGTGCATAGATACAATCCTAGAAGAAAGAATGATCGTCACTATTCTGGTTTAAACCTGACTTTGGCATAGAAAAGGGTGAATTATGCTGCCATTAAAATCTTTGGTCATTTGCCAAATAGCATTAAAAGTCTGACAGATAGCCAACCAACATTTAAAAACAAATTAAAAGAATTTCTGACTGACAACTCCCTCTACTCAATAGATTTTTAGATATGAATCAGTAACTGTAAAAAAATTATTTTGTGTTAAGAAAATTTATGTTAAAGTGGTACATTTCTCATCATTACGAAATGTCGCATGATCTATGGAACAAGTATTAATAGATGTATGTACGTATTATTCACGGTATGTATGTATGTATGTTCCTCTTGAAAAAAACTGTCAGAAAAGTGACGATACAGCTGGTTCAGTTGCCATCCCACCTTCCTCACCAAAAGTCTTGGCATGTAGACACATTTGCGCTCTTTTAACATGGAACATTTTAAATTCTTGAACCCAGTTTCTATTTGTGCTTAATCCTTCACACATAGCATCTCATTCCCTGTGTTGTGCGTCGACTTGTGATTCCTCCTAGTTATTCCTCAGTGACTGGTTGTAGTTTTGTATGAGTTGTTTGTAGAAATTTTTTCGTGGAACCGTGTGTAGCTTGTGCGGTTTTGACTGGGCAGTTATTTTAATGCTGTCTACATGCTGGATTGAAGTAATCGATCAGTTGGGACAGAGCAGCGAGGAAGTCTCCACGGCGCGAGGTCAAGCTAGGACCACTTGTGGTGTGCAAGCGTGGTCAGATTGTGAGGTGCTAGCTGCGAGAGCTTCAAAGTTCGTTGCCCACCGAACCTGGACGCTGAAGTTGAGTGATCACTTAACCTGTTATGAAACCTCAACTGCTGTGACATATCTTTTTTCATTGCCAGTTGTTGTTTCCTGGGTCGTTCCGGCTAGCAGCAACGTATTGTGTGTCGAAGTCGGCGAAATTTTACAGCCATCTTCTTATATGGTCTTTAACTATTAAACTGATTATTACTTATCAGTGAAGTGCCCCAACGGTTTTTTCTGCCTTGTGGCCATTAACACCCCAGTTACCTGCCATGCGTAGCGTAGTTTTCTGGCAGTGTGTTTTCCTCGCTATGTTGATGATGTCCGGCACGGCGTGCAGTTCGATAGCCATTTAGTTGTTTGTTCATATTTTTTTCTTAAGAGTGGTTATTGTGCCTTGGCTGTTTTTAGATGCTAATTTTGAAGACGTAGTGCAGCTGGTATCTTCATCCTCGGCTGATATTTTTCGTTGTACCGTTGGTCAGGTGGAAGGGAATTGATTAGGTTGTTGGTCGGTCCTTCAGCCATCGCTGAGTTGGGTTTCCATCCGATTATTTAACCTTACTCTTGGCTACCTGTCTCACCTCACCTTACGTTAGAGCTACCTCCTCAGGCTGACCCTTGGAACACTTCTGAGCACCATTGTTCGATTGGTTTTAGATTGTGATTTTCATTTTAGTCTGATGTATTGTGGGAGGTCATCAACCATCTATTAATTTAGTTTGTTTTAATTTTAAAGTAAGGCCTTCAGCCGACTTAAATTAAAATTGTAAGACTGATTTGTTTAAAAACTAAATTTTAAAAGTTTGTTCTATCTGAAATTCTCGTTATCCAGACCCTAAGTCCTGGGTTGGTCAATGTCCAGTGTGTGGCCTTCAGCCGAGCTTTTATGCGAAATATTTTATTAGGATAAGGCCTTAACCCGTCTAAAATGAAAATTTGAAAACTGATTTGTTTAAAACTATTTTTTTAATATTTGCTCTATCTGAAATTCTTGTTATCCAGTCCCTAAGCCCTGAGTTGTTCAATGTCTAATGTGTGTCATTGGGCTGAGTATTTAGGTGAAATATTATTTTTTAAGTAAGGCCTTCGGCTGCGTGTTTTCTTTAAAGGAATTTTTATAACTTGTGTTCAGGTCTTCATCCTTCTTGTTTTTGGTATGGTTTTTGGCCTTCAGCCCAAGAGGTATTGCAAGTTTTCTTAACTAGGCCTTTAGCTGTATTGTTTTAATTTCATCCTTCTAAGGCAATGTGTAATTAAGTGGTTCTTAGGAAAATAAAGTTTGTGTGTTTTGTGCAACTAACAGTAACTGATTACAGCCCCCTCCACAACCATAACCTGATCTTCTCTATCCTGCAAAACCAGATTTCAGTATAATCCACTGCCACCGTCTCCTCCATCACTTGCACTGTCTCTTTTTATATTTCTTTCCCATGGATCCTGTCTCCACCACACCTCGAGAGCTCAGAAATTTTTGGGGTTCAACATTTTTTTCCCTTATGCCCTCATCCTTAAAATTTCCAAAACTGTGCCCTCCCCTATGTGTTAAAATCTTAAAGTCCATCAGTCTTATATTCACCTTTCCTGGAGCATTTTTCCGCTGGTTCTTTTTCCTGCTACAGCTTGGCGTACAGCTTATATAAAGCGAATTCTATAGGTTTATTTATACATTTCAACGTATTTCTATACTTTGACGCATATAAACAACGGAAAAGCAGGTGTATGTGTAATATAATGTTAACATTAAATCATCTGCGTTACATTTCTTCTAGATAATTCGCTCAGCGGTTGAATTTCATCGAAAGCGTCCGGCTTATTATTTGTATCTCAAAAGAGTAAAAATATTTTTAGAAATATTTACTGAATTTGCTCTTTCCACACAGATTTAGGCAGTAATTTCTATTTCTTTTCAGGCATATTAGGACCTTTTTAGCCCATTTTTTTGTCACTGTGGTACCACTTTGGGCATATTCATGTGGGAGTCAAGTTCCCAAAGAGTGCGCGTCATGAAGTTTTGTTGGTGAAAAAATGTTGACTACAAACATACTTTGGTGACCTTAGAACCCCTACGATGACCTTAGAACCGTTTCCATGTGTTCACAACGTCAGTTAAAATTACATTAATGCCGTAGACCGGATAATGCGTGCATATCTTACGTGCATAATTGCGGTAAGTTTGAACTTCTGGATCTCAGGAACGGATAATGGCATCGAGAGCAGTTTTAAGGTTCCCCACTACATCATGTTCCGAACATGCAGTAAAAATTTCGCAGACTTGACGTGAATAGAAATAATAGGTCTTCCTCACAACTGGCACTTCATGTAAATAAATAAGGGTTTTTGGGGTTTCTCAGGAACCGGTCGTGAAAAAATTTTGCCTCTCCTTATATATATATAGTCGCTATGCTAAGGGCTATGCAAAACTCTTTCTCCATATCTCTGTGATCAGTATAACCCGAGATATGACTCCTTGAAAAACCGCATTTTCGCAAGCGGCTTTTTGGAACATATTGGTTCCATGCACTGTCGTGCAATGACCGATTATGAAAATTTGGTTCTTCTTCTTTAAATCCTTCTTCTTTATCACACAAGTCACCAATTTTCACCGACAATAAGTATATTTACTTTTCTTAATAATGTGGCTGTCATGTGGTTCATGGTGTGAGTTCCTGTAGTCATCTCCTAGTTCATGAACCACGGGCAACGTATGAGTGGCCAAGTAAGTGGTCACGACAGTCGGGATACCAGTTACTTTGGAATAAGGCTGGGCATCTCAGTCATATTCTGAGTTGTGGTCACTTTTGTGCTCATACGGCAAAGACTACCAAATCCACCGGTTGTCCCTCAGCCGTTAGGGGTAAAACCCAATTGGACTCGGGGCAAACAAGGCTAGCAACCTGCTTCCCTGGTACTTTAAATATGATGCTGGCAACAATCAGAGCAAAATGCCTCGGACCTTTGGAAGTGGCGGAGTACCACCTCTAATTGACAAACCAGGGACTCCTAAGATACGACTTGGCAAACAAATGGTAATGAGATGGGGAGCTGTTAATATCAATGGGGGCTACTCTAGGAAGAAGGTAGAGTTGGAAGAGGCTGCAAGTAAGATGGGGCTGGACGTTTTAGCTGTTAGTGACATTCGCGTAAGGGGTGAGAAAGAAGAGGAAGTGGGAGAATACAAGGTCTACTTATCAGGAGTCAAAGCAGGAATAGCAGAATGGGGTGTAGGGCTTTACATCAGGAAAGAAATGGAATCCAGCGTAGCTGCAATAAGGTATGTAAACGAACGACTGATGTGGATAGATTTGACAATGTCTAGCAAGAAAATTAGGATTGTGTCAGTATATTCGCATTGTGAAGGGACAAATCAAGATAAGATGGATAGTTTTTATGAGGCACACTGTGATCTAGTTGTTAAAGGACAAGGCCAGTGTTCTGCTCATGGGTGATTTTAACGCCAGGATTGGAAATCGAACAGAAGGGTATGAAAAGGTTATGGGTAAATTTGGAGAGGATATGGAGGCCAACAGGAATGGGAAACAACTCTTGGATTTCTGTGCCAGTATGGGCTTAGTAATCACAAACTCCTTTTTAAACATAATAACATTCACCGGTATACTTGGGAAGGCAGGGGAACCAGATCTGTCATTGACTATATAATAACAGATCAGGAATCCAGGAAGGCTGTGAGGGACACACGCGTATTCAGGGGATTCTTTGATGACACTGATCATTATTTAATCTGCAGTGAAATTGGGATTGTGAGGCCGAAAGTGCAGGAGGTCAGCTCCATATGTAGGAGGATAAGAGTGGAGAAACTTCAGGATCAGGAAATCAGGCACAAGTACATAACAGCGATCTCAGAAAGGTACCAGTTAGTTGAATGTAATCAATTACAGTCATTGGAAAAGGAATGGACAAGGTACAGGGACGCAGTACTAGAAGTGGCTAAAGAATGTCTTGGAACAGTAGTGTGCAAAAGTAGGATGAAGCAAACAGCTTGGTGGAATGACACAGTCAAGGCAGCCTGTAAAAGGAAGAAGAAAGCGTATCAAAACCGGCTACATACTAGAACTCAGGTAGACAGAGAAAGTTATGTTGAAGAAAGAAACAAAGCCAAACAGATAATTGCAGCATCCAAGAAGAAATCTTGGGAAGACTTTGGAAACAGGTTGGAGACTATGGGTCAAGCTGCTGGAAAACCATTCTGGAGTGTAATTAACAGTCTTCGAAAGGGAGGTAAGAAGGAAATGACAAGTATTTTGGACAGGTCAGGAAAACTGCTGGTGAATCCTGTGGATGCCTTGGGCAGATGGAGGGAATATTTTGAAGAATTGCTCAATGTAGGTGAAAATACGATCAGTAATGTTTCAGATTTCGAGGTAGGATGGGATAGGAATGATGATGGAATACATCATCACATTTGAGGAAGTGGAGAAAATGGTCGATAGATTGCAGTGCAATAAAGCAACTGGGGTAGATGAAATTAAGTGAAACTCATCAAATACAGTGGAATGTCAGGTCTTAAATGGCTACACAGCATAATTGAAATGGCCTGGGAGTCGGGACAGGTTCCATCAGACTGGACAAAAGCAGTAATCACACCAATCTTTAAACATGGAAACAGAAAAGATTGTAACAACTACAGAGGTATGTCTTTAATCAGCGTTGTGGGTAAAATCTTCTCAGGTATTGTTGAAAGGAAAATGCGAGTATTAGTTGCGGACCAATTGGATGAAAATTAGTGTGGGTTTAGGCCTCTTAGAGGTTGTCAGGACCATATCTTTAGTTTACGGCAAATAATAGAGAAGCGTTATGAGTGGAACAGGGAATTGTATCTACGCTTTATAGATCTAGAAAAGGCATATGACCGGGTTCCTAGGAGGAGGTTATTGCCTGTTCTACGAGATTATGGAATAGGAGGCAAACTTTTGCAAGCAATTAAGGTCTTTACATGGATAGTCAGGCAGCAGTTAGAGTTGACGGTAAATTGAGTTCATGGTTCAGAGTAGTGTCAGGGGTAAGACAAGGCTGCAACCTGTCTCCGCTGTTGTTCATATTATTTATGGATCATATGTTGAAAACAATAGACTGGCTGGGTGAGATTAAGATATGTGAACACAAAATAAGCAGTCTTGCACATGCGGATGATTTAGTTGTGATGGCAGATTCGATTTAAAGTTTGCAAAGTAATATTTCAGAGCTAGATCAGAAATGTAAGAACTATGGTATGAAGATTAGCATCTACAAAACGAAAGTAACGTCAGTGGGAAAGAAATATAAACGGATTGAGTGCCAAATAGGAGGAACAAAGTTAGAACAGGTGGACGGTTTCAAGTACTTAGGATGCATATTGTCACAGGATGGCAACATAGTGAAAGAATTGGAAGCGAGGTGTAGCAAAGCTAATGCAATGAGCGCTCATCTACGATCTACTCTCTTCTGCAGGAAGGAAGTCAGTACCAAGACTAAGTTATCTGTGCACCGTTCAATCTTTCGACCAACTTTGTTGTATGGGAGCGAAAGCTGGGTGGATTCAGGTTACCTTATCAACAAGGTTGAGGTTACGGAGATGGAAGTAGCTAGGATGATTGCAGGTACTAGTAGATGGGAACAATGGCAGGAGGGTGTCCACAATGAGGAAATCAAAGAAAAACTGGGAATGAACTCTATAGATGTAGCAGTCAGGGCGAACAGCCTTAGATGGTGGGGTCATGTTACACGCATGGGAGAAGCAAGGTTACCCAAGAGACTCATGGTTTCAGCAGTAGAGGGTAGGAGGAGTCGGGGCAGGCCAAGGAGAAGGTACATGGATTCGGTTAAGAATGATTTTGAAGTAATAGGTTTAACATCAGAAGAGGCACCAATGTCAGCACTGAATAAGGGATCATGGAGGAATTTTATAAGGGGGGCTATGCTCCAGACTGAACGCTGAAAGGCATAATCAGTCTTAAATGATGATGATGACGATAATGATGTGGCTGTCATTTGCAGCTGAAATTTTGCTCCAGCTTGCTATTTTTCCTTCCATTATCCATGGCTCTATGTAAACAGTTCTTTCTAACACCCATAGTACCACTATTTATTAGACACTCACCTGTTGCACCATATTGTTTTTGTGTCCTGAGGAACGGGTGAACGTCTACTAAATAGTACACAGTAAATTTTAAAACGTAGGCTTCACATAAAAGCATGAACGATGACTGCAACAAAAAATGACAAACTGGAGCAAAATATCAGCTGTACTGCAAATGACAGACAGCTACATAATAATTAATGTGTGATGCTAAGAAAATATATGTACCCAGTAATGACGGTGAAACTTCCCCGAAATACAGATGTTAAAGAAGAAGAATTTGTGTTTACCCAAGACAAAACCATATTTCCATAATTACATATTCGTTTTGTGTATTTGCAGACTGATTAACTAAAGACAAGGCAGTCCTCTTACAGACCTGCATAAGAGGTTCTGTTTACATCCGATTCTTTCCACATACAGAGTGAAACACAGACTAGCCAACAATGTTATAAAAGCGTTCCTTCGTAATGTTGTGTAATCATAGTTTCTCCGATTATGCAATTTCTGTGCCCTGGTGCCCCGTAAGCATAACCTTGTCCTTTCGACCGACACCTCTATTGTACCGTTATCAAGGTGGCTCACAGATGTAAACACACGCTGCGGGGCCGTTTAATCTTTCGTCTAGCGTGCACTGCAGCTCGAGAGCGTGCCGGTCTGGGTAAAGTCGTTTGTGACTCCATCTGCTTTCTCTGTCTGGGCTGTGCTTGAGGCCTCTCAAATAACAAAGTATGAGAAAGAATTAGTGTCTGTATTGGATTTTCAAGTCTACCATGAAGTATTCTTCATTCGCTGCAAAAAGCGAACCTAAACAAAGAAGCGCACTCCGTTCCAAAGTGTCGACTAATGAGGTTCAAATGGCTCTGAGCACAATGGGGCTTAACATCTGCGGTCAGCAGTCCCCTAGAACTTAGAACTACTTAAACCTACGGAACCTAAGGAGATCACACTCATCCATGCCCAAAGTAGGATTCGAACCTACGACCGTAGCAGTCACGTGGTTCCGGACTGTAGCGCCTAGAACCGCTCGGCCACCGGGGCCGGCGACTAATTAGGAACATACGATTACAGTTCCTGAACAATACAAACTAAAAAGCAGTCGTTGACAACGAATTATCTTAAGAATTGAAGGTGATGTCGGATGTACGAGGGCCATTAGTGTTTATGATGTTAATGACTCAGCAGAGAGTATCAGTTCTAATCGCAGATTTTTGCAGTAGATGGTTATCTACGAGAAAATGCTATTCGGTATTCAGTTACATCTCAATAAAATATCGACTGGCTGAGAAGACTGACAACAAACGTAATTTGAAGTTGTGATCTTCATGGAATTTAAAAATAAGGAACTTTTGTTTACAGGATTAGAGGATCACAATGAGAATCAGTCACATCTACAAATATCTGGGAGTAGGAATATGTGCAGATATTGTGTTAAGTACACTGGGGATTGTCGTGAGATGACGATCCGTGACGTAACGTGCGCGACATGAGGCTCACTTCGAGTATCTCTCAGTTATGGCAGCGAGCGAGCTACCCCAGTGGTAAGACACCGCACTGGTCAAATACTCCGAATGACGGAGGCTCTAATCCCCGTCTGGCCATTTATTTCGTAATACGACTCAGTTTAATGCTGGGATTATTCCATTGAGGAACGGAACATAACACATAAGAAATTATGATGGTAGGATGAAAAGATTAATTTGAATTTTCCTATTTGCTTATTAAGAAAAAGAAATTTAAATTCATGAGAGAAGATCTTAGTAAAAGTGATACTGATAATTATAAACTATGTATCGTTCAGTTACCTTCAACGAGGTGTAAAGCCAACTTGGACCGTGCTCCTTGCAGGTACATTTTGTCACATAGCAATCATCCGTAGAATTTTACATAGCAGCACTCGCAGGTGCTTGGTTGAACAATACGTGGAACGCTACTCAGCATATATAAATAATCTTTTAACCCTCCTAGTACTACTGGAATCAATGTGATCTCATAACCATATTGGAAACATGTATCTCCCTAGTTTACAAAACTATTACTTTCAAAATATATGACTTTCTTTCTCTGAGTCAATTGTATACAATGACCGTTAATTTTTGTATGTAAAACACATTAAAATTTATTCATGAATTTTGCACTCAGTACAACTGTGGTCGGGTTGACCCCAACTTAACATCGTTTGTTTCTGGAATGTAAAAATAATGGAAACAGAATTATGGATATTGTGTTGAATAGCTGTTATATGAAACACCTGCAGCAATGAAAATATTATTTACCAGTTATTTTTGTGCCCATTGTTAGCGTTTCTTGTATCAGCTGTTGTATCCTTCCAAGTACCACTGATGTCAATATGACCCCATAAGCACCTTGGAAAATCATATCTCCCTCGTTTTCAAAGCTTTTTTTTCAAAATGTATGACTTTCTCTCTTTGAGACTACTGTATACAAAGACGATTTTTCAGTTTTATACTTAAAACATATTAAAATTTACTGATTCTTTTGCGACGAGTGCCAAAGGGGCACTATGACCCCAATCATTTTTTTTTTTTGTTTCTTGAACGTAATATTTACAAAAATACAGTCATTACTGTTACATTGTACAACTGTAACGTATGTTCTTCTGCTAGTTCATTAAAATACTGTCAATATATCAGGTACCCCGTAGTACTCATTGGGACAAAAAAATTTTGATGGTAGGAAGGTTAACAGAAAAACACATGTTATTGACAATGAGGACAGTTCACGTCTCTGACAATGAGGTACGCCTATTTCTTACTTTGACCTTAATTTTTAATGAATGCTATCCATTTGTGCACCATGCGATAACATTTTTACGGAAATGTATGTGTTCCTGAGCTAGCAGAAAATGAAGTAGTCATGTAATACTAAGGCAGACCAATGACCGAAAGCGTATCATTCGCTCGAATGCCTATGCAGGAAAGAGCGGAGACAGAGCACAAACAAACTGAACACAAAGCAAAATATGCGAGGAACCAAATACACGCAACAAGAAGCTAAAAACTGTCTTGCTCGTCTCAGAACTTCCAAGATGCGTTTCAGGACTTAAACAAAAATTAATATTCCATGAAAATACGGTAGTGATAATATTTATTCAATAATGACATCCATGTTCACTGCTGTGGCTTGCTTATAACATATTGGATGGTAGATATTCTCATGCACTAATGAGAAACCGTTTTACGCTGAAAAAAATAGTCCCAATTTTGGCCACTCAGTCCTGAATGCAATTAAGATGTATAGGACATTTCCATATGTGAAGAATTAGAAACGGGACGTGGGCAGAAAAGATCAAATGAGTGAGAAAGGCGTAATTGTCATTTTATTGTTAACTGCCACTTACACAATTTGTTCAACGTGAGCACCAGAGACGTTGACGAGATGCCGCACACGCCAGATTTACACCTGGTGGACAGAATTAGAGCTAACTTTTTCCATGATAACTTGGTTCCGCATTAACGCATTAGCATCTCTCCCAAGTTTCGCTGCCATACGATAATTACAGCGCACACTGGACCGTCATGAGTAGTTGAATTTACATGTTTTCTGTAATCGCTATATGACTGTGAGTCTTCTACTAGGAACAGTAACTACAGAAAGCCGTTAGTTAATATTTCAATTTCAAATTATTCTTAGTCGCGGTCCTGTTACAAAGACATTCTGTACCAGATTATCGATTGTCTAACGTGTACTTTCTTTGATTAGTTGAAAAAAAGGATGTTGTCTGTTAGCCAACGAGTTAAAATTTGATAGAGTGGATTTTCGTCCTTCATATCTGTATCACGTGCTTGCCATGCCCCTTGAAATTGCCTTCAACTAACTTCAGATAGCTTACACTAGATTTATTTTTCTCAACAAACAGTAAGTAGCTACACGGAAAGTTTTAGTCGAAATATACATGACATTTTCGATGCACATAAAAAGACGACTCAAAACATCTTCCTCCTGCCACTATAACTTCACTTGCTGCTCGCAAACTGAACGTAAATCAGTGCGATTTGAGCAGGTTATGGAGATTATGGTGGAAAATTCGAAATGCGTTGTAGTTAACAGAAACGAAGACGCGCAGAAATTATGTATTTTTGTTTGAATCTAAAGAGTACAGTCAGCCGCAGCCTCACAAACCAGTTGATTATACCAGAATATTTTTAAAAAATTACAACTAATTAACAGAAGTAATTCAGTAATACTAATAATGATAAACAAGAGAATAAAATGACATTTCATTTTTACTTTTTTATTGTCATACCGTTTTTACAATTATTTCATTGACATTTCATTTTTTTAGTGTTCACATTGACGTTCCATTTTTACAGTGTTTTCATTGAACTTCAAGCAAAATATGTTTGGTATGTAGTTGTCTTAAAATTTTACCTCTTTCCTTAAAAATTTGCCGATTTACATAAATGAATCATTCTGTGGATCAAATAATGCTTGAGGAGCGGTTTCTGTTTGTAAATAAGGATTCTCTCAACAACAGTTCTGTTAAGAACCTGCCGGAGTCCGTGGCCGAGCGGTTCTAGGCGCTACAGTCTGGAACCGCGCGACAGCTACGGTCGCAGGTTCGAATCCTGCCTCGGGCATGGATGTGTGTGATGTCCTTAGGTTAGTTAGATTTAGGTAGCTCTAAGTTCTAGGGGACTGATGACCTCAGAAGTTAAGTCGCATAGTGCTCAGAGCCATTTGGACCATTTCGTTAGGAACCTCTACAAACCGAACTAACATAGTTTTTTTTCTTTTGTTTTTCAAACCAGCAATTAATGTTTCTGACTGCCTATACTTCTTTTGTGTCGCATATTAAGTTGAGTTATCTGTTTTGTATGCTGCTCCAGTAACACATTCTTTGCTTGTACTCTAGTATATTGTCCTTTTAGCATATTTAGGCCTGGAAGACAGGAAATGCGAACATCATAGAAGTATTAGGAACTGCAAAATGAAATTCCGCCAACATATTATATTAATAATTTTACTGCACAAAAACAGAAATTATCAATGCCACTATGATACGAACATGGGGCAATATTATGTAGATTTACTAAGTGTTACTAATGCTTCATCAACAGCGCATTGTCTTGCAAACTATCGAAAGCTCGCTTTCTGGGTAGTGGTCTAAGAGATGACCTATTTTTTTTTAATGAATTGGAACAGTAACCGTAGTTGGTATTGCCCTAGACAAAAGGCACCCTCTCGTTATTTGGTTGATATTTCTCTTCAAAATGAGTCAAGTAGAAGAAACTGGCGTAAGTCAGAAAACCAATCGTCTCATTTCATATTTACAACACGTCTCTTTGTTAGCTCCTTGTCTTTTAAAGAAAACTTGTAATTTATTGAAAATCAAATTATTTTTCGGGTTTATCTTAAGCATAATTACAAGCGCAATTTTTATCTCATCTACAAATATTAAAAAATATGTGTCGTATTTTACTTGTACTAAAATGTCGCTTGTTGTTTTATCGTTTAAATTTTTGCAATTGCTTGCTGAAGATAGTGCAAGCGTCTTCAAGTTATATTTTATTGAACAAATCAACCAGAAAAATTAAATATTTCATTAATATCAGAACACTTGACTCTTCGAACACAACTCATAACGTTTTGAGCAACAATATATATATATATATATATATATAGTGACCGAATTAGTGTCTAGAATAGACCGTTAGCACTTGTTTGTGAGCTCCATTTTACGGCGAACAATGCAGTCTGTTCTTGCCTCACAGTTAATTTTCCTCTCGCCAGTTCCAAGTGCTGTACTCTGGACAACTGGTGTCACAGCTTGCTCATGGACGCTGGCTGTCTGAACTGAGATTACTTCTGACGACTATTTCCGCCCACGATCTGCGAAAATTGAGGTGAGGTTGGCACAAGCGTTTTGCAGTTGTGCGTTAAATTTTGTCTGCAGCGTTTCAGGTCTTTTCCTTCATTTGTATGCTGATAACTTCCCTTATTGAAAGACATAGATCGTTTTGCACGCCCATAACACAGTGTGGGATTTTCACTCTTACGTTGGTAAGGTTGGGGTAATAGTTACATCACACCCCCGCTAATTCAAATCACTTCTGTATTTGATATTTACTATTGTGTCTAGAGTTTGTCTTCGTTCAGTTTCTCACATTCCACAGCGCTGTATACCACCGTTCTATCACAGGACACATGTAATATTTGATTTCTAATTACTTTTGAACAAAGTTTTAATAGTCACGAATGTAACTAGATCATCTATAATTTATTTTCCTTCGCCAGTCACTTACCAAATCCATGACAAATTTCGACTCAACACGTGCTTTTATATTCACTCACTCATCTGTATTTAATTGTAAATTCTGCCTTCAGTAAAAGTATTAATCAGCGTGGAAGATATGTAGCGTTGCTGAGACCCCAAGACTGCTTGCCGTTTTCCAGATTATGTTAGACTCACATCCTCATTGAACGTGTTCAACCGACAAGGAAGAAGGTACCCGTGATCCTAAATTTAATTAAGATATTATTTCAAGCATAGGCTGGCCAGACTTTCGGATAAATTCGGACATGCCCTCCTTTATATCTCTTCGTCCGGGGTACGAGCGGTTTTTGCTTTGTCCTCCTTTTTCGCAAAGTCGAACATAACAAAATTATATTTGCAGTTATTTCCGTAGTATTGCTCTTTTCTTTACAATCTTATCTACATTTGTCAGAAGGATCTCGAATTTATAAATTTTTTCGCTACTGCTCGTGGATCGATCCATAAGCCAATGCAAATAACGATTATTTATCATTTCCGTTAGATGTTTTCCGTTCCGGAATCACATTGTTTTGACTTTGCGCTATAGATTTCATGCCATGTAGTCAGATCTGATATGTGTGTGTGGTAGATTTGTTGTTTACTGTAACCGAGTGCATTTTATAAAATATCTGGCAATGCTTAAACGCAAGTGTATAGAAGATGTTCTTTCTTACAAATATCTTGTCTTCAAGAAAAGGAGAATTGAATTCGAAGCAGAATGTAAAATATCTGGAGCTCGAAGTTACGTCTCAGTGGGCAATAAAGGTAAGCAATAGCTCGACAAAGTACTTTATTGTTGTTGTTTTATTTCATGTTTTCTTAGCCATTCAGTTTATTTATATTTATATACTGAATGAGAATGAGTAAAATTGGAGATAAAGTGTCTTATCGCCAAAATTCATAATTATTTTCCTGTTTGCACTGTAAGAACGGAACAGTTACACACTTCACATGAATTTGTTGAGGTAAATTAAAAATTATAACAAGTCGTGCCTTATGTGAAAACTAGGTGATTGCCTGAATAAAAGTCTCTCGGTGTACGTGCCGCGTCAATTACGGATTGCCTCTTTTTCCCATCTATCGAAAGGATACTGGAAATGTATACTGCCATGAAATCTTACTTTGTCTGGAAGCAGGTCGTCAAAGGTTTTGTTTCAGTTTTTT
This sequence comes from Schistocerca gregaria, assembly GCF_023897955.1. Classification (NCBI taxonomy): domain Eukaryota; kingdom Metazoa; phylum Arthropoda; class Insecta; order Orthoptera; family Acrididae; genus Schistocerca; species Schistocerca gregaria. The sequence goes on along the minus strand of NC_064924.1, from coordinate 316,562,793 downwards.
GAAAATAGGTTAGGTGAAGCCTGCCTATGGCATTTGCATTCTCTGATATGTGTGTTCATTTAAAACATTCTGTAACTAGAAAAGGAGGATAGTTATGTGCTGGAAGTGATTGAAATTTTAGATTCTGTATGTAAGGTGCCTGAAGATGGATTCAATGAAAAGTTCATTTACCTAAAGTTTAAATAGAAACTGGACATTGCAACTGAAGAAGCGTCTTATAAAGAAGCTAAACTGTTTATGGAGGAAGCTGTGTTGCTGAATCAGCCGTGCCAAGAATATGTAAAGTGTTGGCTCTGTGTGTTTGACTTTTCCTGTTTCAAATGGGTGTCTCTCTTTTTAAAAAAATGCTAACTAATGATGATGTAAAAAGCTTTTTGTGTTTTCAGGCTAAATGTAAAGCTTTATAAATTGAAGATGTGAAATGTTTTGACCAATTCTGTAATTTTAGCCAATTTCTGAATTTAGTGAGTTACCTTATAGTAAAAAGTGGGCTAAGAATTTTTGTGAAATTAAGTTTGTTGATTGTCGTTCAGAACTGTTAGAACTTGCTGAATACTTTTCCAGTGTACCAGGGCACAATGCAAAGGCAGAAAAAATCGCTCACTATGACACAGTGGACTGAGGCAGGAATAGGTTGAACCTTGAATCCGTTAAAGGTATGTTAATGATCCAGTATAATTTGAAGGAATTTTCCTGTGTGCCTTTTTACAGCTATCTGCTAAGCAAGTCTATGCTTCTACCGGAGAATCGATTTTCAGGGAAGAACTGATAAAAATGTAGGCATGTATTTTATGTTTATGAACGTTTTCTCCTAACGTCGTCCTCCTTTATGAAGCTGTTGGCCCTCTTTTTTTATACGCCTGCATTACTTCCATAATTATCTTTAGCAAAAGAGCTAGTTCTTCAGTCCGAGGAAGTAAAGTTCTACAACAGCGCCTCACCTTTTAAAGACGAATAAATCATAAGTAGTTATTTACGCTGATAATATTGTGAACTGTGGGATACAAAACACGCTATTGATGTCATATAGATAGTTACATGTTCTCTCACCCGCCCCACCCCCAGACATTTTACTTTTTATTATACAAGCGACAAGTGTACAAAATTTAATAACACTGTCATCTCTGTACCAAATAAACAAGCGTTTTTGGTGCACTGAGAGTCTTAACGATGTGTGTGGTTTGAAAAACATGCTACAATCACGGTTGGTGTCGTCGTTCCCTCTTCATTGAGTTTGCTGTCTAGCCTTCGTCTCATTGGCTGCCGGTGTTGCATTCGTACAGACAAGCCAAATAGGTACGTAGACACAAGGGTTAGTTGTTAATCATTTCTTTTGATTCGCAGAAGCCTTGCGTGATTTCCTTGGGCCGCAAGGGCTCACCGTTTAAGAAATGCTGCCATACAAACAAATGTTTTATAAATCTTCTCTGTCAGGCAGTGTCAGTTTGCTCACAATAAGTCGTACATACAGATAGCGTTCGTAATAGAAAAAATTCATGCTAGACTACAATTCTCTGAAACGCAGAGTGAAAGAACAATTTATGTTACTGGTTACAGTTGTTTGCATTTTCAAGTGACAATAATCACTATCAGTGTCAACGAACAGAGAACGTGTCTTTCATGAGAGAAAGGTTACGGTAGTGTTACCGCCTTTATGGGATAATTATGATGTGTTATGGAAGTTCTATGACTTTATCATGTGGAATAATTGCTTGGATATTCTTGTACTTCAACATATCGAAACTGCACAAATTGACATGGTACAATTATTATAGGCCTCTAAATTCATTACCCTAATCCATAGAGTTAACCACAATAGCTTCTCATGGTTAATGTGGTTGAAATTGATTGTTACAGTATTCGTCTCCTCAATCAGAACGCTAGTGTGTGTGCTCATACTTTCTCCCTTCTTATACTATTCTCTTAGTTTTCTCATACCGTCTTTTAACTTTATTTTTGCCTTGAACTCCTACCTCAGTAATGCTTTCTGTCTTCTTTCTGCTATACTTCTTCAAAGCGGTATACAAGAGTGAGATGGGACAATTCGAAAATTTTTTCCGAGAAAGCGACTAATCATTTGTCGCTCTATTTCTAGTCGCTTTTCCATCATATACAAATCATATACATTCGCTGGTGTCAGTCTTCTCCACTATCTGTTAACAAACAGTGAATACAAATCTTGCACTTGGGCGCCCCTGGCCTTGGCGCCCAAGTGGTCGCTGCTAATTGTGATAAGTTCTGTACAGAAATGTCAGTCATGGCGCCGCTGGCCTCCCTCCCCCCCCTCCCCCCCGCCACCTTAGTATGGCACACTAAGCAACGGCTTGTGTCGCTTATGCCATAAACCGACGTTAGCAGAGAGAAGGAAAATAACTGTACGTAGATGTTATAGAGTTAGAAGAATAAGTTGTAGTAAGGCATCGGTGGTTCAGTGGTAGAATGCTCGCCTGCCACGCGGGCGGCCCGGGTTCGATTCCCGGCCGATGTATCTATTTTTACTTCTCTAAGATAGAAGTCCATTACACGATATTTGTGTACATGATTCTTATAACTATAAGCGCAACACAGATGACTACTATATATATTCCGAGGTTACTGTACCACATAGAAACACACATGACAGTTCATTGTATCATGATCTAGACATGTGATTTTCTGCAATAACTTGTCATGCAGCAAACATCCGTTTTACAAATCTAGAATGTCGTATTTTCAAAGCTTTTTTTTTGTTGTTGTTGGACGTACTGCCATCAGTCTGTTGCCGCAATCAACGTTGTGTAAAAAATACGTGCAGTCATTTTCCACTGACGCATTGCACAGAATCCGAGAAGTTGAGGAGTCTTGTTTACGGGTTTCTGTTGATGAAACTACTGATACATTGCAAATGTGACTTGGCAAAATGGACACAGGTGCGCCATCCACGATTTAGTTGATCTGTTGAAAGCAACTCGCAAAGACTGGCCAGCAAAGAGTTGCTTCAGGTCTTCACAGACCCCGCTGCATATACAGTATACTTGCAGCATTTCAATAGCTTCAAGTATTCTAAGCCCTGATGCTGCATGTAACTAGTGCAGCGCATGGTATGAGCCACATGGCAGCGGAAGTACGGCTTGAAGTCACTAAGGTAAGGAAAGCACACACACTAAGCAGAAAATCCAGATCCCCTCATTGTAGCATTCTTATACAACACGTGCCAAAAGAAGTGAGCCCTTGTTACATCAGTTGATCCAGAAAATTCTTCGTCATATAAATTAATACTGACCGACATGTGTCATCGGTTTTCTCTGGAAAACTTAGAAAAGCTTTTAGTTATTTACTGTGAACCCAACTATTGGCTATGGTCTGAATGCTTGAAACCATTGATTTAGTCAGTATTTATTAAATTATGGATTACACAAATTTCAACAGCTGTTTCATTATACCTAAAATCTAGTTTCAGATCTAGATTTACTATTACGTGAAATGTGTATTGTGATTCCAACTTTTTTGGATGTAAGGATCATTGTACTTGAAAGAAGATAATGATGACTGCATGTATTTCGTTTACCTTCTCGAGTGTAACAAAATTCTTTTTCTGTAACTTGACTTAGCTACCGATTTTGTGATATCTGTACTACTGATCATTGTACTCAGGCACTGCTCACCATTTGTGGAAATGTCTTAGACAAGAATGAGTAGAATATTTTATTTGTTCATACATGTTCCTTGTGAAATACGAGAGCGTGCTCAAAAGTAATGCCTCCGAATTTCTTATTCTGTCCTCAATTTCGGTTTAAGTTGTTGTGGTCTTCAGTCCGGAGACTGGTTTCATGCAGCTCTCCATGCTACCCTATCCTGTGAAAGTTTCATCATCTTCCAGTACGTACTGCAACCTAAATCCTTCTGAATCTGCTTAGTGTATTCATCTCTTGGTCTCCCTCTACGATTTTTACCCTCCACGCTCCCCTCCAATGCTAAATTTGTGATCCCTTGATGCCTCAGAACATGTCCTACCAAACGGTCCCTTTTCCTCATAACGTTGTGCCACAAACTCCTCTTTTTCCCAATTCCATTCAGTACCTCTCATAAGTTATGTGATCAATCCATCTAATCTTCAGCATTCTTCTGTAGCACCACATTTCGAAAGCTTCTATTCCCTTCCTGTCCAAACTATTTATCGTCCATGTTTCACTTCCATACATGGCTACACTCCATACAAATACTCTCAGGAATGACTTCCTGACGCTTAAATCTATACTCGATGTTAACAAATTTCTCTTCTTCAGAAACTCTTTCCTTGCCATTGCCAGTCTACATTTTATATCCTCTCTACTTCGACCATCATCCGTTATTTTGCTCCCCAAATAGCAAAACTCCTTTACTACTTTGTCTCATTTCCTAATCTAATTCCCTCAGCATCACCCGACTTAATTCGACTACATTTCATTATCCTCGTTTTGCTTTTCTTGATTTTCATCTTATACCCTGCTTTGAAGATATTGTCCATTCCGTTCAACCGCTCTTCCAAGTCCTGTGCTGTCTCTGACAGAATTACAATGTCACTGGCGAACCTCAAAGTTTTTATTTCTTCTCCATGGATTTTAATACCTACTCCGAATTTTTCTTTTGTTTCTTTACTGCTTGCTCAATATACAGATTGAATAACATTAGGGATAGGCTACAACCCTGTCTCACTCCCTTCCCAACCACTGCTTCCCTTTCATGCCCCCTCGACTGTTATAACCGCCATCTGGTTTCTATACAAATTGTAAATAGCCTTTCGCTCCCTGTATTTTACCCCTGACACCTTTGGAATTTGAAAGAGAGTATTCCAGTCAACATTGTCAAAAGCTTTCTCCAAGTCTACAAATGCTAGAAACGTAGGTTTGCCTTTCCTTAATCTTCCTTCTAAGATAAATCGTAAGGTCAGTATTGCATCACGTGTTCCAACATTTCTATGAAATCCAAATTGATCTTCCCCGAGAACGGCTTCTACCAGTTTTTCCATTCGTCTGTAAATAATTCGTGTTAGTATTTTGCAGCTGTGACTTATTAAACTGATAGTTACGTAATTTTCACTTCTGTTAACACCTGCTTTCTTTGGGTTTGGAATAATTATATTCTTCTTAAAGTTGAGGGTATTTCGCCTGTCTTAAATCTTGCTCACCAGATGGTATAGTTTTGCCAGGACTGGCTCACCCAAAGCCGTCAATAGTCCTAATGGAATGTTGTCTACTCCCGGAGCCTTGTTACGACTCAGGTCTTTCAGTGCTCTGTCAAACTCTTCACGCAGTCTCGTATCTCCCATTTCATCTTCATTCTCTTCCATTTCCATAATATTGTCAAGTACATCGCCCTTGTATAAACCCTCTATATACTCCTCCCGCATCTCTGCTTTCCCTTCTTTGCTTAGAGCTGGATTTCCATCTGAGCTCTTGATATTCATACAAGTGGTTCTCTTTTCTCCAAAGGTCTCTCTAATTTTCCTGTAGGCAGTATCTATCTTACCCTAGTGAGATAACCTCTAGATCCTATGCGTAGCCATTTTGCACTTCCTGTCGATATCATTTTTGAGACGTCTGTATTCCTTTTTGCCTGCTTCATTTACTGCATTTTTATATTTTCTCCTTTCATCAATTAAATTCAATATTTCTTCTGTTACCCAAGGATTTCTACTAGCCCTCGTCTTTTTACGTACTTGATCCTCTGCTGCCTTCACTACTTCATCCCTCAGAGCTCCCCATTCTTCTTCTACTGTACTTCTTTCCCCCATTGCTGTCAATTGTTCCCTTATGCTCTCCCTGAAACTGTGTACAACCTCTGGTTTAGTCAGTTTATCCAGGTCCCATCTCCTTCAATTCCCGGTTTAGGTATTATATGTCATAAATGTTACTCGGTCGACTTTACCCTGCTTCCTGACGTAAGTTGCATTCCCTTGCCGGAAGAGGTCTCCGAACTGTAGCGTGTAACATGGCAGTGTGTAACGCAACCACAGTCTAGTAACTATGTCGGTGCATAAGAAATACCGTGTTATCGTCCAGTTTCCATCCGAAAAGTTCGTTCACACACGCAGCACTCTCTCCCTCAGCAGACTACACACAAGCACTGCGACATCTGTAACAAACCGACGCCTTTGAGTCACCGTCGTCGATCATCCTCTATACAGCCCCGACCTGGCCCCATCCGTTCTTCATGTGTTTTCAAAACTTAAAGTACGCCTTCGAGCATTTCAGTTTGATTGTGTTGCAGCGGTGCGAGCAGGAGTGAAATGGCTCCCACAACAAACATGTTATAAGGACGGTATCAACAAACTGGTCTCTATTTAGGAGAAACGTGTTCCTCGCCATTGTGATTCTTAGTAACGGAGTTTGTTGATGTAGATGCAGTCTCCTCCACAGCGTTCAGATGGAGTTATCTGAACGTAACTACGATGTATTTTTTTCCCTGCTAACAGTGACGCACGCGGCCCAGATCCTGTCGAAACAGCATGCCCTAGTTGATGAGGGCAGCCAGCCAGATTCCACAAGTTGGCCGTGAGAGCAGGTGCTCCCCGCGCGGTGAGTCACCGTGTTTTGGGCGTCCAGCAGACAGCGCCAAGGCAGGCTCTCTCCGTCTTTTGTTTCTCCCGGATTTCCGGCGCCACTGCAAGGCACAGTCCCGCTCCCGCAGTAACTTACCGGTGATTACGAAACCTGGAACGTTGCAACAAATTTGGTTTATTCTGCTGATGCAGACAGGTTCATGTAGACTTTGTTCTAGGATGTAATTATAGCAAGCGCCTAACTATACGGATTAATGCGGACCTGAGGCTGCACGGTGTAACATTCACAAACGGGACATTAAATACAAAATTTCCGCTGAGCGACGCTATATAAGTATTGATATATGTTTGTGTAATCACGTTATTGATGTTATTGCAATTGCTGACCTGATTTTGTGTATGTGCTTTGTCTGTATCATCCCATCATGATATAGGGTTTCCACCCGGCTATGGGCGTCGCAGCGTCAGACGTAGCTGGGCAATATTGCAGTCCGATCGAAACTGGAAGACACTGTCGTGCTATTCCACCGATTAAAACTGCAATAAAACGAAATGTAGAAACTTTGTTAATACTGCTGTATCTGAGCTACTGAGCAGATCAGTAAAAAGTTTTATTCCATAAAAAATCATATCTTTTGGCTAGTAGCGATTGGAGGTGATAATGAAGAGAAGTAACGTAAACATTTTCTTACTTATATCTTACAGGAAATATGACCATTCTTACGCGCAAGTTGTTACGTGCGCGAAGTAAAAAACAACATCTTTGATTTTGCCAAATTTTGCTGTTGTGGAACGTGTGTAACCCGTTACGAGGTTTTGGAGATTTTTCTGATCATGAAAGGTTTCGGGGAAATCTTAGAGATATAATGATCCAACACCAGTGAAAATACGAGAGAATTTGATATTTATTGTCAAGTAATAAAATACACAGTTACGAAGTCGGTGATCAGAGTTGTAGTGCTGCTACTTTGATGAGACTTCCGTTAATATAATAATGATAATGAAGTACCGATTTCGTAAACCGTAGTAAATATTAACAGCTAAGTAATACAGAGGAAATTTGAAGAGGTTTAATTAATAACTGTTTATGGAGGAATGCTTTCTGGTGTTTGTGACTGGTGTCTGAGCCTCTCTCTGCTATATAATTACATTTTCAAGTCAATGGGACTATAATCGATTAACAACTACTAGTATTGTTTTTAAAAAATCGCAATTACTATCAATAAGTTTTAATACTCATTTTACGTGCAGGCGTTTTTCTTATTGCTTTCGATTCGCAAAACGAACTGTAGTCTACCAATTTAAGGACGATATTATAATGAAGAGGAGGATTGCCTGTTTGCACCAAAAGCGCGGATTCCGGTGTCGTACGACCACTTGCGACTGGCGACAACACGGTCATGACATTATCAGATTAGAGAATAGTTAGAAGTCCTTATTCATCAGGCAAATTTGTCGCAAGTACGATCGAACCGGAAATTGGATCTAGGTGAATACGGCAAAAGATAAGCGAAAAACAATGCAGTTGAAGTGAAACATAGAAGACATGCAATTCAGACAAAAATCTTTTCAAATATGGCGCTACAGAAAGATCGTGAAAGTTTGATGGGCAGATAGAATAATTGGTGAGGAGGTACTGAAAAAAGAAATTTGTGCCACAACATGAGTAAAAGAAAGAATCGGTTGATGGGATGCATCCTTAAGCATTAAGCTATCGTCTATTTCATAATGGAAAGAAGTGTGTGTATGTGTGCGTTTGTGTGTGTGGGGAGGGGGGAGGATGGTGTGGTATTAAAATTGTAAGATGGAGATCAATAGTTTAATACACTGTAGACAGGCTCAGTTGGATGTAGGTTGCGGTATTATGCAGAGATGAAGAGACTTGCACAGAATAGAGAAGTCAGACTAGCGTGGGAAGCTGCATCAAATCCGTCTTCGGACTGAAGAGCGATCGCCTCATCTTCGCTTACTTCCTCTACCGAAAATTAAATCCTGTGGTAAAATTTCGTTTCATATATATTTAACAACTCGTGCGTGTTGTCGACATCTACGTCTTCACAACCAGAAATTTGTATTCTGAAGATAAAAATTATTATAATTATAGAAAAATGCGTCAGCTTTGGTTTTAATTTTTTCATAAATCTCTAAGCTATGCACAGATTGTCCGCAAGCCAGATAGTACACGCTCGCATAATCGACATCTTGCTGCAGTAATTATTTGTTCTCTTTCAGGCTTCACAATCCGTCGATATCAAGGCCAACACGAACTGTCCGTAATATTTCAGATAAACAGACATTCTACGCATCCAAGCCAGTACATGATATAATTGTTTTCCACGTAAATTAACGGAGCTGCGTTATGCTCGCTCGATGAATTGTAACAACGAAATGTGTATCCAATCCGGAAGATAGTTACCCCGCCACCTTGCAGGAATTTTGTCTGGAGTACAGGGAAAGCTGTCAGAATATCGATCCTCTGGAATGTTCAAAATCCGTTACGATCAAAGACAAGTCGTGTTGAAAAATGGAACTACTTCTTGTTGCCAGATTCAGACTGTGTATATAGAAAATATTTAGGTGTCAAAAGGGGCCTCCCAATTTCGAAGTGCATTAACACAGCCTCCAGTAAATACAGACTATCGCTCACTCAACTTTTTTCTGGTGTGTGCATATTTCATGCGACTGGGCAGGTGTTCGCAAGTAAGAGGGCAAGGTGTAAATTAGTGTAATGAAACTAGATCGGCCTTACGAGTAAGAAAACTTTTAAAAGCAATACATTGTACTGGGGACCACCCATATTTTTCACCAAAACTGTATCGATATGTTAGCAATCATAAACTGGAGTTAATGCTCCGTCTACTGGCCCTGACGTGTAGTTCAGTTCAGTTCCGACCGACCGCCGTGTCATCCTTTGCCAGTTGCATCATGTGGTATGGAGGGGCAGGTCGTCTCCACACCGCTTCACTGCGGGTGTCAGCTCCCCATAGTTGTAGCCGATGCTTCTAACTCATGTAGTTCTTCAGTTGGCTTCACGAGGTTGAGTGCAACTAGTTTCTGTCCTTTCACTAAGAAGAAGAAGAAGAAGAAGAAGAAGAAGAAGGAAAACGGGCACTTCTGGGAATCGAACCCAGGTCCTTCGCATACGATAGCAGTCGCACACGCTGACCACTTAGCTACGGAGGCAGAGTTAGAAAGCAGAACATAGAGCAAAATGTAGTGACCGTCCCGACAGCCTTGTTCTGTGAAGACACAATAGGCTTAAAAGCCTAAGCTGTGGAGAGATCACGGCAATAAGAATCCATTGAGCCAGCTTCTATAAAGAGCACCACACTTACAGGTGATTCTCGGCTTAATAACCAGTACATGCCATCTTTGATGATGTACCTGCAATGACTTGAAAGCTAGGTCGTAGGAGATTCAATATTTCAGGGGAATGACTCGAGGCTAGTTACTGCTTATCTCGAATTACCCTTCTATTTCGTCGCTGACATCTACATATGTACTTGGCATACCAGTGTAAAGTGAATGACCAAGGAGACTTAAGACTGTACTACAATTTCAGTTTGCTCGTGGAGCGTCGGAGGAATGATTGCTTAAGTGCCTCTGCGTGCGCTGTAATCAGGTTAATCCAATTTTTGTGGTTCAAATTGTTCAGTTGGCTCTGAGCACTATGGGACATAACTTCTGAGGTCATCAGTCCCCTAGAACTTAGAACTACTTAAACCTAACTAACCCAAGGACATCACACACATCCATGCCCGAGGCAGGATTCGAACCTGCAACCGTAGCGGTCGCTTGGTTCCTGACAATTTTTGTGGTCTCCACGGGAGCAACATGTATAGTGCTGATTCTTCACCCAGTACTGCTTCTTGATACTCTTTAAGTAGACTTCCGCAGGGTAATTGGTGTCACGTACAGTGCTCCCAGTGAAATTTGCACCCAGAAAAAGTCGACAGAAGAACCATACCTAATGACTGGAAAGTTGCACTGGTCACACTAATAGTCAAGAAAGAAAACTGGAGCAATACGCTGAATTACAGACACACATTACTGAACTCGATTTGTGTAGGATTTTGGAACGTATATTGTATTCGAACTTTATGAATTACGTGCAAGAAAACGATCTGTTGATATATATTCAGCTAGGATCCAGAGTAATGGTTCTTGAGAAACACAACTAGCTTTTCATCCGAGTGAAGTAATGAGTGCTATCGAAAGGTGATTACGAACTGATTCCATACTTCTAGATTTCCGTAAGACTTTTGATACCATTCCTCACAAACGATTTCTAATTAAATTGCTTGCCTATGGAATGTTGCCCTAGTTGTACGACCGGATTTGTGATTTCCTATAAGAAAGGTCGTAGTAATTGACGGAGACTCATCGAGTAAAACAGATGTGACATCTGGCGTTCCCCCTAATCAACATAAATGGTTTAAGACAGAACCCTAGGAGCCATCTGAGATTGTTTGCAGAAGAAACTGTCATTTGTCGTATACTACAGTCATCAGAATATCAATGCCAATTACAAAAAGAATTAGACGAAATAACCGTGTGCGGCACTGCCAATTGTGACCCTAAATAATGAAAAGTTTGAGGTCATCCACATGAGTTCCAAAAGGAATCCGCCAAATTTTGATTACACGATAAATCAGACAAATCTGAAGACTGTAAATTCAATGAAATGTTTAGGGATTACAGTTACGAATAACTGAAAATGGAACGATCACATAATGTTGTGAGGAAGGCGTTTTATGAGCAGAACACTTAGAATATGTAATAAACTCACTAGACTGTCTACACTGCGCCCGCTTATATAGGGGGAAATGATCATGCAAACAAAATAAGAGAAATCTGAGGCTGCAAGAAAGATTAAGGCGTTCGTGCTTCACGTGCGCTGTTTCAGCTTGGAATGGTAGAGAAATGGTGTGAACGTAATCGACGAACCCTCTTGCAGAAACGTAAGTGTAAACTGCAGAGGAATCCTTTATATGTAAATATGCGTCATAAAAGAAGGAATAGTTGTATTTAAGCAAATAAAACAAGTAGAGCCAAAGCTATATGCATATGTAAGAGGGAATAACGTAGAACGCTGCTATATAGACGAATGGTGGCGCTCTTTTTCTTCTTCCGGCAGTAATAACGCACTTTATTTACGTTGGCGATTTGTGTGGCGACATACGCGGTTCGGACAGGGCCATATAGTACGCTCTGCGTTCGTAAGAGGCGGGTGAGCCCTCGATTCAGGATAAAGTTCGCTGTGAAGTAGTGAGCAGGTAGTTTCCAGGTATAACAGGGTGCAAATTTCACAGATTTCCGGTTGGGTGAAAATTTCACTGGGTATCCGAGTAATTGGTGTCTATCTTCGTCCGACAGCCAGTTCAGGTTCTTCAGCATTCCAGGTGACGGTCTCCCGTGAGTCAAACTAACATATTATTTGTGCTGCCGTTCTTTTTATAAGTTCAGTATTTTCTGATATTATTCTATAAGTCATTAGATTTTGTTAATTCACTGGTCCTCCGTTCTATTCCCATTGTACAAGTATTTAATGTCTCATTATTTCTACACTGCTTTACATGCAACATGACCGCCGAACGCCAAACTTGCAACAAATGTCGTACAACTGAACGCTGTGTTTGTGTTGCAGTTTCTCTTCCCAGGAGCTACCCACACGCTTGTCACGGACGTGGGCACAGGTCCACACAAGCGCTCAGCCGAGGCAAACGGCGGGCAAGTGGGAGACCGGCACGCGAGGTTGGCGGAAAGCGCGCACCTGCTGCGGTGACTCACAGCTTTCCACCGCTGGGTGCGTAGCAGGGGCAGGCCAGAGTGCAACGCGAGGGATTCCTGGGACGCGGAAGGCAGGTTCCTACCTGCAGGCGCGCTAGAGGTCACCCACGCCGCCCCCTCTCGTCTGCAGGTAGCTGCCGAGGAGCCCTCGCCGAAAGCGACGTTCCCACCACACGGCGCTTTGAGTCTGTATCACACAGTTAATAAAATACGACTGTTTAGACTCGATGCGCAGGAGCGATTCATCATCGGGAGCTCGCAGCATCATTTTCTCGCGCCTCTCGACAATGCATCTGGAACAATGGAGTCGCGCACATTACAGCAGTGACGCCGCGAGAACGCGACGAGAGAATTGTGATCGCCAACCACTGCTGCATTGCAACGATCTCGCCGATCGAGGCGAAGCAGCGGTTGTAGGTGATTGGGGCGTTTGCAACACCAGCAACAGCTGCCGTCAGCCTGCCACGGATGCAGCCGGTTTGGACGTGGAAGAGTTCATGGAAGGGGTGGAAAAATACCCTAAAATATGGGAAACATCTCGCCAGGACTATCATGATACGCTTAAGAACAGAGCCGCATGGTTTGAAATGTGTGGCGAGATTTTTCAGAGTTTTGCTGCGAAACTGAATCAGGAGAAATGATGTAACTTCAAATGTGTGTGAATTCCTAAGGGACTACATTGCTGAGGTCATTGGTCCCTAGACTTACAGCCCGCCAGAGTGTCCGAGCGGTTCTAGGCGCTACAGTGGAACCGCGAGACCGCTACGGTCGCAGGTTCGAATCCTACCTCGGGCATGGATGTTTGTGATGTCCTTAGGTTAGTTAGGTTTAAGTAGTTCTAAGTTCTAGGGGACTGATGACCTCAGATGTTAAGTCCCATAGTGCTCAGAGCAATTTTAACCATTTTTACTGTATTCAATCCACAAAATACATAATTTCGCGCATTATTTACAAACTACGGCGTGCACACACTTTATTCAGCATGTAAACGTCACTACAGATATGCGGATTTAGGTTATGACATGTTTGATATGCCTGCCGTCATTGGCGACGATATGGCGCAGACGAATTGCGAAATTGTACATGAGCCGCTGGAGTGTCGGATCATCCATGCTCTCGATGACCTCCTAAATGACTGTTTTCAGCTTAGCAGTGTTTTTGGGGTTGTTGCTGTACACCTTGTCTTTAAGACAGCCCAACGAAAAGGAGTCGCTCGTGTTCAGATCCGGAGAATAAGGCGGCCAATCGAGGCCAGAGGCAAAATGCGGTCCCCAAAGTGCTCCTCCATGACATCAAACACTCTCCTGCTTCGATGGGGGTTGAGATCCGTCTTTCATGAACCACATCTTGTCCAGATCTGGGTCACTTTGGGTAATGGGGATGAAATTATGTTCCAAAACCTTCACATACCGTTCGGTAGTCAGCATGCCATCAAGGAATATCTCACCGATTATTTCGTGGTTGAACATTGGACACCCGTCGAGGTTGAAGAGTCTACATCGATCGCGATCTCAGTCCCTCATATGCGCCAGTTTTGCTTATTGACGAACCCATCCAAATGACAGTGGGCTAAACCATGTCGAGCGCGAACTAATTCCCATCATGCCTCGCGGCCAGCGGTGCAGTTTGATGAACGCCCTAACGCAAACCGTTCAGAAGTTACAACGATTGTATTTCATATACTTCTATAATTGTCACCCTATATAAAGCGAACAGTCTTTCACGTTTAGATAGGTTTGTTTTGCCATGGTACTTCGTCAGCATTGTCTTTAAGGTAATCAGCGAAAACATTTCTACAACTGTTAAGTGAACTACCTCCTTGGGTTGATGGGATTCATTGTCCAGATCATATAGCATACTTCTCAAAACCTGTGGTGTTTTTCAGCCACCTTTCTTCTGCGAAATTCGGTACGCATTCTTTGTGTAAGACATCCCACACAAAATTACAAACTTTCCTTACTATTTTACGCAGCGTTCTGTGGCCATTCTGTATTTATAATACAGATCGAGCAGATTGCAGCTGCTACCCAAATATCTGATAGGTCTTCTAACGACTGTACATTCATTCGAAAATAAAGAAGTTTCTTTCATCTTTTGTTAAATCCAGAAACAGTGTCACTAACGCTCCTTTCAGTACCTTTGAATTAATCGTTGGTTAAGTACCAAAACTCCAGTTGCGTTTAGAAATGTGTTCGTAACTGAAATAGCGAACACTGCCTGCTTCCTTCTACGTACATGCATGCTTGTTGTATTCTAGTCCAGTACTGCTGCACTATTGTCCTTACGATGCCGCCTTGTGTGCACAGGAACGGTTTCTGACGCCGCGATCTCGCTTCGAATACCCGCGATTGTTACTCGCTGTTGCGCATCGAGCCTTAATATCTCCTTCGAGAATGCTAAATAGATTATAGTCATCATCACCCAGAGCACAAGAGAAAGAACGTGGGGAAATTAGACGGACGAAGAATTTTAAATATCTAGGAGATTAGAAAGAGCCAAACAAAACGGAGAAAGGAGCCTTTGCCTAATGGGCCATAAAACAGGAAACAGCATATCAGCTAACCAAAAGTGTCTATAAGCAGAATTCATTATCAGTTAATGCCAAATTACGACATGACTGCACAGTAATCCTTGTTTCGGTTCTCGGGAGGAACGGGGGTCACAGTATTTAAATTTAACCTATGGTCACATACAGTGTGTTGAAAGTGCCTAAGATTTTAATATATTAATAATTATAAAAATATAATATATAAAATGTAGTAATGTAACCGTAATAATTTGATTACATCAGTGGTTAGAATGAGATTTATTTATTTTTTTGAAGCGTCTCGAGAAATCACCGAGCAATAAAACCCTTCTACGGTACAGACCGAGTGGCAACGCCTGCGAATCACTGTGTTGCTCGATCTTCTCATACGAACTGTCATGGAGGATTTCGTGATCAAAACATTTCAGACGAACATCGGAACGACGATGGGTTTCCCGGAAAAGATGGAAGAAAACTGAATTTAAACGTAATAAGGTAACTGCGCCTATTTACTTACGAAATACCTGTTTATTTGCGTACATTAGTTTTCGCGCGTTTCCAGGCTCACCTTCAAGAGGGGAATGCAGAAATCACATTAATTATTTATGTTCGTACCGTGATGCATCACATTACGAATGAATATAAATACGAGGGCTGTCCAGGAAGTAACACAAGTCTTGAAAAAAAAATTAATGATATGGAAAAACCAAATTTTATTGCTTACATTTTAAAGGTACACTCGTAAGCTATTTTTATACATAATCGCCATTCAAACTGAGGCACTTATCATATCGTGGCAAACGTTTTCCAATACTGTCCCTGTAGAAATCTGTTGCCTGCGACTGCAACCACTAGTTTATACAAGCATTCCATCATCCAGTTCGGCGTCAGTATCAAAGCGTTGTGCAGAGAGCCTTGTCTTTATTGCTGGCAAGAGGTGGCAGTCGCTTGGCGCCAAATCCGACCTGTATAGTGGATGATCGAACACCTCCAATCCAGAACCACGTACGAACTCTCGGTTATGATTAGCTGTGTGTGGACGTGCGTAGTCGTGAAAAAACTTTTGCCAATTTTGCCTGACGCTTGTTTTGTATCACCTGCCTTAAATTTGTCAGTGTTTGACAATACCTGATTTAAAAGTTGTGCAACATTCAATGAAATCAGTGAGAATCACCCTTTTAGAGTCCCAAAACACAGTAGCCATGATCTTTCTTCATATCTTGGGAGTATTTGTGTGTTCCCATTCCATCGACTGCCTTTTTGTTTCACAGTTGACATGCTTCACCCAAGACTCGTCTCCAGTAACGATATGGTCGATAAATTTGTAACCATTTTCCTCGCAATCTTCGAGGAAGGTCAGTGCTGCTTCCAGTTTGCTTTTTGCGGTCTTCACTTAGGATTTTGGGAACCTACCTAGCACAAAATCTGTGGTAACCAACATTCACCACCGCAATTGCAAGCACCGAACTCCGTGAAATTTCCAGAAAATGTTGTGAAAGTTCCGCAATCGTGAGACGACGGTTTTCACGAATTTTGTCGTTGATTTTCACAACCAGTTCGCCAGTCACAAAGCTAGGCCTACCACTTCGGTCCTCATCGTGATTTTACGATCAGTGCACCGTTGCCTCACTCGGTTTTCAGTCAATATTCCTTTTCCGTCCACGTCACAAAGGTCGCGATACATTTCAATTGATTTGCAATTTCATGTCAACAAAAACCTTAACACAGAACGCACCTCACAAGTGGCAAGATTTTCTATTGCAGCACACTTTTTAACACGCCATGGGAAACAAATCAGCTGAGAGACAGACCACACCCTACCACCGCTGGATGCTTAGTGAGCGTAGAAACATCAAGGCACCAACTTGGCGGCTGTAGCGCCGCCCGCCTCCGCGATAGACCAAAACTTCTATTGCTTTCTGGACAGCTCTCGTATTTAATTTCTGCGTGCACCACCTCAAGATGAGATCGGAAAGATTCTAAATGAGAACGGATCAATTATCAGCATTTATATTAAATTAATTTAAATTAATATACAGTCATGGTGTTCTTTAGTATCTATAATGGATAAAGTTCATATGAAGAAAATAATTACACAATTTTCCATGCTGAAGGCTAAAGGCTAGTTCTGGTTTTATTTTATAAAAACAACTGCTTTGCTCAACCCAGCAAGAGGTACATAAGAACCAGGAAAACCCACTTGCTCTTAATTATTATGGTGGTTGATTTCTTTAAGACATCGTTCCGTATTCGTCTGAAGTGATCATGAGAAACACAAAATTCTTACGCCCTGGTGAACGTAACTGGAATCAGTCTCTATTGTACTACTGCAACTCGTCGCTCTCGTTATACAACATGCTGTTACAGTTGCGTGGTAGGCTAGTGACGCGTATCTTACATGGACTTCCACATGTAAAACACACGTCGTTCCTCGTTGTCCTGTCTGAGCTTAATTCTTTCTTTTTCTAATTCGACTACTACTACTACTACTACTACTACTACTGCTACTACTATTACTATTCCTACTACTAATGTCACTACTCTTTTGGCTTTTGACCGACTCACTGACGCATACCCGGCTAACCGGATCTGCGACAGAACGTTAATGGAACTAAGAATGAGCAAATGTTAGCGCGTCATCCATACGGCTGAGATGATGACGCACTCCATTAATACTTCGTTAGCTTTCTCCACATTCAAACGACTATAAAAATCAATTTTCGCAGAAAAATTGCAGAGGTACTTTTCCTTGTATTAGAGGCAGTACTTTTTTCATTTTAATTACTCCATTCACTTCGTGGATGCAGTTCGTAGAAAAACCGCACTGTAGCCAGCCAGTTCTCGCCAGATGTAAAATAAATGACTGGAGAACTAGCAGATACAGAGAGCTAACCTGTACAGCTGCTGCACGCAGAAAGAAGCTGACTGATCACAACGTCAGTCTGCTCTTCACGCACGTACGTTTCATAAAAAAGCACTAACTGCCCAAAACAAGTCAACGCCAGACACCATTTCATGTTTGTCCCAAAAGCGTCAGACAGGGCAAGGAAGCGTATTGCTAAGATTCTCGATCGTTTTCGGGAGAACAGTGCTTCAAACCCAAGTCTGACAACCCTGATGTGTTTTCCGTTATTTCCCCAAATGGCTAGAGGCGAATTCCGGAACGGTGCCTTCTTCAGACTTTCCCAACCAAAGCTTGTGCTATGTTTCTAATATACACGCATCAGAAAAGTTTTTGCATCACCCCGGTTCTAAGAACTGCTGAAGATAGACGTTGACTGTGGATATTGTATCACAGACACAGTCCATTTGGCTGTTCAGAGATGTCACTAAACCCGCCCAAAGATCTAAACAACCACGCACGAGCAGCGCATATTTTACGGAGGGGGTCCGACAGCCGATAGGTTCGCTATTCCACGAGGAAGGAAGTACACGGCTCGTGTTGTCTGTAGTTTAGCCATGTCTAGATGGTCAATACCACGGTTTGATCGCGTCCGCATTGCTACTTTGTGCCAGGAACGGCTCTCAACAAGGGAAGTGTCCAAGCGTCTCGGAGCGAACCAAAGCGATGTTGTTCGGATGTGGAGGAGATAGAGAGAGACAGGAACTGCCGACGACATGCCTCGCTCAGGCCGCTCAAGGCTACTACTGCAGTGGATGACCGCTACCGACGGATTACGGCTCGTAGGAACCCTGACAGCGACGCCACCGTCTTGAATAATGCTTTTCGTGCAGCCACAGGACATCGTGTTACGACTCAAACTGTGCGCAATAAGCTGCATGATGTGCAACTTCACTCCCGATGTCCATGGCGAAGTCCATCTTTGCTACCACGACACCATGTACCGCGGTACAGATGGGCCCAACATGCCGAATGGACCGCTCAGGACTGACATCACGTTCTCTTCACCGATGAGTGTCGCTTATGCCTTCAACCAAACGTCGGAGACGTGTTTGGAGGCAACCCGGTCAGGCTGGACGCCTTAGACATATTGTCCAGCGAGTGCAACAAGGTGGAGGTTCCTTGCTCTTGTGGGTTGGCATTATGTGGAGCCGACGTACGCTGCTGGTGGTCATGGAAGGCGCCGTAACGGCTGTACGATACGTGAAAGGCATCCTCCGACCGATAGTGCAACTATATCGGCAGCATATTGATAAGGGATTCGTCTTCATGGACGACAATTCGTGCCTCCATCGTGCACATCTTGTGAATCACTTCCTTCAGGATATGTTGTTATGTGTGACGAAAAAGACGCTCGAGCAGCATCAGATCTTACAGACCCGATATCTCTCCCTGCGACTCGGAATCTTACGACATGTCTGAAATGTTAGAGGTTCACCTTTGACAAGGAAGTGCTGGACACCGTGGGAAACTGAATGCGTCAGCAGCCCGCGAGTTTCTACACTGAAGCCACCCACCCACTCCCCTCCTCCGTGCTTGAATCGGTGTATCAGTACAATGACAGTTATAATATTGTTATTGCGTTTTGTACGTACTGTATACCGATTCTTTTTTGTTTGGAATAATATAAACACGCAATGTTAAATATGATTACAAACGAATGTACTTAAGTGATAAATGGATGCTTAGTTATGTTTCCTTTCGAATTGTTACCTAATACTTGTACTGCTCCACGCCTGATTGAAGTCCTCAAGCAGAAGTGGATGAGTTAAACATCTGAACTGAAACTGTCGTTGAACGGAAATGCACATTTCCGAACATTGGTTCCTATTCAAAATAATGTGTTGTCATTCCCCTCTACAAGTCTTATTATTTTGTAACAGGAATTTTCGAACACCCTCTATATTCAAGGGGGGGGGGGGGGGGATGATGGGGCGCTCCAAGCCGGTGGTCGGACCGCGTTAATGAGTAAATCAGCTATATCATTTCCGAACCACGATGCAGTTGTTCTTGTGTTGTGAGGATAAGCATCGTAATTGTAATACATGAAATGACGGAATCCAAAGTATTGGCACACTGGGAAGCACATTACTGTGAAATATATTTGGTTGGTTGGTTGCTAGAGGGGAGGGTCCAAACAGCGAGGTCGTCAGTCCAATGTGATCAGGGAAGGAAGTCGGCTGTATCCTTTCAAAGGAATCGCCCAGCTTTTGTCTGAAGCGAGATAGGGAAATCACGGGAAACGTAAATCAGGACAGCCGGACGCGGGTTTGAACCGTCGTCTTCCCGAAAACGAGTACAGTGTGCTAAAAATATTTCCATAATCTCCTGCAACCGGGCAAAAAACAACTGCAGACAACACTGCCCTTCCATCGATTGTTACCGTCATTTCAACATATTCGGACAAATATATCGTCATTTCAACATATTCGGACAAATATATTTTGACTCACGAGCTGTTACAGATTGTAACAAGACGGAAATATGAACACACCAGTAGCTGGAATGGAATGTAGTCGAATAAAATCAGGCGATGCTGAGGGAATTAGATTAGGAAATGAGACATTAAAAGTAGTTTTGCTATTTGGGTAGCAAAATAACCGAAATTGTTAACAGCTAAGCACTTTATGTATTACTTAAAGTCCTTCTGCAGCGTTGTTCTGTCTGTACGTGAACGCCTATCTCAAAAAATCAAAAATACTATAGAGATTTTGATACGGTTTTCACTAAAGACTGATTCAACCGACATATCTGCAAGGTTTTAGAATAGCGGTAAGGAAGGCTGGAGGTGCAGTTGTGTGTTCTACCTCCACACATTTCACGTTTAGGTGCAGTTACAGACCACTAAAATCTTCCTTTCCCGCGCCATTTTGCTTATTTCGTCAAAAACGGACATGTGAGAACTGCACCCAGTGAAATTTGCACACAAACACAAATTAGCGAAATCTTCACCCAGTATTCGTTGAAACTACGTGCCAGCCACGTCACGGCCTGCCTGTACACCGTCCCCGTCCACCGCACACGCTCCGTATGTCTACAGTGATCCGGTGCTCCACCCAATGTCCTTGAGTGCTAGGTCGCAAGTTCAAGCTTTAGTAAGGCTTATTTGAAAGTGTTGTGTTAACAGCTATTACAGGAAAACTATTAACTCCTAATGTGACTCACTAGGGCGACAAAAAATGAGTGTCCAGGAGGTACAGAGGTCAACATTCTATGGGATGTATGCATTACACTTCACAACATGGACGTCGTCGACATTCAAGAAGTATTCAAAACAAACCATCAACTTCCACCATGAACACGAATGAAAAATGGAGCGCTATAGTGATTACAAGGATTTGCACCATCAAGATCGAAGGCGAACTCCTTGGCAGTTACAAACCGTGTAGGACGTTCGGCTAGGTGTCCACTCTTAAAGAATGCATAGAGAGAGCATCATATTGATGTAATGGGATGATAACTAAAGGAATACGATGACATGCAACCGAATGCAAACCAGTCTTTCGTGGAGATTATTGTGAAACTATCCATACTCTGATGCGTAACTGCAGACAGTGCGATAATATGTTTTATAGGCACGAAAAAAACCAAATATCCAGAAGCTGAATTTGTCCAGTGGTATGGACTGCAATTTCACACACTTCCCAGGAGGGATAGTTTGGTCTCAAGGAGAACAATTTCTATACGCACACCAGGAATCAAGCAAAAGCAAATTATTTTGAGCACCTATTGCCCAAGAGCAGTGTTCATTCCATAGTTGTACACCTCTTAAGTCTTTTTTTCCCCACCCTCTAGTGCTGTACGTAAATATTCCGTACTGTCCTTGCAAGATAACGTACTCGAGAAAAAACCGTAGGGGACAGAGCACAACCAATTTCTCGCAGCACAATAAATAACTTTCAAGCCAATTTACCTCCCAGATTAACAGTCGGGATATTAATATTCGAATGCGTTAAGGCATTGATGTTAGTTGATCTTGATACAACTCTCTTAGTACCTTTAATTTCCATGGTTCCTTTCATACGAATTTCCTCTTCAAATCCCGATGGTTGAAGTTATAAACAAATTCCTTATTGATCGACGGGATAAGTTTGCTTATCTCATATACAAATTTTGCGGCCGAGTCTTCAGTTCTACTATGCATTGTCAAGTTGACGCGTTGTTTGGAATTTCGTCATCTTACGTCTTCCTGTTCTCTTACACTGTCTGAAATTAAAGTTGTGCAACCATCCACTCCTTCCCTTGAAATCACTGTAATCTGTCACGCGCAGTTTGATGTGCATAACTTAGTAGATGACTATCATGCACATCCTGTAAATTGTATCGAGCATCCTTGAAAACGCAAACATCAGTTTTTGTAACAAGAGCGCCTTGTCCTCCCTTGAATATCCGTTTAGTTTTTCATAGGCAATAAACACTCATTATGCTACGGACCTAACACGAAATAATTTCATTATTTTTTTTTTTACTATGCTGCGGATGATCTAGGTACGTGATTATGTTTAGTACTTAGTCCTTGGGCAATGATTCTGTTCTTTTACATTTCACTGGAGACGATTTGTGGCCCCCTTGTTCGACAACGATGATGAACTGCAAGGCCCGACACCTGTTTCAGTTCCGCCATCACTCGTTAAGCGCGTATGTCGTTATTGTATTCATGTGCATTGTCTACACAATCGAGCATATACTACACCTCTCATTCCACTAACGCCTCTTGCAGAAACTTCAATATTTCATCTGACACTTCTTTCTCACTCTGCGAATTTCTTGGGCTCCCTTCTGATGACATGCCAACTTCGGCAACTGTTGTTGTAGATATAATGCAATATTTGCTTAGTTTGGATCCGTTGCTTTGCTTTGTATCAACACCACTGGCACTGAAGCGCTGTTGTGGGTTACTCGTCGACCAAGCAGTTCGTCTACTCGTCATAGCCTCACGCTGTGCTCTCCACTGGATACCTCCAATCCCGCCGACAATTGGCACTAGCAGCGAATATTATCGATGCATGGTAGGTAATATGTGGGGCGCCGAATGCGAAAACACAACTGGCCTTTTGCGACCTCGCACGCATTGGGTTCCTTGTGAGCCGCGTCTGTCGTGTCTTGCAAATGGCTAGCAGCGTAAACGGAACATCTTCCTGTCGAAAGAAGAACAAGAGCGCCACAAATTGTCGACATAACGTTCTACGATATGCCTTCTGACATACGCATACGGCATTCGTTCTAGTGGTTTTAACTTCTAAATCTTTATTTTCCTTCTTTTATTGTGAGTGTCGCAACATGACATTATGCATAGTCACCTTTGTTCTTTGTAACTTTCGTTATTTTGTTACGAATGTTCGTTCCTGATAAAGTATATCTTACTCAGTATACAGCTTTATAATTCTCATGTTTCTCCACTCGCCGGCCGGGTGGCCGAGCGGTTCTAGGCGCTACAGTCTGGAACCGCGCGACCGCTACGGTTGCAGGTTCGAATCCTGCCTCGGACATGGCTGTGTGTGCTGTCCTTAGGTTGGTTAGGTTTAAGTAGTTCTAAGCTCTAGGGGACTGATGACCTCAGAAGTCCCATAGTGCTCAGAGCCATTTGAACCATTTCTCCACTCGGCAAAAAAGAAAATGATATTCAGAATTATCTATGAGTGTTATTTCTCGCATCGCTGCGAAGATGAGTGACAGAGACCTTAGTATCAGTGTTGGCGGGAAACAGCTGAAGTCGCTAAAACTGAGCAAAGCTTCAGGACCCGATGGACTCTCACTTAGCTTCCATACCAAACTTCTGGCTGAATTAGCCTATCTTTTAATCATAATCTACAATACATGCCTCAGACAAAAACCGGTGCCCGGTCATCCGTAAAAAGCACATGCCACACCAATCGACAAGAGGGGTATCAGAAGTGAACTACAGAACTAATGTCCAATGTCCTTGAGCTCCACTTGCAGAATCTTACAACATATCGTGAGCTCTAACGTAACGGTGTGTCTCGAACATGCCAAATAGTGTGGATTCAGAGAACATCAACCATGTCAAACCCAAGTCACAGTTTTCTCACGTGACTTCCCGAAAGCTGTGGATCAAGGCAGTCCCGCAGAAGCAGTATTTCTTTATTTCCGAAAATTTTGTGACTCAGTATAATACCTACACTTATTATCGAAAGCACAGTCGTCTGGAAATTAAGCGATATTTGTGACTGGATTGAGAATTTATTGGTAGAAAGGACGCAGCATATTATCTGTGATGGAGAGTCAGCGACGGATGTCGAAGCAAGTTCGAATATGCCCCAGGGAAGTCTGTTGGGTCTTTTATTGTTAACGTTGTGTATCAATAATATCGCAGAGAATGTTTCAGTAACCTCAGTCTTTTCGCAGATTATATAGTTATCTATTATGAGATACCATCTGAAAAAACTGCACAAATTTTCAGTTAGGTCTTGATAAGATTTCAAAGTGGGTTAAAAAAATTGTCAAAGTGCTTTAAATGTAAAGAAATGTAAAATTGTGTCCTTGAACAGCGTAGTATCCTGTGACTACAATATCAACAAGTCTTAACTGGAATCGGCCAACTCCTACAACTGCCTGTGCGTAAAAGTTCGTGGGGATATGAAATGGAACCATCACATGGGCTCAGTCGTAGGAAAATCGTATGACAGACGTTGGTTCATTGTTAGAATACTAGGGAAATGGAATAGTATAGAAAGGAGTTTGCTTACAAAACACTTGTATAACCCTCCTAGGACTTATAGGAGATGGTGAACGTACACAGGGAAGGACATTACACATTTTTGTTTGACACATGGCAGTGTGTGATGGAGGTGCTAAAGAAACTGAACAGGCAGACACTTGAAGGTCGGGGCAAACTACCCCGACAAAGTCTGCTTAGTAGTTTGTACAACTAGCTTTAAACGATGAATTTAGGGACAGCGTACAATCTCCTATCAATCGCCTAGGGTTGCAAAGGCAAGATTAGTTTAATTACAGTGGTCACTGAGGCGTTTGGAAATCACTGGTTCTGCAATCCTAACATGATTCGAACTGGGAGCTAATAAATAGTATAATGGAAAGTACTCTCTGCCATGTGCTTCAGTGGTTTGCAAAGTATCGATGTATATACAGATACAGAAATATTGTTACAAAGAAATTTGTTTTCTTGTTTTTAGATCACGTATAGAGGATGCGCACACGTAGTGTTGGGAGCGGTAGAAGAAGCTACGTATATTTCATGTCACTTCTATACATTCATAATGACCTTGTAGTGAGTCTGCCAGTGCAGTTTAGGTATATTTCTTGTACCATATACTGATCCATGTGTATAGACATATTTTACTTAAAAAGTGCGCCTTGTTGAGTAGAAGAGATAAGTTTTAAAATCCATGTTTGTAATTCCGTTTTACTGTTTTTCAGCTTGTTTTCTGAAGATATGGTCGCAAGTAATGTATCATTGTATCTGACGGAAAATAAAAAAATTACAACTACTACTGGTTGTAAAAGTCTATGGATTACATTGCCGGCCGTTGTGGCCGAGCGGTTCTAGGCACTTCAGTCCGGAACTGCGCTGCTGCTACGGTCGCAGGTTCGAATTCTGCCTCGGGCATGGATGTTTGTGATGTCCTTAGGTTAGTTAGGTTTAAGTAGTTCTAATTCTAGGGGACTGATGACCTCAGATGTTAAGTCCCATAATGCTTAGAGCCATTTTTTAGAGTTTACACTTGTTCGAGCGTCCTTTTCATCAGCACACCAGTTAATGGCCCTCGGCACATCTACCTGACGGGCAAGTTGTGGAGTTGGGGCGGCGGGATTTGTGGACTCTTACTCAGCCTTTTCTTGGTGCAGCTTTCACTGGTCGCAGATATCTCTGCGTGGAGTTTTCAGAACACTTCAAAACCAGTGCGCTCGTCACGCAAAAGAATCTTCCCTGAATATCAGAGGTTTGCATTGCGTTGTATCCTCCTGTGGCGATTATTAGCGCCGGCAAACAATAACAGAGCGTTATCTCGTGTTCTCTTCCGTGAAACCACTTGTACACAGAGACAAGCGAGTAATAGAGAACACTGGCGAATTTTTTGCAAATGCGCATTGTCTTATTCCCTTGTGTCCGCTTCCATTCGTTCTAGTGTAAAGGAGGTGTAATAGTGGCTTCAAGTGGGCAGATCCGTCGAGTGCTGCAGGCCGGGGCGGGTGCAACAGTTTGGAGTGCGGAGGATCGAAGCCCTGAGAAGTGAGTCAGCAGCAGGTAGCAGGGCGCCGGCGTTCCTGCGCGCTGAGTCACGCCCGCGGCGGCCGCCTTCCACGAACGCCTCGCCCGCCGCTCCTCAATGGGCGTAGTAAGCGAGTTTCACAACCGCACCAGCCAGTTCATTCACGAGTCGGGCCGACGGGGTTCGGGGTGAGTCACGCTGGCTCGAGGGATAGCCCGTCCTCTGTACCTGCCGCCTACGCGGACACACACACTGCCGCGCAATCCCACGCGACGCCTCTTCGCAAAGTGAGGCGCCTTCCGGGTGACGATGTCACCGACTGCAGTTCGATGCACAGCTGTGGCAGTTCCATTCGACAGGTAGTGGAGTTGCCCGGTTACTTATTACTCCCCTCCGTAGCCGAAAGTAAAGGGAATGAAAATTAGGGCTTAATGTCCAGTCGACGACTAGGCCATTAGCACCGGAGCACAAGTTTGGATAGGAAATATGTGGGGGGACGGGCAGTGTTTGAAGCAGTCGTGCGGACCGACACTTGTTCGGAGGTGGATCTTGTTGAAATTTCTGCCGAGCCCGAGATACTTCAGTGGTTCGTAACTACCCTAGGCTGCTGTAGACTATCACAATTAAGTGTGGACTACGCCAGTTTTCCTCGTATTGTCAGCTAAAGTCGTTCCCGCGTTACCCGTTCGTTAGGTATGTTGCATACCTATCGCATGCTGCCTCATACCGATCGCTTTCTTACGTATTCAGTCAGTCTCTTACTAGATTCCCCTAAAACCCGGAAGCGGTGAACATTGTAGAAACTGAGTGAAAATGTGTTAGGGATCGCGTAACCTACGGAACATTGTTGTCGTACACTGTTTTTCTCGGGTCTGTTACTCGAAAATAAACAGTATTTGTAGCAATATTTGTCAGTGTTTAACTCAGGTTTTATTCGAAAATTGTTGATGTATAACGTGAAATAGAGCGATGTTATAGAAAACCAAAAAATCAACGTAGTACACCTTCATCATATACCGTTAGAAAACACAATTTCCTCAAAAAATTGTATCAATCTTCGCTTCAGCAATTCGTCGAACTTACATAAACCAAGTTTCTGTTATTCATAAACGCAGAAGTTACGCAAGCAACCATTTGGTTGAATGCAGTTTATATTCTTAAGAAAATAGAACACACAATCGACTAACACTGAATGAAGTGCGGTTCTAGTTATGCACAAGGGAAAAAATAAAAAAAATTATAAAGCCAAACAAAGAGAAGTAATTGGCTCCAAACTTCTCTCTTACACATTAATTTATGTTTGTTCCCCTACCAGTGGTAGCAATACTACCGTTTACTATGTCTTTTATGTCCGAGACCAAAACTACCGAGCCGTACTACCGCTACGAACTATTGAGTAAGGTCGAAAAGGCAGAGCACCATGGCCACCAATTTGACCTATAAAATTTTGAATAACGTCACCACAAGGAATTCTGTGAATACTGAAAATAGTCTGATGAACGTAACCGTCATACTCATTGGTGAAGCTGTAAATAAGTTTTAAAAGGGCACAAGAAGGGACTACATCCTCATGGTGTTCCACGCAAACTACAAGAAGTAGGCAAAATGTCTTTTTCGAATTGTAAAATATCCGGAAATGAGGACCGACGAGATTATTTCAAAGGCTCTGTCTTTTCTCGGAAATCATCGCGGCATTCCCACTGAGAGAATCTTAGAATCCAAATCTGTGTGTGTGGACATTGAATACAAAACGCAGCGGAAACGCAGCAAATGACATGCAGTTGCATCCATTCATTCCCCCCCCCCCCCCCCCTCATAAATACCTCTTGTTTTAACAAATAAAAGACATGTATTAAAGATTGTTACACATGTTGGATTTCAGAACTCCGTGACTGTTCATATATAGTGAAGCTTGAAAAAACCAGTCACATTTTTATAGCAACTTATTTTGCCGTTACCCTAGCAATATCGTTGCTACATCCAGGGTGCAACAAATCTGCAACACTGATGTCCTTCTAAATTTCCATACGTAACA
This sequence comes from Schistocerca gregaria, assembly GCF_023897955.1. Classification (NCBI taxonomy): domain Eukaryota; kingdom Metazoa; phylum Arthropoda; class Insecta; order Orthoptera; family Acrididae; genus Schistocerca; species Schistocerca gregaria. The sequence goes on along the minus strand of NC_064924.1, from coordinate 316,534,827 downwards.
GCCGTCTGAAAATGAGTAAACCAGTCTGAAATTGGTGAAGACAAAATAAATGATCGTAAAGCACAGCATTGTATAATTGTCAATAATGCATCGTGGCAAAACCAGAAATGGGAAACGATGCGTTTGAAATATGGTACTACACAAGGTTGTCGAAACTTTGGTTGGTTGATGGGGGAATGAGGCGGCTATCTGCGGAATCGGATCGGCCCAGGAAGGAACACTTGAGAAACACTGGCGAGTAGGGGGGACAGGATGATAGGGTCTGTATTAAGGCATCAGGGAATATCTACCGTGATACTCGAGGGAACTGTCAGGAGCAAAAACTTTAGGGGGAGACAGAAATTGGAATATACACAACACAGTTGAGGACATTGGTTACAAATACTATTCAGATGAAGTGACGGCGCAGGAGAGGAAATCGTGGTGGACCGCATCAAACTAAAGCAGATGAATGATGACATAATAATGGCGTGTGACGAGGGCCTCCCGTCGGGTAGACCGCTCGCCTGGTGCAAGTCTTTCGATTTGACGCCACTTCTGCGACTTGCGCGTCGATGGGGATGAAATGATGATGATTAGGACGACACAGCACCCAGTCCCTGAGCTGGGAAAAATCTCCGACCCAGCCGGGAATGGAACCCGGGCCCGTAGGATTGACAGTCTGTCACGCTGACCACTCAGCTACCGGGAATGATGACATAAAAAAACTAGATGATTCGAAAACGTTCGTTAAAATTCGGGAAAAAACGGTTGTCCGAAAAAACTGCTGGTGAACCAATGAAAACTACTGGTGAACCCATGATATTTCCCTTTTATTGTCCAGTATGAAGTTTTTTAAAGAAGTAAATTATCATCTTGTTTTTCATAATAATAATAATAATTATTATTATTATTATTACTATTACTCAGGGGCCCGATAAACACAAAATATTACATGAGTAATACTAAGGGAGTGACTTAATATCCTTTACAGACTTTGAGGGCAGGTCCCTTGCATCAAGCCAAGAGAAAAAGTCCAGTAAACAGGAGCTCTAAAATGCAGACATTAAAGAGTTATGGGCACTTGTTCATTTCGGTACTGTGAAACACATCTCTTGAACTGAAAGTTTTTTTTCTTTCCATACTTTGGGAGGAGGCAGTATCGACCAAAACAAGAAAAAAATTCCAATAAACGAGGGTTTCTTAAATGCATACCGTAAGAGCTATGAACAAGTTTTCATAGATCTAAAGTATAGATTTTAGAACTCACATTTACCGCACATTTTGTCATTTTTGGCTGTAAGGAACTTGTCTTCAAAGTCTGTAAAGGGAATTTAGTTACGTCCTGTATTCACGGCAGGCGCACTATCCCGTTGATGTGTAAACCATCTTTCACTCACTTCGTCAAAGTGTAACATATTGATCAGAAAGTGATGAGACTGAGTGCTTCTACCAGGTAGGTGGTTTTGGCCCCGGTATTGAGAGGTGAGAGAGTGAGTGAACGTGGGTAGAACTTGGCCACTGGAAGGGAAACTGAATAAGGTCGCTCGGCCACAATCCGGCTCCGCAAAGTGGCCGTGATTTACGTGTCAGTATTGAGAGGCCTCTCATCAACCGCGTGATTGGGCTTAACGGACGTTAGAGCGATGAGGCGCCAGACACAGAAGTAACTGGGTTAGCTCCTGCTGCAGAAAGAAATATTTGTCAACTATTTGTTCAACAAGAGGAGAAAAAGTGATAACCGGTAGCGGAAAATTCCAGGTCGCCAGACTGCACTTTGACGTTACAGGCTTCTCCACAACCGCACAAGGAGCACAGACTACTGATGATGGCGTTCCATCACTCTGATTGAGGCGTCAAGTTCGGCGACCGCTTTCATAATAATGATGTTGTTGTTGTTGTCTTCAGTCCTGAGACTGGTTTGATGCAGCTCTCCATGCTACTCTATCCTGTGCAAGCTGCTTCATCTCCCAGTACCTACTGCAACCTACATCCTTCTGAATCTGCTTAGTGTACTCATCTCTCGGTCTCCCTCTACGATTTTTACCCTCCACGCTGCCCTCCAATGCTAAATTTGTGATCCCTTGATGCCTCAAAACATGTCCTACCAACCGATCCCTTCTTCTAGTCAAGTTGTGCCACAAACTTCTCTTCTCCCCAATCCTATTCAATACCTCCTCATTAGTTACGTGATCTATCCACCTTATCTTCAGTATTCTTCTGTAGCACCACATTTCGAAAGCTTCTATTCTCTTCTTGTCCAAACTAGTTATCGTCCATGTTTCACTTCCATACATGGCTACACTCCAAACAAATACTTTCAGAAACGACTTCCTGATACATAAATCTATATTCGATGTTAACAAATTTCTCTTCTTCAGAAACGCTTTCCTTGCCATTGCCAGTCTACATTTTATATCCTCTCTACTTCGACCATCATCAGTTATTTTACTTCCTAAATAGCAAAACTCCTTTACTACTTGAAGTGTCTCATTTCCTAATCTAATTCCCTCAGCATCACCCGATTTAATTTGACTACATTCCATTATCCTCGTTTTGCTTTTGTTAATGTTCATCTTATATCCTCCTTTCAAGACACTCTCCATTCCGTTCAACTGCTCTTCCAAGTCCTTTGCCGTCTCTGACAGAATTACAATGTCATCGGCGAACCTCAAAGTTTTTACTTCGTCTCCATGAATTTTAATACCTACTCCAAATTTTTCTTTTGTTTCCTTTACTGCTTGCTCAATATACAGATTGAATAACATCGGGGAGAGGCTACAACCCTGTCTCACTCCTTTCCCAACCACTGCTTCCCTTTCATGCCCCTCGACTCTTATTACTGCCATTTGGTTTCTGTACAAATTATAAATAGCCTTTCGCTCCCTGTATTTTACCCCTGCCACCTTTAGAATTTGAAAAAGAGTATTCCAGTCAACATTGTCAAAAGCTTTCTCTAAGTCTACAAATGCTAGAAACGTAGGTTTGCCTTTTCTTAATCTTTCTTCTAAGATAAGTCGTAAGGTCAGTATTGCCTCACGTGTTCCAACATTTCTACGGAATCCAAACTGATCCTCCCCGAGGTCTGCATCTACCAGTTTTTCCATTCGTCTGTAAAGAATTCGCGTTAGTATTTTGCAGCCGTGGCTTATTAAACTGATAGTTCGGTAATTTTCACATCTGTCAGCACCTGCTTTCTTTGGGATTGGAATTATTATATTCTTCTTGAAGTCTGAGGGTATTTCGCCTGTCTCATACATCTTGCTCACCAGCTGGTAGAGTTTTGTCATGATTGGCTCTCCCAAGGCCGTCAGTAGTTCTAATGGAATGTTGTCTACTCCGGGGGCCTTGTTTCGACTCAGGTCTTTCAGTGCTCTGTCAAACTCTTCACGCAGTATCATATCTCCCATTTCGTCTTCATCTACATCCTCTTCTACTTCCATAATATTGTCCTCAAGTACATCGCCCTTGTATAAACCTTCTATATACTCCTTCCACCTTTCTGCCTTCCCTTCTTTGCTTAGAACTGGGCTGCCATCTGAGCTCTTGATATTCATACACGTGGTTCTCTTCTCTCCAAAGGTCTCTTTAATTTTCCTGTAGGCAGTATCTATCTTACCCCTAGTGAGATAAGCTTCTACATCCTTACATTTGTCCTCTAGCCATCCCTGTTTAGCCATTTTGCACTTCCTGTCGATCTCATTTTTGAGACGTTTGTATTCCTTTTTGCCTGCTTCATTTACTGCATTTTTATATTTTCTCCTTTCATCAATTAAATTCAATATTTCTTCTGTTACCCAAGGATTTCTAGCAGCCCTCGTCTTTGTACCTACTTTATCCTCTGCTGCCTTCACTACTACATCCCTCAGAGCTACCCATTCTTCTTCTACTGTATTTCTTTCCCCTATTCCTGTCAATTGTTCCCTTATGCTCTCTCTGAAACTCTGTACAACCTCTGGTTCTTTCAGTTTATCCAGGTCCCATCTCCTTAATTTCCCACATTTTTGCAGTTTCTTCAGTTTTAATCTACAGGTCATAACCAATAGATTGTGGTCAGAGTCCACATCTGCCCCTGGAAATGTCTTACAACTTAAAACCTGGTTCCTAAATCTCTGTTTTACCATTATATAATCTATCTGATACCTTTTAGTATCTCCAGGGTTCTTCCACGTATACAACCTTCTTTCATGATTCTTAAACCAAGTGTTAGCTATGATTAAGTTGTGCTCTGTGCAAAATTCTACTAGGCGGCTTCCTCTTTCATTTCTTAGCCCCAATCCATATTCACCTACTATGTTTCCTTCTCTCCCTTTTCCTACACTCGAATTCCAGTCACCCATTACTATTAAATTTTCGTCTCCCTTCACTATCTGAATAATTTCTTTTATTTCATCGTACATTTCTTCAATTTCTTCATCATCTGCAGAGCTAGTTGGCATATAAACTTGTACTACTGTAGTAGGTGTGGGCTTCGTATCTATCTTGGCCACAATAATGCGTTCACTATGCTGTTTGTAGTAGCTTACCCGCATTCCTATTTTTCTATTCATTATTAAACCTACTCCTGCATTACCCCTATTTGATTTTGTGTTTATAACCCTGTAGTCACCTGACCAGAAGTCTTGTTCCTCCTGCCACCGAACTTCACTAATTCCCACTATATCTAACTTTAACCTATCCATTTCCCTTTTTAAATTTTCTAACCTACCTGCCCGATTAAGGGATCTGACATTCCACGCTCCGATCCGAAGAACGCCATAATGATGATAATAATGATTTGTGGGTTACTGCGCTTAACAGCTAGGTCATCAGCTACCTGCTATCTGAGAGTAGTAGGTTATATGCCCTCCCCCCCCCCCCCCCCCCACACACACACAAACAAAGCGCGTCACATACACAACCGCGTCACTAAATGCTACAAGACAGCAGGAGCTGTACGGCACCTTTTCTCCTGGCTAGCCAGACGCTACTGAGGAACATTTTTGTATCACTAAGCTTTAAAGCGGCTACCTTAGAGTCAAAACCCACCACACGAACGTGCGTAGAGACCTCAGAAAAAGTAGTATTGGGAAAACCGACACGTTACGATTTACGAGTATCGTGGGGAAATGCTATGTTCTTAGACAGCTACCTGTCACAAAATCTGTGAAATATTTAAATCCTTAAAAATATCCATAACAGGGTGAGTTAAGCATCTTACCGAACTTACGGTTCGTATCTATTTCACAACTAACATTTCATTACACGCCTGACCACCCAAGAAAACGAGTTACGGCATTTAGCGTTGAACAAATGGCTTTGTTCGCCTGCGGCTAGATCACTTAGAACGGAACGGAGCTTTTTATACTGTCGAAACACGACAGACTAGTATCGACTGACAGCTGCTACCACTTTATGCCGTTCTGGCTAAACGGTTTACCAGTTCCTGATTTTATTTGGTAAATCTCTTGCTTTCATTGTTCCTATTTTGGATGTTGTTTTGTCAAGTAATGCACTTATAAGAACTCTCCGCAGCTGATGGATGTAATTGCAGAATACAAGACCTACGCGTCATATTAACATTGCTCTTTGGAAAATTTCTTGTTCTATTGCCACAGAGCTTGGTATATGGCATGATGAGCTGGGTTGTTGTTACGTGACGTATCTTAGCCTACTTTAACTCTTCTAGTAGCAAATGGCAAAAAAGTAGAGGTGTAGAGCACAAACTTTTGTGGATCAGCATTTAGTCGTATACGTACGCTTGTAAGTTCAATGTTACTTTTATTTACATTCATAGTTGAAGTTCTTCATTTTCATTCATTTCACGAGACGCGGTAAAGGGTTGTAATAATAATAGTAATAATAAAAACAGTGTCTGGGTAGTAATAACAACAGTGTCTGTATACCGTTGAAGCGATCCATCTACTCTCACAGTCACTTTACCAGAAGTTCTTGAACCTTAATCGAGAGGGCTAAAGTGTTTCCATCCACGTATCCCTCTAACTTGGTGAGAAATTTGGGTTGTGCAGTGGATGAGCCACAACGCCGAAGTGAGGGACTACTATAATTCCTTTTTACTTTTACAGAAGTGTGTTTTTAAAGCAACGACACAACGACAAGTTTTCTTTGACCCCCTGTTCCTCCTCCCATAAAGAAAAGGCTGTCACGTTTATAGAGCGAAAATGAAGTTTCTATTTTGTTTTATTTTACTTAATTAAGCAGAGTCCATAACACTCTTCCAGTGGTTATCGGCTGTTGTGCACCCAATGCTCATAGCCTATCGCAGTGTAGCTCATAACCTGGTCTTCTGCTTACATCACGGAACTAACTTCATAGGTTCTGAACTTTCTTTTCGTACTGGGATATAATGAATTTTGATACGCTGTAGCGAAATCAGAAGAAATGCAATATCGCCAAAAATTAAAAAATGGATTTTCTTTCTTTAGGACATACTATAATCGAAGTTAGCCACCTCCAGTACCTGTATCGTCTAATGACTTTCTGAGGTAAATAAACATTTTCCAAGACAACGTTCAGGTTTTGAGCGGTACATGATGCTGCAGCTTTCACCTTCCCACGCTCGCCGTCTGCTTCAGTGAACAACCTTTGCGTTCAGAATGAACACTTTGCGACATCTTTATTTTTCTTCGTGTTTTTCGCAGACCAAGAGCGCAAATAACTCAAGTTCAAAATTACATTTTAACTACAAAACGCATCGAAAGTCACTAAAGTGATGAGATATATTCTTGACAAATTGAATTTATAAATTGCTTTTATTGAAACTCTAAATAAATTCCTTTATAAGTGCCAAGCTGTCTGTTGCTTGTTATTTAGGCGTATATACGTTAATGCATTTACTGTAACCACACAAAAATCAGTACTTCAAAGAAAATTGCTTTCTGCTAACAGGATCGTTCACTCATTTCTCGAAAATAAATAATGCGATAATTTAAAATTTTACCTAAACCACAATACGCAGTTAACAAGTACAGGGTGCGTCAAAAAAATGTATACACACTTTGAAGCGTCATAGAAAATTTATTTCCCGTTCTACAATGTTAAATTTCTGAAAATGGAAATCTTAAAGTCCAGTTGGAAAAATAAATGTACTGTGCAAATGTGATTAATGTTCAAACTGGTGGCCTTCAGCATCAATACATTTCTGAGTACGAGTCACCACTGATGCTGTACATCGTACCAAAGTGTCCTATGAGATTTCTGCTCACACCGCCTGAATCTCATTCCAAAGTGTGTCCAGGTTACGTGGTTCACGTTTGTACACCTCATCTTTTACTGTGCCCCATAAGCAGAAATCCAGCGGCGTGACGTCTGGAGAGCGTGCAGGAAACTCGATTGGTCCCCTGCGTCCCATCCACTAGCCTGGCAATTGTGATGCTCGTACGCCCCTATGATACTGCGGCGGGACGCCATCTTGTTGGAAATAAAACTCATCATTACCGTATAATGCACGAATGACAGGGAATATGGAATCAGCAAGCATTGTTACGTACGTTTCTCCAGTAACAGTACCTCAAAGCGGAAAGGCCCAATGAGTCCCCTTGCAGACAAACCACACCACACATTTACACCAGGCAAATTCACAGCCTTTTCAACTGTAATGTGAGGATTATCTTCAGCCCAGTACACACAATTGTGCCTATTGACAGTTCCATTGAGTTTGAATTATGCTACCCATAAATCCCGGTTCACGTCTCACCATCTCCTGAACCCATTCACAAAACTCTAACCTTCGATCTGGATCGTCGTCACTTAGCTGTTTCACCAGCCGTGGATGTACACACGAAACTTGCCTTCCTTCAGAATGCGTAGCACACTACTAGCACTTACATTAGTCTCACGTGCGGCTTGCCTTGAAGATTTTTTAGGCTAACGCTGAAACAGTTCCAAGATAGCAGCAGTTGTGGAATCATCACTAGCAGCTGTATGAGGTCGCCCTGATCGACCTTTATGCACATCACACACTGTTCTATGAATTTCGAATTTGTCTCGTAGACGTGTAATTGCTAACCTTGAAGGTGGTTCTGTACCATACTCACTTCTCCATCGTCTTCGAACCGCAGCTACGTTCTCAAACTTCCAGTACCACTACTATCTACTTCCGCGCTTCAAAGCTCAAACGTACGTCCGCCATGTTGCAATTACTTCATTGGCACTGCTGCCACCTGTTGAAGAAACGTAACATTACTTTCTCACAGATATTTAACCTTGTAGAACGGGAAATAAATTGTATATGACACTTCAAAGTGTGTATAAATTTTTTTGGTGCACCCTGTATAATACTTGATTACATTTTATGCTGTATTTATCATTCCTATGAATCGAAATGAAACATGGTATGACTTTTCGCAAAATTTTATGAAGCTTCGTCTTGGGAGCTACAATTCACGGAAACGTATACGTCACTAATTTGCCATGAGATTTTGAAACTTTTCGAAGTTTTACATACAAGAAATTTCTCTATTACGCGTTATACTGATTAAAAAAAATTTTATTGCGTTTTAAATTTGGTAGCAACAATCATACAAATGATTAGAAGCACGTCACACCAATTGGGAAATCGTTACGGGGCAAACGTCTTTATAGCACTAGTTTATGAGTGTATCTCCGACTTCTTTACCGAATATCATGGTTTTAATTAGATGTAGTTTTTCATTATTTTTTGATTAAGAAATGGATACACAATGGTCACACAGTTTGAGATTAATGAAGTCTCTCTACGTCGCCTGACACGAAGAGCTTTGTAGACAACTCAGTAATTTTTGAGATTATCTACGTACATCTCCAAAACTGATTCGAATTGCTCGTGAATGCAGCAAAGAAGTACCACTCAAGTATCTGAAGAAAAGTATGACAACTCAATGAACAAAACTAAAAAAAAAAATGTGAATTGTTTTATTTTTGATACATTGAAAGAAGTAATCAGTGAAATGTTAAAATTTTTATTATCTGTGCAGAACAAACTATCAGCAGCATCAGGAGAAAAATAAAGCACAAATCATACTAGTGTAGGGGGGTTTTGACATCTGTTGATGGATATAAAATTTGGGTTTTCAGTAAACAACAGATTAATACTTGCTAGTGGAATGCAAGACACAAGAACAGAAGATATTTTAACTCAAATAAAGAAATAATAAAATGGAGGAAAAAGTAGAAAAAGAAATAAAGCACTGTATGATAGATACTGTGGAACAACGAAGCGAAATAAGAGAAACGGGGCGACAAATAACCATGACTGGGTCGAGATATGTGAGGGCAGAAATGCTGAAGTTGATTTCATTTTTCATGTAATGGTGGTGATTACGTTGCTGATCGTAACTAAAAAAAATTGCAAACAGTACCATTTAGAGCATTTCTGTGTTTAACGCTTAAATTTCTTTCATATAATACATTCAGCAAGTAAAGTCTTTTTCGTAAATAGCAAAAGACTAGAGCACCGAATTAACTGTAATAAGAGCTAAAGACATTATTTGGGAGCATAGTCAGTCACTTCAGTCATAAAAGCGTGTTTAGGAGCTGCACCTGGATGAAGGCTTCAAACCCTTGCTATCAGAAACTCAGTCTACTAAGTTGCTCCTACTCAAGGTCTGTGGTAAAGACAAAAGAAGGCTCCATGCGCTACTCTTCTATGATAACATGTAATCATGGCAGCGTACAATCTCTCTGTCGCTTTGAGACCGCTCAGACAGGTAAAACAGTGAAAGCTAAGAGCCAGCGATAAACTGTGCCATTAGCAGTGGTATCTGGAAGAGCAGTTCTAGGAACTCTCAGCGCAACGGGAAGTTCCGAAGGCAGCTAAGACCGTTACATAAGGCACTTGACTGGTACTTGCCGGTTTCCTCGTCTCGTAAATAGTGGCAGAGGTTGCGTTACTGCTTTCGGCAAGTCGGTAGCTTAAATATTTTCATAGATGGTGGTTTAATCACGTAGTTTCCCATTGGCAGAGCTACTGACGAACATGGCATCTGCTTTTCTCTATATTTCCATTCACAAACCCCAGCGGACTAGCTACCGAGAATGAGAGGAATGGGTCACAGGCGGATAACCCTGCATGTGCAAGGGTTTTGCAGGATCCTGATTTATTAAAGTAACGACTAATTGCTTTTCTAATTGCTTTAATCCAAAGTGACACAACGCAGCTATAAAAGGCAGTCGAATCAGTAAGATCTGGCATGACCATGCAGCGAAGAACTGTTGACTTGCATTCATTGTCCATTATCTTCGACAGTTTCTGGCATCGTGGCTCAAAACTCTCTGGGGAAAGAATACGGTACAATCATAAACGACGAGATGGCTCCATTCAGGAAACTGGTCGTTTATTAGAAAGTTTTCTAACGGACATGACACAGGAAAGAACAGAGACAAACACATTTGCATCATTCCCTTATATACACAGAAAGTAGAGACGGATCACGTTAATTTAGCATGGGAATTCAGCACAAAAAACCTCTTCATACCACCGGGAGGATGATCTACTAGTATGAATCTATGGTCGGGCACTCAACATGGGGATTAGAAACAGGTAGAAGTCAACAAATGTGGACAAACCCATTATCCCAATCGACAGTAAATTTTAGAGGGCCACAGTTTTTATTTTGTATATGACCACTGGGGTGCAAGTGACTCGTAGCCGTAAGATTTTTCTAACCACGTACGTTACAGAGAAAAATCAGTGGCCAGCAGCCACCTGGCGTCCGATACCATGGCAAGAACAATCATAGAACCCGTTCAGCATTGAGTTTAAAGCAAAGATAATGAGCATAATAAGACATCTGAGGATTATGATAAATATCTTCTACAAAATTAGCCAACAGTTTTATAGCAATTACACATTTTATTACGGGGTCGCACAACAACACCAAGTCGTGATTCTATGTTCAGCTAGAAAGAAATTAATCTTCACATGGAAAGTAAGGGATGCACAATGAATCCTACACTCTCCCTACACCCGAGGCATCAGAAACTAATGTGTACACTGGCTATTTGTCTCAAAGTTTCTCTAACAAAAATTTCACCAATCTCTTTACGGAAGGGTGATAACTGGCCGACCCCTCATCACAGAGTAGCACTTGCAACCTGCGTGCTCAATTATTTGCTGGATGTTTTCCAATCTCTGCCTTCCTCTAAACTTTTTACCAGCTACACCTCCCCCCAGTACGTGGAAGTTATGCTGCGATGTCTTAAGAAATGTCCTACCATCCTGTCCTTGCCAGCATTTTCGTAATATTCCGTTCATCGCCGATTCTGCGGAGAACATCCTAACTCCTTCCATTATCAGCCTTCTTCTGTAACACCACGTCTCAAATCCTTCGATTCTCTTCTGTTCAGGTTTTCCCGCGCTCCAATTTCACTACCATACAATGATGTGCCCCAAACATACATTTTCAGATATTTATTCCTCAAATTAAGACATATGTTTGATACTAGTAGACTTCTGTTGTTCAGGAATGTTCTTTTAGCCAGTGCTACTCTGCTTTTAATGTCCTTCTTGCTCCATCCGTAGTGGGTTTTTTGTTGTCTAGGTAGCAGAAATCCTTAACATAGTCTACATCGTGATCAACAATCCTGATGTTAAGTTTCTCGCTGTTTTCATTTGTGCTGTTTCTCATTACTTGTTAAAATGCGTGGGCCATTGAGCCAACGAAGAGTGTTGAAGTATGGGCAGCCGTTGCTCCTGGGCTCTCTCCGAGCAATGAAAGGTTAGAAGGCCTCGGGAAAGTACGGCGTGGGCTGCAATCGCAAAGGGTGCCTGGCAAATACAGGACGTGCTTGGATCAAGGAACAGTCGGAATTGTGGTTGCAAATTGCTGTAGTTGTGCTGGGAAAGTCCCTGAGCTTCAAGCGCTAATAGAAAGCACAGAAACTGAAATCATTTTAGGTACATAAAGCTGGCAAAGCCTGAAATAAGTTCTGCAGAAATTTTTACGAAGTCTCAGACGGTGTTCAGGAAAGATAGATTAGGCAGAATTGGTGGTGGAGTATTTGTATCGTCCAGTAGTGGTTTATCTTGTAGTGAAGTCGAAGTAGATACTCCGTGCGAATTAGTATGGGTGGAGGTTATACTTAACAGCCGAACTAAGTTAATAATTGGCTCCTTCTACCGACCCCCAGCCTCCGATGATATAGTTGCTGAACAGTTGAGACAAAATTTGAGTCTCATAACAAATACGGTTATAGTTGGCGGGGACTTCAGCATTCCCTCGACATGTTGGCAAAAATACTTGTTCAAAACCGGTGGTAGACTGAAAACATCTTCCGAGATTGTCCTAAATGCTTTCTCCGAAAATTATTTCGAGCAGTTAGTCCACGAACCCACGCGAATTGTAATTGGTTTCGAAAACACACTTGACCTCTTAGCCACAAACAATCCATATCTGATAGACAGCATCATGACTGATACAGGGATTAGTGATCACAAGGTCGTTGTAGCTAGGCTCAATACCGTTTCTTCCAAATCCACCAGAAACAAACGCAGATCAACTTTATTTAAAAAAGCGGATGAAGTGTCACTGGAAGCCTTCCTAAGAGACAATCTCCATTCCTTCAGAACTGACTATGCAAATGTAGACGAGATGTGGCTCAGATTCAAAGATACAGTAGCAACAGCAATTGAGAGATTCATACCTCATAAACTGGTAAGAGATGGAACTGATCCCCCATGGTACACAAAACAGGTCCAAACGCTGTTGCAGAGGCAACGGAAAAAGCATGCGAAGTTTAGAAGAATGCGAAATCCCGAAGATTGGCTAAAATTTACAGACGCGCGAAATTTGGCACGGACTTCAAAGCGAGATGCCTTTAATAGGTTCCACAACGAAACATTGTCTCGAAATTTGGTAGAAAATCCGAAGAAATTCTGGTCGTATGTAAAGTACACAAGCGGCAAGACGCAGTCAATACCTTCGCTGCGCAGTGCCGATGGTACTGTTACCGACGACTGTGCCGCTAAAGCGGAGTTATTGAACGCAGTTTTCCGAAATTCCTTCACCAGGGAAGATGAATAGAATATTCCAGAATTTGAAACACGAACAGCTTCTAGCATGAGTTTCTTAGAAGTAGATACCTTAGGGGTTGCGGAGCAACTCAAATCGTTTGATACGGGTAAGTCTTCAGGTCCAGATTGTATACCGATTAGGTTCCTTTCAGATTACGCTGATACAATAGCTCCCTACTTAGCACTCATATACAACCGCTCGCTCACCGATAGATGTGTACCTACAGATTGGAAAATTGCGCAGGTCGCACCATTGTTAAAGAAGGGTAGTAGGAGTAATCCATCGAACTACAGGCCTATATCATTGACGTCGGTTTACAGTAGGGTTTTGGAGCATATACTGTATTCAAACATTATGAATCACCTCGCAGGGAACGATCTATTGATACGTAATGAGCATGGTTTCATAAAACATCGTTCTTGTGCAACGCAGCTAGCTCTTTATTCGCACGAAGTAATGGCCGCTATCGACAGGGGATCTCAAGTTGATTCCGTACTTCTAGATTTCCGGAAAGCTTTTGACACCGTTCCTCACAAGCGACTTCTAATCAAGCTGCGGGCCTATGGGGTATCGTCTCAGTTGTGCGACTGGATTCGTGATTTCCTGTCAGGAAGGTCGCAGTTCGTAGTAATAGACGGCAAATCATCGAGTAAAACTGAAGTGATATCAGGTGTTCCCCAGGGAAGCGTCCTGGGATCTCTGCTGTTCCTGATGTATATAAATGACCTGGATGACAATCTGAGCAGTTTTCTTAGGTTGTTCGCAGATGATGCTGAAATTTACCGTCTAGTAAGGTCATCCGAAGACCAGTATCAGCTGCAAAGCGATTTAGAAAAGATTGCTGTATGGTGTGTCAGGTGGCAGTTGACGCTAAATAACGAAAAGTGTGAGGTGATCCACATGAGTTCCAAAAGAAATCCGTTGGAACTCGATTACTCGATAAATAGCAAAATTCTCAAGGCTGTCAATTCAACCTGGGTGTTAAAATTACGAACAACTTCAGTTGGAAAAACCACATAGATAATATTGTCGGGAAGGCGAGCCAAAGGTTGCGTTTCATTGGCAGGACACTTAGAAGAAGCAACAAGTCCACTAAAGAGTCAGCTTACACTACACTCGTTCGTCCTCTGTTAGAATATTGATGCGCAGTGTGGGATCCTTACCAGGTGGGATTGACGGAGAACATCGAAAGGGTACAAAAAAGGGCAGCTCGTTTTGTATTATCACGTAATAGGGAAGAGAGCGTGGCAGATATGATACGCGAGTTGATATAGAAGTCATTAAAGCAAAGACGTTTTTCGTCGCAGCTAGATCTAATTACGAAATTTCAGTCACCAACTTTCTCTTCCGAATGTGAAAATATTTTGTTGAGCCCAACCTACATAGGTAGGAATGATCATCAAAACAAAAAAAGAGAAATCAGAGCTCGAACAGAACGGTTTAGGTGTTCGTTTTTCCCGCGCGCTGTTCAGGAGTGGAATGGTAGAGAGATAGTGTGATTGTGGTTCGATGAACCCTCTGCCAAGCACATATATGTGAACTGCAGAGTAGTCATGTAGATGTAGAAAAGTTGCAGAAAGTTCTAGAAATCTTTGCCCGGGGATCTACTGAGCCAATCAAAGAGCGAATTTTTAAAAAATGGCGGGGAGGCTGGCTTCTGCCCCTGAGGCTTATTCCCGCCAGCCAAGCATAAAGGAAAATCAACGAACTTTCTCACGGCTTCCAAACAAAGAAAGAACGGAAATTCCTCTAACCTGTGGCCAAGCCTCTATATTCGTATACTGGTAGATGATTCAACTGCGCTTTGGTATATGAAAGGGACGGACGCTGCTGATTCCTGTAAGAGAAAGGAAAATAAAACAACTTCAACAATTCAGCAGAAAATCCTCCTCCAAGCAAACATTGCCTAGCCGTAAGAAAATAAAACCTTCTGGACAAAATGTCCTCTCCGTATAATGACTGGCATTTCTCTTTAATGTGGCTAAATGTAAGATGATACCTAAAAGAAAGAGAAAGAACCCGGTGGTATCTAATTACAAGACTAGTGGTAAATATCTGGAGCGCGTATCATAGTTTAAGTCTTGAGGGACAATGTTAAGAAGCGATAGAAACTGGACGACAACGTAAAATAAAATCTGGGTAAGGGAAGGCGAATGGGACATTTTGAGTTGTTGGGAGGGCTCTAGGTGAAAGTAATGTACCTGAAAAGGAAATTGCATACAGGATGCTAATGTTATTTGAATACTATAATCATTCAGAATAACAACGACCCGAACCTTATTTTTAACTTGTGTACCGCTGTGTCTGTAGTCGTTCTCAAGTAGGCATGATAACAGAGCAAATTCAAAGACGCGCTACTATGACCGTGAGAGATCGGTGTAACGCATAAGGGAGTGTGAAAAAAATGTGCTTAGGGAATTTATATGATGAATGACAGCTATCTCTAAATGTAGAAAAATGAAAGTTAACGCAGCTGAGTAGGAAAAACAAACCTATAATATTAGAGTACAGCATTAGTAGGGTACTGTTTGAGACAGTCACATAGATTAAATATCTGGGCGAAACTTTGCAAAACAATATGAAATATAATAAGCATTTAAAGACTGTAGTAGGGAAGTCGAATGGCCGATCGGTTTATTGGGAGAATTTTAGGAAAGTGTGGTTCATCTGTAAAGGAGACCGCGTATAGGACGCAAGATCAACCCATTGTTGAGTACTGTTAAAGTGTTTGAGATCTGCACCAGGTCGGATTAAAGGAAGTCATTGAAGCAATTTAGGGGCAGGCTACTAGATTTAATACTAGTAAGTCTGAACAACACACAAGTGTTACAGTAATGCTGTGGGAAATCAAATGGTGATCAAAACTATTCTACGGCACCAATGTACATTTTGCGTATGGACAGTAAAGATAAGATTAGAGAGATTAGGGCTTGTACGGAGGCATGCAGTCATTTTTCCCGCGCCGTATTTGCGATTGGAACAGGAAATGACGAGCAGTAATTCTACATTTAGAACTGGCTTCCATTCATCACACAAATTCCATATACGCTACACCGACCTGTCATGGTCCTGGGATACCTCGCACCATACTGTGGCTGAGTATGTACACTCCTGGAAATGGAAAAAAGAACACATTGACACCGGTGTGTCAGACCCACCATACTTGCTCCGGACACTGCGAGAGGGCTGTACAAGCAATGATCACACGCACGGCACAGCGGACACACCAGGAACCACGGTGTTGGCCGTCGAATGGCACTAGCTGCGCAGCATTTGTGCACCGCCGCCGTCAGTGTCAGCCAGTTTCCGAGGCATACGGAGCTCAATCGCAGTCTTTAACACTGGTAGCATGCCGCGACAGCGTGGACGTGAACAGTATGTGCAGTTGACGGACTTTGAGCGAGGGCGTATAGTGGGCATGCGGGAGGCTGGGTGGACGTACCGCCGAATTGCTCAACACGTGGGGCGTGAGGTCTCCACAGTACATCGACGTTGTCGCCAGTGGTCGGCGGAAGGTGCACGTGCCCATCGACCTGGGACCGGACCGCAGCGACGCACGGATGCACGCCAAGACCGTAGGATCCTACGCAGTGCCATAGGGGACCGCACCGCCACTTCCCAGCAAATTAGGGACACTGTTGCTCCTGGGGTATCGGCGAGGACCATTCGCAACCGTCTCCATGAAGCTGGGCTACGGTCCCGCACACCGTTAGGCCGTCTTCCGCTCACGCCCCAACATCGTGCAGCCCGCCTCCAGTGGTGGCGTGACAGGCGTGAATGGAGGGACGAATGGAGACGTGTCGTCTTCAGCGATGAGAGTCGCTTCTGCCTTGGTGCCAATGATGGTCGTATGCGTGTTTGGCGCCGTGCAGGTGAGCGCCACAATCAGGACTGCATACGACCGAGGCACACAGGGCCAACAACCGGCATCATGGTGTGGGGAGCGATCTCCTACACTGGCCGTACACCTCTGGTGATCGTCGAGGGGACACTGAATAGTGCACGGTACATCCAAACCGTCATCGAACCCATCGTTCTACCATTCCTAGACCGGCAACGGAACTTGCTGTTCCAACAGGACAATGCACGTCCGCATGTATCCCGTGCCACCCAACGTGCTCTTGAAGGTGTAAGTCAACTACCCTGGCCAGCAAGATCTCCGGATCTGTCCCCCATTGAGCATGTTTGGAACTGGATGAAGCGTCGTCTCACGCGGTCTGCACGTCCAGCACGAAAGCTGGTCCAACTGAGGCGCCAGGTGGAAATGGCATGGCAAGCCATTCCACAGGACTACATCCAGCATCTCTACGATCGTCTCCATGGGAGAATAGCAGCCTGCATTGCTGCGAAAGGTGGATATACACTGTACTAGTGCCGACATTGTGCATGCTCTGTTGCCTGTGTCTATGTGCCTGTGGTTCTGTCAGTGTGATCATGTGATGTATCTGACCCCAGGAATGTGTCAATAAAGTTTCCCCTTCCTGGGACAATGAATTCACGGTGTTCTTATTTCAATTTCCAGGAGTGTATGTAGTTGTAGAATCCTTGGATGTCACTTTCCGAAAATCTGGCTGGGTAAATTCAAACAACTTGTGTACGGAGAAGACTGAGCAATCGTAATGCTGCCATCTTCATTTATCCCGTGTAGGGGCCAGAAGAATGAGATAAGTGAGAAAAGAGCGCACACAGAGGCGTATAGGTGGTCATTTTCGCCTCTCTTGATACTTAAATGGAATGGTACGGAAAATCCGTATATAGATCGTTCCAGAAGAATTGGTCAGTATTAAGGGATAATACAGGAACGATTATCTGAAGCAAAAAATGAAACAGTTGAGATAATAAGAATGAACCTATTGAGATACAAGACAATGAGCAAACAGAAATCATAGAAATTGTAGATGTACTTAATCTAGTGCTCTCCCATAATTACTTCTCTTTCAACAATAAAATTTACAAGCAGGACCAAGGACTAGCAATGGGAAGCCCTCTCAGTGGCTTATTAGCTGAAATATTTATCAACCATATAGAAAATAAAATTCTAACCCTAAGTGATAACATCACAAGCAAAGTTAAATTCTATATGTAGATGACACCCTCATTCTATTTGATGGCACAGAGGATGAAGTGACAAACCTTTTTAACAAGTTCAATAGACTACATAAAAATATTCAATTCACCCTCGAACAGGAAGAAGACAACACCATACCTTTTCTTGACATAAAAATATCAAAACAGAACCAAAAGGTAGCTTTCAATGTTTACAGAAAACCTACTGGCACTGACACCACTATACCAAACTCCTCAACACATCCCTCCTCCCACAAAAAAGCTGCTTATAGATCAATGCTGTACAGAGTACACAATTTTCCACTTCAACATACAGAACTCCAACAAGAAATAGAAACCATAATATATACTGCAATAAACAATGGATATGACCCTTCTCTAATTAACACCATGTCACAACAGATAAAAAATAAACTGAACAAACAACATCAAACTACACTCACAGCTGACAGTGCCCAAGTAGTCAACTATGTAAAACTGCCATATCTTGGAATAGACAAATTAGCAAGACTATTCAAAAACACAGAAGTAATAATTAGCTTCAGCACCAACAACAACCTAAGTAGGAAGCTTATCCACAATATAAAACCACCAGATAGAAGTCTTGATGCATCTGGCATTTCCAAAATTACCTGCAGCCAATGTAATAAATATTATATCGGCCAAACAGGCAGAAATTTCAGAACCCGATTCAAAGAACATTTAGACTGCTACAGGCTTGATAAATGTGACAAATCAGCAGTAGCAACTCACATTAAAGACACAGGCCACCCTCTGAAAATCGAAGACAACCTCGAATTTTTACACAAAATAGGAAAAAGTAAAAGAATGGATATCATGGAAGAAATGGAAATTTTGATACATAACACAAAGCATGGAGATAACATTCTTAATGAAATAACCGCATTCAAAAACTCGAAGTTCAACAACAGTCTTAAGCCAGTTCTAACTCAATAGATTCACGAAATGTCGATGTAAATAATCTACCAGAACCAAGAATATCGATATAAACCCTTGATAATCGATACAGACTCACATGCTACAGTCCGCCATCTCGTGTTGTGTGTACAACATCGAAGCAATTTGTGCAGTGACATTCAGTGACAAAATAATGTGCAATAGTGTGATGTCTATAAACAGCTCCGCCATTACACCAGTGATACAAGTGAAGCAGCAAGAGGATGTAACTGTAAGTGATCAACTGCCATATAAAAGCCTTTCACACTATTTTCGTAACACATAACTGATGCAAATCTATATGCATCCGATACAGACTGTGAGATACATAACCAACAACAGAGAAGAAAACCAGCAGAAGACATCACTGACTTCGATTTCAATATATACACTGACCCCTACTTCCCTCCAAATGCCTCACCAGCAGCTACAGTAAAAAACAAAGTGTTCTAGATTAATCTAATTTGAAATTGTTTATTTTAAGTAACATTTCTCAATGTATATATGTATGTACAAACGCTTGAAAATGAACAAAATATGTTCGAAACGCGTGGCGTTATGTTAGATTAAACATAAAATAAAAAGTGACTGGTAGCAGAAACTTGAAATAAATAATTAAACAACTTGTTACCTATTCTCTATTGCGAGTGGTTACCGAGGTAGAAGACATTCAATGTACATCGTTACTTATTTTCTGTGCTACTCAATGCACAGCCAGGCTTACACGTGTACATATCTACAACATATATTAAACATTGCAACATGAGTTGAAAAGTTTGTGTTTACAACACATTCTTCAATAAGCGTCGCACTGCAAATGTTGTAAAGTTCACAATAAACGTTCTGATATCCCACAATCAACATCAGTGGGTTTGTGCACTCCTGGGAGAATATGTTGTGTTGCTTGTCTGAATGCCTTTGCACGTTCACTAATTAGGGCAGCCTATTCACCTTTCGTTTGTACAACTCAGACTACGTCCAAACCAATAAATAAAAATCTAGTATCATAAGGTTTGCTTGAAGATTTTCCTACGATCACGGACGATTTTTAAGTGTTAATGACTCCGTTCCGTGTAAATGTGGCTTCATCAGTGAACAGTATTACCGAAAACAAACGACGATTTTCGTTTAACTAGCGGCAAAGTTCTAGTCGTGTGGAATTGTCGCCAGTATGAAGATTGTGGACACGCTGTGTATGAAATATTCGCCATACACATGTTCGTGGAACAGTGAAACGTGCAGGAAGTAGACATGTACTGGTAGTAGGCCTACGTTGAACTGCTTCAACGACGTGTTGCTGTTCCTGGACACGTTGTTGAACTATATGTTCAAAAGAAAGCCGGCCGGTGTGGCCGAACGGTTCTAGGCGCTTCAGTCTGAAACCGCGCGACCGCTACGGTCGCATGTACGAATCCTGCCTCGGGCATGGATGTGTGTGATGTCCTTAGGTTAGGTAGTTAGGTTTAAGTAGTTCTAAGTTCTAGGGGACTGTTGACCTCAGCAGTTAAGTCCCATAGTGCTCAGAGCCATTTGAACCATTTTCTTCAGAAGAAAAAAGGGAACTTGGGACGATACTTGTTTCATGCAATGTGCTGCTAACTCGGAAAGCGTCGGCGGTATTCTTCGACAATAGCAGGAGCACTACCATCGCAAAGACCGTAAACGATATTATATTGGCTTGCTCTTCATTATTATAGATATTAGCATTTTAGCCAGCGCGTGTACAAACTCAGTTAACCGATGCTCGAGTCCCTCGTACTTCTGCTCTCACAACAAACAAGGGACAACTGCGCGTTCAACGGGCTAGTTTAATGGCAGAAAAGCATCCAGAGCAAAGAGGTTGAAAGCAACTAGCTATAATGGGCTGGAATAAAACGTCAGAGAGAATGAGATTTTCACTCTGCAACGGAGTGTGCGCTGATATCAAACTTCCTGACAGATTAAAACTGTGTGCCGGACCGAGACTCGAACTTGGGACTTTTGCCTTTCACGGGAAAGTGCCCCGCCATCTGAATTACCCAGGCACGACTCACAATCCCCCCTCGCAGCTTCAATTCTGCCACTAGTCCCCTACCTTCCAAAGTTCACACACTCTCATTCTGGAAACATCCTCCAGGCTGTGGCTGAGCCATGTCTGCAATATCCTTTCTTCCAGGAGTACTAGTTCTGCAAGGTTCGCAGGAGAGCTTCTGTGAAGTTTGGAAGGTAGGAGACGAGAACTGGCAGAATTGAACCTGTGAGGACGGGTAGTGAGTCGTGCTTGGGTAACTCAGTCGGTAGAGCACTTGTCCCTGAAAGACAAAAGTTCCGAATTCTAGTCTCGGTTCGGCACCCAGTTGTAATCTGTCAGGAAGTTACAGCGTCAGAGAGGTTGGGTGGGTAGCACACATACGTCAGCGCCACTAGCATAAAATCAAATGTACATTTAATGTGTTCTATATTTAGGCAGTTATTCGGAATAGAGTGCGTGTGCGTACGAAGTTTCTTGCTTCAAAATGCCGATCCTGTCATATCCCTGAATATTGACCATTCCTCCTGGAACGCCTTTTATACGATATTAATTGTACCATGGTTACGTAATAGTCCAGCTGTTTGTTAGATGAAACGACGTTATCGTTTATTGTTATGAACTGTGACAGATAACAAAGCATTAGAAAAGTTAACCGTTCCTCGCGCAGATTTACGAACGGTGCCGCTAGATCACAAAAGACGGCAGTGCTTCCGAAACCGCGCAGGTGAACGATTTTTCGGAACTTCATTGGGACATGTCGAAAAGAACAGGTGCAGTTCAAACCCACAGTCTCATTATGAAAGAAGAAGCAAAGAATAACTGACATTACTGCTAGTGGGCGTTGATTTATATCAATAGAGAAAGGTGAAAATTTGTGCCAGGCCGGAATTCGAACCTGGGTCTCCTGCTTACTAGGCAGATGTGCTGAGCAGTGCGACAAGTGGATGTGGTAGTCATCTCAAACGCTAGCGTCCCGTCAGATCCAAATTCTCAACTTATTCATACACTACTGATGTGGTGTTCCTTACGCGTTATTCTCAATATTCGCGGTATTTCGCCGATTCCCGTAAGAGTTCGAGCGTGGTGTGCATCTGCACTGAGGTGATCAATTAGTCGTTCTCACCTTAATTATCTACGTTGTGTCTGTTCTTTCGGACCTGTCCATAACAACAGACACATTTCGATCCTGCATGTGGCGCTGTCTGTTCTTCCGGACATGTCGGAAAAAAGACACCATATATATATATATATATATATATATATATATATATATATATATATATATATATATATATATAAGTGCGGATGACCAGATGACACTTCAGTAGAGATGTACACCACGCTCGATAGAAATCGGTGATATGCCGCAAGTAATGGGGATAATGAGCAAGGGGCACTACATCAGTAGCACGAAGTTCAGAATTTGGTTCTAACGGGAAGTGTGCTAGGGTAGCCCGTGCAGTGGCAATGATCCCTGTGTTCGGGTGGCGCAGTGGTCAGCACATCTGCCTAGTAAGCAGGAGAGCTGGGTTTGAATCCCGCCCGTCACGGCACAAATTTTTAGCTTCCCCTAATGATTTAAGTCAATGCTTCTTTGTTTCTTGACCGTTCTAACTGATTAAGAATTACGGTATGTGATGGGAAATAATATATCAAACCAGTCAGTAAACTCATGACCAAAATAAAAAGAGATGCTATTACCATCCAACGTTAGGCCACTGTTATTAAAAAGGATGAAATACCAGTGTTTCATGTACCTTCGATGACGAGGTCTTTAGAAACGGAGCGCAAACTCTGACAGGACAAGAATTGGGAATTGCCTACGTGTATTTATAAGAAAGCATCCTGGCATTTTTCTTAGTCGATTTAGGGGACTCAGGGAAAATACATCAGCCTGGACGGTGAGACCGAGATTTGGTCGCCGCTCTCGCCGCAGGCGAGTCCTGCGCCTCGACTAGCGAGCCGCCTCGCTCGCTTCCACATTATTTCGATCCACTTTATATGCATAGAGCAGTGGCCGGCAGCTGGGTGTGCTGCCTGATAATTGTCAGTCTTGGCGGGCATCCAGACTCGCGCAATTCATACTGACGCTGGTATGCTGACCGGCTGACCTCGCCTCCAGACAGATCAGCTTCGTGCCTTCCCTCGGCGCACACGAGTGAGGCTCTCAGCGAACGCGACGGCAGGCGGCAACACGTAAAACTCAAAGGGCGCTGTCTGGGTAGGCAGCTAACTGGCAGAAAGTAGACACCCAGTTAATGGACTCTCAGTAGCAAAGTGTTAGGTGTGATGACAAGAAAGGAAATAATGATGCATGATAATGAGCTACAATCGGAAAGTGGAGATACGAGATAGAACCCGTTCCGACAAGAAAAGAAATGGATCTAAACGATTAAGAGAGCTCGTTGGAAAACGTGACACCTGTAAGGCCATATTTTCTTCCGGCGTATACAGTTTTCAGACAGCTTACGGGGATGCAGCCGGGTGGCCTCGTCGACAACCGCCGATATTTCGACAGGAGCACATCCTGCCAGCAAGTTTACCTAGAAAATTCCTCTCGAAATCTGCGGCGGTTACCGTCGATGTCCCGCGGCTGCATCCCCATAAGTTATTCAAACGTGACACTTGATTGACCTTATAAAGTCAAAACCTGGCGGATACTTTCTGTAACGACCTTTCTCGATCGTATCAAGTATGTGACGAAACAGCGCCCTCCCCCATCCCCCCCCCCCTCCCTTTCCCCGCTGCCCGCAAAAGGCGCAGGCACGGAGGGCGCCGGGAAACTGTCCGAGAGAGAGAAAAAGAAACAAACAAATAAACAAGAATGTTGTTTTAAGAACCAGGAAACATACGTTACTTCTCATATTCCTCTTGTTACCATCTTCTGCCTAACAGAAGAGATTCCCGTTTCTACTTCGCTATGGTATTGTAGCATCTTAAAAGGTTAGCAACCGGGTGCTAAAGCATATACATTAGTTGACCGAAAGCTTCCAGAGTTTTGCTGGCTGCAGCAATACGCGACAGTTGAGGAAGTCATCAAAAAACGTGGACGGCACGTGAAATTTGGTTTCCTCCCCCGCCAGTATTTTTGCGGCTACCAGAAAAGGGCTATGTTAAGTCCTAATGAAAACACAGTTGCTGGAAACGGATATTTCCTCAGCTCTTAATTATATCATCTTTCTTTCGTTTACAATTTATAATTTATGCAGTAATAATAATTTATCAGAGGAAATAAAATATATTTATCATTATACATCATAATAAAAATACTAGGGCACGCTGGAAAGTACGAGTAGTGCCTCCAAATTTTTTATGTGAAAACTCATATAGCTTTTTAAATAGAATAAATTTTATTAACATTCTATATCTTTATTCTTCGCGACTACATATTTATTTTTCAACATAGTCACAATGGCGATGAACACATTTCTCCCAAGGAGAGAGCAATTTGTTGAGACCGTCACTGCAGAATGACTTTGGTGACGGAGCCACAACCTCACCGCTGCTTGCACAGCTTTGGAAAGAGACGAAAATCAGATGGAACCAGATGGGGACAGTATGGAAGATATAACTCCTCAGGCTTTCCCGGCGAGATCTTGACATGTGGAAAAATCGGGTCTACTGCCGGATGTCTGTGTCACTCTGGCACAATATTTCGGTCACGTAACTCGTTGCCTTCTTCAGGTGCTGCCTGAGACTGCCGTGTTGGAGGATCTTGTCTAACATGATGCTTGAACCTGGCGAAGACAGGAACTACATCCCCCTCTCAGCATCTCACAAGGAAACTGAGAGATCTCAGCATCCTCCCCTTCCTCTGTCGAAGCTTATACAGCTTCATGATATTAAGGTACATCTCCTCCCAGTAGAGTCTTCTGATGTAACTCTTCAGACAAGATCTTCCAACACGGCAGTCTCAGGTAGCACCTGAAGAAGGTAACGAGTTACATGGCCGAAATACTGTGCCAGAGCGACACAAACATCCGGCAGTAGACCCGATTTTTCCACATGTCAAGATCTCGCCGGGAAAGCCTGAAGAGTTACATCAGGAGATGTACCTTAATATCAAGAAGCTGCATAAGCTTCGGCAGAGGAAGGGGAGGATGCTGAGTTCTCTGTTTCCTTCTGAGATGCCGAGAGGGGGATGTAGTTCCTGTCTTCGCCAGGTTCAAGCATCATGACAGACAAGATCCTCCAACACGGCAGTATCAGGTAGTACCTGAAGAAGGCAACCAGTTACGTGGCCGAAATATTGTGCCAGAGCGGCACAAACATCCGGCAGTAGACCCGATTTTGCCACATGTCAGTATGGAAGATGATCGATAGTGAACCCATGGCCCTGGATTGTTGCGTATGTCGCAGCCTTCTTGTATGGTCTGTCATTGTCATGCTGGAAAGTAATCCATGTGTGAACGAATTCTTTGAAAGGTGCTTCCAGTTTTCTCGCCCACAGACAAAATGACTTTGCTCACTGCCGTACTACTCGCTACATCTCGGAACCCTCTGGTGGCAGATGGCTGCGAAGCCTGGATGTCATGTCATGTAATAGGTTCAAATGGCTCTAAGCGCTGTGGGACTTAACATCTGACGTCATCAGTCCCCTAGTCTTAGAACTACTTAAACCTAACTAACCTAAGGACAGCACACACATCCATACTCGAGGCAAGTTTCGAACCTGCGACCGTAGCAGCAGCGCGGTTCCGGACTGGAGCGCCTAGAACCACTCGGCCACAGCAGCCGGCATGTCACGTAATACCTCAAGGGATATTGAGAACCGAATTAAAAATTCTGAGGCATTACTTTTCAGCATGCTTTTGTAATTTGCGGTAGCTACCACGAGTAATAAAATACATATTTCCTTTTACTTTCGGTTTTTAGCGAAATAGTGCTTCATTTTCTTTAAACTTGTGAACAAAATTATAAAATTTGCTGAAAATATCGTCTACAAAGAATTACGAAAAGGTAGGTTTGAGGGTGGGGGGGGGGGGGGGGGAGAGAGAGAGAGAGAGAGAGGCGAGGACGGACAACTTTTTGCAAGGGTGCAGAATCATCCCGCTACGGTTCAGCGATAACGATAGTATCTCCGTGAGGCTATACGCGTGGTTCTGTTGTATACAGGAAAGTCGCAACGCTAGAAAACTGTAGTGAAAAAGCAGGAACGCCTGCAGAGCATCGACGCTTCGTGCAGTTGATCCTCAATATAAACAAAATATAGCATCGCACAGGTGGAAAACCCCGTTATTTTTTGATCACCTGATAGACGAAAAATCACTAGAAAGTATCATGGGTACAGAGAGATTTAGAAAAGGGACGGCCACACAAAACTAATGCCGCAGAGGCAGAAGTGAGACTGATTCACTGGACGACTCCTCAGGAAGTGTAGACACAAATGTTCCAAAAAATGTTCAACTGTGTGTGAAATCTCATGGGACTTAACTGCTAAGGTCATCAGTCCCTAAGCTTACACGCTACTTAACCTAAATTATGCTAAGGACACACACACACACACACACACACACACACACACACACACACACACACACACACATGCCCGAGGGAGGACTCGAACCTCCGCCGGGACCAGCCGCACAGGTAGACACAAATGAAGGGGTTAACTTACAGTACCCTTCCTCGTTAGTCTCCGACACTTATTAGACAGTACTGATAGAAGAAATGGACAAGATGTAAATCGTCACTGCGATGATCTTCCAGACGCTACGGTCAGCACAGTTTCCTAGTGAAGTCAACCATTACGTTACTTCCTCCTACATTACTTCATCTAAAGACAATGAATTTAAAATTAGAGACTGGAGCTCACACAGAAATTTACCGAAAATTGTACATCCCGTGCACGTAAAGACAATGAATTTAAAATTAGAGACTGGAGCTCACACAGAAATTTACCGAAAATTGTACATCCCGTGCACATTTCGCGGCTGAGCTGAGAAAGGAGGCAAGTGACAGTAGCACACGAAGTACGCTCCCCTATACACCATAAGATAGCTTGCGGAGGATATTACTCTATTCCGAATTTTGATATACCTATGGAAGTTGGAGTGAATGTGGTATCAGTTTTTGACGGAATCTTTCTACATCTACATTTCTAATCCGAAAACCAGCGTCCAGTGTGTGGCAGAGGGCACATACACTGACCAGCCTAAATATTATGAGCACCGACCTACTATCGATATAAAGGAGATAGCAGCATCCCCTAGCGAGGAATGACTGCTGGCCAGACATTTGCACGGTACATGCAGCATCAGTGAGCCTACTGTCCGTGTGTAGAATGGGGAAGACGCGAGACATATCTGAGCTTGACCAGAGGCATATTGTGATGGTTCAGAGGCTCGGCACGAGCATTTCGGAAACTGTAAAAACTGCGCGGCTTGTCGGGTGTTCAAAGAGTGCTCTGGTGAGTGTCTCCAATACGTGGCGAAACCAAAGTGAAACCACGTCCAGACGTCGTGGGATTGGACAGCCACCCCTCATTACAGATGTCGGGCGCCATAGGCTGAGCAGACTGGTAAAAGAGGACAGGCAGCGAACTGTGGCTGAACTAACACCAGACTCTAATGCTGGGCTGAGTGCAAGTGTGTCTGAGGACATAGTGCAGAGAACACTCCTAATGATTGGCCTCCGCAGCCGATGACCCATGCATGTGCCAATGTTAACCCTACGACATCTTCAAATACGACTGAAATGGGCACGTGACCATCGATTCTGGTCGTTGGCGCTGTGGCTGAGCGTAACATGGTCTGATGAATCCTGACTCCTTCTTCATCACATCCATGGGAGAGCGCGAATCCGTCGTCTCACAGGGGAACAGCTCATTGGCCACCTGTACTGCGGGACGGAAACAAGCTGGCGGCGGCTCCATTATGCTCCGGGGAACATTCACGTGCGCATCCATGAGTCCAGTGGAGTTCGTGGCAAAGGCAAAGGAGTATCGCACACTGATTGCAGACCACGAACACTCCTTCATGACGATCATGTTTCCCGACGGCTGCGGCATTTTTCAACAAGACAATGCGGCATGTCACAAGCCCAGGAGTGTGATGGAATGGTCCGAGGAACACAACGGCGAGTTCAGACTGATGTGCCGGACTCCAAATCGCCAGATCTGAACACGATCGAACGCATCTGCGACGTGCAATTGAACTTGGCGTCAGAGCTCATCGCCACCGTCCCCCGAATTTACGGGAATTAGGTAACTCGTCTGTGCAGATATATTGTCAACTTCTTCCACCGACTTTACAAGGCCTCATCTCTTCCATGCCACGATTCGTCGCCGCTGTTATTGGGGCCAATGGGCGATATACCGGCTATTAGATAATGTTCTCGCTGATCACTGTAAGTATTAGTAACTCTTTGCTTGCTCTCGTTCCTACACCGTTTGTCTGTAGTACATTGAATATCGAGTACTTGGACACCTCCATACGAGCTCGGTTTTCTTTAATTTTACCACCATTATCTTTGTTCGGTTTGCATGTCGGATTGCACTACTAAACATGTATTCGGAGGAGAAGCTCCCAAACCCCTGTCCGGCCGTATACATTGCCCGTGGTTTCTCCAAATCACTTCATGTGAATGGTGTGATAGTGTTTTCAACGAGACCACGGCCCATTTCCTTCCTATTACTTGTCCATCCCAATTTAATGCTGCGTGTACGACGACAACGGAGGCATAAATAAGGGAGGGAACTGACAGCAATAACACATCTGATGAAGTACGTCATAAGTCTGACATTTATGGTATCGTACATGTTACACAGAAGAGAATACTTGGGATACATTTTCACACTTGTTCCACCGTAATTGAGGGAAACAACGTGGACATCAAACTCGGGTGAGCAGTCCAGAGAATATCGCATTCTTAAAACAGCTTATTTTCAAATATTTATCACAAAACTTACGCCAGCGCTAATTGAAGATGGTGAAGACCGAGACGTGTGAATGGTTGCAGTACATAATACAACGCAATGAAAACGACATGAAGAAAATTGTTTGGTCGATTACCGAAATCGAAATTGAACGTAATACTAATCTCCGATTACTGTACCCGCCGGTGTGCAGATAATCCATTGTTCCGTTGAGAAGGAAATCAGTTTAGCTGGGATTGACGTCTGGTATGAATTGCCATCTGCGGGTGCACTGGGACTACTCTTTTTTTGAAGGTATAGCACGCCTTTCGTTCTATCAGAAAGCTTATACTTCCCATTGCTAGTTTTTAGAAGAATGAGGAATTTTACTTCCCTATAGACGGCGCACCACAACACTAGAACCAGGAGGCATTACTTCCATATCCTATAGATAGGACAATACGGAACAAAGCACTCCAGTCATGTTTTTTAGATTTGACTTACAGCAACGGAAAATAATTACAGGATAATGCGTTCTGCAGGAAACCATGTACACCAATGGATCTTACGGAGTAGGTAGAAATGGCACGTGTAAAATCGCAGTGGGCAATCTGACAAACGATTCTCAGGAAATAATCGTCTTGTCTTGACGCATGTGATGGTCATTTTGTACAACTGTGGTATCTTGCGAAGTGGAAGATGACGGATATTCGGAATCATATGTTCGTGCCAATCTAATGCTGCCACAGTTGCGCATTTTTTTTACTCCTGACTGTCATTTTCAGTTTTTCGCATCCTCTACGTATTTCCTCACATCTCATATACTTTGATAGTATTTCAGGTGCCATTTCCTGTGTCTGACGTGTATTATGTGTAATAACTAGCTAGAAACAGTTGTTGTTGTTGTTGTCTTCAGTCCTGAGACTGGTTTGATGCAGCTCTCCATGCTACTCTATCCTGTGCAAGCTGCTTCATCTCCCAGTACCTACTGCAACCTACATCCTTCTGAATCTGCTTAGTGTACTCATCTCTCGGTCTCCCTCTACGATTTTTACCCTCCACGCTGCCCTCCAATGCTAAATTTGTGATCCCTTGATGCCTCAAAACATGTCCTACCAACCGATCCCTTCTTCTAGTCAAGTTGTGCCACAAACTTCTCTTCTCCCCAATCCTATTCAATACCTCCTCATTAGTTACGTGATCTATCCACCTTATCTTCAGTATTCTTCTGTAGCACCACATTTCGAAAGCTTCTATTCTCTTCTTGTCCAAACTAGTTATCGTCCATGTTTCACTTCCATACATGGCTACACTCCAAACAAATACTTTCAGAAACGACTTCCTAATACATAAATCTATATTCGATGTTAACAAATTTCTCTTCTTCAGAAACGCTTTCCTTGCCATTGCCAGTCTACATTTTATATCCTCTCTACTTCGACCATCATCAGTTATTTTACTTCCTAAATAGCAAAACTCCTTTACTACTTGAAGTGTCTCATTTCCTAATCTAATTCCCTCAGCATCACCCGATTTAATTTGACTACATTCCATTATCCTCGTTTTGCTTTTGTTAATGTTCATCTTATATCCTCCTTTCAAGACACTGTCCATTCCGTTCAACTGCTCTTCCAAGTCCTTTGCCGTCTCTGACAGAATTACAATGTCATCGGCGAACCTCAAAGTTTTTACTTCGTCTCCATGAATTTTAATACCTACTCCAAATTTTTCTTTTGTTTCCTTTACTGCTTGCTCAATATACAGATTGAATAACATCGGGGAGAGGCTACAACCCTGTCTCACTCCTTTCCCAACCACTGCTTCCCTTTCATGCCCCTCGACTCTTATGACTGCCATCTGGTTTCTGTACAAATTATAAATAGCCTTTCGCTCCCTGTATTTTACCCCTGCCACCTTTAGAATTTTAAAAAGAGTATTCCAGTCAACATTGTCAAAAGCTTTTTCTAAGTCTACAAATGCTAGAAACGTAGGTTTGCCTTTTCTTAATCTTTCTTCTAAGATAAGTCGTAAGGTCAGTATTGCCTCACGTGTTCCAACATTTCGACGGAATCCAAACTGATCCTCCCCAAGGTCTGCATCTACCAGTTTTTCCATTCGTCTGTAAAGAATTCGCGTTAGTATTTTGCAGCCGTGGCTTATTAAACTGATAGTTCGGTAATTTTCACATCTGTCAGCACCTGCTTTCTTTGGGATTGGAATTATTATATTCTTCTTGAAGTCTGAGGGTATTTCGCCTGTCTCATACATCTTGCTCACCAGCTGGTAGAGTTTTGTCAGGACTGGTTGTCCCAAGGCCGTCAGTAGTTCTAATGGAATGTTGTCTACTCCGGGGGACTTGTTTCGACTCAGGTCTTTCAGTGCTCTGTCAAACTCTTCACGCAGTATCGTATCTCCCATTTCGTCTTCATCTACATCCTCTTCCATTTCCATAATATTGTCCTCAAGTACATCGCCCTTGTATAAACCTTCTATATACTCCTTCCACCTTTCTGCCTTCCCTTCTTTGCTTAGAACTGGGCTGCCATCTGAGCTCTTGATATTCATACACATGGTTCTCTTCCCTCCAAATGTCTCTTTAATTTTCCTGTAGGCAGTATCTATCTTACCCCTAGTGAGATAAGCTTCTACATCCTTACATTTGTCCTCTAGCCATCCCTGTTTAGCCATTTTGCACTTCCTGTCGATCTCATTTTTGAGACGTTTGTATTCGTTTTTGCCTGCTTCATTTACTGCATTTTTATATTTTCTCCTTTCATCAATTAATTTCAATATTTCTTCTGTTACCCAAGGATTTCTAGCAGCCCTCGTCTTTGTACCTACTTTATCCTCTGCTGCCTTCACTACTACATCCCTCAGAGCTACCCATTCTTCTTCTACTGTATTTCTTTCCCCTATTCCTGTCAATTGTTCCCTTATGCTCTCCCTGAAACTCTGTACAACCTCTGGTTCTTTCAGTTTATCCAGGTCCCATCTCCTTAATTTCCCACATTTTTGCAGTTTCTTCAGT
The DNA here is from genome assembly GCF_023897955.1 of Schistocerca gregaria. Classification (NCBI taxonomy): domain Eukaryota; kingdom Metazoa; phylum Arthropoda; class Insecta; order Orthoptera; family Acrididae; genus Schistocerca; species Schistocerca gregaria. Next base: position 316,502,938 of record NC_064924.1, on the reverse strand, counting down.
TTTAATCTACAGGTCATAACCAATAGATTGTGGTCCGAGTCCACATCTGCCCCTGGAAATGTCTTACAACTTAAAACCTGGTTCCTAAATCTCTGTCTTACCATTATATAATCTATCTGATACCTTTTAGTATCTCCAGGGTTCTTCCACGTATACAACCTTCTTTCATGATTCTTAAACCAAGTGTTAGCTATGATTAAGTTGTGCTCTGTGCAAAATTCTACTAGGCGGCTTCCTCTTTCATTTCTTAGCCCCAATCCATATTCACCTACTATGTTTCCTTCTCTCCCTTTTCCTACACTCGAATTCCAGTCACCCATTACTATTAAATTTTCGTCTCCCTTCACTATCTGAATAATTTCTTTTATTTCATCGTACATTTCTTCAATTTCTTCATCATCTGCAGAGCTAGTTGGCATATAAACTTGTACTACTGTAGTAGATGTGGGCTTCGTATCTATCTTGGCCACAATAATGCGTTCACTATGCTGTTTGTAGTAGCTTACCCGCATTCCTATTTTCCTATTCATTATTAAACCTACTCCTGCATTACCCCTATTTGATTTTGTGTTTATAACCCTGTAGTCACCTGACCAGAAGTCTTGTTCATCCTGCCACCGAACTTCACTAATTCCCACTATATCTAACTTTAACCTATCCATTTCCCTTTTTAAATTTTCTAACCTACCTGCCCGATTAAGGGATCTGACATTCCACGCTCCGATCCGTAGAATGCCAGTTTTCTTTCTACTGATAACGACATCCTCCTGAGTAGTCCCCGCCCGGAGATCCGAATGGGGGACTATTTTACCTCCGGAATATTTTACCCAAGAGGATGCCATCATCATTTAATCATACAGTAAAGCTGCATGTCCTCGGGAAAAATTACGGCTGTAGTTTCCCCTTGCTTTCAGCCGTTCGCAGTACCAGCACAGCAAGGCCGTTTTGGTTAATGTTGCAAGGCCAGATCAGTCAATCATCCAGACTGTTGCCCCTGCAATTACTGAAAAGGCTGCTGCCCCTCTTCAGGAACCACACGTTTGTCTGGCCTCTCAACAGATACCCCTCCGTTGTGGTTGCACCTACGGTACGGCCATCTGTATCGCTGAGGCACGCAAGCCTCCCCACCAACGGCGAGGTCCATGGTTCATGGGGGGAGGCTAGAAACAGTACAAATCTCAATTCTGTAGTATTTATAACCAGTTTCAGTCAAAATAAAATATCTTCATACATAGTTAATAGAAATGTCTATCAGGACAAGTGAAGTATCTCATCTGACGAAGTGTGGCAGCAGTAAAATACTGCATGTCGTATGTGCGGAACAATAGAATTTTATCTTGCGTTTGAAAATGACGTAATTAATGCAAAAGCGGTTACAAATATAAAAATATTATGATTTGTATCGTTACTAATGCGTGTATACTAGAAGGAATAGCTCTAGTTCCAGAAGATACCTCTACCGTTATTGTGCTAAGTGTACTCATTTGCGTTGTTCCCTTGTCCAAAAGAAAGGGACTTTTTACATGAGAAATTCCCATTCATTTAATGAGAACTGAGAGGTAACATTGTTAATTTAGAATATTTATTATACGATTCAGTCATACAAAATGTGTGTTAGCCGAAAGATTCCAGTACTTCAAGATGATTTTGTTTTTGTCCTCATTTTCTTTTCCTTCAATCAAAGTCTTCTTAACACATACGACAAGCCCAGGTCTTAGATACCCGCTTAATGCTATACTGAGCTCAACACACTTTTTTGTGTGCTTAAGGTCCACGCGTGGAAAGTTCTTGCCAGATAAACGTTTCCTGTGGTTGCGTCATCGTTTCGCAGAAATTGACTTTAGTGTCGCCCAACAGTCTCTCAAACTTATACATAGAAATCCCAAGTAAAGTAACGATTATAATTGATATATAGACTATAATAACTCAAGTCCTTCAGAACTTGACAGTTTATCTTATCTACTGCCGTATTTCCCTTATTCTCTGAACAAAGCCTGATTCCAAGAAGAGGTGTTTCGTCACGGATTCATACGAGAGATCAGGAATAAGAGATGAGAGTTGTGCTGAAAACATCATCATTAGCCTCATCATCATCACAACTTATTTTTAAGCTTCTTTCAAGGTCCTGGTCATTGCGGATTCGTCATTTGTTCCTGCCATTATACGTTCGTCGGTCTTTGAACTTTTATCTCGATCAGTGATTTTATTGAAGGTAAACACTTTTTATATTATAACTGCGTAGGCATTTGTTCTAATATAGACATGTCAGTTACTATTCTACAGTATTCTTCTCTTATCACAAGGTTTTTAGTTCTCAAGAAGGTCGATTCGACTGTCTAAAACATAATTTATTATTTTACTGGAGTTTCTAATAAAAAGAGAATTAAGTGTTTTTGTCCGTAAGTATCAAAGTGCTCCCAGGTGTGAATGTTACCGAATCATAAGTTTAGTAGTTATGGTTGCCAAGTATTGTCGCAAATTATATACAGAAGAATGGAAAAACTGGTAGCAGCCGACGTCGTGAACATAGTTTTGGAGTGGGTCTTCCTTCACTTTTTTTCGGTGGAGATGAATCCACATGGTTCCACTGCTTGCTATGCTTCTTCGTCTTGTGGTCATAGTGATCACCCAGAATTCGTCCACGGTGAATGGGCGGCTGAGAGTCATTTGGATTCACCTGACGCAGTTACAACATTACCGCTGTTGCATCAGTGAGGCACAATCGTTTTTTAATAGGTGCTGGTAGTCGCGGGACCTAGTGGGCAGCAAACTTTGTCATGTTCAAAATGTCGTGCAAGACACTGAAAACTGATACGTGACTGATTTTCAATTTTTCCAGTACCTCCTCGACTGTAATACATTCGCCTTCGAGCATCAAAGTCTCCATTCGCGATACTCATTTCTTTTCAGGAAGGTGGTATGCCAACTCGTATCTCATCATACAGACTTGTTTGACCGCACTGGGAGCATCTCCACCGCCTGGCCGCTGTATCGTATGACAATGCATTCCTAGCAATGCATGGATTGTTGCAGCGTTAATCCCCTTCAGTTGTAGAAACCGGAATACTATATCATATTCCAATTTCTCTGTGGGCCTTGTCATCTTGTTTTGGCACCTGTATCGATGTGCTACGATACGTTGCCACGGGAATTTTATTATGTACCTGCAAACTAACAAAAACTCGGACATTCAACAAAGCTACGATCACCCTTGAAGATGTTCTTCGCATATGGGGACGAAAGTCGGGTTTTGAAGTGAAATCCGTTAGACCACGACATAAGAATAGCTTATTAAGTATGGCTTATTTTTTGAGGTGACGATTAAAACTTTAAAGCTACGTGCTCGTAGAGGCTAACGCAGACAGGGAAGGGAGCCAGATCCAGATCGATATCGTCCGTCGGTTTAACGACCGTTTTTTGGGCCATCGACCAACTTAAGTGTGTTTCTTAGTTGGTTTTCCATGCTCGTTTAGGCAAATGCTGGTCTGTTCTCCACTTTCGACCTCAGAGGAACCGATACACGAAGAGTTAAAATACGATAACACACACAATTTTCAGATATGTTGATGACAGAGTTGTGGTGTGGCCACAAGTATGTGAAAGGCATGACTTTCTCTATTATCTGAACTCTCTGCACCCCAACATCAAATTCAATGCGGAGGAGGAAGGGAACAACAAAGTCTCCTTTTCGGACGTCCTAGTCAAGGGCAAAGCGGACGGCAGTTTGGGATACAGTGTGCACAGGAAAGCCATTCAAACTGATCTACATCTCCACGCCTCTACCTGTCTCATCCCTCACAGCGTGAGGGTGTGCTATGGGCAATGATCCACAGGGTCCGAGCAATATCGGACGAACGAAGCTTACTAAATGGAGCTCAGCCACCTTAAGGTCAATAAGAACGGATACGACGAGAGAAAAATCCGACCTGCTTTCAGGTGGAAGGTACAGGTCCAGTAAATGGCAGACAAGTAGGTGCGGCGAAGGATGACTTGGGTCTTTGTAAGCGGAGTTCTACCGTATTCCATGCAAATGCGGTACGTTATATATCGATCCCACTGTGCGGATACAGTTGAAGAAAGGCACCAGTAACACAGGAGATACACCGAACTCGAGCAGCCAACAAAATCTGCAGTTGCAGAACATTGAATAGCCACAAGGAGCTCAATGACCTAAGAGGGTTGGAATTTCAATAGTGGCAACTACTTATTTACGGTCTCGTAAAAAACAGATACGTGTTTCAAAGTTTTACTCACCTTCAAAGTAGTCATCAGCATTGTGTATAACCCGATGTGGAAGTCGTGCCAGTTGTGTTGACAGTTCGAGCGGCGCGGTCTACTGCCCGACGAATTTGTAGCAGTTCTGAAGCGAATGCCGTGAACTGTTTCCTTCAATTTAGAAATCGAGTTGAACTCACGAGGGCTTAAATCAGGGGAGTGCAGTAGGTGATGTAGCACTTAGCAGCCCCATCAGTCAAACAAATCAATAACAGCTTGCACTGTACGTGATTGAGCATTGTCCTGGAAAATGATGGTCGGGTCCTGCAGAAAGTGTCGTTATTTTTGTCTCTAAGCTGGTAGTAGGTTGCGTTCCAAAAATGAACAGCATAGAGACAGAAGTTCCAACCCTCGTACAAACAAACGGAGGAGGTTGTTGAAATAAGAGTAACCGATAGCCTGATCAATACAGACAGTGTGGCTTCATTCTCAGAAAACCGTATGACATAGGCTTCAGACAACTGAAGCCACAACGCCGACCAAGAGCGACTTCCTAGCATGACGGGTGCGGTAGAAGCGCTTGTATGGCGTCCCTATAGTGAAGTGTTTTACTTGTATTATAAAGTGCAACTCTAGTTGGTGATTGAGTCCCATAAAAAGGCTTCCATACCTACAAAATTGTTGTTGTCCTCAGTCCTGAGACTGGTTTGATGCAGCTCTCCATGCTACTCTATCCTGTGCAAGCTTCTTCATCTCCCAGTACCTACTGCAACCTACATCCTTCTGAATCTGCTTACTGTACTCATCTCTCGGTCTCCCTCTACGATTTTTACCCTCCACGCTGCCCTCCAATGCTAAATTTGTGATCCCTTGATGCCTCAAAACATGTCCTACCAACCGATCCCTTCTTCTAGTCAAGTTGTGCCACAAACTTCTCTTCTCCCCAATCCTATTTAATACCTCCTCATTAGTTACGTGATCTATCCACCTTATCTTCAGAATTCTTCTGTAGCACCACATTTCGAAGGCTTCTACTCTCTTCTTGTCCAAACTAGTTATCGTCCATGTTTCACTTCCATACATGGCTACACTCCAAACAAATACTTTCAGAAACGACTTCCTGATACATAAATCTATATTCGATGTTAACAAATTTCTCTTCTTCAGAAACGCTTTCCTTGCCATTGCCAGTCTACATTTTATATCCTCTCTACTTCGACCATCGTCAGTTACTTTACTTCCTAAATAGCAAAACTCCTTTACTACTTTAAGTGTCTCATTTCCTAATCTAATTCCCTCAGCATCACCCGATTTAATTTGACTACATTCCATTATCCTCGTTTTGCTTTTGTTAATGTTCATCTTATATCCTCCTTTCAAGACACTGTCCATTCTGTTCAACTGCTCTTCCAAGTCCTTTGGCGTCTCTGACAGAATTACAATGTCATCGGCGAACCTCAAAGTTTTTACTTCTTCTCCATGAATTTTAATACCTACTCCAAATTTTTCTTTTCTTTCCTTTACTGCTTGCTCAATATACAGATTGAATAACATCGGGGAGAGGCTACAACCCTGTCTCACTCCTTTCCCAACCACTGCTTCCTTTTCATGCCCCTCGACTCTTATGACTGCCATCTGGTTTCTGTACAAATTGTAAATAGCCTTTCGCTCCCTGTATTTTACCCGTGCCACCTTTAGAATTTGAAAGAGAGTATTCCAGTCAACATTGTCAAAAGCTTTCTCTAAGTCTACAAATGCTAGAAACATAGGTTTGCCTTTCCTTAATCTTTCTTCTAAGATAAGTCGTAAGGTCAGTATTGCCTCACGTGTTCCAACATTTCGACGGAATCCAAACTGATCCTCCCCGAGGTCCGCATCTACCAGTTTTTCCATTCGTCTGCAAAGAATTCGCGTTAGTATTTTGCAGCTGTGACTTATTAAACTGATAGTTCGATAATTTTCACATCTGTCAGCACCTGCTTTCTTTGGGATTGGAATTATTATATTCTTCTTGAAGTCTGAGGGTATTTCCACCTGTCTCATACATCTTGCTCAAAAGATGGTAGAGTTTTGTCATGACTGGCTCTCCCAAGGCCGTCAGTAGTTCTAATGGAATGTTGTCTACTCCGGGGGCCTTGTTGCGACTCAGGTCTTTCAGTGCTCTGTCAAACTCTTCACGCAGTATCGAATCTCCCTTTTCGTCCTCATCTACATCCTCTTCCATTTCCATAATATTGTCCTTAAGTACATCGCTCTTGTATAAACCTTCTATATACTCCTTCCACCTTTCTGCCTTCCCTTCTTTGCTTAGAACTGGGTTGCCATCTGAGCTCTTGATATTCATACACGTGGTTCTCTTTTCTCCAAAGGTCTCTTTAATTTTCCTGTAGGCAGTATCTATCTTACCCCTAATGAGATATGCTTCTACATCCTTACATTTGTCCTCTAGCCATCTCTGCTTAGCCATTTTGCACTTCCTGTCGATCTCATTTTTGAGACGTTTGTATTCCTTTTTGCCTGCTTCATTTACTGCATTTTTATATTTTTTCCTTTCATCAATTAAATTCAATATTTCTACTGTTACCCAAGGATTTCTAGCAGCCCTCGTCTTTTTGCCTACTTTATCCTCTGCTGCCTTCACTACTTCATCCCTCAGAGCTACCCATTCTTCTTCTACTGTATTTCTTTCCCCTATTCCTGTCAATTGTTCCCTTATGCTCTCCCTGAAACTCTGTACAACCTCTGGTTCTTTCAGTTTATCCAGGTCCCATCTCCTTAATTTCCCACATTTTTGCAGTTTCTTCAGTTTTAATCTACAGGTCATAACCAACAGATTGTGGTCAGAGTCCACATCTGCCCCTGGAAATGCCTTACAACTTAAAACCTGGTTCCTAAATCTCTGTCTTACCATTATATAATCTATCTGATACCTTTTAGTATCTGCAGGGTTCTTCCATGTATCAAACCTTCTTTCATGATTCTTGAACCAAGTGTTAGCTATGATTAAGTTGTGCTCTGTGCAAAATTCTACTAGACGGCTTCCTGTTTCATTTCTTAGCCCCAATCCATATTCACCTACTATGTTTCCATCTCTCCCTTTTCCTACACTCGAATTCCAGTCACCCATTACTATTAAATTTTCGTCTCCCTTCACTATCTGAATAATTTCTTTTATTTCATCGTACATTTCTTCAATTTCTTCGTCATCTGCAGAGCTAGTTGGCATATAAACTTGTACTACTGTAGTAGGTGTGGGCTTCGTATCTATCTTGGCCACAATAATGCGTTCACTATGCTGTTTGTAGTAGCTTACCCACATTCCTATTTTCCTATTCATTATTAAACCTACTCCTGCATTACCCCTATTTGATTTTGTGTTTATAACCCTGTAGTCACCTGACCAGAAGTCTTGTTCCTCCTGCCACCGAACATCACTAATTCCCACTATATCTAACTTTAACCTATCCATTTCCCTTTTTAAATTTTCTAACCTACCTGCCCGATTAAGGGATCTGACATTATACGCTCCGATCCGTAGAACGCCAGTTTTCTTTCTCCTGATAACGACATCCTCTTGAGTAGTCCCCGCCCGGAGATCCGAATTGGGGACTATTTTACCTCCGGAATATTTTACCCAAGAGGACGCCATCATCATTTAATCATACAGTAAAGCTGCATGTCCTCGGGAAAAATTACGGCTGTAATTTCCCCTTGCTTTCAGCCGTTCGCAGTACCAGCACAGCAAGGCCGTTTTGGTTAATGTTGCAAGGCCAGATCAGTCAATCATCCAGACTGTTGCCCCTGCAACTACTGAAAAGGCTGCTGCCCCTCTTCAGGAACCACACGTTTGTCTGGCCTCTCAACAGATACCCCTCCGTTGTGGTTGCACCTACGGTACGGCCATCTGTAATGCTGAGGCACGCAAGCCTCCCCACCAACGGCAAGGTCCATGGTTCATGGGGGTGGGGACCTACAAAATTAATAAGCGTCAATTAATACGTAAAGCAATCTGACTAGTCTCAGTTACGATTCTTAGACACTGATACTTAAAAGGCACAGTAGGCGTTATCTTTGAGACCAGAAATAATTTAATATTGCCCACTCGTTAACTTTTATTTTACCGAAACCACATCGCATCTTCCTAGCAATCCTCTCATTAATTAGATATATGCCCAAGTTTGTGCATTCAAATATAACGTGATTAGCTTTCGCCGAGGCGAGCCTTTAGTATCATCGTATCATAAAACATGGAATCAAAATGTTATATAGCTGCCCTTTCGAATATCTGGAAGTGCCTTACTTTGCATTACCTGAAAGTATCTTAATAACACAAAGAGAGGCTTATTTCCAAATATTCGTTACGAGCAAAAGTGATACTGAATGAAATATAAACTAAATTGGCAATGAAATATTTAGTTTGCTGTATTTACACAAAGCATTCATGCAAAACCTTACAGTTGTTCATATGTATTATATCAAAAAGAAACTGCACTTCATTTAACTGAATACATGAATGGTATGGATTTTAAATAGAAGAATTTGAAATGAAAGGCATAACATTTACATTAACGTGGATTATTATTGTGCTTCGCGCATGGATTATCTGCATAGCCCACTTCGATTAAAGTAACGTGCAACAGAAGCTCTCTTTGGCGCACCCTTGCAAATAACGGTTCTTCAACGTACATTAGAAGATCATGTAAGACACGGCCTATCTGTCGAATGAGATACCGACTTGCTAAACCCGATCGCCAGATAAATGTAATTCATAAACATCACGGAAACTACCTCACTGGAACGTACTCGCCAGAGCCACAGTGTCAAAGGATGCAATATTTGAACCAGATAAATTTCGAAAAGCCAACATGACTCGACCACATTTAATAATGCAAGACTGCTGCCTTTTGCCCAGAGTCGTCGTATGAGAGGAGCTTTGTTTCAATAAAATATCTCACACATTCAAACCATTGCTGCTTTCTCTCTCTCTCTCTCTCTCTCTCTCTCTCTCACACGCACACACCGAGTGAATCACCTAAAACGTGAACTGCAAATATCGCGGAAATAGAAAGTGCTACTGATGTGCGGTTTTCACGGAACTGATTGATAGTCAGGAAGACGTATTGTTAGCCAATAAACAGATTGTAATAACACTTAGAAAGTGTATTTTTGTGCAAACGTACAATTTCGTAAATGGAACAATGTCCATTGGCATTAACAAACTAAAAGTGGCGTAAATGAGAATGTCAGTGCTGTTTGTTGCAGGGTTCTAGTGCGAGTCGTTTACGAGCTATCGCATTTCGAAAACTTTGCACACCGTCACTTATTTGTGCGATTCAACTTGCGTAATTGCCAGGCACAATGTTGTTATTTTGTTTACAGTGTGCTTGGCTGTTACTTGAATGCACAGCGACTTGCTAGTCAGTGCGTGACAGTCTGAGCGGTAGGTAGTGAGTGGACGATGAGATTTACCAAAGCAGAAAAGGCCGGAATGCTCATGGTGTGCGGGGATTGTAGGAAGAATGCAGTTCGTTCGTGTACGGTGTGTGCGCACGCAGCTACGTGAAAGTGGTACTGTAACACCAAGACAACTTAACAAAAGAAAACAAGTGTTGACAGAAGAGGATGAAATTAATTTTCTTGCTGTTGTTTCAGTTGATCCGCACGTTAGCTCCCATGCAATCACACGAGGAAGCGGCATGACTCAGGCTGGTGTCCCACGCATTCTCCATAGACATAGGTCCCATCCCTGTCACTTCTCTCTCCATCAAGAGCTGCGTGGGAACGATTATGAGAACCATGTGATTTCTGTACATGGGCATTAAAACATGACACTCTAGATCTATCGTTGTTTAGTGATGAAGGCACATTTACCAATCATGCCCAGGTAAACCGCCGAAACATGCATTATGGCTTCGTCAGGCTGAACCTCACCGTCCGTGGAGCGTAAACGTGTGGTATGGAATAGCCTGTATTTCTGAGACAGGACACCGAAAGTGCACAGTATTGCAGCCTCCTAACAGGCCATCTTGCACGGATGCGAGAAGATATTCCTCTGCAGACTTGGATGAACCTGTGGTACCAACATGATGGCTGTCCAGCCCATAGCGCACGAAATACTGCAGCAGATCTTTTCCAAGTCGTTGGACAGGGCGCAGAGGAGCTGCACCTTGGCCGGGCCGTTCCCCTTGTTTGATGATGTCTGTACACTTCTTCTGTGAGCAAAGCACAAAAATGCTACCTACAAGGACATATCAAGTACACCTGATGATAGGCAACGGCGCATTACTGCAGCCTGATCGGACATCGCCGCTGAAATGCTACAATGTGTGCTGCAGTGGTTCCACATCGGACTGGAAGCGTTTATTGCCACTTACGGCGGTCATTTTAACACGACCTGTGATGGTCAACTGTCTCTTTACTGGTCAGACTGCACGTAACCAGTGTATGCAGTTCTGTTATTCTTTACTGTGTGCTACCACATGTACTGTACAGGTGTGGTGTGGGAACTTTTCAAAATACGAAACATCGTAAATGATCGCATTAGAATCCTGCAAAATGGTTCAAATGGCTCTGAGGACTATGGGTTCAAAATGGTTCAAATGGCTCTGAGCACTATGGGTCTTAACATCGGAGGTCATCAGTCTCCTAGAACTTAGAACTATTTAAACCTAACTAACCTAAGGACATGACACACATCCATGCCCGAGGAAGGATTCGAACCTGCGACCGTAGAAGCTGCGCGGTTCCGGACTGAGGCGCCTAAAACCGCTCGGCCACAACGGAAGCATAGAATCCTGCAACAAAGAACATTGAAATTCTAATTTACCCTACGTTTAGTTTGTTAATGTGAACAGGTGTTGATCCATTTTCCAAGAATGGTATATTTGCGCAGAAAAACTTTTTGAATATTATTACGATCTCTTGATCATCTAAGAATACGAACCCATGACTACCAATCCATCCTGTGAAAACAGGTCTCCCTCCCTCCCTCTCTCCCTCCCTCTCTCCCTCCCTCCCTCCCTCTCCCCCTCCTTCTCTCTCCCTCCCTCTCTCTCTCCCTCCCTCCCTCTCTCTCTCACCCTCTCTCTCTCCCTCCCTCCCTCCCTCTCTCTCTCCCTCCCTCTCTCTCTCTCTCCCTCCCTCTCTCTCTCCCTCCCTCCCTCTCTCTCTCTCTCTCTCTCTCTCTCTCTCTCTCTCTCTCTCTCTCTCTCTCCCTCTCTCCCTCCCTCTCTCTCTCTCCCCCTCCCTCCCTCCCTCCCTCTCTCTCTCTCTCCCTCCCTCTCTCTCTCTCTCCCTCCCTCCCTCCCTCCCTCTCTCTCTCTCTCCCCCTCCCTCCCTCCCTCTCTCTCTCTGCCCCTCCCTCCCTCTCTCTCTCTCTCCCTCCCTCCCACCCTCTCTCTGTCTCCCTCCCTCTCTCTCCCTCTCTCTCTCTCTCCCTCCCTCTCTCTGTCTCCCTCCCTCTCCCTCCCTCTCTCTCTCTCCCCCTCCCTCCCTCCCTCCCTCCCTCCCTAAGAACCTCTTATCCCTACTGCAGTCAAGAAAAGAATCTGAAAAAGCTATCTTTATCGTTCTCTTTCGATCTATGCAAAGGCGTGGCCAGCGACTACGTTTCTAAACAACTCACTGACAAGACGGTTTGTGCACGAGAAAACACCAGCTGTTACGCTGCCGTTGCAGACATCGTAACGAAAGTCGATCAGCGGGTTCAAAGAAAAGGATAAAAGTCTCTCTCGTATAATCGACACGCAACGAACTGTAGCTATGAAAGCTAGCAAGTATCCATAAAACAGAAAACTTTGCGACTGAGGGAGCGCAGTACGCGGCCAGCACCTGACGATCGAGTGCCCCACCGCTCCAACTCACGCAATGTTAAAAAAAATGTTCAAATGTGTGGGAAATATTATGGGACTTAACTGCTAAGGTCAACAGTCCCTAAGCTTACACACTGCTTAACCTAAATTATCCTACGGAGACACACACACACACACACACACACACACCCGCACACACACACACACACACACACACACACCCGCACGCACACACACACACCCGCACACACACACACGCACGCACACACCCGTGCCCGAGGGAGGACTCGAACCTCCGCCGGGACCAGCTACACAGTACGTGACTGCAGCGCTCTAGACCGCTCGGCTAATCCCGCGGGGCTCACGCAGTGGACGCCTGGGTAGTGAGGGAGGGGATAGGAAGTGACAACTGTTAAAGGAGACGCGATGTAACATCAAGAACAGCCCGTAGGAAGAAAAGCGAGAGACGACAGACGCTCGCTATGTAGATATCACCTGAACATGACGGGAAGGCAGTTATAGAAATATGGTGTTACGTAAATGACTGTCTCCGCTGAACACCAGAGAGCAATACAAACATAATCTGTTCATCTTCATCGAAAGCCAACCACGTAAATAATTAACCCTCTGGTTTTATCCTTACCAGAATTCTGATTATGGCTAAGGCTGAAACGCATAAAAAATGGATTCTAGTTTTCTCTTTATTAGAGTTCCTTCATCTACGACCAATTCAGCAATTTGCAGACTACGGAAATAACTCACCGTGGCGCATCTTTATGGCACACCTTTGTTAGAAACACAGAACATACACTCCTGGAAATTGAAATAAGAACACCATGAATTCATTGTCCCAGGAAGGGGAAACTTTATTGACACATTCCTGGGGTCAGATACATCACATGATCACACTGACAGAACCACAGGCACATAGACACAGGCAACAGAGCATGCACAATGTCGGCACTAGTACAGTGTATATCCACCTTTCGCAGCAATGCAGGCTCCTATTCTCCCATGGAGACGATCGTAGAGATGCTGGATGTAGTCCTGTGGAACGGCTTGCTATGCCATTTCCACCTGGCGCCTCAGTTGGACCAGCGTTCGTGCTGGACGTGCAGACCGCGTGAGACGACGCTTCATCCAGTCCCAAACATGCTCAATGGGGGACAGATCCGGAGATCTTGCTGGCCAGGGTAGTTGACTTACACCTTCTAGAGCACGTTGGGTGGCACGGGATACATGCGGACGTGCATTGTCCTGTTGGAACAGCAAGTTCCCTTGCCGGTCTAGGAATGGTAGAACGATGGGTTCGATGACGGTTTGGATGTACCGTGCACTATTCAGTGTGCCCTCGACGATCACCAGAGGTGTACGGCCAGTGTAGGAGATCGCTCCCCACACCATGATGCCGGGTGTTGGCCCTGTGTGCCTCGGTCGTATGCAGTCCTGATTGTGGCGCTCACCTGCACGGCGCCAAACACGCATACGACCATCATTGGCACCAAGGCAGAAGCGACTCTCATCGCTGAAGACGACACGTCTCCATTCGTCCCTCCATTCACGCCTGTCGCGACACCACTGGAGGCGGGCAGCACGATGTTGGGGCGTGAGCGGAAGACGGCCTAACGGTGTGCGGAACCGTAGCCCAGCTTCATGGAGACGGTTGCGAATGGTCCTCGCCGATACCCCAGGAGCAACAGTGTCCCTAATTTGTTGTGAAGTGGCGGTGCGGTCCCCTACGGCACTGCGTAGGATCCTACGGTCTTGTCGTACATCCGTGCGTCGCTGCGGTCCGGTCCCAGGCCGACGGACACGTGCACCTTCCGCCGACCACTAGCGACAATATCGATGTACTGTGGAGACCTCACGCCCCACGTGTTGAGCAATTCGGCGGTACGTCCACCCGGCCTCCCGCATGCCCACTATACGCCCTCGCTCAAAGTCCGTCAACTGCACATACGGTTCACGTCCACGCTGTCGCGGCATGCTACCAGTGTTAAAGACTGCGATGGAGCTCCGTATGCCACGGCAAACTGGCTGACACTGACGGCGGCGGTGCACAAATGCTGCGCAGCTAGCGCCATTCGACGACCAACACCGCGGTTCCTGGTGTGTCCGCTGTGCCGTGCGTGTGATCATTGCTTGTACACTCCTCTCGCAGTGTCCGGAGCAAGTATGGTGGGTCTGACACACCGGTGTCAATGTGTTCTTTTTTCCATTTCCAGGAGTGTAGTTTGAACGATTCACAGATGATGTACACGGCTGCCCTCCCTTAAGTTACCTCGACGACAGTAACGTTAGGAAGGGCATCCGGTCACAAAGTTGAATAATAAAACCAAATTTGTCAAATCTTAAAAACTATGACCTCATACGAGATGGGATAAACACTGGGGAAAATAAGAGAGATGAATTAAAACTGTGTGATTAGCCCTCATGTACATAACCCACACCGCGATGTGTGCACCTCTGCTCTCAGGTTAAGTGCAGGGAGCAGCGTGAGAGGAAGCGCAAAGCCGTTGGACGTTCGAAGCAAGGTCGTCTGGGCTCATTAACCGCTGTACGCCTTGTTACACGTCAGTGACATGGTATTACTGTCCAGTTCACGAATGATGGCGGTTCGCGCAGGTCGAGGAAGGAATGACTGCTGTGTTGCCGGTTCCGAGAGGCACTTGCGATGCGCGCATGCACCTGTTTTGCGCTTGAACAAAGCGTGTGTCCTGCAGATTACGACTGTCGCTTGCTTATGTGGAATGTGTCCCTTTCTAACTCCATCAGCGATGACAGCTCGCAACAAATGGAATAAAAATTCACTAAATAACTCGCTGCGATCACGTTTAGTGCTCTTGATAGCTACGACGTTCACAGCCTGGCGCTCAGAACTCTACTCTCAAGGCTCATTGGCTGCAGGAGGGGGCATTGTTCTCATTAGTTGTGGAAATGTTCTTGAGTGGTGACACGTTTGCACGGAATGAAATGCTGTCCCTGATCGTCTGCCTTGGGGACTTATTGTCTGAACACATGAAATCGTTTGTTCATCACTGCCCATGCGATCTGTACCTGCAACGTTACACTACACCAAGCACTCGCAACCACACTGTACTGCAGTGGTTATTTTTTTTTTTTTTTTGCCATCAGTCTACTGGCTGGCAGTGGTTTAGTTGCTACATAATTAACTACGTTAACATCGGCTCCCAGATTCTGTTTTCAATAAATCATTTTCCCAACACAGGTGCCGGTGATGTAAACACTACAAAAACGGAGTTGAAAATGGAGTTTCGAGGCCAGATTTAAGCTTCCTCTCTCGGGTTTCGCGCCAGAACTGTTCGGTAATTCAACCATGAGTCCGGTGTTCGGTATTGAAGTATGAGTGGTTCGGTATTTTTGTAATTCTATTCACATCAATTATGTTGTTGTTGTGGTCTTCAGTCCAGAGACTGGTTTGACGCATCTCTCCCTGCTACTCCATCCTGTGCAAGCTTTTTCATCTCCCAGTACCTACTGCAACCTACATCCTTCTGAATCTGCTTAGTGTATTCATCTCTTGGTCTCCCTCTACGATTTTTACCCTCCACGCTGCCCTCCATTTCCAAACTGGTGATCCCTTGATTCCTCAAAATATGCCCTGCCAACCGATCCCTTCTTCTAGTCAAGATGTGCCACAAATTTCTCTTATCTCCAATTCTATTCAAAATCTCCTCATTAGTTATGTGATCTGCCCACCTAATCTTCAGCATTCTTCTGTAGCACCACATTTCGAAATCTTCTATTCTGTTCTTGTTTAAACTATTTATCGTCCACGTTTCACTTCCATACATGGTTACACTCCATACAAATACTTTCAGAAACGACTTCTTGACACTTAAATCTATACTCGATGTTAACAAATTTCTCCTCTTCATAAACGCTTACCTTGCCATTATATCCTCTCTACTTCGACTATCATCAGTTATTTTGCTCCCCAAATAGCAAAACTCATTTATTACCTTAAACGTCTCATTTCCTAATCTAATTCCCTCAGCATCACCCGACTTAATTCGACTACATTCCATTATCCTCGTTTTGCTTTTGTTGATGTTCATCTTTATCGTCCTTTCAAGACACTTTCCATTCCGTTCAAGTGCTCTTCCAAGTCCTTTGCTGTCTCTGACAGAATTACAATGTCATCGGCGAACTTTAAAGGTTTCGTTTCTTCTCGATGGATTTTAATACCTACTCCGAATTTATCTTTTTTTTTCCTTTACTGTTTGCTCAATATACAGATTGAATAACATCAGGGAGAGGCTACAAACCTGTCGCACTCCCTTCCCAACCACTGCTTCCCTTTCATGTCCCTCAACTCGTTATAACTGACATCTGGTTTCTGTGCAATTTGTAAATAGCCTTTCGCTCCCTGTGTTTTACCCCTGCCACCTTCAGAATTTGAAAGAGAGTATTCCAGCCAACATTGTCAAAAACTTTCTCTAGGTCTACAAATGCTACAAACGTAGGTTTGCTTTTCCTTAATCTATTTTCTAAGATAATTCGAAGGGTCAGTATTGCCTCACGTGTTACAGTATTTCTACGGAATCCAAACTGATCTTCCCCGAGGACGGCTTCTACCATTTCTTCTATTCGTCTGTAAAGAATTCGTGTTAGTATTTTGCAGCCGTGGCTTATTAAACTGATAGTTCGGTAATTTTCACATCTGTAACCCCTGCTTTCGTTGTGATTTGAATTATTATATTTTTCTTGAAGTCTGAGGGTATTTCTCCTGTCTCATAAATCTTGCTCAGCAGATAATATAGATTTGTCAGGGCTGGCTCTCCCAAGGCTGTCAGTAGTTCTTGCAACAATCAAGTCTATAAATTTTGGTGCGCCGTTATAATCCGGCGCGTGCTGTACTCGTCACTTTGACCGATCGTTGACCGTCTCTTTCTCTGCATTCGGCAGCCGCCGCCTACACCCGCAAACCTACGCCGCGCACCGGTTAATACTGGGAGCCTCAGCGTAGAACACAGTTGCTCTTTGACTTTATTGTGTGCAGTGTTTCGTATATTTATCTACACTATTTGTGAATGAATAAATGTAAATGAGAAGAATATTTCTACTGATTTGGTAAGTCACTATTAGTATATTACGAGGTAAGGTAAGGTATGAGGATGTTGTCTGAAGAATCAGCGAGGAAAGGAATACATGGAAAACACAGACAAGAAGAAGGGATAGGATGGTAGGACACCCTTTAAGATATTACGGAATGACTTCCGTGGCACTATAGGTAGCTGTGGAGGGAAAGCACTGTAGAGGAAAACAGACATTGGAATGCATCCAGCAAATAAATGAGGACGTGAAGGTAGGCACTAGTCGTGGCAGGCTACGTCAAACCACTCAGAAGAACAATAACACAAAAAATGATTTTAATTGTACCGGGCGTCCATAATCAAAGTTCCAGATTCAAATCCCTGTAAAAAGAGAGAAACTGCTCAGAATGTCATCATATTTGAACAGCATGTTTTGAACGCCCGGGGAAACATTAGGAAGAAAAGAAATTTAACGACAATTTGATTAATAAATGGCGCTGAAAAGCTTGAACATAGGAAATGTGGTGGCAGCCAGTAGTACTTGGCTAGTACTGGCCGCTGCTAACTAGCCCTCCTCTGTCCTCGTGAGTAGGGGCTCTTCTGCTTTACCGTGTAGTCGGCAACTGGCCAACAGTAAACTCATGCATGTTGGAGTTTAGTGGATGCCAAAGGGCCAGTAATACGGTCACGTGATCTAGTAGCAGCCATGACTGGTCGTGTATTAAATGTTACTGGCCGCCAGTAGAGCGCTAGACGCTGTTGGGGAAGGAACTACGGTCGTTCTGACACTGCACTTCAACTGGCGTGACATACGTACTCTTTGAACAAGCAAATAAAATAAATAAATAAATAAACAAATAAATGGTTGGTATACAATCAAATAAGTAATACGTTAATCTAGTACAAACGCACTAGACTGTCGTGACCTTACCTCGTCCTGTTAAGTTGGCTGCATTAACAACAGTATAGACATAAAGACGAAACCGCCACCCACCAGAAACTCGCAGAGCCTGTATTGTAGCCCCTATGCCCCATTAATATTAAACTGCCGTAAATCTGCCAGTCTATCGACTGTAGTCTGAGACCACATTGTGATACTGCTGCCAAGTGGATATTTATAAATAAATAGCCAGGATAGTTCTGAACCTGCCTGCCGCTGGAATACGCAATATCCTCAAAGACGGTAAAAGTGACACCCACAATCGCGACCAGAAGGCCAACGGCTATTTAACACAGCACTGAGACTGTTCACAGCAAGATAATAAGCGTAGTCACACTCACCAACATGAAGGTGAGAGAGGACGTAATGGCGGCGACCTCTATTTTGTTCGTCTAATTTAGCCACGTCTAACGCTGTAGTCACAGTCACTGTCAATAAACACCAATTAAACTCACTCACTATGGAGCTGTTCATAATTCGACTTTGCAAACATCATATGATTTAATCACAAAGCTTATCTCATATAATTGTGCTAGCGAAACCGTATCAGCTGACCTACAGAAACCATTCGTGTATAACAACTTAACCCCGAAACGTTGATATTTGATCGGGATTCAAAATCAATATCTGAAAATGATAGCAGACGCTATTTTCGAAATAAATTTTTCGTCTTTCACAAGTTGTTTCGAATGAAAAAATGGTAAGAGTGCTTATGTAGCTCTACAGTCAAGCCTATTGGACACAAGTGGTTTGCCATCGAGCGAGACATGAGTGCCTTGAACTCATCTCCTAATATGAAGTTCTGACATAAAGACGGTTGCTGACGCAACTACTTAAATCTGAAGATGATTCAGAGAGATCAAAACGTGTCATATAATTAAAAATCTACAACTGAGACTGAAGAATAAACGAGAAATGTTTTAAATCGTCATCTTGAGTTGGAGGCACAGCTGAGCGGCTGTGGCTCCACTGTGTTTTCAGTGTTTCTTGGAGACTTTGTGCCGATGTATTCCCTATGCCATCAGATCGAAAAGTAGTGTTTATGCTGTTAGTTATGATAGGCGTTTTAAATGAGATGCTCATGAATCTATGTAAGGTGTCAGGCAAATCCAACACCTTCCATGAAAACCCTGACATGATAAGCAAATTCAGTAGTATGTCACATAGCTCCGAATAAATCGTGACATTAAATTAACCAAAGTAATACGAGTAACGAGTGAGCAAATGGAATACCACAGACTAACACAAGAATGCATAAATGCAAGTCATACCTTCCCACCGTGAGACAGACGCAGTTCCGAGGGGAGAAACGAGGACAGAAGCCGAGAGCACAACCGTGTTAAGCTAGGAGGCCCTACGATAAGGGACGGACACCCATGTCGGCAGCCTACCTCTAAGTCTACCACCCACACGTTTTAGTGTGAGACTTTTTCGCGTCCCTCTTACGTCAAGGACTACCCCCCAGCCCATGTTAAAAGCTAGAGCCCTCCAGCAAAACAGTATAGATCTTACGATTACGCTAAAAGGACCACACCAGCTGCAGGTTTTAGCCTGAGACTTTTTCGCGTCTCTGTTACGTTGCAAACTTTAAAAACATTGCCCCACCCGAAAAGTATAACCTTTCTCATTGGATAGACAGAATTGTTGTAGGTGGAGCTTAAGGTTAACATTGAGACCCTGATTGGTCAGATGAAAACACAGCCAGATAGTTTTTTTTCAAACCACCTTCGGTAAGTTGTTGTAAGGAGAAGTTAGGAGAGAGTTGCTTCCCAGACGGCGAGTTCAGCGGAGCTGAGCCGGCCGCCGCCCCTGACAAACACCAGCAAGGTAATGAACGCACGCGATGCCGCATTTTTGAGCGCATAAGGCTTCACTCGGAACTGCAGAAGTCTCATCTGTTACACCCCTTTATTGCGTAATACTAGTGTCGATCGTTAATTAAAGCTCATGGTGTTCACATTTGCCACTTGAAGTAAAAATCTGAAACGCGATTCTTCTGTTATATAGTTATTGAGAAGCCACATCAGCCACTATAATTTACGACAAATTAGATAAGTTATTAAAGATAATTGAGGGTCACTGTAGACTATTTTGATAGTTTTTCTCTTTTGTGAAACTTAATTTAAACCTAGATTATAGATGTGATATGGCATAGGTCATCCTTCGATCGATTGTAGAACTTGGAAACCCATTCAGGGAATATTCGTTCACATTTTTGTTAAACGCAGCTGATTTTTACCATCCTGTATTAAAACACTTCCTTTTATCAATAGTGCAATTTATAAACAGTGTTTTGTGAGTAGAATAAAATTTCCAATGGTAAACTTAACTGCTTTTTCGACGTTATTTTACCAGCTAACTAAACATAGGAAAGCCTTGAACCCCTTCCACTAAATTTAGTTAGTATTAAGATTCTTTTACAGGTAGTGCAGTGGAGCTGACGCTGAGATAATTAAGTAATTGATTATATCATCGCTAGTCTCTCTGAACTCTTCTGAATTCTACATGTCATGTGTGGTCTGGCGTCTCCTTACCAGCAATAGGTCCCAGGTTCAAACTAGTCAATTCCCTAAAGAACACGCTCAGAGCGTCGTTGCGCGAAAGTGATAGGGAGACACGATATAGAACAAACAGACACCACCATGAATGTTTAGATCTATGTAATCAGCATGGAATATGTAATGCTCACTGCTAGTTTGTCATCCTGAATAACTTCGCTAAGATAAGTGAAAACGAAAGAAACTGCCGAAGTTCTACTGTTTCCAACTTTATGATATTTCCTTTGACCTGACACTTACAAGATACTTGACGTTTAAGGAGGTTCTTCAAAGACAGGGGCTGGAATCTGTTCGTTCTTCAAGGTGTCTAGCGAAAGAGTCCCTGATTTTATAATTAAACATCTCGAAAACTAAGATCGATAGACGAGAGCAACAAAAAGTATGTTTACTGTGAAAGCTGTAAGCGTTTTATACAAAAGTTTCGAAATAGCTCTAAAAGCTGTTAACAGGTGGCGCCGTACGCTGTGCAACTCTCACAGTATCAGTCTGCATAATTCAACTCGTCATCTGTAAACAATCTTTGCCAGCACATCAGACTTTTCGAAATGGCCCCGTCTCGCTCCACGGAAATGGCGCAAACGAACAATGAAATTTGTCATCACATACTGTAGTATCTCACCGGAAATAGATTCACATGCCATACAGATCGGCCGATTCAAGCTCGTCCAGCGTGGTGGGATGGTTCCAACAGACAGAGCTTCTGAATGTGCCCCACAAAAAGTAGCCACAAGGAGTCATATCTGGCGAATATGAAGGCCAGTACGTCCCTGCGCCAGTAAATTTGCTAGAATGGCCAAGAATTTTGTAATATTCCAGGAGTGGAAAAGTCCTCCCCCCAGCTCTTCCGTTCCCAGCTTGCCTAGAGTGCGGACGTGGCGTTCTTTACTTAGCTTGCCTGAGAAAGCGTGAGCATCTCTGCAGTTTGGGACTTAGCAAACGGAACGATTGAGCTTGGAGATAGGATGTTTTGGTTCAGCTATGTACTGAGCAAAATAGCTGGGAGTGAGAAGACGAGCGCAGCCTTGCAGCACCAAGAGGTCGGCCGACGTCCGCACGACGACACCGCTCTGCCACGCTGTATTCAGTGATATTGCGCTCGCCACTGATTAATTTGCTGGATCACGTCGGCAAAGTTTCCAAGAGGGTTTCATGGACCGTGCATTGTAGAATTCTTCTCGCACTTCGCATTACGCCTGGGTCAGTCGATATGAATTACTTTTGATTTATCGCGCTTTACTCCACGCAAACGCAATTTATTACCGCTGCCTGTTAGAAGAGTAATGTAATGTGATGATTGAAGGTCATGAATTAAAATAAATCTGTGTTAATCGACTGCATCTGTTTTCAATCAAGTAGTTGAAATCCCAAGTCACTTTCTTAATTAATTTTATGTTCAACATTTGCGTCTGTGTTCAATAGCTGAATATAACATCAATGTGAACCCCTTTTTAATTAAAAGAAATCAATTCTGAACCAATTAATGTCAACACTGCCACCGCAGTTCAATCAGGTGTCACAGGGACTTATTACTTTCTTTGCGTTATCCGACATTGCGTCAGTTTTGCACTCCCTGATGATCTGTTAGTCAATTACCTGGAGTGAACACACACCAAAACCACGACACCTGTTGCGGACGACTGTGTTTGTAAGGCACATGATTCATGGACGAATTCTTCCAGTCAAACTCAGCCTAGCATCAGGTTTCGCTACAATTAATTTTATGTGGACATTCCAGTTTAGGTAGATCCAAGCGGTCACTCGCAAGTGTTTTACCATTGTGTTACTATCCTCAGTGATTTTCCGCCAGTAGTGTAAACAAATATTAGTGCAGCGTCTCGTCAATTTATTTGTAGGACGCTATATTTGCTTGTGTTCAAGATCAGCTGTCAGTCTCTGATCCAATAATCGATCCTCTCCCATTCTTCCTGAATTTCTCTAGCCTTTCGTTGTTACGGTCATCAACATCGTCTGCGAACAGCATCAGTTTGCTTCCGAAATCTTCCAGGAGATCATTTATATATGTGTAACCAATAGCTGCCCTATCACAAGCCCTTGGGGTACTCTCGAAATGAGATTTCCATCGATCAATTTCGTTCCGTTAACTAGGAAGTCCAATCCCAGTACGAATCTTGTCCGATTCTCGGTAAGCTCGGTTTTTTTGCACTACACAACTAATACATTTCCGCTTTTCAGTTTTTCGAATTACCGAGTCAAATTTTGTGGACAAACATTCAGATTCTTCGCTACACTTTCTTCTGTAATCTTTTGAGCAATTTTTTTTCTGTACACCTCTCCTTTGTTTGAAATAATTTGCAACTGTCATCTGCTATTGAATAAAATTTGAAAATTGAGGGAGACTTGAGAGGAAGTGATAAGTCGGAGGGGGGGGGGGGGGGGGAGGGGGGGAGGGGGGGAGGGGGGGAGGGGAGGGGGGAGTGGGGGATGGTGCTTGTTGCTGTACCTATTAAATGTAAATGAATTAAGAGTTCATGCTGAGTACAGCGTTATATTTGTGAGGAAAGGGAAGAAATGGAAACCTTGTGGCAGCATACTATAATGGTAATTACATCATACACTACTGGCCATTAAAATCGCTACACCAACAAGAAATGCAGATGATAAACGGGTATTCATTGGACAAATATATTAAACTAGAACTGTCATGTGATTACATTTTCACGCACTTTGGGTGCATAGATCCTGAGAAAACAGACAGAGCTTGGATGGCGTGTACAAGTACAGCTGCCCATGCAGCTTCAACACGATACCACAGTTCATCAAGAGTAGTGACTGGCGTATTGTAACGAGCCAGTTGCTCGGCCACCATTGACCAGACGTTTTCAATTGGTGAGAGATCTGGAGAATGTGCTGTCCAGGGCAGCAGTCGAACATTTTCTGCATCCAGAAAGGCCCGTACAGGACCTGCAACATGCGGTCACGCATTGATGAAATGTAGGGATTCACAGGGATCGAATGAAGGGTAGAGCCACGGGTCGTAACACATCTGAAATGTAACGTCCACTGTTCAAAGTGCCGTCAATGCGAACAAGAGGTGACCGAGACGTGTAACCAATGGCATCCCATACCTTCACGCCAGGTGATGACGAATACACGCTTCCAATGTGCGTTCACCGCGATGTCGCCAAACACGAGTGCGACCATCATGACGCTGTAAACAGAACCTGGATTCATCCGAAAAAATGACGTTTTGCCACTAGGGAACCAAGGTTCGTCGTTGAGTACACCATCGCAGGCGCTCCTGTCTGTGATGCAGCGTCAAGGGTAACCGCAGCCACGGTCTCCGAGCTGATATTCCATGCTGCTGCAAACGTCGTAGAACTGTTCGTGCAGATGGTTGTTGTCTTGCAAACGTCCCCATCTGTTGACTCAGGGATCGAGACATGGCTGCGCAATCCGTTACAGCCGTGCGTATGAGATGCCTGTCGTCTCGACTGCTAGTGATGCGGTGCAGTTGGGATCCAGCACGGCGTTTTGTATTACCCTCCTGAACCCACCGATTCTATATATTGCTAACAGTCACTGGATCTCGACCAATGCGAGCAGCAATGTCGCGATACGATAAACCGCAAACGCGATATGGTACAATCCGACCTTTATCGAAGTCGGAAACGTGACGGTACGCATTTCTCCTCCTTACACGAGGCATCACAACAACGTTTCACCAGGCAACGCCGGTCAACTGCTGTTTGTGTATGAGGAATCGGTTGGAAACTTTCCTCATGTCAGCACGTTGTAGCTGTCGTCACCGACACCAACCTTCTGTGAATGCTCTGAAAAGCTAATCATTTGCATATCACAGCATCTTCTTCCTGTCGGTTAAATTTCGCGTCTGTAGCACGTCTTCGTGATGTAGCAATTTTAATGGCCAATAGTGTAGTTCATAAGAGAATTGTTTTAGTGAAGGTTTCTAGCACATTTAAATTTTCCATCGTGGAACTTCTGTGCCGCAAATAATTGCCTGTACTCCCATACTTACTCTACTAATACTGTCATAAAAAATGTGGTTTGTGGAGCTTCTGTCTTATCCGAGACAATTTTGCTCTCTGTCTGACATTAAATAGTTGCCCTCATTCTTTCTCTCTTTGTCTCAAAAGTTTTATAGTGCACTAAACGTACGTGATTTTAAGGTTTTTCTGCAACCCGTGCTAAGCTCATCAGTCTCAGATGCCATCCCGCTTTTCATGCATGCCCTTTCATCCCTCGACATATCCGGCAAAGCAAGTAAATAAAATAAGAGTTTAGCTTCCTGTCGTAATCGAAGACGGAATGCTGCTTCGCATAGGCCATTAAGGGGGTAAGGAAACTGGCAGCGACCTTTCCAAAGGAACCATCCCGTCATTTTCCTTAAGCGTTTTAGGAAATCACTGGAAACCTAAATCTGGGCACCTAGACGAGCAGATGATTTCAGTCTTCCCAAATAGGAGTCCGGTGCCTTGACGTATGCGCCACTTCGCTAAGTACTTCCGAAGAGGTGATCTGATGCATTTCACTTGTAAGATGACTATTTTCTCTGACACCTCAGGTGTCAGCTCACATTTCTATTAACCCACATGTGGTTCCTTTTTAATATATGAAATTGTCCTTGGATTCGGTGCCCATTTGTTTTAACTCTTTGGTTCGAAAAGGAATATTTCAGAAATGTATTGTACTCGAGTACCACGTGAGAGGGGGGGGGGGGGGGGCATGTTTTGCTGCTGTTAACCATTGCGCCGAGTGCACGTGATCAGACCGTGGCAGGCAAGTGAAGACACTGTGCTAAAGGTACACCAGCGCTGCAGAGGCGGCTGAGGCAAGTCGGAGGGGCAACAGAGAATAGCGTGCGGTCACGGTCGTGTGTGTATGCTACCAGAATTGACAAAAAATAATGATTGCAAAAATCTTCTCGAGGCTGCAGAAAAAGCGCGACTGTCACGATTGAGTAACAGGCAGAGTACTGTCTCGATTTCAGTGTTCACCGAAGTGTCTACAGTTACTGACAGAGATGAGCAGTCGGTATTAGCTCTTCTGTATAGTAACAATTAGTACCGAGATTCTAAGCGATTACGGACTAATAATAATTCATAACTCAAAAATGAATAGAATTGTCGTCTTTATATTTAACTTAAGCATCTTCCCACGAGTATCACGCCAAAGGTTTGCAGTGTCCTAAGTAATATAGAAGCGAGGCGTTCAGCGAGGGTTTGCTGCTGTACACAGTTTCACGTCTCGGATTATTATAGTTATATTATGCAGTCAAATTATAATAAAAATATAACTAATGCATAATAAAGAGCTAGAAATTAAATGGCAATAAACGGGAAAAAAAGGTTTTATGCTGCAGATTTGACAGTCAGTACTATTGCAGTTAATTTGTGCTTGGCTTTCGGCGCCAGGGTAAAAGAACAATTTCATTCCAATACTATTATACCTATTTTGCCATACGAACTTCATATTCAGTAACCGCAGTCGATCGATAGACTTAGAGATAGCACCACCCATGTACATTCCGTTTTGCGTCCAGATATTGCTGCAGACGCTTAAGTATCTGTCTGCGGATTCGGAACATGATACTACTATTTACGTCAACGAGGGACTTACCCAGAACCAGTAACCTGGTTGTAGGCTGCTCACCTAACGACCACCAGGTACAATAAAAATTTGAGGTATACCCTTGCGTTAAAAGTTTAATCCAGTAAGACAAGCATTACAGTCAGAATCT
Organism: Schistocerca gregaria; assembly: GCF_023897955.1. Classification (NCBI taxonomy): domain Eukaryota; kingdom Metazoa; phylum Arthropoda; class Insecta; order Orthoptera; family Acrididae; genus Schistocerca; species Schistocerca gregaria. Next base: position 316,476,638 of record NC_064924.1, on the reverse strand, counting down.
GTGTTTGTCTTAAGGCAGCGTAAGGCGACGGCGCACACAAATACCGGACTATATTCAATCAGTATTTGAGAAGGAGAGCATTTACCGACTTCCAACAAACTTTACCGGTCATTTCAAAGCATTGAGAAACATCGCTGATACATCCCCCCCCCCCCCCCCCCGTTCGCCCACAAGACGATGAAAGGAAAACAAAATTATCGCTTCCTACACATTTTCGCAGTTTACGAGGGGTCACTGCCCCTCCCCCCCCCCCAAAAAAAAAACGAATAACATTGCTGTGGGCGGAGCTTGTGAAGTAGGCCTACTCATTTTTGCCGCAAGGCGTGTATAATGGAACTCATTGCCAGTTAACTGCCGCGTGTGTTGTCGACCTGACTTTGTTAGCGTTGTTTTGTTTTTGTTTCGTTTTTTATGGTGGAAAGTTTAATCGAACACCGTGCAGTTGTGAAATGTTGTTTTCTACTCAATAAAAATGCTACTGAAACTGTTTTAATGTTGAAAACAGCTTACAAAGATGACGCTATGGGGGGAAAAATCAAGTGTACAAGCGGTTTGATCAATTTAAAAATGGTGAGACGTCGACTGATGACAAACCTCGTTTTGGACGTCCATCAGCTGCCCGAATCGACGAAAATGTTGAAATACATTCGAGAGCTTGTGCTCACAGGTCGTCGACAGATAGTTTGAAGTTTTAGGAAGATTGCGCAACACTGTTCGTCAACAAAAGACCCAATTTTCGGCAGAAAGGAGACTGGTTCTTCCACCATGACAAAATACCCGCACACACAGCCATCTCTGTGAGACAATTTTTGCCTAAAAATGGCATGGTTATGCTGCCCTACGCACCTTACTAGCCTGGCCTGGGTCCATGTGACTTTTTCTTATTTCCAAGCATGGGAAGGGGCATGAAAGGACACCGATTTGACAACACTGAAGAAGTCAAGAAAAATACTAGGGAGAAGCTGTCAGCTATTTCTAAATATAACTATATAAAATGTGCCCGCCGCGGTGGCCGTGCGGTTCTAGGCGCTTCAGTCCGGAACCGCGAGACTGCTACGGTCGCAGGTTCGAATCCTGCCTCGGGCATGGATGTGTGTGATGTCCTTAGGTTAGTTAGATTTAAGTAGTTCTAAGTTCTAGGGGACTGATGACCTCAGATGCTAAGTCCCACAGTGGTCAGAGCCATTTGAATCATTTTTTATAAAAAATGTTTCGAACGGCAGAAGCACCGGTAGGGCAAATGTATTAGTTTTAATGGAGAGCATTTTGATGGGGATAAGGTTGTTTTGTAAACAATTTGAAAATATATAGGTTTTCAAAAATAATTCCGGTTTCTCTGGGTAGTTCTCGTATATAGTCAAACTGCAGTATCCACGTATACGACAGACTGTGCCTGCAAAAATATATCATTGTACGACAAATAGTTCAGGAGACTTCATAAACACCGAGACGCGCGAAAAACCGGCTTTTTCTTAAAAAAGGAGATCAAATAATCCAGACTATATTCATCCAGTGTTTCCTGGCAGAACTGCATAAGACACTTACTTTCAACAAACTCAAAGCATATTTTCAAACCTTTACCAAATATTTACTCGTTTACATGCTTAAAGCCAACTAATTCATTTGTAAAGTAATTTGACGCTGTTTTATATACGGAAATTCGAGTCGTTAAGGAATCAGGAATTTACGGATAGCATAGATTGTAAGAGCCCAGAAATGCGATGACAATAATCTCGGAACTCGAGAAGTGACACTCAGTAATAAAAATTATCTCTTGCGTCCGGGCTTACAAACGAGTTTCAAGTGTTGAGGTTATGCATGATGCATTGCGAATGGCGCCGAGAAATGTGGGTGGGCTCCACCCGTGATGACTAAGCTTCAAGTTCTCTCTCTCTCTCTCTCTCTCTCTCTCTCTCTCTCTCTGTGTGTGTGTGTGTGTGTGTGTGTGTGTGTGTGTGTGTGTGTGTGTGTGTGTGTGGTGCTAGTAATTATTTCTCACCGTGGGAAGACTTGTCCACGTTTGCAAGTCGACTGTTAGTCAAACACACTACTGATACGGATGAGAACTTTTTTGTGAGTCACTGAGAAGCCGCGTAGAGTGCAAGGATTGGATTCTGCAACGGAATGTAAGATTCACCGGAGCATATACGGATGCTTGAATACTGAACACGTAGCTGCCATCTGTTTAGTTTAAGATATAGTATGGTCTCCACATTTCCAAAAGATATGAAGTTTGCTTTCCTTTTCGTAACTGTTCATGTCTTAATGAAGTGTGCATTTTTCAAAAGTTTCCAGTACACTATGCCTTGAACAAAGAAAAAAAATGTACTTAATTGAACAGATAGGATAATGACAAAGAGCATGCCACAAGTTACACTGCGGGAGATGGTACTTTTACTTTCGCAGTTTACCATCCACTGTTGTTTCCCGTTATAAGAGATCTTCTCAAAAAGTGTACGTCCGTTTACATTTGTGCACGAGGAGGAGGAGGAGGAGATAAGTATTTAACGTCCCGTCGACAACGAGGTTAGTAGAGATGGAGCACGAGCTCGGATTAGGGAAGAATGGGGAAGAAAGTCGGCCGTGCCCTTTCAAAGGAACAGTTCCGGCATTTGCTTGATGCGATTAAGGGACATCACGGAAAAGCTAAACCGGAATGACCGGACCGGGGTTTGAACCGTCGTCCTCCGTAGTGCGAGTCCATTGTGCTACTGCGTCACCTCGTTCAGAGTATGATTCGATCTAACGAGCAATGAAAGAGTTTTGATTGTTGACTTGTATCTCTTTTCCATGACGATAATCTATAATTGGGTATAGCGCATCTTCATGAAATATATATAGTGAGTGTTTGACATCATCCCCCCCCCCCCCTCCCCCTAGCGTCTGAGAGCCGAAGCTAGAAAAAATTCTTTTTTTTTTGCTTTCTTGAGAACGCATGCTGTGACGTACTGTTTCATAGAAAGCTTTAGATTAGCTTATTACATTTTGTTATGAGTCTAGTCATAGTGATAAACATTTCTAAATTGTAGATCGACATGTTCCAACCTAACAATAGTAACTTTCTTAAATACGATTTAGCCGCAGGCAAGATTGGTTGTATTGTGAAGTTTAGAATAACATGGATCGAAATAACGAATACTGTGGATCATTTCCTGTAACACTGAAGGACCACCCAAACGAGAGTGGATGTTACTCGTAGAACAGCGCGCAGGTAACCATCCAAATGTTCGAGCGATAGCTGCAGAAACAGAGATAAGAAAAAGTGGTATGATAGACACCACAAGGCTAGATACGTACTCAGAATAAAAAAAATTCATAATGATTCACATACATTTAAATCCATATACAAACATCCACTGTTAGTAGTTAAGTGGATTAGAACAAATAAACAAATAAAGAATTATCAAAAAAAAGTCTAATGGAGCGACGTTCGTGTACTTTATTTGTAGGCCTCCTTGGTGCTTGTACCTTCTCTCCTCGAATTTAATTTGGGTCTTCTTCCACTGCAATATTTCCTTATTTGTTTTAATAACTGAGTGAGAACTCACTAAACATAAAAGAAGCAGGAAAAGCGGCACATTTTTACTAAATGTGGTAGCTGGAATTTCGAACTCACGTTTTGTTTTTCAGGAAGCTTTACAGTACGTTCAGTCGCTTTGACAAGTGCGTAAGTCATGCTCCCAGTGGCATATCTTTTACGGAAGAGTGACAAAATTTTTTTTAAACTTCTTGGATAATGTGTAGTGCTATTTTCAAAAGCGACAACAGTCGCCGACTGGCGAACGCTTAAAATTTGTTAAGACGAAAAATGGCTTCAATTTTGCGGAATCTTTATAAAATTCTGATTCGTTTCTAGTACATTGTAGAACTATAGACATTTTTTAAATACTTGCAGGCATTCTTCCTCAGTTGCAACTTCAACTACGTTTGTAAAGTAAATAAGAACAAACGCTGAAACAGAATTTTTATTTCGATTTTAATAAAACGTTTCACCTATTTTTATATACTAGGCATCTTTAGACACAAAAATAATTGAAAACTGAAAACCACCGACGATGATTAGTTTGAACAAGTGAAACATATTTGGTTGGAAACAAAACAAAAGTTCAATTGCAAAAGACGGATAACAATTATTCCTAGCGACCTAATAAACATAATGTAATATAAAAAAAACTTTAGTTTCAACGACTAAAACTCATACTGCCATGAAACGAAAGCAACGATGAAAGTATAATGTCAAATATTTTTCTCTGATCCCAAACAATCACTTGGCGTCCACAAATGACTTTGTACAAACATTACCCATCCTTCATGATAGTCATGTTAAGCGTCGGTTAATAGAATAATTGCAAATTATAATCGTCTAGCAAGTGCTGCGCGGTATGTGAGATTACCACAATTCACTGTATGCGTTAAATTTTAATTCATTCATCTCGTTTCTTCATATGATTGGTGCCTAAGTCCTCTTCACAGATGACTACTTTTGTAAGAAATGCAAGTAATTCTTCTGCAAGCAGTAATGGTAAACGTGCCCAAAGAGTGTGTTGAATACGTTAGAATAACTTTTAATGAAGCCAAAGAGCAAACTGCTCTTTATTTTCAGTATTGTGTCTGGCGTGACTAGGAACTGGACGATATCTGTGGGCTGAAGGCTTCGACTTTTAATCCCTCGTGGCCATTTTCTCGAGTCGTTTTCCTCACGGAGAAATGGAAATACCGTGGATACTGTGTTACCATATTATCAAGTAAAAGATACAACAACTGAAAAGTTATACGTAGTTGTGCATACCGCAGCAAATATTATAAATGCGATATTGATTCAACTACGCTGGATGATTTCGCGAACCAGAAAGCTTTCTATCTCTCTCTGCCCGGAAACTCTAACCACTTTCTCGTCTTAGCAGTTTGTAGTTGTTAACATCACATTGCCAAGAGAAGGGATAGGTCGGTTGGTGTGAGCTTAGACGGTGAAGAGCAGCTGTAAACTGAAGAGCGGGGGTCTCCACCGTGTCTGCCCAGCTACTTCACATGGAGCGCCTACAGGTTGTTCTCCAATGTTATACCGACCCTTCCACAGCGAGCGTTTTAAATAAGTGGTCGTAAAGTCAGCACACACGTCAGGGAACGTTTATTGTTTACGATATTCGAGAACTCTTTCCGGAATAAACAACTAGTGTAACCTGTAAGGTGTCAGGCAAATCCAACACCTTCCATGAAAACCCTGACATGATGGCAAATCCGGCAGTATGTCACATAGCTCCGAATAAATCCTGACATTAAATTAACCAAAGTAATACGATCAACGAGTGAGCAAATGGAATACCACAGACTAACACAAGAACGCCTAAATGCTAGGCTCTACGATAAGAAACGGACACCCAAATCGCCGCCGACCGCCAAGACCACCCCCCCCCCCCCCCCCCCCCCCCCCCCCACCCCACCCAGCCCATGTTAAAGATAGAGCCCTCCAGAAGAACAGTATAGATCTTACGATAACACTAAAAGGGCCACACCAGCTGCAAGGTTTAGCGTAAGACTTTTTCGCGTCTCTGTTACATAGCAAACATTAAAAACATTGCTCCACCACGAAAAGTAGAACGTATCTCATTGGACAGACAGAATTTTTGTAGGCGGAGCTTAAGGTTAATATTGCAACCCTGATTGGGCAATTGAAAACACAGCCAGATATCTTTTCTTAAACCAACTTCGGTAAATTGTTGTAAAGATAAGTTAGGGAAAGTTGCTTCCGAGACGGCGAGGTGCGTGGAGCTGTGCCGACCGACGCCCCCTGACACTGCCTAACCAATGACAAGGTAATGAACGCACGCGATGCCGCGTGAGAGCGCATAAGCCTTCACTCAGAACTGCAGAAGCCTCATCTGTTACACCCCTTTTTTACGTAATGCTAGTGTCGATCGTCAATTAAACGTCGTGGTATTCACATTTGCTATTAGAAGTTAAAATCTGAAACGCGATGATTTTTCTGTTGTATAATTATTGAGAAGTCACATCAGCCACTGTAATTTACAACAAGTTAAATAAGTAATTGATGCTAATTGAGGGTCACTGTCGACAATTTTGATACTTCTCTCTTTTATGAAGAGTTTTTCTCTTTTGTGAAACTTAATTTAAACCTAGATTCTAGGTGTGATATGGAGTGGTCATCCTTTGATCCACTATAGAACTTGGAAACCCATTCGGGGAATATTCGTTCACATTTTTGTTGAACGCAGTTGGTTTTTATCATCCTGTATTAAAATAATTCCTTTTATCAATAGTGCAATTTATAAACTGTGTTTTGTGAGTGGAATAAAAATTCCAATGGTAAACTTAACTACTTTCTCGACGTTATTTTACCAGCTAACTAAAAATAGGAAAGCCTTGAACCCCTTCCACTAAATTTTGTTAGTGTTAAGATTCTTTTACAGGGAGTGCAGTGGAGCTGACTCTGAAATCATTAAGTATTTGATTATATCATCGCTAGTCTCACTGAACTCTTTTGAACTCTTCATGTCCTGTGTGGTCTGGCGTCACCTTACCAGCAACAGGTCCCAGGTTCAAACTAGTCAATTCCCTAAAAAACACGCCCAAGGCGTCGTTGCGCGAAAGTGGTAGGGAGACACGACTTAGAACAAACAGAAACCACGTAGAATGTTAGAAACCCAAATATCTCCCATCAGCAGAATGTAAATCACTGAACACTGCACCGCAGTGCTAGAGGGGACCAGATTCTTAGTGTGCCTCCACCGCTTTTGTAGCGTTCTTCCGGGAAAGGTCAATTGCCCCATCACTATCGCTTCTCGCCCTTCATTTTGCAGCAGATCACTGTAGTTAAGAACTTTCGGCGGTGCTCAGTTATTGGATTGGTGACTGTCACTGTATGCCACTCACTAATAACAATTTTTCCCTTGCCTTTATGATGGGAACTTCACAGCTAACATAAACATAGCCAAAGCCTTGCAGACAAACAAAAATTACACGAAGTGAAATGTAGTGTGAGGAGGGCTATACGAGAGACGTTCAATGAATTCTGCAGTGATGTTCTATGTACTGACTTGGCAGAAAATCCTAAGAAATTTTGGTCTTATGTCAAAGCGGTAGGTGGATCCAAACAAAATGTACAGACACTCTGTGACCAAAATGGTACTGCAACAGAGGATGACAGACTAAAGGCCGAAATACTGAATGTCTTTTTCCAAAGCTGTTTTACAGGGGAAGACTGCACTGTAGTCCCTTCTCTAGATTGTCGCACAGATGACAAAATGGTAGATACCGAAATAGACGACAGAGGGATAGAGAAACAATTAAAATCGCTCAAAAGAGGAAAGGCCGATGGACCTGATGGGATACCAGTTCGATTTTACACAGAGTACGCAAAGGAACTTGCCCCCCTTCTTGCAGCGGTGTACCGTAGGTCTCTACAAGAGCGTAGCGTTCCAAAGCATTGGAAAAAGGCACAGGTCATCCCCGTTTTCAAGAAGGGACTGAAACGTCCCCTTAGAAAAATTATACAAGACTGTGCTTAAACTGACACACAATATTTTTAGCGCAACGCAATCTGACTTCCAAAAATCGCTACGAAAGAATGGCCCTGACTAACATTAACCTATACGTTTCACAAATCACTTACCTCACAAAAATCTTCATTACTCAAGCTACTGCAATACAGCGAGCGCCACTACTGCCAGCTAAATAAGGGTTCAAACTACTGAAGGCACTAACTACTGATAGGTATAGTTAGCAAATGAAAGATTTTAATAGAGAACAAACATTGTATTTACCTTAATATCATCAAAAGTCATATTTTATGACATCCAGTCTTACAAATTTCAAAACTCCGCCATCTCTCTTCCCACATCCATCACTGCTGGCGGCTCACCTCCAACTGCGCAACGCTACGCGCCGCTAACAGCCAACTGCCCAAAGCTATAATGGCAGACAACAATGCAAACCAGCCACAGGCTGCACACGGCACAGCCAGTGATTTTCATAAAGAGCGCTACGTGGCGGCGGCGTTACCAATAAAAAAAAACCCTAAACAGCCTACTTACAGGACGTTGAACAGATGTGCAGAACTATAGACCTATATCTCTAATGTCGATCAGTTGTAGAATTTTGGAACACGTATTATTTTCAAGTATAATGACTTTTTGGAGACTATAAATCTACTCTGTAGGAATCAGCATGGGTTTCGAAAAAGACGATCATGTGAAACCCATCTCGCGCTATTCGTCCACGATACTCAGAGGGCCATAGACACGGGTTCCCAGGTAGATGTCGTGTTTCTTGACTTCCGCAAGGCGATCGATTAATGAACAAAGTAAGAGCATATGGACTATCAGACCAATTGTATGATTGGATTGAAGAGTTCCTAGATAACAGAACGCAGCATGTCATTCTCAATGGAGAGAAGTCTTCCAAAGTGAGAGTGATTTCAGGTGTGTCGCAGGGGAGTGTCGTGGGACCGTTGCTATTCACAATATACATGAATGACCTGGTGGATGACATCGGAAGTTCACTGAGGCTTTTTGCGGACGATGCTGTAGAATATCAATGGAAAATTGTACTGAAATGCAGGAGGATCTGCAGCGAATTGACGCCTGGTGCAGGGAATGGCAACTGGATCTTAATGTAGACAAGTGTAATGTGCTGCGAATTCATAGAAAGATTGATCCCTTATCATCTAGTTACAATATAGCAGGTCAGCAGCTGGAAGCAGTTAATTCCATAAATTATCTGGGAATACGCATTAGGAGTGATTTAAAATGGGATGATCATATAAAGTTGATCGTCGGTAAAGCAGATGCTAGACTGAGATTCATTGGAAGAATCCTAAGAAAATGCAGTCCGAGAACAAAGGAAGTAGGTTACAGTACGCTTGTCCGCCCACTGCTAGAATACTGCTCAGCAGTGTTGGATCCGTACCAGATAAGGTTGATAGAAGAGATAGAGAAGATCCAACGGAGAGCAGCGCGGTTCGTTACAGGATCATTTAGTAATCGCGAAAGCGTTACGGAGATGATAGATAAACTCCAGTGGAAGACTCTGCAGAAGAGACGCTCAGTAGCTCGGTACGGGCTTTTGTTGATGCTTCGAGAACATACCTTCACCGAGGAGTCTAAGCAGTATATTGCTCCCTCCTACGTATATCTCGCGAAGAGACCATGAGGATAAAATCATAGAGATTAGAGCCCACACAGAGGCATACCGACAATCCTTCTTTCCACGAACAATACTAGACTGGAACAGAAGGAAGAACCGATAGAGGTACTCAAGGTACCCTCCGCCACACACCGTCAGGTGGCTTGCGGAGTATGGATGTAGATGTAGAGTATATGTAGATGGAAGGGAGGGCTTAAAGTCCTGATCACCAATCTTCGCAGCAGTAGCCTAGATCAAATTTCACATCTCTCCGCCCAGTCGCATGAAGTGAGGATATGCGTCACTGCATATGGCGATTCGTCTGTCGGATGGGAACGTTAAGTTCGGCGGCTAATTGGCTTTTTGATGGCACGGGTTTCACCCTCTGCCTTCTCATCATCATCTTCAACACAAATGGAAATGAAATCAGCGTACGGTATCGTTGGTCGGGAGGGCTCATTAGGGGAAGTGCGGGCGCCAAGTGCAAGTTTTATTTCATTCAACGCCATATTGGGCGACTTGCGCGCCGATGATGGGGACGAAATGATGATGACACCGCAACACCCAGTCCACGAGCGGAGAAAATCTCCAACCCGGCCGGGAATTAAACATGGTCCCACTTGCATGGGAGGCAACCACGTTACCACCCAGCTAAGAAGGCGTATTCTCTCTCTCTCTCTCTCTCTCTCTCTCTCTCTCTCTCTCTCTCTCTCTCACACACACACACACACACACACACACACACACACACACACACACACACAAAGAAGCACAGGCACCTACATTTAACAGATATACTTAAAAACTTCGCGAAGGAAAGGTGCCCACGGTTGTGATGGATAAAAAAATCTTTTCAGTGAGGTGGCTGAACCTGTCATTGGGTGTCTTTTCATGCCATACGACTTGATTTTAGGTTGCAGCAAAACTATAATGGTGAAATAATTAGGTCCGTAGATTCTCAGAGTTTCGAGTTACTAGTCAGTCCTCTACATTGGTACTATTACTTAAAAAAGAGGAGAAAAAATCTTTGCATTTATTTTCCTAATGCACCGCATAAGACAAATTCGTGAAAAGCAGAATACCAACACACAACACACACAAATCAAAACATTTACCTACTATTGAACAAGAGACACAAGAAAAAAATCAATCCGTTCACGTATCTGTACATACAAACATTTCTTTGAAAATCGACAAACAGAAAAATACAGCAAAAACATTTTATAAGGACGTGGGTTCAAACAAATTTCGTGAAAAATTTCAATCTTTGCATGCATCTACAGCTGAATTATTATCTTAACCAGCTGATTTACTTTTGATTAAGTTTCCATTGTGAAGTGTTTGGTCATAGTTTACGTGCAATACAACATGCATACAATAAGATAATTGTGTGAATGCTTGGTCTGTACCCTACACTAGCAATAGGTTTTTTGTCTCTGACTGACTCATAAGCTGTCCAATGAGACTGCTCTCGTAAGTTTACACTTGCTGTTACAACATTCCGAAAGAAACGTACACGGTGCCACTAACAGCGTATTTCGTTTGTCGTAACAAATCGTGGCAGTGATGTCTGTTCCGATTCGTGGATATGTATATCTGTGTTGTGATATTGTTCCCGGTCAGAGATGCTACTTTTGATTAGATATATCGTCGCTGCCGGCGATACATTCACTCACCCTTCTGTATTTTTGTAAAGCCAGTTGGTTGGAGAGCGGTGGACTGTGGTGCTGCCAGCCTTCTCCTGCATATATGGGCAGGGGAATGAAATTACAATAAAGAAAAAAAAAAGATACATACACTTGTCACAGCGGAACGCCCAGACTATCACTTCGCTTGGATACAATCGGCTGAGGTCGTCATTTGTTGCACGCCATATTTTATATTGTAATCACATCTCCCAACAGTTTAATGCTGGTTTTCAGCATTTTTTTCATATCTCTTGTTGCTGTTGTTGTACCCTTAAGTCGGACGAATGGTTTCATGCAGGTGTCCACACTAATCATATTGTGCAAGCCTCTACATCTCTTCCTAACCAAGGCAACCCATGTCCACTTGAAACTGCTTGTTGTAGTCAAGCCTGTGCGTCCTTCTACAGTTAGCTCCATTATCAAACTGACGATTCCATGATGCCTCAATATGTGGTCTGTCAACCTGTCCTTCCTTTCAGTTAAAAGTACACCACGAATTTTTGTTCTGCCCAGTTCGAGTCATTAACTCTTTATTAGTTATAAACTCTACGCAACTTCAGTATTCCTCTGTAACATCAAATTTCAAAAGCTTCTACTGTCTTCTTGTCTCCACCACTTCTTGTCTTGGTTTTAGGTATAGCGCTACATTACACTTTCAGAAACGACTTCATAACACATCAAAATTACTTTCAGTGTTAACATATTTCTGCTTTTCCGGAAGCATTTCTTGCTATTGTCAGTGTGCGTTTTATATCCTTTTTCCTTGTGGCGTCTCCAGTTATTTTGCTTCTCAAATAGAAAAAAAATATCCATCTTCTACTTTTGTCCTCTGAACTCCTAATCTAATTACCTCAGAATCAAATTTATTAATTCAGTTGCATGCAGCTGTCCTTGTTTTACTTTTGTTGTGCATCTTATAAACTTGTTATAACCATCCATTCCGTTCAACTGTTATTGTGCGTATTTTTTCTCTGGTATAGTTACAATGTCATCGGCAAACCCTAACTTTCATTTCTTCCCAGTGAGCATTATTCCTTTACCGAATTTCTCCTTTGTTTCCTTTACTGCTTCCTCTATGCAAAGAGACTTTGCGAAGGCAATTTTCTGTAGTGGCTACATCCTGCAAAGGCCATTGCTCACACTGACAGGTAATGTTGCATGTCTTCAGTGGGTCAGACAATACAGAAACTGACCGTAGTTGACTGCAGGCTTTTGGTGAGGTCCCAAGAGTCGTGATTATGCCGCTTTTCAAATCATGCAAAATTCAGCCGAAAGTAATGTGTAGCTCACAATGTGTGGAGCATGTACTGCGCGCCGAGGTGGCCCTGTGGAGTATTGTGGGTGTTTTCCATACCATGACTTGGGATCACTCATTCATTTTGATTTTTTACATGAACCAGGATGTTTATTTCAACATTCTCGCTGATCAGTTGTTACCTTTTCTTCTGCATCTCGATGATGGTAACTGTACAGACAATCCCATCTTCCAATGTATTAGCTAACTTGTTCACAGTTCTGTATGCGCACGTTGCTGGTTTTAGGGACACTCATGCGATCTATATATTAACCCGCTAAATCACATAAAAATGTCTGACTATTTGGATCAACAGATGACACGTAACAACCAGTATCCCCACAATTTCGTAGTTCCACGGGATCTAATCATCAATGAGTGGCTTCAGATGGATAGAGCATACCTGAAGAAACATTTGAAGTCTCTTCCTCGCCAAACTGAGAATATTACCAAGACTAGGGGTGTGTTACACAGTATTAATGTGATGACCCCTGGGTTGACTTGCTTTTGTTAGAAGGAAGTAAGGACGCATATGAAGGGCGGACAAGTCGAGCTCGTGAGCTAGTTTCTCAGTGGCTAGCTTTATCGGAAGAGCGTGGGCGATCGGCGGCGACACTCAGCTCTGCAGTCTGCTGGCTCGAAAGGTCACGCTACTGCGCAACGGAGTTGTGTTTACGCCGCGGCCTGGGTTCTTCAAAGCTGTTTCAGCGCTATTGCCACTGCAGCTGATAGCGGCGATTGAGTCAAAGGTCGGAGCCGAGTTCGGACCAGCTCTGTCTTTTTCTGCAATTGCTAATTGTACGTATGGCCTGTGTCTTGATAAGTACGAGGGCAAGCCTATAAGCAAAGGGCTTTTTTTCCTGCTGCGTAGGTTGCCATGCCTTTGCTCTTGCGTTAGCTGTGTTGCTTCTGTGAATAGCTCTATTCATTCTTAGGCACAATGCAACTTGGCACCTTTTGCTTGGGGAGGGGGAGGGGGGGGGGGGGACACGTGGGAGCGTAAGCGCGTTCCCGCCAGGCAGTAATTGAGTGTTACGGGTGGAAGGGTGTGTGGAGGCAACAAGCGCCACTACAATGTTACGCTGCTGCGGCGCGCTATTTTGTTTCCTAGGTACGAGTGGCAGAGGGCCCCAAGTCATCCCACCGATTCCTCAGTTCCTAGAAAAGTGGCAAGCTATAGTGTGTGTATGGAAGGGGTTTGAGTGCATTGTATTACCAATGCTTCTTTGCCCGTATGCACCAACGAAGAAAAGAGAGGAGTGATCCATTTCATTGTCCCGGAAGACACTAAGCATACGGAGATAATTCGCAGACTGCAACTGCAAAATTGTGATGTCTGTCATACAGTAGTGAACGAAAAATGTAAGACTGTACAAATCGCTTCAAAACAGAATGAGTATTTCGCTGCTGCGAAAAACGTTAGAGTGGCCATTCATTTCCAAAACGAATGGGGTCATCGAGATAGCTGACTGAATGATTCGTGGTGCTCGTCGTATCGGAATACATAATGTAGCGACTGAGTAGAACGATATCCACGGTCAGCCAATTCAAAATCAAAAAGAAGGGAGTGGAGAAAATGTGTTGCTGTGAAGACAAGCCAGTGGATACAATATTTAGGTTCGAGTTGCTGGAGTGCTCCCGACCACCATCCCTCCCCCCCCCCCCCCTCACCCCCTTTTTCAGTTTTGACATAGTTTCAAGTGATTTTCACATTTTTGACCGATTCAGAAGCACCTGTGGAAACATAGATTTTAGTCGGATGAAGAGGTTGGGGCAGTCGGTGTAAGTATGGATGTGCACGATGCCACAAACCTTATTTCAGAAGAGCAGTATGGAGTTCGTCAAGAGGCGGAACAACAGGTTGAGAGGGATTACGTAGAGAAATGTTACTTGTAATCTTGTTTTCCAAATGACAAGTTTCTTGTAAAAAAATGTTTATTTTTTTACATTCCTTCGAATAGTTTGAAGATGCTGAGACAAAGAGATCTCAAACTATGTGTAAACTGATATGGATAGAGCTCACAAAAAAACAAGGACATAGACCTCATACTCTCATTCCAACCCTGAGTGAGGGTCGATAACGAATGCTAATACGAGAGCCAAAATCGTTAAGACTCTTGGTAGTGCAAAACGCGACTGCTCGCCAACGTCGTCGTCTCAGTAACATCGTTTCACGAGTCAGGAGTGACATCCCTGGTGATCCGTTCAGTCAACGAAAACAATACACCCTACAGCGATTCATCATAACAACCCTCCCCTCTCCTCTCTCTCTCTCTCTCTCTCTCTCTCTCACACACTCTCTCTCTCTCTCTCTCCATACAAACACACGAAACGATATAACAAAGACATAACACGCACGTGAGCGATAGGCAAGAATGAAGAAAGCAATTCAGACAGCTGAATGCCTTGAGGACTTTCCAGGCAACGATATCGGAATAAAATTGTATTTGCTGCGAGAAAGCCGAAAAAGGAGTCTTGTGGAGTTCACCAGCACGCTAAGGTGACATCACGTTGAGTAGGACATGTGAAGTAACAATATAAAATTAAATACTGAGACCGACAGGTATTCTTGCGTCACCCTGTCAATTCCTACCCTTTTTTTTAAAAAGAAAGACCCACAACTTACTGATGTAAACGTAATTGAACTTGGCATGCAAAAAATTTGTGGAAAGCCACATTCAGTTACAAATATTAATTACTAACTGTGAAACGTCTCCTTAGAAAAATTATACATGACTATGCTTAAACTGACTCACAATATTTTTAGCGCAACGCAATCTGACTTTCAGTAATCGCTACAAAGAACGGCCCTGACTTACATTAACCTATACGTTTCACAAATCACTTACCTCACAAAAATCTTGGTTACTCTAACTACTGAAATACAGCGAGGGCCACTGCTGCCAGCTAAATAAAAGATTCAAACTACAGAAGGCACTAACTACTGATAGGCATAGTTAGCAAATGAATGATTTTGATAGAGAACGAACAATGTATTTACCTTGATAGTATTAAAAAGTGATATATATATATATATATATATATATATATATATATATATATATATATATATATCTCAGTTCATGGCATCCAGTCTTATAAATTTACTGTCTCTGTCCAAAACTCCGCCACCTCACTCCCTACATCCACCACTGCTGGCGGCTCACCTCCAACTGCGCAACGCTACGTGCTGTTAACAGCCAACTGCCCAACACTACAATAGCCAACAACAATGCAAACCAGCCACAGACTGCACACAGCACAGCCAGTGATTTTCAGACAGAGCGCTACGTGGCGTTACCAGTATAAAAACCTAAACAGCCTACTTACATAGCCCCCATGCTCCCCACAAAAAATTTTACAAATTGTTTTGGGCAGTGGCCAATGCAGATTTGAATTTTTTTTCATAATTACAATAACAAAGAAATCAAATGCACGCACTTATTGATACAATGTTGGTCGAAAGCTAAAATTTTCTCACAGTCCATAAAGACAGTCCTGATTATTCATCACAGTAAAATTGCAGTGTTTTTCTCAAAGTCTGAGCAGTAAAAGAAAATGCACACAGAAGTAGTGGATTTCCATGCAGTCTTGAAGAAGTAGTGTTGTCCTTCCAACGGAAAGACATGGTGACTCTTGACATGCAGACAGGTAATGGGCCACAAGAGAGCAAACCCACAGCAGAGTCAGTCGAAGTTTTGAAGAATATTGGTAGGTAGGTCATCACAGAGTAGACCCACTGTAGTCCTGGTAGAGATTACGGTATTGGTGGGCCATCAAAGATGCAGACCCACTGTAGTCCTTGTAGAGGCGGCCAGCAAATCTGTTGCGACTGTGTAGGTGCACAATCACCATCGAAGAGTCTTGTGCACATTATAGCAAGTCCATGAACCACCACTTGTGCACTCACAAAGTTTTTGGAATTGTCCTTAGAACCAGCAATGCTGTTATCCAGTCCCTTGCTGAATTATTAACACACGTGCAAACACTATCAGTCCCCTGCTTCTCACATATTGTCCATATACTATGACCAACAGAAACGTGTGCAGTGAAATGTAATTTACAAGTTACTTAATTTGATGAACTGGTGTCAATTACAATTTTATAACATGAGAATACAATAACAAAGGTACAAAATATATCATTAAAGAACATAATAGTACAGATAACATTTGCAGTAATACAGGCTCTACAAAAGAATAGAAATAACAAATACATCAGTGTTACAAAAATTATGACATAAGTACATACATAAAAGATCAGGATAACTTTTGAAACATCAACTTCACACATGAGCATTAAAATAAAACAGAATAAATAATGTCTAAGCATCTTTACAAGGTAAGTAACATATTATCAGAGAATTCTACAACATAAATCTTATTAGCTAAACACATACAGACAGGAAAAACACAAATTCAAATAGTGTAATAACACAAAAATACAGGACAGGGTTTGTTTTCAGTGTAACATTTGGTACTGCAGTCCAACCCAAAACTTCATTCGATAGATTTTTCGTCTTATTTTAACATTTGTTTCCACCAAAAAAAATCATATCCAAGCATGCTTTCTGTATTTATATGTTCACGTATTTCTTACCTCGTCATTTATTTCCAAGAAAATCCTACTTTTTTCGTATAACTTCTCAATGCATTTCTTCCAATTCATCGCAACTCATTCTCTTATATTCTACCCCCTCTTAAGCTAACTTAAATATACTGAGCTCAGATATATATACCAAGGGACGAGGCAATGCAGCAGCACAAAACAATTAATACAAACAGCAATGACAAAAAATTCAAATTAGCAAAGCAAATGCAATATTAAAACTAATATAAGGCAATGCGCAGCAATCAATAAAAATAAATCATTAGTAAAACTGGCTTAACAGAATGATAAAAAGTCAAATTCAGTAACACTATACCTGGCAAACAGCAGCAAATGCAATAACGTATATCTAAACATGACATAGCTCGAGCAGAAAAAATATTACACTAAAGACAACAATGCAGAAAAGGGAAATGTCTAGTCACATCTTAATATCTATGTCATTAAAGTGGTGCACATTAGCAAATGCATTTAATTTAATTTTATAAAACCAATGCTGCTACACTGTTGGAAACGAGATATCAAATGAAATAAGCAACTATGAAAACAAAGCATAAAAATATCATTCAATAGTCATGTGACATTTCATAAGTTAGTAGAAATTCTCTCAACTCTCGTAGAAAGACGCTTGTCATTATCAGGTGTGCAGATGTAAGGATCTTTCCAAGTAAAGAGCGTGTCGTTTTTGCAATGCTTTCTACAAAGGAATGTCAATAGCGAGGATAATGGCCTCTTTTTTTTCTCCACTTAATGGCTTCCTTTTTTCAGACGACTAACTCTCAGCTGGGCGCCCAAAACGCATTACGTCAAGGTCACTTACCTTTTTTACCGAAATATTCACCACATCAGTTTCCACTACAGTGACAGTCTTATATAAAAATTTCACAGGTCGAAAATTTACATTACAAATGTGTAGAAACAAAATCCTGTAAATATAACAGTGTCCAAAAAATTTTCGTCGGCATTGTGGTACATTCACACATTCACACACATTTCATAACTCTACGATCCTTGTTTTCCAACATCCTTTTTCGCAAGTCAGAGTCCCTGGCCACTACTCCTTATTCCTTACCTTATTACACATATACGTATTCGTCGACACTTCTTCAATATTTCATCATAATAAATACATAGCATAATCGAATTCTTCGTATAGCATCAGCTTATTGATCATAAACACACCTCAACAGCTTAATACACATAGTCGTCGTAAAAATAACATCATAACACCTCCGTCAAATCTCTAAAACACTGTAGCTTTCTGCAATAATGTCAAAACGAAAAAAAAATTCTCTGCTCATTTTAATAGTGTCATCTACCTCAAAAGTACTTTAAAAATCATGATCCCATACCAAATACATCATTCAAAGCTCTCATAATATCACAATGGTTACGAAAAAATATGAACAGTTCACAAAGTACAGACAAAATACAGTTTCATAAGTGTGACGTTATCCAACTGTGTAACTGCATAAACATCTGTCACTAACGTGGTAAAAGAAAATGTTTGTTTCTCTGTTAAATAATCAGGTGATGTGTAATTCTGTGTAGCATAAATATGGTACCGATGTGTAAAGTTGTATGAGCAAATTCTATATTAGCTAGGGCTCCTTGTGCTTGCCAAACACATGGTACACAAAGTAAGCGTGTACCCCCCCCCCCCCCGAGGATTAATGTAATTATACCCTCAGGTGTTACAGATTATAGCAATGGAATGAAATGTATCATGGAAAACTTTCTTTGTAATTCAAAAATCTTGAAAAATAAATGGCTGAAGTACAAAATTAATCTCTCAAATGCATGTCCTGTAGCGCTAAATGTGCGTCTTGCTGTAAGATAATTCTGTGGAAGTGTCGTAGTTATCGTCCTCTGTAAGCAAAGTTCTGCTGAAGTCAATGTACTTACCTCATCATAAACGAAAGTGAAATGCTTTGCGTATAGATATCGTAGTTATTACGTACCTTACTGTGATCAAGAAAGTACTATAATGTAACGTATTGTTGTGCTACAGAAAAGGCTCTCTCATTGTAGCTATACCACAAAAGTTACTACTAAAACATGTTTTACTTTCCAGAATCATTCAGAAAAACTGTGCAGATATAAAACAGAAACGCGGCAAAAGCAACATTGTAAATTGTCACTCATTAGTAGCGTCGTGATAAAATCGTGTAGCTGTCACATAAACTAACCACTGTGTCATCTGATATCTCACAGAAATTACTTTAAATCCAGAATGTATTTTTAAGTAAACCAAAATGTTGCATAAAAATCTCATTAGCAGTACTGGTAAATGTTCTAAGTATGTTAGCCTTATAGATGTTACGTAATCGTGCAACTAACAAGCAAGAATGTAGACACACAACAACACTGTGTCGTCTGTTCACAATAACAATGCATTCGTAATTTCTGTTTAAATAAGTTTTCTTGGTTCTTGACTGAACATTTAACTTCAGACATTGTTGCATGTTAACAGATTCTAAGTCTGACAAAGCATACTAGTAATGTAAAGTGAAAAGTTATATGGCTAAGACAAAGTTAAAAAGCAGATTATCTTTCAATAAACGGTTTTACATGTGAAATGTGGTGTAAACCTTTACTCTTCCTAGTACGCAGAGTTTCAACTTGAACTCAGTTATCATGTATTTACCTTACTGTCTCTGTCCAAAACTCTATCATCTCACTCCGCACATCCACCACTGCTGGCGGCTCACCTCTAATTGCGCAACGCTACGCGCTGTTAACAGCCAACTGCCCAACACTACAATAGCCAACAACAATGCAAACTAGCCACAGACTGCACACAGCACAGCCAGTGATTTTCATACAGAGCGCTACGTGGCGTTACCAGTATAAAAACCTAAACAGCCTACTTACAACTGGACTCACATCTTTACCGGGGACCTGTTTGTCCTAATCACATCCTAAACCGGAAAATGGCTCAGATCGACGTTTTATTTCTTTATTTTTCGAAGTATATGGGTATGTATGCAATGTGTGAAGTGTTGTCTTCTACTCATCCCTGTTGCACTAATTTAACGCAATATTTGATATTCTTTTCCACTCCAGGAATAATAATAAATAAATTCTTGGCTGAAGTTACAGTTGTAATCTTGTGTTTTAAAAGTGTCCGTAATAAGTTCATCAGACAAAATATTAGTCACCACCTCCCTTTAAATAGCGCGCTGGTCGCTCCGAAGCGCTGTCGATACTTTAGATATGATACGTCGTGGTTATAATTAACCTGTGTTCCAAGTGTTACAGTGTGGGCTGTATATATCACAGGATGCTGAAACGCCGTACATATGTTCATTTATCTGAGTGCTGGCGGAGTATGTTGAAAAAAATAATAGTTCCACTTTTTACTACCAGATGAAAATATTGCGCTGTAGGCAATTAGAATGTAGTGTGGGTGCAGCAAAATGGGAGGAACGATCAAACACACGACAACGGTGGTTCTGGCACGTATATTACGATGTGGTCACAAGCTCCAACGCGTGTGCAATGTGGTCTTCCGACTCAGCAACAAGCTGCATCTGTAACACGGTTTGGTCTTCGGCTGGTCGCAGCATATCCGGAGTAATGAGAGCGATATTTCGTCGTATGCTACACGTCAGACATGGAAGAGTACGGATACATCCCTGACAGACCAAAAGTCTCACGGACTTAGGTTATGGGATCTGGAGGGCCAATACATTTTGAAATTGCCTAGAGACGATTCGGTCGTTCCTTAAGGTTTCCGTGCGGTTCTAGGCGCTACAGTCTGGAGTCGAGTGACCGCTACGGTCGCAGGTTCGAATCCTGCCTCGGGCATGGATATGTGTTATGTCCTTAGGTTTAATTAGTTCTAAGTCCTAGGAGACTGATCTCCGAAGTTAAGTCGCATAGTGCTCAGAGCCATTTGATCCAACCGAAGGTTTCTCGAAGGCAAGCGACTCGTGTCGTCCCATCTTGCATGAAAATAGTGGTGTGGACGCAGTTGTGAGGTCCTTACAACGTGCAGATTTCACTGTGCACCTAACAGGTCTGCGAGGTGTAAGCTCCTCGAAGAAAAACGGACTGAGAATAAAGGAGCCTGTGAAAGCAGACCAAACTGTCACATAAGCGGAGTGCAGTGGCTGCTTCTCCACAACATGTGGTGCAGCTGAACCCCACATGCCCAGTGCTGTGCCTTCGCAGCAGTTTGTAGAGTAAAATTTGCCTCATCGGCCCAAAGAATATTCCCCGGCCACATCTCACTAGTTTCCACGAGTGCAAAAGAAACGAAGGGCCTCTTCGAAGCTGTTCCTGTCGGCAGTTTTCCCACAATGCAGAGTTGCTTTTCGTGCCGTTCTGATAAAACAAGTCTACAAGCAATTACAGTCTTTCTTCTCAATAGCAATTGCTTCTTAAACCTTTACACCGACATCCATATCAAAAAAGAAATCAACATGCGTCATCAAGCGACAAAGAGTATACTGACGTCAAAACAAGAAACATTTCACATTCTGACTGCTTATAACGCCATATTTTCACCTGGTGGCAGAAAGCTGAACTAGAATCTTTTCAGAATACTCTGTGAGTGCACTGATTAATGAACCTGCGGTGTATACAAACGGCACTGGATCACTCGGAATATCGTCAGTTAAATTATAACAGCTCCATACCAGGTCATCTTGTGGTCCAGTACCGCTGATTAAAGTCATAGCAGTGGGGCAGTTTGTGTACCATTCGGTCATATGGAATCAGCACAGTAAGACAGGATGACGTGAACAGATAGCAGAATAACAGAAAAGAGCTAACGCGTTTGGAAGTGCCCATGACTATACCATGAATTAAGTTGTTCATTTTGCTGGTATATCATCTCAAACTGTCCAATAATGTCTATGAAGACTACTGTATTACTCACAGCCATGGAACACTGTCTAAGAACATGGTAACAAAACCGTGTATTTGTTGCTTCCAAAACATAAGTCTGAAATGTGGAGATACTTGTATGCAGTAACTATTGCACTGTACATCCATTTGAACCTGTTTATTGCATTCTACCCTTGCCCTCCCTCTACAATTTCTTCTCCTACACTCCAAATGAGAACCAAAATGATTATTCATGCACATACCAGGCTGTGCTCTATCGATCTATTCCTTCTTTTAATCAAGTTGCATCATGAATCGCTTTTCTTCCTAGTTTGATTAATTATGTCTTTGTTATTTTTCTGATCTACCCACACAACCTTCATCACTCTTTTGTAACATTGCCTTTCAAAAGCTTGCTTCCTCGTCCTGACTGTGCTATTTATCATCCATCATCCATCATCCACATTTCACTTTCATTCAACGCCATGCTCCAGACAAGTGCTTTCAGCAAAATTTTTATTACTGCTGACCATCCACATTTTATACTCTCTTTACTCTTTCTGTTGTCAGTTACTTTACTGGCCAAACAATGAAACTCGTCTACTTGCCAGTTTTATTTTCATTCAATTTCCCCACGTTCAACAGTCTTAATTCGAAGGAAGAAAGACTATTTTTTAACGCCCTGTCAAGAAGGATGTCATTAGAGACGAAGCTCGAGATTGGACTGTATCGAGAACGGGGAAAGAAATCGGCCGAATGCGAGTCCAGTGTGCTAATCACTGCACTACCTCTTCTAGTGTCTTAATTCGACTACGCTACGTTACCTTTGTTTTGCTTTTGTCCATGTTCATCACTCAACCTCTTTCCACTACACTATCCGCTGGTTCTACTGTTCTTCCAAAACTCCTGCGTCTCTGGCATAATTACAATGTCATCAGCACGTCTTATACTTCATATGTTTTCTGTACGACGTGTAATTCCGTTCCTAGTTTATTGCTAGTTTCTTTCACTGTACCATCTATGTGCACACTGAATAATTTGGATGGTCGGTTGAAACCCTGATCACTCTTTTCTGCGACCTTTTTATATCCTCCGACTCTCATAACTGCTTTCTGGTTTCTGTAAAAGCTGTGCCTGCCAGAGTGGCCGTGCGGTTCTAGGCGCCACAGTCTGGAACCGAGCGACCACTACGGTCACAAGTTCGAATCCCGCCTCGGGCATGGATGTGTGTGATGTCCTTAGGTTAGTTAGGTTTAATTAGTTCTAAGTTCTAGGCGACTGATGACCTCAGAAGTTAAGTCGCATAGTGCTCAGAGCCATTTTTGTAAAAGTTGTAATTAATCATTCGCTTGGTGCATTTTGTCACTGATAACATCACACTTTTAAGGATTCCATTTCAGCAAACATTTTAATAAGCTTTTCCTGACTTTATGGGTGCTAGCCTTTCTTCCACCTGTCTGCTGAACTAGAGGTCGTGAAACATTTTTGATCAAGAGCCAACACTGACATTGTGGGCTGGCACTTTGGGCCGCATATGTACCGATCTTGTTATTAATTGGTAACCTACATAAATTAGTAGCTTATGAGCCCCCCTAACACAACAAGGGCACGATAAGTTGGCTACGACCCCTTTAGTACTGATCGTTTAAAATCGGCACTTAGTGTTGGCTGTTCTGTGTTTCGTACTGCTGCCAGCCTCAACGATCTCAGAGTTGAGATACGGATGAAGTGTTGAGCGACCGATTAATTGATTACTAACGGTGGATGAAGAGGAGATTAGTGTTTACCGTCCTGTCGACTACAAGGTCATTAGAGACGGAGCACAAGCTCGGATTAGGGAAGGATAGAGAAGAAAAGCGGCCGTGTCATTTCGAAGGAACCATCCCGACATTGGCCTTAAGTGATTTAGGGAAATCGGGGAAAACCTAAATCAGGATGACTGGATGCGTGTTTGAAACGTCGTCCTCCCGAGTGGGAGTCCATTGTGCTAACCACTGCGCTGCCTCACTCGGTAATTCTACTATATGTAAATACAGAATGTAATATGAGACACGATAGTAAATGTTGAATGTCATTTCTCTTATACGCATTGAACTGTTTTAAAACAGATTTAATTTCATATGACTTCATCTACAACTACATCTACATCTACTTGATTACTCTGCAATTCACATTTATGTGCTTGGCAGAGGGTTCATCGAACCTCAGTCATACATCTCTGTACCGTTACATTTCCGAACAGCTCGCGGGAAAAACGAACACCTAAACCTTTATGTTCGAGTTCTGATTTCTCTTATTTTATTTTTTTGATCATTCCTGCCTATGTAGTTTGGGCTCAACAAAATATTTTCGCATTCGGAAGAGAAAGTTGGTGACTGAAATTTCGTAAAAAGGTCTCGCCGCGACGAAAAACGTCTTTGCTGTAATGACTTCCATCCCAACTCGTGTATCATATCTGCCACACTCTCTCCCCTATTACGTGATAATACACAACGAGCTGCCCTTTTTTGCACACTTTCGATGTCCTCCGTCAATCCCACCTGGTAAGGATCCCACACCGCGCAGAAATATTCGAACAGAGGACGAACGAGTGTAGTGTAAGCTGTCTCTTTAGTGGACTTGTTGCATCTTCTAAGTGTCCTGCCAATGAAACGCAACCTTTGGCTCGCCTTCCCCACAGTATTATCTGTGTGGTCTTTCCAACTGAAGTTGTTCGTAATTTTAACACCCAGGTAGTTGAATTGACAGCCTTGAGAATTGTACTATTTATCGAGTAATCGAATTCCAACGGATTCCTTTTGGAACTCGTGTGGATCACCTGACACTTTTCGTTATTTAGCGTCAACTGCCACTTGCCACACCATACAGCAATCTTTTCTAAATCGCTTTGCAACTGATACTGGTCTTCGGATGACCTTGCTAGAATGTAAATTACAGTATAATCTGCGAACAACCTAAAAGAACTGCTCAGATTGTCAGGCAGGTCATTTATATAGATCAGGAACAGCAGACGTCCCAGGACGCTTCCTGGAGAACACTTGCTATAAACACGAACCACATTTGAAGGTGATCGTCTCTATAATGGGCATTCACCAGTTCATGTAAATTTCATTTCAAAATTTGTCATAGCAGCTGCTTCGTACGTTCGCTCTAGCCGGTTAGTTATCACTCCAGGCAAATAACAAAATGTTTCCTCTCTCACACTCTTCATCGCCGCAGGAGCTCTGCAACTTACCGCTCTCTTCTGTGGTAAGCGACCAACTTTACTGAATTCACCGCCGAATGAACTAACACCATGAAATCTAAGCACTTAAGAAATTCTTAATGTTAGCTGACGTTTTTGGGGTGGGTTGGGCTTTTAGTTGCTAGCCGGCCGCTGTGGCCGAGCCGTTCTAGGCGCTTCAGTCCGGAACAGCGCTGCTGCTACGGTCGCAGGTTCGAATCCTGCCTCGCACATCGATGTGTGTGATGTCCTTGGGTTAGTTAGGTTTAAGTAGTTGTAGTTCTAGGGGACTGATGACCTCAGATGTTTAGTCCCATAGTGCTTAGAGCCATCTTATCTTTTAGTTGCTAGCCGCGGGGCACACCAATACTTGATTCGGGCCTCATGCGGGCCGCAGCCTGACGACCAGTGTTCTAAACGGTCCACTCACGTCAATGTGACCACTGCCTATGTCCGATGTGAACATGAAAAAACCACTCCCAGAGGCAGATGACAGCACTAACAGTGGTTCAAATGGCTCTAAGCCTTATGGGACTTAACATCTGACGTCATCAGCCCCCTAGACTTAGAACCTAAGGACAGAACTAACCTAAGGACAGCACACAATTCATACCCGAGGCAGGATTCGAACCTGCGACCGTAGCAGCCGCGTGGTTCGGACTGAAGCGCCTACAGCCACTCGGCCACAGCGGCCGTTCACTAACACTGGATAGTATATAAAGCATGTCGGCGGGGGTGGGGTGGGATGTGGGGGCGGCGGAGGGCGGGAGGGAGGTGCGAACAGTGCAGTAGTTGTCGTAATGCAGGAATGAAACGGTTTATCTGACGTCGAAAAGGGCATGCTCATTGGCTTTCAGGTTAAGGGTGAAAGCATTTCCGAAAGAGGTGTAAGCTGTTGGTATGCCGCCGTGGTTAAAGTATACCGCTGTCGAAAACTGGCGCAGAGGAGATTGTGGTGCACTACGGGCCACACCTGACGGACGTGAACGACGACTGCGGAAATATGTACGACCAATATATAAGCAGCTGTTGAGCAACTGACCGCCAAGGGATCCAAGCGGCTGCCAACAGTGTCTTCTCAACGGCCACCCGGGAACGTTGTTACGTATGGGCCTCCACAGCACACTCCCAGTTCATGCACCCATGCTTACTGCTATTCATCAGTGATGAAGGCTCGAATTTGCATGCCAGTACATCAATTGGACGCCCATTGTGTGGCTACAGGTGGCCCTTTCAGATGAATGACGTTTTACTGTCCATTGTGTATGGCCGTTCGCCTGTGCGATATGAAACCCCCTGCAACAAACTCCGGGAGGCCTTTCCCTGGCTGGGCTCATCTTCTGGAAGGTACCACTCCAGCTTCACATACTGTTTGTTCTTCCTCGTTACGATTGCATCTACCAGCAAAAATGGTTCAAATGGCTCTGAGCACTATGGGACTTAACTTCTGAGGCCATCAGTCCCCTAGAACTTAGAACTACTTAAACATAATTAACCTAAGGACATCACACACATCTATGTCCGAGGCAGGATTCGAACCTGCGACCGTAGCAGCTGCGCGGTTCCGGACTGAAGCGCTTAGAACCCCTTGGCCACCCCGGCCGGCATCTACCAGCAGGACAATGCAATGTGTCACACAACTCTCAGTGGCCGTGCGCGGTTCGAAGAGCAACCAGGATGCATTTGCCGTACTCCCTTGCCACCAAACTGCCAGGACTAAATCCAAATCGAGGATCTGTGGGACGACCTGGATCCGGCTGTTCGCACCACGGATCCTGGTTCGAGAAACCTAGCCCAGCGGCCCCAGCACTGGAGTCGGCATGGCTCCACATCCTTCCCGGTACCTTCAAGAACCTCACATCTGGCAGCAGTTCGCACTGCCAACGATAGTTATGCAGGTTTTTGACAGATGATCACATTAATGCAACTGGACAATGTATTATATGAACGGTGCGTTGACGATCTACAGTTCCCAAACTGCGTTTAATTTACGTGTTGGGTGGGATTCACAAAGAGTGTGAAAATAAATTACAGCAACCACATGTGGACAGATGCACATCCTCGAGCGTTCATTGACGCAAGGAATCATGTTTCTTGTAGTAGCAAGAATTGTGCAAACTCTTGTAGCCATACAGATAACCGAAAAAATTCTGAGGTGCTGTTTACCAATAACTTCTGCGCGACAAATTCGTGCCGCGCGGGATTAGACGAGCGGTCTTAGGCGCTGCAGTAGTGGACTGTGCGGCTGGTCCCAGCGGAGGCTCGAGTCCTCCCTCGGGCATGGGTGTGTGCGTGTTTGTTCTTAGGATAATTCAGGTTAAGTAGTGTGTAATCTTAGGGACTACTGACCTCAGCAGTTAAGTCCCATAAGATTGTGAATACATTTAAAATTTTTTTGACAAATTCTTTATTGGTGAACGGTATCTCTGTGGGACAACAACGCATGCTCTTTATGCAGAATGGGGCACCAGTCCATCTTCTATGTTTCGTACCACAGACGTTTAATGACTATTGGATATGACGAGGTAGTCGGGTAGCATGGTCTGCCCTTTCACCTGTCCTTAATGGTGTGGATTTCTAACTGTGAGGATTTAAAAGCATCGGTGTAACTTCCACACGTCCGGGAGCTTGTCTGCCATGCGTTTGAGCAAAACACATGGCAGCACTAGGTCGTATTCTTGGACGAAGACGACTGATGGGTGTATAAGAATGAATGATACCCACCCTGAGGAGTTTCTATAGTGTCAACTGATACAAAAATTTCACTGTGACATTCTACTTTAATGCGCTGGAGGCAAACGTAGTATCCAATACAACAAAATAGGTCAGATATGAGAGAGCGAGGCTTGTTTTTCGTTGTTATGGTTTATACTGCGTGCTGAAATTTGTATTGTACTTCATATCCGTTATGCTCTTAGTGCCTCCCCCCCCCCCCCCCTCCCTCCGCAGCCGAGCGATCAACGAGTCAGCTTTATAGTATTTGTAGATTTAGAGAAAGATTTCTCCATAGGTGGTTGGAACGTTGGAAGGTTACTCTCCGCATTATGGCGCTAGACTGGCCAATCGGTCCCGACCGCCAACGATGTCATCTTCTGCCAGTGGCGTCACTGGATACGGTATGGAGGGACTTGTAGTCAGCACACGCTGTCCCGTTCGTTGTCAGGTTTCTTGATCTTGGAACCGCTATTAATCGGTCGAGTAGTTTCTCAGTGGGCCTCACGACGCTGGTGGAATCGAAGCCAGTTACTCACGTATGGGGGCGAACAGTTGCCTGGAATACACTCTCGGAAATTCTGAAGGTAGCGGGGATAAATTACAGGAAGTGAAACGTCCTCCACAACTTGCACATAAACCAGGCTGCAGTTACAAACGCTGAAGGACATGGAGGGAAAGCAGTTGTTGAGAAGGGAGCGAGACAGTCCTGTCGTCTGTCCACAGCGTTAGTCACTCTACACATTGAGCTATCAGTAAAGGAAACCAACGCTTAGTTTAGAAAGGGGAGGTTAAGGTTCAGGGAGAAGAATATAAAACTTTGTCTGCCGATGACGTTGTTATTCTGTCAGAGAAGGGAGAACTTCTTCATTAAGATTGTACTTAAACTGCTGAGAGGCTTTGACTATACAGTCTCATTGCTTGTCTTCATTGTTTCATTTCTGACCTACCGAATTTGCCCTAACAGAACTCAAGCTTTTCTTATACATTAATTGCCCGCAATATTCAACGGTAACGCGATCTGACTGCCTTAAAAATAACTCAAAAGAATGGCCCTGACTAAGAAATCCTAACAATAACCTATATATTACATAAGTGACTTACCTCACAAAAATATTCATTACCCGAACTACTGCAATAGAGCAAGCGCCAATACAGCTAAATAAAAGATTCTAACTACTGTAGGCTCTAACTACTAATAGGCATATGGGTAAAAAAAGGAAAGATTTTGTTGCAAAGCAAACAATACATTTTTTATCTTAATAATGTGACAAACAGTTCAAAAGTTATATAATCGTGCATGACATCCAGTTTCAAAAATTATATAATCATGAATAATATTCAATCTCCAAGTCGGACACGTCCAGATCGTCCGCTCGCGCTAATACTGCAAACCTCCAACACTGCTAATTATTAACCTCGAACCTCCATCACTGCTGACTACTCACTCCCAACTTCCATCACTGCTGGTTTTTCGCTTCCAACTGCGTCCGACCAGCCACAGAGTCTCTTACTGAGTGCGCACGGCACCGTCAGAGTTATTAATGCAGAGCGCTACATAGCGCTGCCAACATACAAACACTTAAACAGCCTATTTACAAAAGCAAATAATGGATGGTGTCTTGAAAAAAGGTTATGAGATGAACATCAACAAAATTAAATCAAAGATAATGAATGTAGTTGAATTAAACCAGCCTATGCTGATGGGATTAAAGTAGGAGATGAGATACTGCAGGCAATACATCAGTTTTCTTATTTGGGCAACGAAGTAAGTGACTACGGCCGAAACACCCATCATAGAAAAGGCAGGCTAACAACAGCAGGAAAATGAGAAATTTGTTAACACCGAATGTGCTGCGTAGTCTTTCCTGAAGGTATTTGTGTATAGTGTAGCTTTATACAAAAGTCAAACGTAGACAATAAGTAGTCAAGACAAGAAAAGAATACAAGCTTTTTAAATGTGTTGCTAGAGGAGAATGGTGAAAATTAGGCGAATAGATCGGATAACTGATGAAAAGTTAGTGAGTCGAATTGCCCACAAAAGAAATTTATGGCATGACACTATCAAAAGGAGTATTCGGTTGACATAAATTATAGTGAGGTGTAAAGGAATTTGGTAATGGAGGGAAGCGTGGAGGGTAAAAAACTTAGGGGCTTGAAACATTCCCTTCCCCTCTATACCTCTTTTGTTAATGATAACCTTCCCTTTTACAAAAAACTATGAAACCTTTCCTTAGGATTTCTATCTCTTGCTTATTAATAACAAATGAAATCTTCCCTTTGAAATTTATTATCTTTCTCTATATTCGCATACAAATTTAATAGCTGCTTATTAAAAGTTATTTTCTGATTATTTCGACGAAACATAGAATGTGTCATCGTCGTGGCCCTCAGTCGTTTTCTGCAATAACCCAAAACTGTTCCTTACCTTTTTTGCTGTTACTGGATCGCCATCTGACTGCTACATCGAACTGCAACATGAGTATACTTACTCTGTTTTACTATACTCTATTAACTGCTGGTGGTCTGTCATAAGAAGTGGCTGTATTTATTACCAAAGCTGACGTTATTCTTTAATTAATTTGACTGAAGTTACGTAATTCATATTTACACTTTTTCTTAACAACAATAAAATTTTGCGAAGTTTTACGTTGTTGGTTTTTGGGATGGATTATAATTAGAAATGCAATATTGCTGGCAACAGTTAATTATATTCTGAAAACGCGTCAAATATTTACTGTTGTTAATGAAATGATTTTACCAACGTTCAAGCAGGACTTTCTTTTTACAATAATCTTACAACTAGCAATGTGCAAATATACCTTCAGTAGTCTTGAGTTTCTCAAAAAATTAATTCAATAATATTCCTCTTATGATAATAGTTAGCTGATATCTCTGTACATCCGTTTATAATCTCTTGTAAATCATAGCTAGTGGCTGGCAGGCACACCGCTCCTCTCAACCTCTCACTTCAGACCTGCTACCAACTAGCTTCACATCTCGCTGACTACTGACTTCCTACGAACGCTAAAGTGCGGTCTCTACTGCCAACAATGCTTTCTAGTGCAGACAATCCCTGCTACCATTACAAAATGTATCAATGCGCGGTCTTTCCCGCCCTTTTCTTAAAATACATCCATACGCGGTCTCTCCCGTCCTTTTTAAAATTATATTAATTTGCGGTCTCTCTTGTCAACAATACTTTGGTGCAGACATTCCCTGCTACCACAATTATTTCCAACATGACAAATATTAATTATTCCTACTTAATCCTATTAATAAAATATAAACATCTTTCATAAATTGTGATTTGACAATAAACAATACAAATACACACGTCTTACAGGCTGATCGAGGATTGAGTGATGTGAGTTTAAATGGATGAAGGTTTCAGTAGTTCTGCTGAAATGAGGCTACTACAGGCTCTAGACTGATGGGAAGATTTGCATCAAAGCAGCCTTCGGAATGAAGACTACAACAACATTAAATGCTCTGCAGCTACGATCGGTTTATTAAAAATGTCTCTCAGCTGTCAGTAACGATATCTTTCACTTCATGTATAACGACTTCAGTTTCTGTAAAATACTAGGTGGGTGACAATCAGTGTTTCGCACGGTATTTGTTGACAGTAGATTTGACAACACAGTCTCCGCCACTTTAGCAGATCTGCATTTACACTGCGTTTAACGCTTGCGCGAAGGAGCAGTCCTTCCTCCAGCATGGTGAGGTTACTAATCGCAAACTGTACCTCCGTGCGTTGTGTGCTTGGGGTGCGGTGACCACAGAGAGCGCTCAGAGGGTTTTCTGTGGCATGATGTACCGAGTCGGGAGACAAACTCTGCATTCAGTAGGCAACACAAGCCTCTGTTTTCGAGCTTCCACGAAACAACAACGTGCACAACGGAGGTAATGATCAGTTAAAAACTTTGTGTTATCGACACTGAAGTTAGTTGAACGAAATGAGTTAAACGAAGAACTTCGAGGGGGAAAAAAACTGGCATAACTCTTATGTCTTCTGTAAAGGAATTAATGCACAAAAGTTGACATTTGGATCGTATGGTTACAGTAATTACATGTGAACACCTTTCTCAAATGCAGTAGGAACTGTCGCAGCAACGAACAACACTGCATGAAGAAGCTGCAAAGAAGTATCCGGCCAACCTGAAAACATTGAAGACAGTTTGAAAACCGATTTTCAGATCTCAAGGCAGTGGAACCTATTCTGACTTTCATACCTCCTCAATTCCAAGAAGTGGATGTGGAAGATCTTTCGAGTAAAATGAGTATTCTTTTCTCTTGCAATGAGACTCAACTTGAAGAGGAAATAATTAGATTTCAAAATTTCATGTCTTTAAAGATAGAATATTAAGGAGATAATTTTGGAAATTGGTGACGTAAAAACCTATGTTAACATTGTCAAAGTGGTATTGTATGTGTTTTTTTTTCTTTTTTTGTCCATGTGAGGCAGCGTTTTCAACGATGAAGTTAGTGAAATGTAAGTGTATGAATAACCTGACGGATGATCATCTCTCAGACTATGTAACGTGTCACTGGCAAATTATTCACCAGATTATGTTAAACTTGAAAATGATATGCAAAGCCAAGTATCTCATTAATCTTCTTTCAACATTTATAATGGTGTATGTTTTAATTTTTTTTCACACGTGTAATATCTTGAACGTCGAGTAGTAGGCCGACAACTTTTGATGGTGAGAAAATTACTTTTTATGTATTTTGTGTAACTAAAACCGTTAATTTTGGATACAGCATTGTTCTGTGCTTAAACTTTTATGAATTTTAAGTCAGTAGATCTCTAAATGCACTAAGCTGCATGTGGTTGTTCTCAACTCTAAAGAAGTAGAGCACCCTTGGCCTAGAGTAGTGACAGATTCCCCCCTGTTGCAGACTAGGTCATTTAGCCTAGGAAAATGTTCTTTGCTAATTTCTTTCTTGTTAAATTATATTTTCTTTCATCCATTAGATTACGAAAATAGCTTCGCTCGTAATCGTGGCTGCCGGAGTCACTTTCAAATGTCACGTAACGAGTTGGATGAAGGCAGTGGACGGAAAGTGACAATTCTCTTACTCGCACAACTTGGAGTGTGGATAGATGGTTAATTAAATCACTACTGCCATCCTAGTCAAGGCAAATACTATATGAGCAAGGAACTGAATACATAATTATGTATAATAAATCTGGTGGTTTGAAAATACTTATCCCAGTGTCGCATACTTTATTTATACTGCTAGATTTAAATCTTTAAGGCGTTACTCAACCTGAAGCGATCAGATCCACATCTACATTTATACTCCGCAAGCCACTAAACGGTGCGTGGCGTAGGGCACTTTAAGTGCCACTGTCATTATCTGCCTTTCCTGTTCCAGTCACGTATGGTTCGCGGGTAGAACGGCTGCCGGAAAGCCTCCTTGCGCGCTCGAATCTCTCTGATTTTACATTCGTGATCTCCTCGGGAGTTATAAATAAGGAAAGCAATATATTCGATACCCCATCCAGAAACGATCCGTCTCGAAACCTGAACAGCATGCTACACCGCGATGCAGAGCGCCTCTCTTGCAGAGTCTGCCACTTGAGTTTGCTACACATCTCCGAAACGCTATCACGTTTACCAAATAACCCTGTGACGAAACGCGCCACTCTTCTTTGGATCTTCTCTATCTCCTCTGTCAACCCGACCTGGTAAGGATCCCACACTGATGAGCAGTACTCAAGTATAGGTCGAGCGATGAGAGCAGCCGACTAATTCACAGCTCTCTGAACGTATAAAACTGGTTTGTACTTGAGTTAGTGAGAGGTAAGTAGGTGCAAATTCGTTGGATTCGCGCCTGCACGTCCCCGGCATCTTGCATGTAAACTGAGAAAGTGCTCCTTCTGTGTAAGGACTGCAGCCGGTATGAGGCACGTGCAGACGGCGAGGCTGCCTCCGCGGCCGCTGGCTACGTGAGGTGAGTCCGCCGGTTGCTAAACGACGGTCGTTATCACAGCTCTAAACGCCGGCGCGCCTTCATGGAACTGTTTTCTTCCACGGCTGCCGCCGCGGTCGGACGTGCGTCAAACAATATCCGGACGTCCGCGCGCCAGCACTTCCTGACGAAATGTCAGCAGATTAGGCACTGACCGGTAACACTCTTCCCGTGAACCAAATATTCCAGTCGTACCTTTCTATGACACCTGCGCAACTTAACAAATTTGTTGGTTCATAAGGATTTTACTGTTTGCTATCCACTGCATGTACAATAATTTCAATCACAAAGAAAGCAGGTGTTGGCCGATGTGAAAGTTATCGAACTATCAGTTTAATGAGTCACGGCTGCAAAATACTAACTCGAATTCTTTACAGACGAATGGAAAAACTGATAGAAGCCGACCTTGGGGAAGATCAGTTTGGATTACGAAGAAATATTGGAACACGTGAGGCAATACTGACCCTACGACGTATCTTAGAAGCTAGATTAAGAAAAGGCAAATCTACGTTTCTAGCATTTGTAGACTTAGAGAAAGCTTTTGACAATGTTGACTGGAATACTCTCTTTCAAATACTGAAGGCAGCAGGGTTAAAATACAGGGAGCGAAACACTATTTACAATTTGTACAGAAGCCAGATGGTGGTTATATGAGTCGAGGGACATGAAAGGGAAGCAGTGGTTGGGAAGGGAGTGAAACAGGGTTGTAGCCTATCCCCAATGTTATTCAGTCTGTATATTGAACAAGCAGTAAAGGAAACGAAAGAAAAGTTCGGAGTAGGTATTACAAACCATGGAGAAGAAATAAAAACTTTGAGGTTTGCCGATGACATTGTAATTCTGTCACACAGCAAAGGACATGGAAGAACAGCTGAACGGAATGGACAGTGTCTGGAAAGGAAGGTATAAGATGAATATCAACAAAAGCAAAACGAGGATAATGGAATGTAGTCGAATTAAGTCGGGTGATGCTGCGGGAATTAGATTAGGAAATGAGACACTTAAAGTAGTAAAGGAGTTTTGCTATTTGAGGAGCAAAATAACTGATGATGGTCGAAGTAGAGAGGATATAAAATGTAGGCTGGCAATGGCAGGGAAAGCGTTTCAGAAGAAGAGAAATTTCTTGACATCGAGCATAGATTTAGTTGTTAGGAAGTCGTTTCTGAAAGTATTTGTATGGAGTGTACCCATGTATGGAAATGAAACATGGGCGATAAATAGTTTGGACAAGAAGAGAATAGAAGCTTTCGAAATGTGGTGCTACAGAAGAATGCTGAAGATTAGATGGGTAGATCACATAACTAATGAGGAAGTGTTGAATAGGTTTGAGGAGAAGTTTGTGGCACAACTTGACCAGAAGAATGGATCGGTTGGTGGGACATGTTCTGAGGCATCAAGGGATCACCAACTTAGTATTGGAGGGCAGCGTGGAGGGTAGAAATCGCAGAGGGAGACTAAGAGATGAATACACTAATCAGATTTAGAAGGATGTAGGTTGCAGTAAGTACTAGGAGATGAAGAGGCTTGCACAGGATAGAGTAGCATGGAGAGCTGCATCAAACCAGCCTCAGGAATGAAGACCACAACAACAACAGTAATGCTGCTATCCTACCCGAAACCAGCAAGACCCTTACTCCGTCGGCAACTCTGTAGTATTACATCTATTGCATTCGAACTCTCGGATGTGCTAGATCCCCATGCAGCAAATCGCTTTTTCAACAAATTTAACGGCTATGGCTCACTTCGAGTGAATGAATCATAAAAGTAGATACTCTAAGGAACATATTAAACTAATAAAAATTAGGCAGAAAAAAATTTCTACCCTCGTCTACCTCCTTAATTTTTAAATGATCACAATGCAATTTGACTGTACTGTTGTTTAGTAAATTACAAGCCAGGTTTCGGATTTTATGCCATTTTCAAGTGACTGAGTTTATGTTATTAACATATATTGCAGGATAACAAGCTCAGATTTGTCCATAAGATTAGGAAAAATTTTCGCTCCTCACGATATGTCAGATATAAAATCATCATCTTGTAAAAAGGTCAGTAAATAATAGTAGGAGCACGTCATATTTAATGAAAACAGGTTTACATTGGTCGGATAAATCGGGAGAAAGGGTGGGTCAGTCCATTCTCCGAATCTCCTCTCGTTGCAAGAGCTCACCCCCCCTCCCCCTGCGCTGTCCGATGCGGTGCTTACGTGTTCGTACCTCTCACCATATGACGATGCGTAATGAATCCAGGAACATTGTTATTGAACATGGTCGTTTTGGTGGTCCAGCTGTTATGGTTGTGACGAGGTATAATAGTGCCTGTATGTACCGATCTCCAGATCTTTGGACGTGGTACACCCACCGGTTAACATTATTGTGAAACTATACTCCTACCACATGTGCATATTTTCAGGTGTGCACTCGACCCTCACTTCATTTCATGGATGACGATGAGCGACATCGAAAAGCACTGTCGGAGGTGCTCTTTGAACCAGAGGTTATTGGGTGAATGAACTGGCCTACGCGTTGTCCCAACTTAAATCCCATCTGTCAAGTGTGGGATGCGTGGTGGAGATGAATAGCAGCACATCCACATGCCCCAACGACCTCACAACGGTTGCCAGCTGCACTGGTGGAGTAATGCAACGCCCTACCGCTAGAACTGCTTTCCAACTTGTTGCTAGCTTGGAAGCGCGTTACAAAGCATGCACTGCTAACAGCGGTGATCACACACCCTATTGAGGACCACGTTCCGCCTTTTCAGATATAATGGACCATCACAAATAGCTATTATTGTTTTTGAAAAAAAGTGTCATTTCCGTTCGTCTCGTTGTGTATTTTTTGTACAGTTACCTTCTGTATAGGCGCCCCGGTGACCTCTCCAGTTGACAGGATGCTAGGAAATGACTGTGGACGCGTCAGACACGCCAAAGAAACATTATTAATTCATGACACCTTTATTTCTGCCGAGTACAATGTGGCCCGCGTAACACAAGCTGGCTGAGCTTGGTGATATCAACGACCTTCCCCGAGTCCTCGCTGACTCGGAGCAATGACAGCAGCTCTGGGCCGCACCAGTCTTGCTAGCGCAGTGCCGCGTGCTGTGACGTAGCGTGGAATGCCCTTACTTCTGCTGCGCGTGGTTGGCCTGCCGGCTCGGCGGCGAACAGCAGGCCGCTGCGCGAAGGAGCCTCCGGGTTGGAGTCCCGGCGCTGTCGACACGAGAGGCGTTCTCGTAGTGGGGAGTGTACTCTATACCACCCCGTCTTCTTCCCTGCTCTTCCTGGTGGCTCGTCCGCGGTGGACGGACGGAGCGGGCTGCAGTCCCCCAGCCTCGTCGGCTCACCCGGTTGTGATGGTGGATGCACAGGGCCTAGGCCCCGCACGATCTCGACGACGGCTCACTGATGTGGCCAGCACTGACGGCGAGCGAGTCTGCCGCGATGTCTGCTAATCCTGGGTTGATGACTGACAGCGGCAGCAGAGAGTACCAGAGCTGGTACTGTCCCCTCACGTCTACTGCTGGATGGGCCGCCCTTACGGCAACATCTCCTTAATAGAGATTAACGTGTCGATCACCGAGTTGAGCGCTACGCAGCGTCCCAGTACACGTCTAACTGCAAGTCTAACTGCGAGTGCCTTGTTGCTATCAAAGCTGGCGTATTTAAAGGAAGCACGAGCGACATCCTGACCTCATGCTTGTTTGTAATGAACGCATTCGTTCCACTTATACTGCTGATTTATCTGTCGTACTCGCCCCTTAGGCGTTCTTGTGACAGAGTTACGTGTTGTTACGGCAGACTTACGCGAAGTTGTGAAATGCAGTACAGCTGACGCTATACCTCTGTCTTACACTCTACGAAAGTCTCCATCTAAGCAATTCTCTCTCTCGCCTGTTGTGTGTAACCAGTCCATTGGCATTGCGAGACGACACATTCTGATATATGTGCAATCCTCTTACCTCTTGGCTAATCTACTGCCTCTGGCTCTCGGATAGGTAACGAAACTTTGACAATATTCCACGTTTCCAACTCTTTACTATTCCGCGACACTACATCTGTACAGTACTGTAGCTGTTCTGTCTAACTATGGGCCAAGTTTCATCGAGCTATGTTACTTGATAGTGCCACATCGTGCGAAAGTTACTTCCTTCCTTAAGTTTTGATGACCATTGTAATTTGCCGTCACCCCCATTTTGAATGTTACTCAGACGCCTGGAACCTTAATAACAGTTACATTTAAATAACAGTTTAATCTGATAATAGTAATAATAATGACAATAAGAAGAACATACAGACTAAGAGCAAATAAAAAAATTAAAAGTAGCCAAATTTACACGGATTTCAAAATAAACTAAATTATCTGGGCATATTAAAAGAATGTAATCAACCAGACTAACTAATAAGGTTGTAGAATTTTACGAAAGTCGCCATAAAGCTAAAACACAGGCAATAAAAAGGATCAGTGCAGAAAGGATGACGTGAACGAAGCAGGAGCAAAACTACTTGGTATACCAAGTAGTTTTTTTTCACATAAAATTCACGACTGGACTGGGCTGGCAGAAAAACACAATAAGACCGGAACAACTAGGTCTGACGGCCGAAAAGAGTCCATTCTGAGGAAACGAAAGTAATACGGGGACATAAATACCTACAAAAATGGCCTCGATTGATCAATTAGGGACCACCAGTAACCCCACCACAGGTTCTTTAAAGAATAGAGTCTAAACTCCCATTCTTTCTTTCCCTCCACTTGAACCTAAGCCCACACACATTAGGAGCTATGTAGATAATGCAAAACCTTTTTTTTTTGGGGAGGGGGGGCTATTTATGTTGAGTCTCTCTCTAGCGGTAGACAGTCTTTCGAAGGCAGCTGAAGAAACATCCTTGGCAGGTTATAACTGTATATTGGACCGACACTCGAACTCGGGGCCTTTACCTTTCGCGGGCCAATGCTCCACTGACTGAACTGCCCAAGCAGGACTCGTGACATGTCCTCACAGATATATTTGCGCCAGTAACTCGTCTCATACCTTCCAAACTTCACAGAAGCACTCCTGCGAAACGTGCATAAACTAGCACTCTTGGAAGAAAGGATACTGCGGAGACATGGCTAGGACACAGCTTGGGGGTCGTTTCCAGAAGGAAATTTTCACCCTGCAGCGGAATGTGCGCTGATGTGGAACTTCCTGGCAGATTAAAACTGCGTGCCTGACCGCGACCCGAAATTGGGACATTTGCCTTTCGCGGGCAAGTGTTCTACCGACGTTATTTTTACTGGCCGGGGTGCCTGCCCCATCACGTCTCTGAACGTCCTCTCCTATTTTACTTTCATTTTTTAATCTTTCTTAGTTTTATTTTTATTTGTTTACTTTGTTATTCAACTCCAAAATTTGGGATATAAAGGTATACAATTTTTTCGTTAGGTAGAAGGCACTGCGAACAATTGAAATAACATAAATCATCTCAACATGAAATAATTTTTTTAGTAAAAAAAAATCACATTTACTTCATGAGTCCATCTTCCAAGATACGAGTAAATTCGAAACATTTAAGAACAAATAACACTACGGAAACTCCCACAGTCGTATTGCTTAAACAATGGCCACATCGTCAAAGAAAATAAAAATAACGATGACAAAACACATCCTGCATGACATTCCACGCGTGTTTCCCATCTACGGACGATGTTCATTGCTACTAAGTGGATAACCATTTAGACTCGTGTCAAGACCTGCTATGGAGATTGTCTCCTGCCCAGTACACCCCAACTGTGAGGGAGGGGGAGCGGGTCTTATGAAGACAATGTACAAGTAATTTGCGATGAATTGTGAATCGCGAGGAATGTGCTCAGGTGTGCTTATCTAGGAGGTATTGCCAATAGTCAAGAACCATTTTCTCATCACGGTAGAAAACGTAGAAAATGACATGCCTTTAATCCGCGTGCGAGCGTTAGTCTTCGCCATCGGGAAGTAAGTATCCTCCGGGCACACGAGGAGCTGGGGTTCAATCGCGTGAGATGAGACACTGAAACGACCCCTTAGAAAAATTATACACGACTGTGCTTAAACTGACACACAATATTTTTAGCGCAACGCAATCTGACTTTCAAAAATCCCTACGAAAGAATGGCCCTGACTAACATAACCTATACGTTTCACAAATCACTTACCTCACAAAAATCTTCGTTACTCAAGCTACTGCAATACAGCGAGCGCCACTACTGCCAGCTAAATAAAAGATTCAAACTACGGAAGGCACTAACTACTGATAGGTATAGTTAGCAAATGAAAGATTTTAATAGAGAACAAACAATGTATTTACCTTAATAGTCAAAATATATATGGTAGTTCATGACATCCAGTCTTACAAATTACAAAACTCCGCCATCTCTCTCCCCACGTCCACCACTGCTGGCGGCTCACCTCCAACTGCGCAACGCTACGCGCTGTTAGCATCCAGCTGCCGCTACTCAACACTATAATGGCAGACAACAATGCAAACTAAACACAGACTGCGCACAGCACAGCCAGTGATTTTTCATACCGAGCGCTAAGCGGCGTTACCAATAAGAAAACCTAAACAGCCTACTTACATAGCCCCCATGCTCCCCACAAAAAATTTTTACAAATTGTTTTGGGCAGTGGCCAATAATGATTTGATAAAATTTTTCATAATTACTATAACAAAGATATCAAATGCACACACTTATTGATACAATCTTGGTCAAAAGCTAAAATTTTCTCACATTCCATATAGACAGTCCTGATCATTCATCACAGTAAAATAGCAGTGTTTTTGTCAAAGACTGAGCAGTAAAAGAAAATGCACATGGAAGTAGTGGATTTCCATACAGTCTTGAAGAAGTAGCTTTGTCCTTCCAACGGAAAGACAGTGCTGATTCTTGACATGCAGACAGGTAATGGGCCACAACAGAGTCAGTCAACGTTGAAGACTATCGGTAGGTAGGTCATCACAGAGCTGACCCACTGTAGTCCTGGTAGAGATTACTATTGGTGGGCCACCAGAGGTGCAGACCCATTGCAGTCCTTGTAGAAATAATGGTATTGGTGGGTCATCAAAGGTGTAGACCCACTGTAGTCCTTGTAGAGATAGCCAGCAGCCATCTGTTTGACTGTGCAGGCGCACAATCAGCATTGAAGAGTCTTGCGGATAATATAGCAAGTCCATAACCACCACTTGTGCACTCACAAAAATTGTTTTTGAAATGTCCTTAGAACCATCAATGGTGTTATTCAGTCCCTTACTGTATTATTAACACACGTGCAAACACTATCAGTCCCTACTTCTCACATATGTCCATATACTATGACCAACAGAAACGTGTGCAGTGAAATGTAATTTACAAGTTACTTAATTTGATGAACTGGTGTCAATTACAATTTTATAACATGAGAATACAATAACAAAGGTACAAAATACATTTTTAAAGAACATAACAGTACAGATAACATTTGTAGTAGTACAGGCTTTACAACAGAATCGAAATAGTAAATACATCAGTGTTACAAAAATTACGACATAAGTATATACATAGAAGATCAGAATAACTTATGAAACATCAACTTCACACATGAGCATTAGAACAAAACAGAATAAATAATGTGTAAACATCTTTACAAAGTAAATAACATGTTATTAATGCAAATTATATTTGAGGATAACAGTATTCTTCATCATAGTTCATGTAGCTGAGTATTAGAAAAATTCTGCAACATAAGTCTAATCAGATAAACATATAAAGACAGGACGAACATAAATACACAAGGGTACACAAACACATAGTCGAATAACACAAGGAAAGGGCAGGGTTTGTTTTACTGCAGTATTTTGCAAACAAAACTTTCTTTACTTCTCGGAGATCTCCCTTCGTTCTTCATTATTTTCAAAAAGTCCTATCTATACCTGCTTTCTGTACTTTTCTCATATAACCTCTCAGTGCATTTCTTCAAATCCATCGCAATTCATTCTCTTAAATAGGCTACCCCCTCTTAAGCTAACTTAAATCTACTGTGCTCAGATGCTTAACTAAGGGACGAGGCAATGCAGCAGCACAAAACAACATACCGCCGAATTGCTCGTGGGGCGTGAGGTCTCCACAGTACATCGATGTTGTCGCCAGTGGTCGGCGGAAGGTGCACGTGCCCGTCGACCTGGGACCGGACCGCAGCGACGCACGGATGCACGCTAAGACCGTAGGATCCTATGCAGTGCCGTAGGGGACCGCACCGCCACTTCCCAGCAAATTAGGGACACTGTTGCTCCTGGGGTATCGGCGAGGACCATTCGCAACAGTCTCCATGAAGCTGGGCTACGGTCACGCACACCGTTAGGCCGTCTTCCGCTCACGCCCCAACATCATGCAGCCCGCCTCCAGTGGTGTCACGACAGGCGTGAATGGAAGGACGAATGGAGACGTGTCGTCTTCAGCGATGAGAGTCGCTTCTGCCTTGGTGCCAATGATGGTCGTATGCGTGTTTGGCGCCGTGCAGGTGAGCGCCACAATCAGGACTGCATACGACCGAGGCACACAGGGCCAACACCCGGCATCATGGTGTGGGGAGCGATCTCCTACACTGGCCGTACACCTCTGGTGATCGTCGAGGGGACACTGAATAGTGCACGGTACATCCAAACCGTCATCGAACCCATCGTTCTACCATTCCTAGACCGGCAAGGGAACTTGCTGTTCCAACAGGACAATGCACGTCCGCATGTATCCCGTGCCACCCAACGTGCTCTAGAAGGTGTAAGTCAACTACCCTGGCCAGCAAGATCTCCGGATCTGTCCCCCATTGAGCATGTTTGGGACTGGATGAAGCGTCGTCTCACGCGGTCTGCACGTCCAGCACGAACGCTGGTCCAACTGAGGCACCAGGTGGAAATGGCATGGCAAGCCGTTCCACAGGACTACATCCAGCATCTCTACGATCGTCTCCATGGGAGAATAGCAGCCTGCATTGCTGCGAAAGGTGGATATACACTGTACTAGTGCCGACATTGTGCATGCTCTGTTGCCTGTGTCTATGTGCCTGTGGTTCTGTCAGTGTGATCATGTGATGTATCTGACCCCAGGAATGTGTCAATAAAGTTTCCCCTTACTGGGATAATGAATTCACGGTGTTCTTATTTCAATTTCCAGGAGTGTATAAGCGACACCGAACTTAATTCTAGATGATCAGTTAGTGTTTTGAAATGCCATCGCCATGAATGCGAGTGTTGTGCGTTACCAATGCGCCACCTCGCACCGTAAATATACGCAGCGCGACAGAAGTAGCCACTTTTTGAAACCCCGTCATTTTCGTCCATTGCGACGCAGAATTTTGAAATTTGGCTCGAATGTATGTGCAACCTATCTCTGTAAAGGTGCAAAAGCATGGCACCGTACGATGTCACTCTTCGACTCGGAGATGCTTTAAACAGCAAGGTGTCGACACGTGCACAAAAAAGACCAGCGCTTAGAAGTTCATTTGAGGTATAATGTGGGTTAATGAAGTGACATTGGCACCAAATTTCCACCCCGTTCTGTCCAGGAATGTGTCAATAGAGTTTCCCCTTACTGGGATAATGAATTCACTGTGTTCTTATTTCAATTTCCAGGAGTGTATAAGCGACACCGAACTTAATTCTAGATGATCAGTTAGTGTTTTGAAATGCCATCGCCATGAATGCGAGTGTTGTGCGTTACCAATGCGCCACCTCGCACCGTAAATATACG
This sequence comes from Schistocerca gregaria, assembly GCF_023897955.1. NCBI lineage: Eukaryota > Metazoa > Arthropoda > Insecta > Orthoptera > Acrididae > Schistocerca > Schistocerca gregaria. Next base: position 316,433,423 of record NC_064924.1, on the reverse strand, counting down.
CAGCGCGACAGAAGTAGCCACTTTTCGAAACCCCGTCATTTTCGTCCATTGCGACGCAGAATTTTGAAATTTGGCTCGAATGTATGTGCAACCTATCTCTGTAAAGGTGCAAAAGCATGGCACCGTACGATGTCACTCTTCGACTCGGAGATGCTTTAAACAGCAAGGTGTCGACATGTGCACAAAAAAGACCAGCGCTTAGAAGTTCATTTGAGGTATAATGTGGGTTAATGAAGTGACATTGGCACCAAATTTCCACCCCGTTCTGTCCAGCTACACCACAGATGTGTCACACCTTCGCAAGATCGTCATATCGCCCCCTGTCTGGAAGCCCCTGCAATGGAGATAGGAACCGCGACGCCAGTGTTGAAATCAAGCGGTAAACCACCCCTTCCATTGGGGCGCTCATTGTCACACATTTCGCTGTCGAAAACGACAGTTTGCAGTGCGATGTGCAACAGGACGACGTTCATGACAATGTTTGACACCTCCTGGACGATTAAGCTCTTCTCTCTAAGTACATCGTCGGCCAGAAATTCCACTGAACGCGATCGCATCTCTTTTGCACTGCTGCACATTTTGGAGCCACTGGGAGCCGTTCAAAACCATTTGATGGAATTTGAAAGATGATACGAAGCGGCAAAGCGTGCTTATGCATTTTCCTCTGTCGTGATCATGGTGCAACATCGAAACTTCAAAGGGTTCCCCCCACCCAGTTCGGCAACATCCTAAGTGCCACCAGCACACCTTTGCTGGGCACTTCAAAAATGTCTCTGAACAGAGATACCATCCGTCAATCCCTGACAGCCAGCAGACCAGGCAACACTCTCAACACTAGTGCCTGCTGGTCGGATGCGAAATCCGTGCATTGTCGGATGGATTTCCTATCCTGCTGGTGGCTAGGGATCGATGGACGTTTGTCTCTGTATAGAATCATTTTTTAAAATGCTCATCAAAGATATGCACGTCACACCGAGGATGTTGGTGAACTCGAGGTCTTTCAGGGACCGAGGGTGCGACAAAGGAGGGACGAAAAACCACAAACTCGAACTGCTTCTTCGGAGTACGTTTAAGTTTTCTCTAATGGTTCTGAAGGGTCCATAATGGTTCCACCATGTATACCAGAGCAAAAATTGCGGCCACACTAGACTCCAAATGGATGAGATCACGTGGGATGGAGTTACAGCCTCGTGATTTCATTAGAGAGGTTTTTAATCGTCTTGGGACTCTTTCTATGATTGAAAGTAGTTATAAGGAAAATAAATACATTTTGATCCATATACTGGTTTTGGTAAAGTAGTTTTTCTCCCGCTCCATATGCGAATGGAGCAGGAAAGCGATTGACTGGCAGTGGTACAAGGCACTATACGGTAGCTTGCGGAGTACGTATGTAGATCCAGACGGGATTCGAGAGTTATTGCTTCCGGCTACCTTTGTCCACGTCGCATACACAAACATTAGCGTAGATCTGATTCCCATAAATAGAAGTGAGACTCGTCGGTGAACATCAAAGACTGCCACTCAAGGTCCCAATTGACGATTTGTTCTTTCTCCTTAACTGACGCCATTTTCACTTCAACGATAGCAATGAAACAATGAAAATGCGCCAAACGTGGACAAAAGTTAGACAGCAGCTTTAGATCCTTCTGAATCCACCGGACATGTCAGGACAGCCACCAAGAATGAATTAATATTTTTAAACCGCTTCAAAAAATAGAACATTTGGGCGTAGACACTGTGTACTTCTTGGCTTCCTTTCAAAATACAGGCACTGCAACTTCGTCCCCTAATCCAGGTGAAAAGCTGGATTTCACAAAGAGAGTTATCACGACTATCGAAAGTTCATTCACCTTCATCGGTAGTGCAGTTCACGGCGAGATAAAAATTTGGAGGCCATGGGCACAGCGCAGCACGCCAGGAGGCAGAGCACAGGAGCTTTAAGTGCAGGAAGCAAACAATAGAGGAGAGCATAGCGGCCGACTGGCCTTTGGCCCGGCTCGTGGAACTGGATGGCGAGATAAGCGCCAGCCAGCCAGCCAGCCACGTGGCCCGCGGACGACTCAGCTTCCGCTGTTCGCGGAACCGGCTGACGCCCGGCCGCAGCCTCCGCGCTGACTAACACCGCGTCGCAGTGTCCCCTGCCGCAGGTCTGCGCTGGGGCTCCTGGGGAAAGGTCAGTGCGCCAGGAAGGAGCCTTCCCGCCTACTCACGTCGGCGCCTTCGCGGTCTGCGGTCGGCCCACTGGGAACAGGGCCATCTGCTCGAGTGACTCCATCGCTTGCTTCACGCTGCCGCCAGATTACTTCTATAAGGGTTGGAAAAGAACATGAAAGCACTGAACAGTTTTCGATGGAACCTTATAACATTCTTCGTGCAATAATGGCAAGTCCAAGTAACGATGATGGTGGATAGCGATCACGCACTCTTCTCTCCAAAGTAGACCACAGAAGATCAATAATACTAAGATCTGGTGATTGTGGTGGCCAGGGAGATGAGGCAGTTCCTCCTCATGATCACAAAAAAAGTCCTGGACGAAGTGAGCTGTCTGAATAGAGGTCATGTCGGCTTGGAACACAGCATCGCCAGTGGGGGTCGAACATTTTACCAATGGGATGGACCTTATCAGCCACGGGATCAAATAATCCTTGGCAGGAATGCGAGCTTGCAGAATAACCATTGGCCTCATGGAATACCGCGATTGGCTGCCCAGATTATCAGCGAACTCCCGCCATGTTTCACTCTTGGGACGAAAACCATGTCAGAAGTTGGACTCATTGCGAAAGAAACTCATTCGACCAAATGACTTTCTTCCATTGATCAACAGGTTACGGGTTTCATGACTTCGGCACCACGTTTTCCTGTTACGGACATTTGCATCACTGATGAGTGGGTATGAAATTCCAGATCACTCAGCAGTTCCATGCTTACGAAGCTCCATTCGTGTTGTTTTGGTGCTGATAGTGTTTGCGAGTGCAACATTTAGCTCTGTAGTGACTTTTGCAGCAGTCGTCCTCTTATTTTTCGTCAAAGTCCTCTTCAGTGACAGTCTATCACACTCAATACGCACTTCCCTACGCTTTGTGACTTAGCAGATAATGTTTTTCCGCTTTCCCTGTATGTGTTATAAATCTTTGATACATTGTCTCTTGAAACATTAAACACGTCGGTTACCTTAGTTGCGGAAGCGCCCACCATAGTACCACCAACAATTTCCCCAGGTGTAAGTAGACTGTATAGGTTTTTATGTTGGTAACGCCCCGTAGCTCTCTGTATGAAAATCACTGGCTGTGCTGTGTGCAGTCTGTGGCTGGTTTACAGTGTTAGAATTTTTGCTATTGTAGTGTTGGGCAGTTGGATGTGAACAGCGCGTAGCGTTGCCAGTTGGAGGTGATCCACCAGCAGTGGTGGATGTGGGGAGAGAGATGGCAGAATTTTGAGAGGGGATGATCTGGACGTGTGTCTGAACTGATATATATATATATATATATATATATATATATATATATATATATATATATATATATATATATATGATGACTTTTGAATATTATTAAGGTAAATACATTGTTTGTTCTCTATCAAAATCTTTCATTTGCTGACTATGCCTATCAGTAGTTAGAGCCATCAGTAGTTAGAATCTTTTATTTAGCTGGCAGTATTGGCGCTCGCTGTATTGCAGTAGTTCGAGTGACGAAGATTTTTGTGAGGTAAGTGATTCATGAAAGGTATAGGTTATTGTTAGTTAGGGCCATTCTTTTGTAGGGCTTATTGAAAGTCAGATTGCGTTGCGCTAAAATTATTGTGTGTCAGTTTAGTGTTGATCAGAATAAGTAAAGAGAGAAATGTCTGAGTATGTTCAGTTCTGCTCAGCTGTTTGAAAATCAAATAACGTAAGAGTTTTTTCAGCACAGTAATTCATTAATTTTTCTAAGGGGACGTTTCACAGGTTCGATTTGACTTAGGTACGACATAACGCACTCGTAGCTACACAGAACAACGTATTGGCCGGCCGGAGTGGCCGTGCGGTTCTGGGCGCTGCAGTCTGGAGCCGAGCGACCGCTCCGGTCGCAGGTTCGAATCCTGCCTCGGGCATGGATGTGTGTGATGTGCTTAGGTTAGTTAGGTTAGTTAGGTTTAAGTAGTTCTAAGTTCTAGGCGACTGATGACCTCAGAAGTTAAGTCGCATAGTGCTCAGAGCCATTTGAACCATTTTGAGCAACGTATTGAGGTTATTGCGCAGGTGCTTGCTGTTCGTGGTCAAATAGAACAGCACAACATACAGGATTGGTTAGCATCTGGTTCATGCATACTTTTCTCGCGATGTTTCAATATTTTTGTCCACCCGCTGTACATCTACATTTAGAGTTCGTAACTCACCTTACAGTCGGTGGAGGAGGGTGCTTTTAGTACTACTGCCACTTTACCAGTTTCCTGTTGCAGTCGCGAATGGTTCGCCTGAAGAGCGGTTGTTTGTGAGCTTCCTTGAGCTAGAATTTCTCTGATTTTACCTTCATGACCTTTTTACAATATATACATCAGAAGAAGCAATATATTTGGTGACTTTTCAAGATATGTTACCTCTCGGAACCTTAAAAATAAACCACACTCGACTGAAGAGCGTCTCTCTTGCAGACTCTGGCACTGGAGTTTGCTGAACAAGTCTGTGATGCTTTGCGCTTTCGATCCTGTCTGGTACAGATCACAGCACAGTAATTCATTAATTTTTCTAAGGGGACGTTTCACAGGTTCGATTTGACTTAGGTACGACATAACGCACTCGTAGCTACACAGAACAACGTATTGGCCGGCCGGAGTGGCCGTGCGGTTCTGGGCGCTGCAGTCTGGAGCCGAGCGACCGCTCCGGTCGCAGGTTCGAATCCTGCCTCGGGCATGGATGTGTGTGATGTGCTTAGGTTAGTTAGGTTAGTTAGGTTTAAGTAGTTCTAAGTTCTAGGCGACTGATGACCTCAGAAGTTAAGTCGCATAGTGCTCAGAGCCATTTGAACCATTTTGAGCAACGTATTGAGGTTATTGCGCAGGTGCTTGCTGTTCGTGGTCAAATAGAACAGCACAACATACAGGATTGGTTAGCATCTGGTTCATGCATACTTTTCTCGCGATGTTTCAATATTTTTGTCCACCCGCTGTACATCTACATTTAGAGTTCGTAACTCACCTTACAGTCGGTGGAGGAGGGTGCTTTTAGTACTACTGCCACTTTACCAGTTTCCTGTTGCAGTCGCGAATGGTTCGCCTGAAGAGCGGTTGTTTGTGAGCTTCCTTGAGCTAGAATTTCTCTGATTTTACCTTCATGACCTTTTTACAATATATACATCAGAAGAAGCAATATATTTGGTGACTTTTCTAGATATGTTACCTCTCGGAACCTTAACAATAAACCACACTCGACTGAAGAGCGTCTCTCTTGCAGACTCTGGCACTGGAGTTTGCTGAACAAGTCTGTGATGCTTTGCGCTTTCGATCCTGTCTGGTACAGATCACAGACTGACGAGCAATATTGACGTATTGGTTGAACCAAGGTTTTTTAACCTGCCTGCTATGTGGGTAGACAACATTTGTTGAGGGTTCTTACACTGGATCTGCGATTAGTTTTACGCTGTCGTCCCACTTGAAATCGCTCCGTACGCATGCTCTACATATTTTGTAGATGCGACTGCTTCCACTGATGACTCAGCAAACATGTAATCATGCAATAATGGTTCTCTCCTCCTATTTATGCTCAGTACGTTGCACTTGTTAATGCTGAGAGTCAATTAACACTCTGTGCTCCAGATGTCGACCCTATGCAGGTCATCCTGCATTTCACCACAATTTCTATCGTTGGGAGAGCTCTGTATACAACAGCATCATCCACGAAAAACCTCATGCAACTTCAGACGTTATCGGCTAGGTCATTTACACACTGCCGCATAATAATAATAATAATGATAATAATGCAACACCCTCAAGGGAAAGATCATTTTATTGGCAAGTGATGTGACAGGTAGTTAGGTAGTTCATCATTGCAGGAGTACATAATAATCAATTCAAACCAAGTGAAACACACATATCACAGTAATGGATACATAAATAGTTGCTTCAGCACACAGTGTACCCCCGCACTGGCGGCAAAGAAGGCACGTATTCTCGCATACAAACGATCATAGAGGTATCTAAAGACATCATGCAATGGATTGCCGAGACTCATGTTGCACCGTTCTGTACAGTTGGGAAATGGATCTTGAAGACTCTGGGGATTGAGTAAGTTCCTGTTTCAGTATAACCCATATGTGTTCACTTCGCTAGATATTTTGTAACCTTGCTGGCCAAGGCAGTTGCTGTACACCATGAAGACATGAAAAGCACGTTGCGTTGCAGCAAAAGTAGTTACATGTGCATTGTCCTGCTGAAAAAAGTTATCACTTTCTTGTCGAAGAAACAGCACTAGCACGGGGATAACAACTTGTGCAATGTGGCCGGCACTGGATACTTTTCCTAAACATCTAATGTGACCGCGAGTTGTAATTAATGTATCCCTATACCGTGCAGCCTGGGGTGAGACCTGTGTATCGTGGGCGAGTGCACTCCGCAATCGGCTACTCATTATATCCTCATGTCTCGTAAATAATTAATAATTAATACTACTTGCTCTGATTCATTAATCAATCCTTACACGCAGAACAGTCCACAGTCATACTTCATGAATAACACTACTGAGCAAACTCCACAACCGATCATGAAAATAAAATGTCAACAAAAATACATATTACCTCGGACACTGATAATTTCGTTCAGACAACACAAGCCGCCCGAAGTGGCCGAGCGGTTCTAGGTGCTACAGTCTGGCACCGCTCGACCGCTACGGTCACAGGTTCGAATCCTGCCTCGGGCATGGATGTGTGTGATGTCCTTATGTTAGTTAGGTTTAAGTAGTTCTAAGTTCTAGGGGACTGATGACCTCAGAAGTTAAGTCCCATAGTGCTCAGAGCCATTTGATTTTTTTTTTTTTTTTCCAGACAGCGCAATCTTTCAAGTGTACGTCCGCCAGCCGCATACAGACAGGACCTGTTTTCATCACTGAAGACAATAAAGTGCCATTTCACTCTCTAATGGATAGGTTAAAGTTAGATATAGTGGGAATTAGTGAAGTTCGGTGGCAGGAGGAACAAGACTTCTGGTCAGGTGACTACAGGGTTATAAACACACAATCAAATAGGGGTAATGCAGGAGTAGGTTTAATAATGAATAGGGAAATAGGAATGCAGGTAAGCTACTACAAACAGCATAGTGAACGCATTATTGTGGCCAAGATAGATACGAAGCCCACACCTACTACAGTAGTACAAGTTTATATGCCAACTAGCTCTGCAGATGATGAAGAAATTGAAGAAATGTACGATGAAATAAAATAAATTATTCAGATAGTGAAGGGAGACGAAAATTTAATAGTAATGGGTGACTGGAATTCGAGTGTAGGAAAAGGGAGAGAAGGAAACATAGTAGGTGAATATGGATTGGGGCTAAGAAATGAAAGAGGAAGCCGCCTAGTAGAATTTTGCACAGAGCACAACTTAATCATAGCTAACACTTGGTTTAAGAATCATGAAAGAAGGTTGTATATGTGGAAGAACCCTGGAGATACTAAAAGGTATCAGATAGATTATATAATGGTAAGACAGAGATTTAGGAACCAGGTTTTAAGTTGTAAGACATTTCCAGGGGCAGATGTGGACTCTGACCACAATCTATTGGTTATGACCTGTAGATTAAAACTGAAGAAACTGCAAAAATGTGGGAAATTAAGGAGATGGGACCTGGATAAACTGAAAGAACCAGAGGTTGTACAGAGTTTCAGGGAGAGCATAAGGGAACAATTGACAGGAATAGGGGAAAGAAATACAGTAGAAGAAGAATGGGTAGCTCTGAGGGATGTAGTAGTGAAGGCATCAGAGGATAAAGTAGGTACAAAGACGAGGGCTGCTAGAAATCCTTGGGTAACAGAAGAAATATTGAATTTAATTGATGAAAGGAGAAAATATAAAAATGCAGTAAATGAAGCAGGCAAAAAGGAATACAAACGTCTCAAAAATGAGATCGACAGGAAGTGCAAAATGGCTAAACAGGGATGGCTAGAGGACAAATGTAAGGATGTAGAAGCTTATCTCACTAGGGGTAAGATAGATACTGCCTACAAGAAAATTAAAGAGACCTTTGGAGAGAAGAGAACCAAGTGAATGAATATCAAGAGCTCAGATGGCAGCCCAGTTCTAAACAAAGAAGGGAAGGCAGAAAGGTGGAAGGAGTATATAGAAGGTTTATACAAGGGTGATGTACTTGAGGACAATATTATGGAAATGGAAGAGGATGTAGATGAAGACGAAATGGGAGATACGATACTGCGTGAAGAGTTTGACAGAGCACTGAAAGACCTGAGTCGAAACAAGGCCCCCGGAGTAGACAACATTCCATTAGAACTACTGACGGCCTTGGGACAACCAGTCCTGAGAAAACTCTACCAGCTGGTGAGCAAGATGTATGAGACAGGCGAAATACCCTCAGACTTCAAGAAGAATATAATAATTCCAATCCCAAAGAAAGCAGGTGCTGACAGATGTGAAAATTACCGAACTATCAGTTTAATAAGCCACGGCTGCGAAATACTAACGCGAATTGTTTACAGACGAATGGAAAAACTGGTAGATGCAGACCTCGGGGAGGATCAGTTTGGATTCCGTCGAAATGTTGGAACACGTGAGGCAATACTGACCTTACGACTTATCTTAGAAGAAAGATTAAGAAAAGGCAAATCTACGTTTCTAGCATTTGTAGACTTAGAGAAAGCTTTTGACAATGTTGACTGGAATACTCTTTTTCAAATTCTAAAGGGGGCAGGGGTAAAATACAGGGAGCGAAAGGCTATTTATAATATGTACAGAAACCAGATGGCAGTCATAAGAGTCTAGGGGCATGAAAGGGAAGCAGTGGTTGGGAAAGGAGTGAGACAGGGTTGTAGCCTCTCCCCGATGTTATTCAATCTGTATATTGAGCAAGCAGTAAAGGAAACAAAAGAAAAATTTGGAGTAGGTATTAAAATTCATGGAGACGAAGTAAAAACTTTGAGGTTCGCCGATGACATTGTAATTCTATCAGAGACGGCAAAGGACTTGGAAGAGCAGTTGAACGGAATGGACAGTGTCTTGAAAGGAGGATATAAGATGAACATTAACAAAAGCAAAACGAGGATAATGGAATGTAGTCAAATTAAATCGGGTGATGCTGAGGGAATTAGATTAGGAAATGAGACACTTAAAATAGTAAAGGAGTTTTGCTATTTAGGAAGTAAAATAACTGATGATGGTCGAAGTAGAGAGGATATAAAATGTAGACTGGCAATGGCAAGGAAAGCGTTTCTGAAGAAGAGAAATTTGTTAACATTGAATATAGATTTATGTATCAGGAAGTCGTTTCTGAAAGTATTTATTTGGAGTGTAGCCATGTATGGAAGTGAAACATGGACGATAACTAGTTTGGACAAGAAGAGAATAGAAGCTTTCGAAATGTGGTGCTACAGAAGAATACTGAAGATAAGGTGGATTGAGCACGTAACTAATGAGGAGGTATTGAATAGGATTGGGGAGAAGAGAAGTTTGTGGCACAACTTAACTAGAAGAAGGGATCGGTTGGTAGGACATGTTTTGAGGCATCAAGGGATCACAAATTTAGCTTTGGAGGGCAGCGTGGAGGGTAAAAATCGTAGAGGGAGACCGAGAGATGAGTACACTAAGCAGATTCAGGAGGATGTAGGTTGCAGTAGGTACTGGGAGATGAAGAAGCTTGCACAGGATAGAGTAGCATGGAGAGCTGCATCAAACCAGTCTCTGGACTGAAGACCACAACAACAACAACATGGACCCTTAAGACACCAGAATAGCCGTTCTTGGTGGTGTTGTGGTGTCAGTAGTAGTCCGGCCATTAGCAGGCGTAATATTAATCGTGCTGCAAGCAGGAAACTCCCAGTGGCCCTTGGTGACGTAGCAGATGCGACATGTGCCCCGATTTCTTCCCTGGATGATGTTCAGTTGGCCGCCTTTGCTCTCACGGTGCTTTTCTTGACGTACGTATGTACTAAGCGGACGTCGTGGATCTGGTCTACGGGTGTGGGAATGTTCCACAAACCATTGCGGAAATCTTTGACATGCCATCGATATATTGACCCCAACGTGTACAGCAATCGGTCCATACGTTCCTCCAGCTTCCCACTGGCCCGTAATCCGACCCTGTTCAAATGGTTTAAGTTGTCGAACAGGAGTAGTTACTCATTGGCGGGGTATGCTTGTACCCTCTAATGAGTACAGCACACAGTTTTCACTTCTAAACTTAGCACAAATACTGCCTGCAAAGTCGAAATAGATGGCGCACAAAAAGGCTTCCACATCTGATCGCCGATGGGCGTAACAAGTGAATCACAAACAATACAAACCGCCAGTATGTGCATATTATACATCGTGCCACTGAACATAGTACCTAAGGGAACTGCATTTTTTCCAGCAGTATATATAATGTGAAAAGTATAATACTCCTTTGGTATACCACACCTCCCTTCTCCCCTTAAGTTTCTATTCTGTCTGAAGTTTTCTCTCTGTTGAGAATGACGCAAATATTCTGGTTGACTGACTCTTCTGTCCGGTCACTCAACTACTTTGATATGCTGTAAACTGTAGAGGTCAGGCACATCAACACACGAAACCAGAAAAGACCAAAAGTTTATAAAAGTGACAAAATTTTTTTGCATCTGTCACGATTCACACACTAACGTCGGGTGACCTGTGTCAATCTGTGAAGCTGCGGAAACCACAAGCTGAAGCAGTTCCGCATTATTAGTTTCTCGATGGTTGGAAAATGCCCTTTTCTCCAACGGTATATACAATTAACGAAAGACCGCTTCAGTTACTGATACATTCTTTATTTAAATCAACGAACGGTTTCATTTGACGTTCCTCCACACCTGCACAATTTTCAGATCCTTTTGAAAAAGGACTGAATGTGAAGGCCGAAATCACTCGTGAACTTGAGTAAAGAATATACCAGCGGCTGGAGCGGCCTTAATTCCACGTTAACATTTAGTGAATAAAATGCGATCACACCAAGTATTGGACCGGATTTATGAGTGGATCCAGGTTTTCCTTGCACTAAGATCTTAACATGTAGTTCCTAACAGAATAAAATCCTCTGACGTAAAGGTACTGTCGGAAGTACTCCAAGGGAGTGTTATCCGTATTATTTTCAATCTACAGCTGTGATCTAGTGGATAAAGTTGTCTATACGAAGGTTGCAGCGCCAGAAGACTGTAATGATGCTAGAAAACCTGAACATGTACAAATGTTACGTATTACCGAACTATCAGTTTAATGTGTCGTGGTTGCAAAATAATGGCACGAATTATTTATATAAGAATGGAAACACTGGTACAAGCTGAACTCTAGGAAGATGTTTCGGTTCCGGAGAAATGTTGGGGCGCATGAGGCAATACTGACCATACGGCTTATTTTAGAAGAGAAGTGAAAGAAAGGCAAACGTTTATTTATAGCTTTTGTATACTTACAGAAAATTTTTGACCTGATGACTGTAATACACACTTTTAAGTTCTAAAGACTTCTGAAATGAGATGTTACAGAAGAACGCTGAAGATTGGATACGTAGATCATGTAATTAAAGAGAAAGTATTGAATAGAAATGAAAATATAAGAAATTTGTGAGATAACTTGATTAAAAGAAGGGGGAGGGTACAGCTTGCAGAGGGACCGAGACACTATTACTGTATGAGTGCTAAAATGGATGTCGGTTGCAGCAGGCACTCGGAGATGAAGCAGATTGCACAGGACAGAGTAGCGTGGAGAGCTGTACCAAACCAGTCTTCGGACTGAAAACAACAACAGTGTAACATCAGTCTTAATCTTAGATTCTAACTTCGTTGCAGATGTAATAATATCAAATTACGTACCAGTGCTTAGCAAACAAAATCTGACAGTCTCTAATTATCTAGTTGTCGTCGTGAAGTGAAAACTTAAAGCTCCTTCCTCCCCACCTTACAAAATCTATAGTTGGGAGAGGGACGGTAGAAAAGGGAAGGCGACAGGAAGGGCATGTAGCAACTTTCTACAACTAACATTGCCACATACAGATTAACATGCTGACCCATTGAAGACACGGGCTGGGACCACGGAAAAGATGAATTTCTAGAATTTCTGTAGTTTGTTGTGTTAAAGGAATATTTTTAGAAGACGTTGCGACGATCTGTTATTTGTGAATGGGTTTTGTAAACTGGTATGTAAAGGAGGAGCCTTTTTATGTAATACCTGTGTTCTTACTTTGTTACTGATTCCGCTTTTTCACGCCTCTACGTAAACTGCGGTTTCAGACATGCACTGTTTCACTGTTTGTCACATTCTCATTTGTTTCGCAATCTTCTTCAAAATGTTCAAATGTGTGTGAAATCTTATGGGACTTAACCGCTAAATGCATCAGTCCCTCAGCTTACACACTACTTTACCTAAATTATCCTAAGGACAGACACACACACCCATGCCCGAGGGAGGACTCGCTGTCTTGTTTTATATGCTCTGGCCAGGAATTTCAAACACTGTAATGACAGAAGGCTCTGTGGTTTGCATGTGTGTGTGTGTGTGTGTGTGTGTGTGTGTGATACGTTCTTGGATTTTCTTGTAACGTAGGTACAGGGCAATTTCAATATTCATAGTAATGGAACATTGCAATTCAAAATGAAGGTAGATTGCACCTGTCGGCATGAATATAATCTAAAATGGAGCATTACATCTGACTCAGCAAACAGCTCCAAGTGCTTATTGAAGAAACATACCCACTTAAAAGGCCAAAGAGAGATGCAGAGAACACAAAACTTCCTGTCTGGACGGGTATTTGAAATGCTGCTCCCATATTTGAGCATAGTGCCTCAGTCAATACCCCACCTCGATCTCTGCCTGTATATGTGCCACGTTCACGATGAGAGAAACGATTGGGTGAAGACTATGCAGTGGAAGCGGAACGACAGTAGGAACATAAGAAAATAAAGATAACTAGCACGAACTGCACAAAAAGGGGGATGGAATAGGTTGAGAACTTACTGAAAATACACAGTAGGATTCTTCTGGTACTTTTCGAGGAAAATATGGGAAATTTAGTTCAGGATGAGTGTCGAAGCACTCCCCGTCAGAGAACCAGTCCAGTGTCTCAGCCAAGATGTCACTCCACACTGTAATTGGTCCTATCAAAGTAATAACCGGAAATGGGAACGGTTTTCTGGCACTTACCTTAGCTGCTGTTGCACTTCAATCGAAATACTGATTTGATGGAGCTCGCCATACTGATTTATCCTGTGAAAAACTCTTCATCTCTGCATAGTTGCTTCACCCAGCCTCATTTTCAACCTGAATAATCTACTCAACATTTGGTCTCCTTCTCAACTTTTAGTCTTGCCTCCACTCCCTACTACACTTCATTATCAAACTGACGATCCCTTGATGTCTTAGGATGTGATGTATCAACTGATACCTTCCTTTAATCAAACTGTACCGTAAATTTCTTTTTCCTCGATTCGATTGAGTACCTTCTCATTAATTACAAAATCTAACCATCTAATCTTCAGCATTCATCTGCAGCACAACATTTCAAAAGCTTCTATTCTCTTCTTGTCTGAATTGCTTATCGTCCATTATTCAGTTTCGTACATGGCTATACTGGGTGCTCATTTTAACTGAAGACACTGAAATATCTCGAGAACTACAAAAAAGTTATAATTCCCAATTGTTTATCTCAGAGGGGGACATCCAGTGATATCGCACTCGACTCCCCCACCCCACCCAGTGTGTGGGTGGCAACTTTGAAATCTCCAATGCGAATCCCAGTTTTACGATTCTACGGCAAAACCTACATACGTATGTGTGAAGCATTTTCTTCATTTCGCCACAGATGGTGCTGTAATCGGAGAAATAGAAATGGGTACACAATCGTAATTTACGAGATGTTACTCAGTGGCCCTTGAATATCCAACGGCAGGTGGGAACCAGCCTCCATGCTGCGAGGGCAGGACAAGCCATTATTTCCTAATTTATAATTGGAAACCCCATTCGCAACGTTGTATTCCTCCGAGATATCGAACAGGGGGCTCGACACGCCACTGTGGCCGTGGTTCGAGGCGAACGCTGCTCTTCTGTTCCAATTAGAGTAAGTGTTCTAACATAGTACCGCCAGCTTCAATACATGTAGTCATCCTCTTTTCAAATGACAGTACACAGGACAGAAGCGAGAATGTCAGCACAGGCGTTTTGATGCGGTCGACCATGTCTTCATGGCCTGTTGGCTGATACACCTTATCTTTTAAATATCACCACAGACAGAAATCCGGTGACGTCAAATCCGGCGACCTAGAGGGCCAATCAGTAGGACCACATCTGCCGATCCACCCCCCCCCCCCCCCCCATGTAATGCGATGGGCAACCTTCAAACTGTAACAACATACGTTGTCAGATGACCAGGGCAACTTCTTGTGGTAGTGCCGGTAGTTCCTGTTCCAAAAACGTTCGATATTTGCGTCCATGTCAAACCATACGTTAACCGACCAAGGACGTTGACGGTCACCTTTCAGTAAACAATGGCGATTGTCTACACTCCAGTAATGCATGTCATCCTGTTAACGCTACCATGGTTTGCGAATGTAGACTCATCGGAAAATAGTACCTCGGTACAGAAAGTTGTGGTCGTTTGCATCCGTTAACGTTCCCATCTATAAAACAATAGCCGGCCGGTGTGGCCGAGCGGTTCTAGGCGCTTCGGTCTACTACGGTCGCAGGTTCGAATCCTGCCTCAGGCAAGGATGTGTGTGATGTCCTTACGTTAGTTAGGTTTAAGTAGTTCTAGGGGACTGATGACCTCAGATGTTAAGTCCCATAGTGCTCAGAGCCATTTGAACCATTTATAAAACAATACCCGGTTATGGAAATCTGCAGCATGAAGTTCTTGTTGCAGTGACATGTGATATGGATGATACTTATGATGATGCAGTGTTGTGACATTACCAACGGACATGCGGGAATCGCAGTGTAATTGCTAGGCGCTTATCGATGGGTTCTGGTGCACTGCCGCTAGTACAGCTATTTCATTAGCTTCTCCTGTAACACGATTGCTTCGTTTCCTTTTGCCGGTCTGTACGCTACTATCAGACATAAAGGCGTGTAAGAGAAAGAAAGAGAGCTATCTTTGCAAAACACTCGGCATACAAGGCAACAGGAGCTTCCACATTTCTCCTACATTCTCTGTAAACCACGATCGTTTCAGTTCTTTCTACTGTGGTTGCGACATTCATCGTACCCTTGCTCGTCTGTTCTCCAACTGATATGTAACTGTGCAGGTAATAAACATCTCGCAAGTATTGTAATGTTTAGAGTCGCTATGTGTTCTCCGTCTGCGCGATACGTGAGCTCCGGTCGCAATGTACTGCCTGTTACGATACGTCGCAGTTCGCTACATGGCCACGGTGGGGCGTCGAGTATTCCCCTGTCCAGTATGTCGGAGGAATACAATATTGCGAATCCCCCGGTAGCTAAGTGGAAAACTGAGATCAAAGACGAACTTAAACGGATGTCTTACGACGTCCGCCTGGAGCAGATAAAACGAACGAAAACGAACAAAAATGAGGATTTTAAAAAAAGTGGTCAGCGCAACAGACTGTCAATCCAAAGGGCCCGGGTTCGATTCCCGGCTGGGTCGGAGATTTTCTCCACTCAGTGACTGGGTGTTGTGTTGTCCTGATCATCATCATTTCATCCCCATCGACGCGCAAGTCGCCGAAGTGGCGTCAAATCGAAAGACTTGCACCAGACGAACGGTCTACCCGACGGGAGGCCCTCGTCACACGACATTTCATTTTATTTTTCAATATTGCGAATAGGGTTTTGAACTAGAAGCTATGAAATAATGGCCTGTCCTATCCTCGCGGCATGGAGGTAAGGTCCCACGTGCCGCCGTACGGACTGAGGTGCCTTGTCACTATTCGTGCGGCTCCCCCCGTCAGAGGTTTGAATCCTCCCTCAGGCATCGGTGTGTGTGTGTCGTCCTTAGTGTAAGTTAGGTTAAGTTAGATTAAGTAGTGTGTAAGCTTAGGGACCGACGACCTCAGCAATTTGGTCGCATAAGATCTTACCACAAATTTCCAAAACATTTTCCTATGTGCCATTGGATATTCAAGGGCCATTGAGTAGCATGTCTAAATCACGATTGTGTACCCATTTCTATTCCTCCGCTTACAGCGCCATCAGTGGTAAAACGAAGAAAATGCTTTAGACAAGACGTATGTAGATTTTGAGGTAGAATCTGTAAGCGCTCTTTAGAGAGTGGTTATACAAATACGAGTATTAAATTAAATACTGTAATGCGAAATGACCTAAGGGCCAAAAAACGGTAGTTGTATTTCGAATTAATAGTTAGTTAAAATTTTACAAAGAGTAGATATTGGAAATCGAGTAACGCAAAGTAGTACAAAGGTAATGCAAGGAAGACATAACAGAGCTGTGTTTTATTTTGTATGTAATATATAAACTAATGCGCAGCATTGTTAGGTCTCTTGAGTTTTTGTTTCAGCGCTGGCGGGGGTGTTCGCAGTTCTTCCATGGTAGTCAGAATTTTGGGATTAGAATCCTAATTAAATTGCATTCTTAGAACTGGATTAGACATTGGAGTGGTGGAGAAGAGAATATTTTGCGATAAATTCAGAGACGGAGTCAATTAAAGTTCGTTGAGTGTGCGAAACAGATTCAAGTGAATGGTGATGGTACGTGTTAAACGAAACGTTACGAACGTATACTTACGATTGTGGAGAGATTTATTGACAATACGGAAGCTTTTATGTTGAATTAGGACCTTATTCGCTGTATGCGAATTCTTAAAGAGTATTGGGAGCGAAAATAGTTTGGACCTTATCACACTAGTATCTTTGCCGCTCGTTGTCAAGGTGATTCCGCTAATAAACGAGAAGTGAAAAATAGTGCACGTTAAAAGACTTAACTTGTGCTGAATAGACATTGAAAGGATTCAAACCCGTAGTTAATATCGTGTCGTGAGTATTGAGAAGCTTAGACACTGTAAGGCCCAGAGACATATTTATAATTTATCGGACATTAATGGAAAATGACAGTTTCATGGTAAAGCATATCTTTGATCACAGGTACACGAAGGAACGTGGTACTGACTGACTGTTATCATACCGAAACAATACACACGAGGATCAACTCTTCTTTCATTGATCCCCCAGTGCTGTCTCTCAGTAATTTAAGAACTTAATTATGTCAATAAAAGAGAAATATAACAGACATTCCCAGTGTTTACTAAATTCCATAATCAGCTAGTACATAGACAATAATATCTGTGAACATTCTGTTATTGAAGGAAGCTGATAAAACTTTTACAAACATATTTAATAGGATTCAACGAAAGCATACAGGCTGCTAAAGTAACTAAATCAAATTGCTCAGGGAAACAAATTAGTACAAATAGAGTGGAATTCAACTCCAAAGTAATAAAAAAAACCTGTCTTTGGATCCGTCGTGGTTCAAAGTGTATGAATTATCTCTGGAAAAAAGCGATAAATTTTCAACTGCAAGTTCACACGACTACATTCACAATGTGATTCAGAGATGTTTTATGCCCGACCCACACGGCAGGGAGTGGTTCTTAACGAGCCGGGACTGTATATACAGAAACTTTTGAGATCAGCTCCGCTGCCGGAGGGAAACGTCGAAGCGATATCTGTGCAGTCGCGACGATGGTGGTGGGTGCGTGGCCATAAATCGTAATCTGTATTTAAAGAAAAGGGGGTTCCCATTCGAGATTACAAAGTTGCTCACACCACCCACGCACTAGTTGGGGTGTGGATGTCGAGTGCGGCATTGGATGGGGTGGCGCGTCAAGTGTGATATCCCCCTCTGAAACAAACGAATTGGAAATATAATTTTTTTTGAACCGATGTGTAGTTTTCTAGATATTTCAATGTCTTCAATTAAAATGAACATCCTGTTTCTTATCTAAAGTTTAAGTTTATATTCTGCGTTAACAAATTCCTCTACTCAAGAATTGCTTTTCTTGCTGTTACCAGTCTGCATTTTATGTCGAATCTACTTTGTCCATCGTTAATTATTTGGCTGCTCAAATGGCAAAACTTGTCTATTGTTTTTAGCGTCTTATTTTCTAAACTAATTCCCTCAATAGCGCGTGATTTCGTTCAGCTACATTCCATTACCCTTGTTTCACTTTTCTTGGTATTCATTCTATAATGTCTCTTTAATATACAATTCATTCAGTTCAGTTGCTCTTCAAAATCCTTTACCGTCTCTTGACAGAAATACAGTGTCTTCGGCCATTTCTTCTCCCTGATTTTAATTTCATTTCCAAATTTCTCCTTGGTTTTCTTCAGTGCTTGCTTAACGTACAGATCGAGTGACATCTGGGTAGGCTACAACCGTCTGTCACCCTGTTCTCAATTACAGCTTCCCTTATAACTGTATTCTGGTTTCTATACGGGTTGAAGATAAACTTTCTCTCTCATGTATCAGACAGCCTTAACGAAGAAGATTGTGTTCTTTTCGCCTAAACGGAATTAATGGCTTTATTTCACGCGCCCGTTGGTAAAAAAACACTGAAAGAGTTATAACACCGTGCTCCCGCTTAGTGTGCTATGGTGAATCAGACGGGCGCCGTGTGCCTGCCCTTGGCTTACTTAACGCGCTTGGCTGCAGGAATGCACAAGCCATCCACACTAACCTGGGAATGCAGGCCGGAAGTTGCGCAAGTGCGGGGTTACGCAACGTGTTGTTCTCACGCCCGCACGGTCGCCGTTTATTAGTTCCCCGTGCCGAGTTAGCACTGTGTACTGGCTACCACATGCCTAGAACGTGGCCAGCACTCACTAAACATGCGACTATTGGTAGGCTGTCGGAGAATACGGAGGGTCCCAAAAAAATGAAGACACCCTTCGATAATCAATATTAATGGAATGATATACCGTTACAATCCTTGCACGGGGGAAGGCTATTTAGTGGGTTCAAAGTGCTCCCCATAAGCAGCCAACGTCGATGTTACTAAACTGTTGACCGAACTGCAATTGTCAGTGTTGCCGGAGTGGTTGCCGCACAGAATGTCTCGATGGTTTCTCGTAGCTCTTTCAGTGTAGCTGGCTTCTGTTGATAAACTTCATTTTTCGAGGTCCCTCATGGATAGAAATCAAGAGATGTAAGGTCTGGAGACAGTGGTGGGTACTCAACAGCTCATCTTCGTCCTATCCAATGTCCAGGAACATTTTTACCCGACTAGGTTCTAACATTTCTGTGGTAGCGAGGTGGAGCACCATCTAGTTTTAGGTAAAATCTTTCATTTCCAAACACCTCTTGAATGGCAGGTAAAATCGATGTTTGCAGCATATAAAAATATAACTTACAAGTAATGGTACCTTCAAAGAAGAATACACCAATCAAACCGTGCGATGAACGACCACACCACATTAACAACCGGTGGATTAACATTCTGCAAAGGCTCGTCGCCAGTGTTGTTAAAGCCGAGTTGCCACTGTTGTTACGGTAGGCCGAGCCTGTGACTTCGTGAAATGACTTCTTGTGCAGTACACCGCTAAGACAGTTTCTCCCTGCCACTGTTGCGCAGCTATGCCCAAGGGTCAGGCAACAGGATAGGAGTACGAAGATTCTACAACACTCAAATATGTTAGTAACAAAGTCACAAAATGAGTCAAAAGGTCTACTTAATTTTTGTGACTAGTTGAATACTGAAGTCTGCAACACTGCTTCTAATATAACACAAAAAGTGCAAATAATCGTAGGTGAACTTAACAGTACATAACAAATGCAATTACAACAACTGTCTGTTCACTTCTAAGAGTTCACTAAACGACGTTCCTTGCCTAACTCAGCCCTGGCCCATTATCTACAACCAAGTGGACGGCAGCGGGTCTTCTATCTTCCGAGTAGGCTTCCGTCCGTTGTCGTCGAGTCATTGGCGGATTGCACTAGGCCAGCAACTGGCCGAGGCGAGGTTGATATTTTCATCCTCAGCGCCGCCTGTTCAATCGAAGCAGACTCTCCGGCACATGTTTCTTCTCGTGTCTTCTTCCTTTCACTCGGCCGCCTGCCTTTAACTATACCAAAAGCAGCAACATGTCTTTCCCAGTCCATAAGTTATGCCTTTCACGATGGAGCCTTATTAAATATTTCCTGGAATGCTTCCATAATCTGTTTTATTGTCAGCCATGAGTGTTTTTCGATCGGGCACCCACGCACTCGTCACTATGCGTTCCTAAGTTGTGTAACTACGACCACTCACATCTGCCATGGCTACAAACTAAAACGCGACTAAGACTGCACACTATGAAAAATGAGGAAATATACACTACTGGCCATTAAAATTGCTACACCAAGCAGAAATTCTGATGATAAACCGGTATTCGTTGGACAAATATATTATACTACAACTGACATTTGATTACTTTTTCACGCAGTTTGGTTGCATAGATCATGAAAAATCAGTACACAGTACAACCACCTCTGGCCGTAATAACGGCTTGATACCCCTGAGCATTGAGTCAAATACAGCTTGGATGGCGTGTACAGGTACAGCTGCCCATGCAGCTTCAACACGATACCACAGTTCATCAAGAGTAGTGACTGGTGTATTGTAACGAGCCAGTTGCTCGGCCACCATTGACCAGACGTTTTCAATTGGTGAGAGATCTGGAGAATGTGCTGGCCAGGGCAGCAGTCGAACATTTTCTGCATCCAGAAAGACCCGTACAGGACCTGCAACATGCGGTCATGCATTGATGAAATGTAGGGATTCGCAGGGATCGAATGAAGGGTAGAGCCACGGGTCGTAACACATCTGAAATGTAACGTCCACTGTTCAAAGTGCCGTCAGTGCGAACAAGAAGTGACCGAGACGTGTAACCAATGGCACCCCATACCATCACGCAGGGTGATACGCCAGTATGGCGATGACGATTAGACGCTTCCAATATGCGTTCACCGCGATGTCGCCAAACACGGATGCGACCATCATGATGCTGTAAACAGAACCTAGATTCATCCAAAAAAATGACGTTTTGCCATTCGTGCACCCAGGTTCGTCGTTGAGTACACTATCGCAGGCGCTCCTGTCTGTGATGCAGCGTCAAGGGTAACCACAGCCACGGTCCCCAAGCTGATAGTCCATGGTGCTGCAAACGTCGTAGAACTGTTCGTGCAGATGGTTGTTGTCTTGTAAACGACCCCATCTGTTGACTCAGGGATCCGATACAGCCATGCGGATAAGATGCCTGTCATCTAGGCTGCTAATGATACGAGGCCGTTGGGATCCAGCACGGCGTTCCTGAACCCACCGATTCCATATTTTGCTAACAGTCACTGGATCTCGACCAACGCGAACAGCAATGACGCCATACCATAAACCGCAATCGCGATAGGCTACAATCCGACCTTTATCAAAGTCGGAAACCTGATGGTACGCATTTCTCCTCCTTACACGAGGCATCACAACAACGTTTCACGAGGCAACGCCGGTCGACTGCTGTTTGTGTATGAGAAATCGGTTGAAAACGTTCCTCATGTCAGCACGTTGTAGGTGTCCCCACCGGCGCCAACCTTGTGTGAATTCTCTGAAAAGCTAACCTTTTGCATATCACAGCATCTTCTTCCTGTCGGTTAAATTTTGCGCCTCTAGCACGTCATCTTCGTGATGTAGCAATTTTAATAGCCAGTAGTGTAAACATAAATTCTAGCAACTGATAAGAAGTAACATAGTTTTGATACCAAGCAGGGGTTACAGGGCTAAGGGGATTTCACTTCCACACTGTACGCTGTATCATCTGGATTCGGAGATGTTTTAAGTAAGTGGAGCATGTATTTTTGTTTCCATTGGAAATGGTAGATAGGGAACCGCGTGTTGCTACCACGTGTTACACGACCAACTGGCGGCCGCTACCGGGCGGTGCCCGCTACACAGACACGCAGATTGCACGCTGCAGGCGAACACTAGCCACCGCTCGTGAAGTCGTTACCGCGCTCCCTCCGCCCCTTCCACAACCTGGGCGACTTCACGTAATGTGTCCCCTTTACAGAACTTGGCTGCATTCGAAGCCGCTGCAAGGCGCCTGGCCATGACACAGTTCTTGCAACCGACTCCCTCTCGCAGCACTTTGTACGACCTATAGGCGCTGTACTAATACCGACATTCACGAGCTGTTCAGAGAACAGACTGAACACTGGCTCGAGCGAAATTTGCTACAGCGTCTAGTGGAGCTAGTAAATGATATCGCTTGGCTTTATGAGTGGAATAATGTGACTGTTAGGAAGGTCCCCTTCCACTGTGAAAAATCTCAAGTACAGCTTCATTTTTGCAGCTGTTATACTGATGGTCCGAAAGCGATCCCTAGAATAAGACTGAAACTGGTAATAAAAATACTGTTACTTATTACATAACTAGCTGATTACCAGAATTAAGTATTCATTTATTCCAATCTAAGGTGAAGTGTCATCGGGACTGTAGACGAAAATTATGAATGTGTCTCTAATATCAGTTGTTTTCGATTATGTTACCTGCTTCCTACCATCATCACCACGTCTAGTAGTGCTACGGGTGTCGTGTATGCCAACAACATATTCCCTCAGGTAGTATGACATACACTCCTGGAAATGGAAAAAAGAACACATTGACAGCGGTGTGTCAGACCCACCATACTTGCTCCGGACACTGCGAGAGGGCTGTACAAGCAATGATCACACGCACGGCACAGCGGACACACCAGGAACCGAGGTGTTGGCCGTCGAATGGCGCTAGCTGCGCAGCATTTGTGCACCGCCGCCGTCAGTGTCAGCCAGTTTGCCGTAGCATACGGAGCTCCATCGCAGTCTTTAACACTGGTAGCATGCCGCGACAGCGTGGACGTGAACCGTATGTGCAGTTGACGGACTTTGAGCGAGGGCGTACAGTGGGCATGCGGGAGGCCGGGTGGACGTACCGCCGAATTGCTCAACACGTGGGGCGTGAGGTCTCCACAGTACATCGACGTTGTCGCCAGTAGTCGGCGGAAGGTGCACGTGCCCGTCGACCTAGGACCGGACCGCAGCGACGCACGGATGCACGCCAAGACCGTAGGATCCTACGCAGTGCCGTAAGGGACCGCACCGCCACTTCCCAGCAAATTAGGGACACTGTTTCTCCTGGGGTATCGGCGAGGACCATTCGCAACCGTCTCCATTAAGCTGGGCTACGGTCCCGCACACCGTTAGGCCGTCTTCCGCTCACGCCCCAACATCATGCAGCCCGCCTCCAGTGGTGTCGCGACAGGCATGAATGGAGGGACGAATGGAGACGTGTCGTCTTCAGCGACGAGAGTCGCTTCTGCCTTGGTGCCAATGATGGTCGTATGCGTGTTTGGCGCCGTGCAGGTGAGCGCCACAATCAGGACTGCATACGACCGAGACACACAGGGCCAACACCCGGCATCATGGTATGGGGAGCGATCTCCTACACTGGCCGTACACCTCTGGTGATCGCCGAGGGGACCCTGAATAGTGCACGGTACATCCAAACCGTCATCGTACCCATCGTTCTGCCATTCCTAGACCGGCAAGGGAACTTGTTGTTCCAACAGGACAATGCACGTCCGCATGTATCCCGTACCACCCAACGTGCTCTAGAAGGTGTAAGTCAACTACCCTGGCCAGCAAGATCTCCGGATCTGTCCCCCATTGAGCATGTTTGGGACTGGATGAAGCGTCGTCTCACGCGGTCTGCACGTCCAGCACGAACGCTGGTCCAACTGAGGCGCCAGGTGGAAATGGCATGAGAAGCTGTTCCACAGGACTACATCCAGCATCTCTACGATCGTCTCCATGGGAGAATAGCAGCCTGCATTGCTGCGAAAGGTGGATATACACTGTACTAGTGCCGACATTGTGCATGCTCTGTTGCCTGTGTCTATGTGCCTGTGGTTTTGTCAGTGTGATCATGTGATGTATCTGACCCCAGGAATGTGTCAATAAAGTTTCCCCTTCCTGGGACAATGAATTCACGGTGTTCTTATTTCAATTTCCAGGAGTGTATATCTACTAAATTTGGCTGACTGTTCCAGGCGTTCCAGATCTATTATGCAATGTCACGATTTTTCCATCCTCAAAGATAAGGGAGTGAAATCTTTGTAGTGGTTCTCCTTGAATTTTAGTCTATTTATGATGCCAGGTGGCTATAATTAAAGTGCAGTTACTCACAGAGGTGGTTTGTAATTACAGTATGGCAGAGAAACTTGGTAGATATTGTAATGCGTTAGTGAGGATCCGCTTAACGCTGCAAGGAAATTAGTTCCAATTTTATCCACCAGGTGCAAATTTGGCGCTGTCAGTGCAAGAAAGACGTATAGAAATGTTACCATACGTAATGGATTAGGAACGGGACGTAGACAGGAAAGGTCAGACCAGTGAGAAAGGCATAATTTTGATATTATTATTAATCGCCACTTCTACAGTTTGTTCAATATGAGCACCGGAGACGTCGACGAGTTTCTGCACAGCGCCGGATTTGCACCTGGTGGCCAAAACTTTTTTTGGACAGACACTAAAAAAGATCTGAGGGTGGTCAATACAGACTGAAACCGGTCATCGTCTATAGAATTCATTTTGTGATCAGAGACTGAAATAAAAAAGCACTTACAGAATAACTCAGCTCTGCAGCGCAGAAGCCAGAAGACAAGACAGAAGTGAGCTAGTGCCCATAAAACAATAGAATTACCATTACGTTTTCTGGTTTTAACAAACGAATACCGCATGTCTCCGAGAGTCTAGAAAGCTCTGATTTGATATACCGATTGCTGGTAGCTTTCAAAGGATATCTGCTTTTTACAATAACGATTTAAACTAAATTTGCGTATACGTAATTAAAGAAGGAAATTCCACACTGGCACTAAAGCTAGGTTCTATCCTAAATATCAACAAGAAAAACATGTGTTTATAAAGAAACATCTCACTGCGCACCTTGTACTTACAGAATGTCCGCCGTCCGCGGTGGTCTCGCGGTTCTAGGCGCGCATTCCGGAACCGTGCGACTGTTACGGTCGCAGGTTCGAATCCTGCCTCGGGCATGGATGTGTGTGATGTCCTTAGCTTCGTTAGGTTTAAATAGTTCTAAGTTCTAGGGGACTGATGACAACAGCAGTTGAGTCCCATAGTGCTCAGAGCCATTTTTTTTACAGAATGTCCGTCAACAATTCGCTTGGGTTTGTGAAATATAGACAATTTTAACCGCGGCATTGCAGAGAAGAATAATTGGAAATGAGGTGGCGTTAAAATTGTTCGGAATCGTAACAAATTGACGAAAGCATGCGCGTTCTGTATCGTGTCATTATGAGACGACCGTGACAGTGTGCTCATTACTATAACACCAAAATCGCATTTTACTTATTGCTCCTATGCCTCACCGCTGACTCCGTTGAAGCACTTGTACCTTCTTTACTCTTTTGTTTGGCTATAGGGTCACTAGTCAGCGCTATTAAAACTCCAGTGTAGCAAAACATGCTATAAATTACAGTGGTAAATGGTATCTAAGACGACTTCTTTATAGAATGTACTGGTACAATATTGATCTGTAATCTGCCCTCACTTTCTATTCTTGTAGTGAGCCGCTGTCTGTAATTTTAAATTTAATTACTTCCTCTCTACATGTGAACGGATTAACCTGGTAGTAAACTCGTAAACAAGTATTTATGATGTATGACATAAGCAGTGATCAATTGTTGACATTTTATACATCTACTGCGCATGCGCTCGTTGTGACATAGTTCTGACTGTCAATCATTAAGTGTGGAGGATATCGTTATGTGCTCGTATTAACGCGATTACTGACTATTCGAAAAGCATACGTTCACAAATATAAGAAATTATCAAAAAGTTTCGTTTGAGGACGTTGCTGCAGCGTATATTCAACTTAAACGCGACTCCGAAACGAGTATATAAACACCGACATTAAGTCAAGGGATTAGTGTTGCATTCGTGTCTTTACGCTATGTATGTTGGAAATGTGGTGACGTAAAGTATGGCGGCGTTATTACCAAATGCGTCCAAACACTACCTACGTGCCGGCCGTTGTGGCCGAGCGGTTCTAGGCGCTACAGTCTGGAACCACGCGACAGTTACGGTCGCAGGTTCGAATGCTGCCTCGAGCATGGATGTGTGTGATGTCCTTAGGTTAGTTAGGTTTAAGCAGTTATATATTCTAGGGGACTGATGACCTCAGATGTAAGTCCGATAGTGCTCAGAGCCATTTGAACCATGCTCCAATCTGATAAAAATAATACATCATAAGGTAGATCAAGTTCAGTTAGATTAACTAAGAAAAGGTAGAGTGCGGTTTTAACTTTGTGTTCCTGATCCAACAGCACAAGAAGTGCATATGGGGCTCTATTGCGTTCGACAAAAAGTTAACGGAGCTTCCTCGGCGGTTAAGGAGTAAGAAACATGAGCGTGCTCATCTCTGGAAAATGAAATTCTATCCCCGACTAAATCAGTACAGAAACCGTAATTACATAGTCGTAAGCAGCTCTATTTGAAATAAAGTTCATAATAAGACAGGTTACTGGAGCATGTGCTAAAAAGATCACATGAGAACAATTAACCTGCTTTTCACAAAACAGCGGATGCAGGTAAATGACTTCACTGAAGAAATTCACCGCAGCTGTGGACAAAGACATACAAAAGAGTATTGATTTAACTTATCGGTGGAAGCTGCAATTCAGGAAAAAAATTGTGGTGGTAGACAGAAGTTGGAATCAAAACTAGACGCTTTTATCACAGGGAGCTAACAGTGATCCTTATTTGTACAAAATAGATTTATTTTCTGTCTGTCGATAGTACTTTTAACATCAAAATGACCGGTATCGGTCATCGCCTATCTTCAGATTGTATCTCGCAGTTACAGAGTGTAGGACAGGTGTAGTTACAGAGTATGTGGCAGTGAATTGATAGTTCCGTTAAGACAGGTTACACAATAACTACTAAATGTGATCTGCCTGGAGCCTGTCGTTTTGAAACAAAAGCAGGAACCAACAAATAGAAAACGAGCCTCTTTCGTACAAATTACAATGTTTACAAGAAATAATCGGAGACATGCTGGAAGGAAAATCAGAATTCTTATCGTTCACTTCAAGATGTTACCATCGTTGTTTCGACTACGCTGCGGAAGTTTTTCTGGGAAACCCTTACAGATCATAAACAATCCTGATCCATCACCATGCTATTTCCGTATTTTTGGAGCCCCGGAGAAAAATATTTCTGGTCTTCGTTTTGTTTCGGAAGAAGAGATGCACGCTTGGGTACAATTATGGTTCCGTAGGCATCACCTAATATTTTCCGCCTTGTCTCAATAGCAGCATAAATGTGTAATCATTTACGGCGATTACTTTTGAAATAATAAACAGTTTACTTACTTTTTTCACACCTGCCTCTTTTTCATTTCACTGTCCCTTATAACAAGCAACGGCAGATCAGTTTGGGCTTTTCGGTCAAACGTTAGTTTGGGCACTACGTGCAACGATGAAATTGCATCACGCACTTATAAATACATTTTTAAAGTAAAATGAAGTGCAAAACTATACTCACCAAAGATATTGTGCCGTTCAATCAGAAGCCACAGAGATGCATATCTAGATTTGCAATCATGGAGGTAAAAATGAGAAGAGAGGTGACGCTACAGACTTACGCTATATGTTGTTTTGAAGCCAATAGCCCAAAACATAAGCAAGCGTCTTGTTTACAAGAGCTTCTTGTTAATTATTTCTGTCGTGTCCGTGCAACAACTGTTTTAAATACTAAAAATTATAGAGCTTACATGAATAACATAGTATCTGGAAGGCAATTTCGAACGTTTTTTCTGTTCTTGCTTCCTTATTGGCTCTAATAATACGACACAGGCAGAGAGGCGTCACGGGAAAGTGTCCCCACGGCTAATGTAAATGTCGAGTGACTAGGGCCTCACGTCGGGTAGACCGTTCTCCGGGTGCAAGTCTTTCAATTTGACCCCATTTAGGCGACTTGCGTGTCGATAAAGATGAAATGATGATGATTAGGACAACACACCACCCATTCCCTTAGCGGAGAAAATCTCCGATCCAGCAGGGAACCGAACCCGGGCCGTTAGGTAAGACATTCTGTCGCACTGACCACTCCGCTACCGGGGGGCGGACGTCACCGCGATGAACTATGGTGGTATGAATGCGCTGAATGTAATGTAATGTTTTGGGCTAGTTAGAATGACGGACATCGCATTCAAGTTTGTGACGTTATGCCACCTGCCTTCTTTTCTTACCTCCGTGCTGGAAATACCGAGTACAGTACAATTTAATATAACAGTCGCGACACTCCGTCTCGTTTTTGTTACCAAAGTGACGGCAGCGTCCCAAGCGACCAGGAAGAGAAACTTCCAAATACGATATCGGATGAGTGTGGATGTGCAATTTAGATTGATTTGTAACAAGCTTTTAGAATAAAGAGTCTACGTAGTAACGTAAAAATTGACAATAACTACAAAAGACATCACATTTGTCATTCTTTAGTTGCCTAAGTGGCTTAGAAGGCACGAGAAGGTACATTACAGAACAGTTTATTAACGGTTATCTTGTAACGTACATATATTTACCGAACAATGCCATTTTCCTTTAATAACAAAAACCTGTTGGTAAACACCGGAAGATCTGACCTTTTGGAGAAAGATGTATACCAACCCGACAAAGTGCAGTTTTTGTTCGCTACACTTTCAGCCAAGTCAGAAGATAGGAATCATATATGGAATGTAATACATTATTTAATGTATGAGATGAGCCACCAAGTGGTCGCTTAAGAGAAAACGACACACACGTGATAACATCGTGAAAATCAATAAAAATGTTTCCCAACAACGAAGAAATACATTCTATAATTGTCTCTAAATTTGAGCCATAAACGACAAGAATGTTCAACACATTCGCTTCTGAAGCAAAAGTAATTACAATTACAATATTATTCTTGTATTAGAAAACTGAGTGAAGTTGAGAATGGGCGAATCATTATAGTCCATAAAAAAGTTTAAGTTTCAAGGAAAGTGTCTGTGATAATAACAACAAGCCACAAGAGAAATGTAGGCTTCGCATATATGAAATATATACTCATATTCTCTTTCTTTCAGCGAAGTAATCAGCAAATATACAAATTTTCTAAAGTACTTCTTCATGAATAAGTTGTAGCTTAAGTCACTGAATAAGCGTGATTCGGCTGTTCTACATGTATTTCACGATTCTTCATGTATCTTGGCAATTTACAAACGCATGGAATGCACAATTATATCAACTATTTCATTGATTACGCAGAAAATAATTAGAAATGAACATTATCGTTACGATGCATGTGACTGCTTTCTCACTGCGTGAAGCGCTAGTGCATCTCCAGCTGTCAAACTATTACTTTCAATGTGTTTTTTGAAAACTACAGTCTCCTTTAAACGTTATATGTAACTCTAAATTCTTCTCATCACATGATTCTACAATACATGATTTAAACTCAACTAGTATAGGAATATTAGATCAACTGCAGATCTTGTTTGGATCACCTCGCAAAACTGACAACCTCTTGTAGTCTCAGAAAATCTTAGAAGTATCACACACAAACTTCTTGACTTCGCCTCATTATCCCACCAAACGTCATGCTTCACTAACATATGTTCCTTTTCCAGCCTAGTAATGTATATCTGTGTCGAAGCAAAGATGGCAATTCAGCTGTCCTACATTTTTTAATGTTAGTATAGAAAGGCTGCATAAAATATTGTATATCACATTTCACAAATCTTTGTATGATTACATGGGGCATTATAAGAGCTATAGGCTACACCAATGGACCAGCCTGGAACTGAACAAAATGAAAAAACCTGCCGGTAAACGCACGTATCTTAAATCAATTAGCCTATGCCACTCTTCGCATTATAGTACTCCACAGCTTCTGCAACTTTCTGGAACTTCGCCGTAAATACGTAAGAACGTGAAACAGGCTGAAGTATTAATTTTTAAAAAAAATTATAGCGATAATTAACAGTTTTAATATTAGATGACAAAATAAAAGAACTGCCATCAACTACGAAGAAAACAATAGGGAAGTACGTACAACATTGAGCAGAGCTGTTTGATTAAAATTCAGTTTTCACAGGTTCTTAAATCTCACACATTTAAAAGTTTGTCCCTGAGGTACTCAAAAACTATTAACAACTATTCTGCAACTTGCAAAAAGGGCGTTATGATACCACCATTTGAATGACACTTTAAGCATTTAAGGCAAATTTTAAGATTCTAAAAACATTTAACCCAGGTAATTTTTTAAATTCAGTAATGAAACGAAAGTCAACAAAGTACAGAAGTTTTAGAATTAATAAATCACTAAAGAGCAAAAAAATGAAAAAGAAAAGTGTTTGATTAACAGATTTGAGCTGAAGATGAATACATTACCAAATATGAGCTCGGCACACATATCAGACAGTTGCTTGGTTCAGCTCAGACTATGAAGCACACACAAGGTACACATTAAAATAATATAACAGAAATAAAGATCGCATATGGGACTTTGGCTAAGGAACAATAAACTTCCAGCAAGAGAAATATGCCCATAAAAATCGAGAAGTGTTTCATAGTAACCAGACAATGTGAGGCACAAATGTTTTATACAAGACAATGTGAGAGACGAATGTTTTATACCAGTTTGAACACCTGAACACTCAAAATAAAATGCGCATACAATTTTAAAGAATTCACGCACAAATGCATAATTTGTGGACGTTAATTAGAATTTAACATTGATAGGTCCTATTTTTTTAACGTCAAATACAATTATATGGATGAGCAGACGAGATACAGTGTATCGACTATTTTTAAATTTGGCAATCCTCATTTTTTTAAATACATTATTGTAATTGTTGTTAAATTGGTGTAAAGAATGGCAGCTGACTCTGAATATAGATAAATGTAAATTAATGCAGATGAATAGGAAAAGAATCCCGTAATATTTGAATACTCCATTAGTAGAATGGCGCCTTACACAGTCACGTCGATTAAATATTTGTCCGCAACATTGCAGAGCGATATGAAGTGGGACAAGCATGTAATGGCAGTTGTGGGGAAGGCGGATAGTCGTCTTCGGTTCATTGGTAGAATTGTGGGAAGATGTGGTTGATCTGTAAAAGGGACCGCTTATAAAACACTAATACGACCTATTCTTGAGTACTGCTCGAGCGTTTGGGATCCCTATCAGGTCGGGTTGAGGGAGGACATAGAAGCAATCCAGTGGCGGGCTGCTAGACTTGTTACTGGTAGGTTTGATCATCACGCGAGTGTTACGGAAATGCTTCAGTAACTCGGGTGGGAGTCTCTGGAGGAAAGGAGACGTTCTTTTCGTGAATCGCTACTGAGGAAATTTAGAGAACCAGCATTTGAGGCTGACTGCACTACAATTTTACTGCCGCCAACTTATATTTCGTGGAAAGACCACAAAGATAAGATAAGAGAGATTAGGGCTCGTACAGAGGCACATAGACAGTCATTTTTCCCTCGTTCTGTTTGTGAGTGGAACAGGGAGAGAAGATGCTAGTTGTGGTACGAGGTACCCCTCGCCACGCACCGTATGGTGGAGTGCGGAGGATGTATGTAAATGTAGATGAAATATTACCTCTCATCATTCTGTTTTCGTGACACACGCTGATGCTGGCTGTGGCTAAAGCGTGTTAAAGGGTATTTTATAAAAACAATAAATAGAGGTGTAGCGATCGAACAGACAATCACAGTGATTAAAGTTAACAGCCAGTCGGAAATACAAATATTCTTATAACACAGTTTGAAGACGAGCATTCAAAATAAGACACGCAAACAATTTTAAAGAATCAGTCTCCGCCCTTAATAAGGTAATAATGGAACTAGTTCTGGACAAAATATGAGCCGCTTCACACCTATATTAAGAATAATTCGTGTCTGTTCCGGTTACCAGGGGTACTGATCCACATTAAGAACACAGGCAAAAGTAACGGCCATTGGCGAAAGCGACACAAAGCCGTAGGCAGGAACCCAAAACGATCTTCAGTGACAAGGGCTCTGTAAAAGAACAGGGGTTTTCGCGAATCGCATCCAATACTCAATCACACAGAGGACAAGAAGTCCCCATCTGCTTCGCCGCCGGATTTTGCTGAATAACAAATGCTAGAAGGACCGCAGCCACCAACAAAGGCGGCAGAAGCGGGAAAGTGTGTCGAGTTGAAGATGCAAGCCGCGACCACGAGGCCGGAGGAAAGAAAGCACGATTCTTCAAATGGCGTTGGCACGCTCTTCGCGTTAAACGATCACCAACCACAAGACAGCGATCAGTCTTTCGTCCTCGGCGAGCGACCCCTGTTAGTGCTCGGAACAGGCAGCGAGACAAGACCACAAAGAAATCCGCGCGTGCGGTTAAATCCTTTCAAAGAGCCCCAAGGCTGCCTCCTCGTGAGACGCCAGGCCGTTGCTAACAAAATGCTAGAGAAGTTCAACGTGCGGCCAGAGTCGAATAAGAGCGCACGCACCCGCTTTAAGATAAATAAATAAATAAAAATAAAACCGATGGAATATGAAAGAAAAATGGGGCACTTGAACAATTGTAATTTGTCGAGACTACATGAGTATTTGAGTTAGAAACCGATGTTGCAGATATTTCAGTTTCGGACTCTAGTATTGGTCTCATGGGTTCCACGGAACGACGCGTGAAACATTTACATCACAGCATGTACATACTTTGCGGCAGATTTAGCGATGGTTATACGCTCTGAAAGGAAGCTAATTGTTTTAATTCATTTTCACTGAATCAACCATGGGGTCTTGGCGAAACATTGTCATTTAACTAAACTCACACTGTTTTTCGCCTTATTTCACAAATTGCATTATGTTTACTGTACAACCTAGGTTTCGGGTTAAAAGCTCGTTTTCAAGTACATTACTGATTCCAAAGATGATAATGCAAAGATAAACATGATGATAAGGCAAAGAAAGTCATCTCAACTTATTGATGCATCGATCCATGACTTAATGTAAAATTACTTCAATAACCATTTTTGACAAATTACATATGGAATTACACAATTCAGCAGTTACACTAACATGACTAAACATACCTAGAAACAAAGTTCTACATCAGCCAAGAACTTTTTATCTTCTGAAGGATTGAGGTCCTGTTTTTTTTCTTTTCCATTTCTAACTGACTGGGTTTAGCCCCCTTTTCCTCTGTGTGTAAGACTTGTACTTCTATTATGTATGTGTGGTTCTTGTTCCGGCAACCGTTCCGCAAAAGCTGAATCAGGCTTCTTCAATCGCCAGATTATATTATGTTCTTTAAGCATGGTACAGGTTGACCTCCCCGTCTGCCCAATTTAGCAAGACAGACATTCCTACCATATAATCTTATAAACCCCACTTTTGTGATGGCTGGTTGTTTGCCTTTTGGATTAAACAAGCAACTACGTATTGTCTGAGGGATATAGAAAATTAATCAAACTATCGTCCAGAAACAGAGATCGTTGAGCAAGGTGTGCCTGAGATTTAAAAATATGTACTTCGTTAACAATTGTGAATTCCGGTTGAGCAGGTGCATATGGAACGCCTCATCGATGCAGCTTAGAAGAACACTCAACACCTCCACAGCAATAACTGTCTTAACAGAGCATATTGGAGTAGGTGAAATCCACCACAATGCGAATAATGTCTCTAATTATAAACAACGTTCAGTTACGTTAGTTAACCTTATTTTGTAAAATTTGCCCATGAGGATTTGTGGCCAATTCAGCTGTAGTACGCTATTTCACTTCCGCTCATTAACGTAGTTTGCCAACGGCCTTGCCGCAATGGTAACACCGGTTCCCGTCAGATCACCGAAGTTAAGCTCTGTCGGGCTGGGCTAACACTTTGATGGGTGACCATCCAGTCTGCCGAGCGCTGTTGGCAAGAGGGGTGCACTCAGCCCCTGTGAGGCAAATTGAGGAGTTACTTGATTGAGAAGTAGCGGCTCCAGTCTCGGAAACTGACATATGGCCGGGAGAGCCGTGTGCTGAACACATGCCCCACCATATCCGCATGCAGTGACGCCTGTGGGTTGTGGATGACACGGCGGCCGGTCGGTACCGTTGGGCCTTCATGGCCTGTTCAGGAGGAATTTTTTTAAACGCTGTTTGAGACGCTGGTTTTCGTTTCAAAATATTTCATCTCATTTCGTAGAAGCTCGAGGCTGCTGATGAAGACGAGTCAGGTGACTTGTATCTCTACTGGGACATAGAACTGCCGAACAACAAACAAGAAATTGTCCAATTTCTTTCAGCGTCTTAAGAAACAGATACTCAGAAGCCTAGAGCGCCACAGACACTCAGCGAAGATTTTGTAGTTGGTCAACTGCATGAGTTTCTCAGCTTATTTTCTGGTGTTTCATTGTGTTCATTTCCGGTTTTTGGGTTTTGTCTTCAAGTTATGCGTAGTATTCTACCTTTTGCGTCATACGTTTCCTCCTTTCGTGTTTTCTTCCCAGTTCGTGTTAGGGAATAGTGAATATGCTGCATCTAAATGAGGATATCTGCAAGTTGGGTTCACGACATTGTAATTTGATGAGGTTCTTTTTTGCCACTGCAATGTCTACCCACAACCAAAAGAGTAGATGTTTTTTCGTCCCTTTTATTATACGAATGTAATACACATGTCAGTGACAGCAGCCCATCGATATCTACTGCGGGATAATAGCCTACTCTACGAGATGGGAAGAGGAATTCTACATTTCTCCATGTCTTTAGACTTTTAGGTATACATAATCACAACGCTTCGGTAATTTTTTTTTATGTCACCCAACCATTCTCATACAACCACCTACCATTAGCTCGTCGTCGTGGTCTAGTTAGATGTTCCGTCTACTTCCACGTCATTAGGCTCATAGTTCGGTCTTTCCTCCAAATTTGTCTGACCCATTTGATCACTTTCCCAACATACAAGCAAGTCTCCACCGCTTGTAGAAAAACAGTTAGTTTTTGAACGGTGTTCACATTAAAAGTACAAATCTTACTGTCGAAAGCCAAAGCCAGTAAAACAAACTGATTGTGAACATTTCTTACGGAATAACGAAAGTATTATTCTGGTTTTGAGTAGTGTTCTCCTTGTGCAAACACCCTGTAAATATATTTTTAAGTTCATTAATAATTTAACTTATGCCTGCAGTATCTATCACATGTATTGTCTTCCGATGTCTATTTCGGAAATGTATGCCTCTGGGGAAGCTGCGACCCAGACGTAGCCCTTTCCAATATTGACAGTTATTATTACAATGTTGATAACCATTGTTTGGTTGACACAGCCACGGCAAGAAAGAAGGTAACGAAAGGTTCCTGATTAACAGACTATAAGTCAAAGTTTGGCCTTACATCTCAATCGCAAATCTTTCCGCGGTGTCTCGCAAACTGAAGGCACGTGAATTTACTAATTGTGATCCGCCTCTTAGACAGGGACGTTAATTCCGGCTTTCTTGTTGTTTGAGAGAAGTAGGTTACCTGTCGGCATCGGAAAAATTCTCATTTAATTCCCTTAATCAACGTGTGTTGCCGAACACTCAGATGTCCTACTGGACCTCTGCTTGCGCGCTAAATCACCTGATCATAATCTCAGAGAAATTCCTATTTGGAATTTTGGTTAATTGCACCCAAGGGAATTTTTTCGCGGAAAAGGCACCTAATTTATTTATTTATTATTTATTTATTGCTTATTTGGCCTGATTAGATTAGACTACAGTGTTCCCAGCCTTAAGGGGGGAGGGGGGCGGGGGGGGGGGGGAGGGGTGTAAAATGAAATTTCCTGAGGTGTAAAAACAACAATTCGATTTTGTTTCAGTCACGAAACTGAATTATTTTCAAAAGATCATTACTGATATTACAGCTTCGTAAGACTCTAATACTGATTATGTAAGTTTCATTAATTGCTTGTTCTCAATTAGTAGCATCAATGTTATGGAGATTACAGGTTTCTCACACAGTCCACCTACTACGCTCATGTGTTGTTGTGTGTCCCAAACATCGCTGATGATAAAAGTGAGATATATGCGTAGCAAATGCAACATATGTCAAGAAAATTTGTTGTAGATGGTACCTGCAGTAGTCCACAGATTGCTTCATTAGTCGCTTCGAAACAGATAAATGAATTAATTGACAGCACAACACACCAGTAACGACATAATGGTTTGTATAGATCTCCACACGGTTTTATTATTATTATTATTATTATTATTGGAGTGGTTAGGCACAAAGCATTAACGGTCTGAAGTCGTCCAATTTCTGACAATTCAGAAGTAAGGAGTACAGCAATGAATTGATATACAAACAGTAAGTATAGTGCAGACAACTGAACTTTTTTAATTTTAAATGGGGGGAGGGGGGCAGTAACTGTAAAGCGAAAATTTATACACTCGAAAGTGGTGATAATTTATTTTCTTTTCTGTGTGAGACGTTCACAATTTTTGTACTTATGACTGGATCTTAAGGAATTACAATAGAAAATATAAAAGCCAAATTACAAAATTTAAAAATATTTCTACTAATTCACAAAGTACACTTTAAAATAAATATAAAATAAAACATGGCCCACACCTACGTATCTACATATCGTACATACAATGTACATAAGATTCATTGTGATATGAACGAAATGAGCAGGAATATACATGTATATGGGAGACATAAGCTGGTACGTAGCTGCTCGCCCACCTCCTTCCACTACATCCTTCCATCCTCTATAAGTGACTTCAAAACATGGAAACGATTTTCTTTATAGCTATGACTTCTGAAACTGTGTCATTTCATTTGTGTAAGTACCTGCTCCTGGGTTTTAGGCTGTATCCCCCATTTACGTTCTATGCTGAGGTTCTATTTCAGAAAATGGAGAGCCTCGGCAATTCTGTTCGTGTGTAATGGGGGGATTCAAGTAGACTTGGGCGGCAGTGAGAATTTGGATCAAGGAGGGAGGCGTGCTAGGGCAGTCCGTGCAGTTGTGTGAACCGCTCTGCTCAGGTGGCTAATGCACATGCCTACTAAGCAGAAGACATGGGTTCGAATCCCGGCTTCGGTGCAAATTTTCACTCGCCGCTGCAGTCTATATGCATAAAACGTTGATTTCTGTTTTAAA
Source organism: Schistocerca gregaria (assembly GCF_023897955.1). Lineage (NCBI taxonomy): Eukaryota > Metazoa > Arthropoda > Insecta > Orthoptera > Acrididae > Schistocerca > Schistocerca gregaria. Next base: position 316,396,129 of record NC_064924.1, on the reverse strand, counting down.
CAGTGCCTATGATAGCCCCCCCTATTTTGGTGCTCATTGCAATATTCAAGTAATCTTCACAGTGGCCTCATAGCTTACTGCAGTTGTTGGTGGACACTTCCATATCGAACCTATAATCATACAAACACACAAGGCGGGCGAACTGAACACTGAGAAAGTTGAGTCGTACTGCGTGTTATGGTTCAAGCGATCATCCATTGGGGAGGGCGAGGAGTTTTGGAGCACAGGCGGACGGTGACTCATAGGGAGCATCAAGCGAGATGGTGCAGTGGTTAATACACGACCTCGCATTCGGGAGGATGACAGTTCAAATCCCCGTCTTGCTATCCATGTATAGGTTTTCTGTGATTTCCCTAAATCGCTCCAGGCTAATGTCGGGATGGTTAGTTCGAAAGGGCATGGCCGAGTTCCTTTCCCACCCTTGTAACGTTGCGTGCTTGTGTTCCGCCTCTGATGATCTCGATGTCGACGGGACGTTAAACTCTAACCTTCCTTCCTTCATAGGGAGCGTTACCGGTGTACGAGGACTCTCGGGATGTGGGTAGGCGCAAATTTAACACATTTTTGTATGGGTGAAAATTTCGCCGGGTAAGGTATGGACAGCTGGTGAATCATAGCAATCAGCGTCTGTCTTCACAATTTGATATCAGTATGGGATCTAATCGTCAAACAGTCATTTCAGCTGGGCATGGTATACTTGGAGAAACTTGGGGTCTCTTTTCCTCCCCTAATTGATGCTACTATCAAGACTAGAGCTGATGGTACACAGTATTAGCGTGGTGTCTACTAGGGGTGAGTTAATTTGTTGTCTGGCTTTCTCACACGCTGGATGCAATTCATGGAGCAATGGATGCCAATCATCCCATGTAGGCTTTCACGGCCGGCGTCTTCATCAGTAAACACTTCCGGGCTAAATTGCCGTGGTCGATCTGTAGAACTTCTTCTCCCTGACGTTTCGTTCTCAACTACGGAGAACATCTTCCGAGGTGAGTCGACGACTCACCTCGGAAGATGTTCTCCCTCCTCGGAAGATGTTCTCCGTAGTTGAGACCGAAACGTCAGGGAGAAAAAGTTCTACAGATCGACCACGGCAATTTAGCCCGGAAGTGTTAACTGATGAATGGATGCCAAGTTTCTTTGAAATAACGTGCGTACTTTTGTGTTTGCTGCTTCCTCGTCGGTGAGTTACTGTACGGTACACGAGACCTTTTTCTGGTGCAGCAGTATGACAGCAGGGCAATGCAAGTTCAGCTGAAGCGGCCTCGTGTGTCAGGCTGACAGGCTGCGGGGGCGTGTGTATCGGCCCCCTACCACGAGGACACATGTCGGACAGCGGACAGCGAGCATTAGCTCACGGTCGGTCCTTTGTGCGGGACCGCGGGCCGATCTGTCTGCGTAACGAGCGTATGTGAGAGTGGGGGCGCGTGTCCTTTATGCGTGTCACAAATGCAAATGGCGATACATATCTGTAACACGCCCACGACACGACGTACAGCCTTTGTGCTACCGCTCCTCGTCATTAGCTTTGCTGGCGCGTCGGTTGTATCTGGAGTGTGATGTCATGTTCCAGAGCCGCTTTCCGTCTACGCTAATCACTACCGTAGCCTTCTGTTAACGACGTATTATGAATTAACAGAAACTACACATTACTCCAGTAAATTACGTGTGCCTTTAAGGGCAAGAGGAAGTCTCCAATTCTAAAGGCAATCAATGAAAAACTGTATGGATTCTGTCTTTTTTTATTAATCTTCCATCATAAAGCACTTTTAAAACTTACGACCGAGCACTGAATTGCAATGTTTAGCATACTGGACTCGCATTCGGGAGGACGACGGTTCAAACTCGCGTCTGGCCATCCAGATTTTGGTTTTCCGTTATTTCCCTAAATCACTCTGGGAAACGCCAGGACGATTCCCTTGTAAGGGCACGGCCGATTTCCTTCTCCATCCTTGATACAATCCGAGCTTGTGCTTCGATTCTAATGACCTCGATGTCGAGGGGACGTTAAACCCAATCTTCCTTCCTTTCTTGCTAAAACTTACGATAGAGCCTGTAGGAAACTATGGCAAAACGTCGATGCCCAAATCACTTAATGAACTGCACCAGCTTATCACTTGACATCCCCAATTACACGAGGAAAATATTTTAATGAAGCTAGGTGTGAGACAAAGGTGCACCTTATCGCCTAATCTTTGTTATATTTATATTGAAGATGCCATCCGAAGAAGAAAAGAAAGACGCCACAAGGGATCCATATACAGCAGAATAAGTATATTAACATAGTACGAGGGTTGGATAAAAAGCAGTGACAACACTGTGGCAACACGAAGCATGTGCGTCAAATGGGACGCGCGCTATCCGTAGTCTGTAACAGGTCAGTTGAAGTCGCCCAGTGAGCGGCAACAACTGTTTCTGAGTCAGTTGCACTGTAAGGTCTGAAGGTACGGGAGGCCAATTCAAGCGCCCTATCAGGCGGCCACTGCAGCCCACTACTGCAATTTCTTGAGACATCGCCTTCGTCTAGCACTGTGAAGAAAGCGACAACACCGTCAAGGACTGCATCGCATAATCCATTATGACAGTACACGATGCCAGAGGGCAAACCTCGCGCAGGAGCTTCTGTCTACATAGGGGCGGAACATCCTCCGTATTCACCCTATATGAGTCAGTGCCCCAAAATGAAGAAATCTCTTCGTGTCACGCGCTACAACACAAGGCATCAACCATCCACAGGGCGGGCCTTACGAGACATCGTCAGAGATGGACGCGCTGACGCTGTGCGACTCCTTCCATCTATATGTGGGACAGTGATCGAGATGCGGGCCGATTATATTGAGGTTTTGTAATAGGCTAAAGTTCTGTCAATACAGTCTGGTATGAATCATGACAGTGTCGCCACTACTTTTTAACCAATCCATGTATTATATGGTTGGTTGGGAAGAGGCGACCAAACAGCGATGTCATTGGTCCTATCGGATTAGGGAAGGATGGGGACGGAAGTCGGCCGTGACCTTTCAAATGAACCACTCCGGTTCAAATGGTTCAAATGGCTCCAAGCGCTATGGGACTCAACATCTGAGGTCATCAGTCCCCTAGACTTAGAACTACTTAAACCAAACTAATCTAAGGACACCACACACGTCCATGCCCGAGGCAGGATTCGAACCTGCAACCGTAGCAGCAGCGCGGTTCCAGACTGAACCATCCCGGAATTGGCCTGGAGTGATGTAGGAGAATCACAGAAAACCTAAATCAGGCTGGTCGGACGCGGGTTTGAACCGTCGTCCTCCATAAAGCGACTCCACTGCGCCACCTCGTTCGGTCATTTGTTATATGCTAATGACATTGTATTAAGCGCAAATTCTGAGGACGATCTAAAACAGTTAATCTGTCTTCTAAACTTAACTTAAAAGGATTATATTTTAAGATAACAGTGAATAAAACTAAGACAGTAGCATTCCATGGGAAATAGGCAATACAAACAAAATTGTAATCGAAAATCACATTTTGGAGCAACTTCAACACATCAGTTGCCTAGGGAGCTATCTTAGTTTTAAAGAAAATAAGGATGTAGATATTAAATTACAGAGATATCAGAGCATATGTGACACTATAAATAGAATATGAAAAAATACAAAAAGAGATATAGAAATGAAACTGTATAAAGCGATGGTTGTACATGTTTTACTGCATGACAGTGAATTCTGGGTAATGACGATGATGTATTTAGCTTTGTTCGGGCGGCGAAATGAAGCAGTTAACGAGCAGTTAAAGGTTGCACTAAGTTGGACAGGATCCCTAATTAGACAAGAACTGAATATTTTTACAATAAATTCAAAATAGAGGAACATAAATAAAAGCTGGTAGGTACATCTGGAACGAATGAAAGAAACAATGATTCTAAAGATGGCCTTACAATATAAACCAAAAAAAGAAGGGAAACATAGCACTGCCAGTTCAAAGATGGGCTCAGACCAGAACAGGTCGATAGGCCTGATCTGCGAAAGGCAGAAAGCAGAAGGGAAGAAAATTTTCGAACGTGGATTAGCAGCACAAGTAAATTTTACGAAATAGTGGGAAATTATATTAAGCATATGTCCATCAAAAATACAAACAGATGAAAACGCCATTGTTTGAAGGCCATACGTTTTGTAGAACTGGATCAAAGCAAAAATCATTCTATCATAAAAAAATGAAGAGCGAACTACCGTAAAAGTGCATCCAGTCACTTTTTTAAATAGGTATTTATTCGTTCCATGAAATGGTTTTCGAAGCTTTTCATTCTCAACTTCGCCCGCATCTCGTGGTCGTGCGGTAGCGCTCTCGCTTCCCACGCCCGGGTTCCCGGGTTCGATTCCCGGCGGGGTCAGGGATTTTCTCTGCCTCGTGATGGCTGGGTGTTGTGTGCTAAGTTAGGTTTAAGTAGTTCTAAGTTCTAGGGGACTGATGACCATAGATGTTAAGTCCCATAGTGCTCAGAGCCATTCTCAACTAAAGATGGTATACATGAAGTAGCACAGCTATTTCAAGCAAAATGCTGAGTACTGGATCTGTGACAAAATATGGTATGCTGCATCGCTATGAGTATTATTTATCTGCCGATTTTGATCCAAAATTTAATTTTGTACTTACTGCGACAGTATGGGTGGCTTTTGTTGTTAACATCCGTCTCTCTGCTTCAGTTGTGTTCTCCAGTTGGTACCACATCACTCACTTTTACAGAATATGATAACTTTTACACAATGTGGTAGCGAAACTTTGCCACTATACATCATGTGCTATACAACTGTTACTTGTTACAAAGATCTCCACACAAAGATATGACAGAGATTTACTTTGCTCAGAGATATTATTTGTTTTTGTTTGCATGTACTGAAGTCGATGTGTGGGCAAATACTTTAATCAAAACTGGATTTAACATGAAACCCTTAAATAAAATAAATGAATAAATTACTACAAGAACAAACTTCAAATGGTCTTGTCTTATTTCTGTTCTCATATTAACATGTAATACAATCAATTAATGAGAAGTAATTTAATCGAGATTGACATTAACATTAATGCACAGGAATAAAATAATACGGAGTCACAGTATTTGCAGTGAACTGCAGCTGTTCGTATGGCCATAACTTTAAATTTAAACTTGCAACTTAAAAATGGCCGTCGCAGTGGAAGCAGAGATATGAATATTAAAAACAAAAACCGCCCATACTGTCGTAGTAAGCACAACATTAAATTTTGGGACCAAATCTGCAGATAAACAATACTCATGGCGGTGCGTTAAAGCATGTCTCATCTTTTTGTCACGGGTCCAGTACCTACCATTATGCTTGAAATAGTAAATGAACCAGGCAAAAAGGAATACAAACATCTCAAAAATGAGATCGACAGGAAGTGCACAATGACTAAACAGGGATGGCTAGAGGACAAATGTAAGGATGTAGAGGCATATATCACTAGGGGTAAGATAGATACTGCCTACAGGAAAATTAAAGAGACCTTTGGAAAAAAGAGAACCACTTGTATGAATATCAAGAACTCTGATGGAAACCCAGTTCTAAGCAAAGAAGTGAAAGCAGAAAGGTGAAAGGAGTATACAGAGGGTCTATACAAGGGCGATATACTTGAGGACAGTATTATGGAAATAGAAGAGGATGTAGATGAAGATGAAATGGCAGATATGATACTGCGTGAAGCATTTGACAGAACACTGAAAGATCTAAGTCGAAACAAGGCCCCAGGAGTAGACAACATTCCATTAGAACTACTGACAGCCTTGGGAGAGCCAGTCCTGACAAAACTCTACCATCTGGTGAGCAAGATGTATGAGACGGGCGAAATACCCTCAGACTTCAAGAAGAATATAATAATTCCAATCCCAAAGAAAGCAGGTGTTGACAGTTGTGAAAATTGGCGAACTATCAGTTTAATAAGTCACGCCTGCAAAATACTAACGCGAATACCTTACAGATGAATGGAAAAACTAGTAGAAGCCGACCTCGGGGAAGATCAGTTTGGATTCCGTAGAAATATTGGATCACGTGAGGCAATACTGACCCTACGACTTATCTTAGAAGCTAGATTAAGGAAAGGCATACCTACGTTTCTAGCATATGTAGACTTAGAGAAAGCTTTTTACAATGCTGACTGGAATACTCTCTTTCAAATTCTGAATGTGGCAGGGGTAAAATACAGAGAGCGAAAGGATATTTACAATTCGTACAGAAACTAGATGGCAGTTATAAGAGTCGAGGGGCATGAAAGGGAAGCAGTGGTTGGGAAGGGAGTGAGACAGGGTTGTAGCCTCTCCCCGTTGCTATTCAATCTGTATATTGAGCAAGCAGTAAAGAAAAAGAAAAGAAAAGAAAAGTTCGGAGTACGTATTAAAATCCATGCAGAAGAAATAAAAACTTCGAGTTTCGCCGATGACATTGTAATTCTGTCAGAGACAGCAAAGGACTTGGAAGAGCTGTTGAATGGAATGGACAGTGTCTTGAAAGGAGGATAAAAGACGAAGATCAACAAAAGCAAAACGAGGACAATAGAATGTAGTCGAATTAAGTCGGGTAATGCTGAGGGAATTAGATTAGGAAATAAGACACTTAAGGTAGTAAAGGAGTTTTGCTATTTGGGGAGCAAAATAACTGATGATGGTCGAAGTAGAGAGGATATAAAATGTAGACTGGCAATGGCAAGCAAAGCGTTTCTGAAGAAGAGAAATTTGTTAACATCGAGTATAGATTTAAGTGTCAGGAAGTCATTTCTGAAAGTATTTGTATGGAGTGTAGCCATGTATGGAAGTGAAACATAGACGATAATGTGGTGCTGCAGAAGAATGCTGAAGATTATAAGGGTAGATCACATAACTAATAAGAAGGTATTGAATAGAGTTGGGGAGAAGAGGAGTTTGCGTATCTAAAGAAGAGAAATTTGTTAACATCGAGTATAGATTTAAGTGTCAGGAAGCCGTTTCTGAAAGTATTTGTATGGAGTGTTGCCATGTATGGAAGTGAAACATGCACAATGATGTGGTGCTACAGAATAATGCTGAGGATTAGATGGGTAGATCACATAACTAATGAGAAGGTACTGAATAGAATTGGGGAGAAGAGGAGTTTGTGGCACAACTTGACTAGAAGAAGGGATCGGTTGGTAGGACATGTTCTGCGGCATCAAGGGATCACCAATTTAGTATTGGAGGGCAGCGTGGAGGGTAAAAATCGTAGAGGGAGACCAAGAGATGAATACACTAAGCAGATTCAGAGGGATGTAGGTTGCAGTAGCTACTGGGAGATGATGAAGCTTGCACAAGATAGAGTAGCATGGAGTGCTGCATCAAAGCAGTCTCAGGACTGAAGACCACAACAACAACAGCTATGTAGCTTCCTGTTCACAATCTGAAGATGAGCCTGAAAAGGTTCGAAAACTGGTTCACGGAATGAGGAAGTAACTACATCAAAAAGTGACTGGTTCCAGTTTTATGCATTTACATAAGAAGCCGAGTTTTATGAAGAACTGGAAAACACAGTTGAAGCAGTGAATAACAGAAATATAAAAGTTATGCTAGGATAATTTAGTGCAAAATTGGGGCAGGAGAGAATTCGCTGTCTGATCAAAAGTATCTGGTCACCCTTTTGCAGTGAGATATTTACCACTAGGCAGTCGGGGAGCATTGTGTTTCAGTAACTGCAGATTCAGTCCGTTAGTTGGTGGATGAAATTAAGTGCTCATCTTGCGGTATAGGCTCGCGTCCAGGCAGGTTGCTTGTCCCCTCGTTCTGCAAGATATAATCTGTCAGGTACGCCAGTGTGAGAATCCATTGAAGTGATGTTGCGTCTTAAGTGTTGCGTCAGCGCGACCGGTGAGCTGGTGGTGGCGCCGGCCCCCCGCTGGGAATAGCTTTGGCGCCATTTGCATTTTATCTCTGGCGGCCGGTCGCGTCGCTCCCCTCCCGGACCTCATACGGTGTTGTATTTGCAATAGTGATGTAATTACTCGTTTCCACCGCTCACTCCACACTGCGGTGACCTTTGCTAACTCGATATTAAATGCTGATTATGTGGGCTGGTCTTACAATGTATCTTAACAATGTATGACTTCTACGTGGATTTTGATGCTTCCATTTATTTAGAGCTAAACAAGGTACCACATAATCTGCAGACCGCTCACTGATATAGCTCTTCTTACTTACGTCAATTACAGAGTTACACAATGTATTTACGATACCTGTAGGCACATTACGTTAAATATCACACGATAGGTACACGTAACCGGTTCAAATGGCTCAAATGGTTCTGAGCACTATGGGACTTAACTTCTTTGGTCATTAGTCCCCTAGAAATAGAACTACTGAAACCTAACTAACCTAAGGACATCACACACATCCATGCCCGAGGCAGGGTTTCGAACCTGCGACCGTAGCAGTCACGCGGTTCCGGACTGCGCGCCTAGAACCGCTAACACGAAACCGGAATGAACCTTTCATTCTGCAGTAAAGTACACGATATTGTGAAACCTCCTACAAATGAAAACACATGCCTGACTGGGACTCGAAACCAAACCACCTACTCTCGCGGACTGTACACCTACAACTCCCGAACCTAAAGCAGAGGACAGATACTGTCAGAACCGAAGCTACAAAGGCGGCTCATGTATCGTGTCTAGACAGTTCAATTAGTAAGAAGCATGGCCGACGCAAAGCGCCTACAATTCCAGTCATCTTTGCGGACAGCTTTAATCGATAAGAATTTTCACGTGGATGAAGGCTTGTCATAAAAGAGATCGAAACGGTAGATTATATTTTGTATCAACACATGCTCACGAACGACTATGTAGTCTGATTTAGGTCTCCTGCAGTTTTCCTGCATCGATTCGAACAAATTCTGGGATTGTTCTTTCAAAAATACCGTTTCCTGCTCCGTAGTTGTTCCATTCACCTCCAATCAGAACTGGAGGCTTCAGGTAGCTGTTTTCATAAAAAACACCAAGCATTGGCGATGCCTGCCAGAGAAATTAATCGCCATTTAGTAGTATTTTATCATCACAGTTTTAATCTCCCGAACGAACTATAGCTTAACGTGCATCGCGCTAACTTGAAAGACATGGAGGTGAGGCAGACGCGGAAGGAGTGTCTAGCGTTGCTTCGGTTCGCCGATCAGTGTTTTTTTTTTTTTTTTTTTTTTTTGTTCGTTATCCATTCTTGTTTAGGCATATGCTGCTTCGATCTTCGCCTCAGAAAATACGATACACAAACAGGCAGATGGAGCAACACCCGGCCGGGGTGACCGAGCGGTTTTAGGCGTTACAGTCTGGAACCGCGCGACCACTACGGTCGCAGGTTCGAATCCTGCCTCTGGCATGGATGTGTGTGATGTCGTTAGGTTTGTTAGGTTTAAGTAGTTCTAAGTTCTAGGGGACTGTGCTCAGAGCCATTTGAAGTCAAAAACATTGCACCCTTAGATTAGTAATTCTGTCAACGAAGGAAAATTACGGGAAAAGTTCACGCAGTCGCAAATTTTTGTCAGTGGTAGGAGGGAGTGAGGGTGCAAAACGAGAGAGTGTAAAGTTCACTTTTATATTATGTTTTCTTGAATAAAGCGAAAACCTCGGCCTGTAACGAAAATATTTCCGAGTGCGAATTAAACTACGTTATTTTGATTACAAAAAAAGGTTTTATTCTTTTTCCTCTAGAGCCAAGGTCGCGATGCAGGGGATAAAAGAATCGCAAATTATTAAAATAGTGTTTTAATGGTATAAAATTAATAAGAGAACTGGAGAACAAACACTGGGGAGGTATAGTCAGTCTTAAAAAGCGAAAAGCGAGCACTGCTTGTTGTGGGGGAGGTTGATTTTCCCGAAAGGACGCTACAGTTGCCATATAGGATGACTACGAATCAATAACCCCTCTAGCAGTGTAGAATAGTGTGTACAGATTTACGTAGATTCTCTCCATTCGCTTTTCTTGCGTTGGTGTTAGAAGTAGCTGATATCTGTATTCCAGACCGTGTTAACGCACTTGATGGATGATAATAATCACCCCAGTGACTCGGCAGACGTACTGTCCGTACTGTCAAGGGTCTGTGTAACATCGTGAAACATGCTGTAGTTGCTTCCTTTGACGCAGACGGGTAGATAGTGTGGGACATCATCTGCTCGCTCTTCAGTTTGAAGATCTATGGAGGAAAGAATTCCATGGTAATATGGCGACTATAGTATCTTCCCTCGCACTTCTACACTCCATCCCCGCCCCTTCAATCCTACTACACAACCAGAACGTAATTTATCCTTTAATATCGCTCTGCTATACTTAGAGGTGGTACACACGTTTAGTATTTGTTCTTAATCCACTTCATTTAACAGTAAACAATAATTTTATACAATTAAATACTATTTTAATAATTTGCGGTTTTTCCTTCCCCTGCAATGCGGAAACTATTGACCCTAGAGAAGAAAAGCATAGGCCGTTTTTTTGTAGGAAATTTAATGTAGCTCAATTTTGTACTGGGAGGCCTTTCCGCTAGAAGCCGCTGTTTTTGAGTTATTAAAGCAAAACGTAAAAAAAGTGACTTCTAAATGGCCCCCATCTCTCACTCCCCACGCTCATACCCAGCCAGTGGGAACTTTAACAAAATTAAAATACAATAAAATAAATTAAGTTTGTCAAATAATGACGGGATAAATGCTAAGAAAGACCCTGTAATTATAATCTTTCGCATTACTTAAATCATCGTAGACAATGAAGAAAAGGACAGCAATCGATCGGGAAACATCTTCGGTTTATTACAGCAGATCCAGAAGTCAACTATTACGTAGTCATCTTCAGTCCACATAACAACAGGTGACATTAGTGAAAAGTGTCACGTACAATTTTCGTTGATGAGCATACAGGAGTCTAACATGAACTTCTTTTCTCCGTTGTCTTTATTCAACGATCGCTGCTCACAATGAGGTCTTATGGATTACAATCTAATTAAATTACAATTTTCAAGAGCAATAATATGCTTTACGCCAATTTCGCTGGTCGTTTGGGAGAAGGGCTTACCAGTGCGAAGGTTACATTGAACCTTAGCTGAAGGACAAATACTTAAATGTGCCTGTATACTCTGCATTTCAACCCATTATATTTTGTTTATAGTAGATTGCGATATTTATCTTTGCCCTGCTTCACGCGAGTTAGTTATAATCAGTTTTGATTAGTCGGTACAGGCACTGTAACAACCTGTTTGCTTAGTCACAGATACAGTTTTACATGTTTAGCGAGTCAGTTTGCTTTCGATCAATGGCAATCGTTCGCAGGTTTGAAAGAGAATTAGCGATTACTGAGTTATATTTGAGTTCTGTTCCGCGCCGATTGGTTGCTTGTGAAGTGGAGTCGTATTTAGAGACAAGATTGCTTTTGTCTAGTGGAGGTCCATGCTGCCACAGAGAAGTCTACAAAGAATAAAGAATCGGTTGAGACCATTTCAATTTATTAGCTATGGTAAAGTTATTTATTATGTGCCGAGATTAGACTGGTATTGCCAACCGCGATCACTCCGCGCATAGGAATCTAGCTTCGTGGTTAAACATACCAAACTCGGAGCTAATGTTTCATTAATGATGGGGATGCTAATGATGCTCCAAGACGTTGGCCGAGGGCACACAGTCCCTCCCAGTAGGGCGACTGTCACATTGAATGCAGATTATACTGAAAAATATGGTTTTGTAGCCAAAAGAGTAGGGAATAATATGCTTTATTGGACTCCTGAATAAAACCAGCCTGATTTCAGAAAAGAATGTGTTGCATTACTTATTCACCGCCCCTAGTATTAGATTAAATTATATTTTGTTTTCGTTCCATAGACCCAAAAAATGAGATGATTCTCGTAAGTGTGTAACAAGTCAGAATGTATAACATAAAAAACATAAACATTTGAATGTAATACTTACTGACTTGATCATTTGTCAGGAGATAGTCAAAATACACTCCTGGAAATTGAAATAAGAACACCGTGAATTCATTGTTCCAGGAAGGGGAAACTTTATTGACACATTCCTGGGGTCAGATACATCACATGATCACACTGACAGAACCACAGGCACATAGACACAGGCAACAGAGCATGCACAATGTCGGCACTAGTACAGTGTATATCCATCTTTCGCAGCAATGCAGGCTGCTATTCTCCCATGGAGACGATCGTAGAGATGCTGGATGTAGTCCTGTGGAACGGCTTCTCGTGCCATTTCCACCTGGCGCCTCAGTTGGACCAGCGTTCGTGCTGGACGTGCAGACCGCGTGAGACGACGCTTCATCCAGTCCCAAACATGCTCAATGGGGGACAGATCCGGAGATCTTGCTGGCCAGAGAAGTTGACTTACACCTTCTAGAGCACGTTGCGTGGCACGGGATACATGTGGACGTGCTTTGTCCTGTTGGAACAGCAAGTTCCCTTGCCGGTCTAGGAATGGTAGAACGATGGGTTCGATGACGGTTTGGATGTACCGTGCACTATTCAGTGTCCCCTCGACGATCACCAGAGGTGTACGGCCAGTGTAGGAGATCGCTCCCCACACCATGATGCCGGGTGTTGGCCCTGTGTGCCTCGGTCGTATGCAGTCCTGATTGTGGCGCTCACCTGCACGGCGCCAAACACGCATACGACCATCATTGGCACCAAGGCAGAAGCGACTCTCATCGCTGAAGACGACACGTCTCCATTCGTCCCTCCATTCACGCCTGTCGCGACACCACTGGAGGCGGGCTGCACGATGTTGGGGCGTGATTGGAAGACGGCCTAACGGTGTGCGGGACCGTAGCCCAGCTTCATGGAGACGGTTGCGAATGGTCCTCGCCGATACCCCAGGAGCAACAGTGTCCCTAATTTGCTGGGAAGTGGCGGTGCGGTCCCCTACGGCACTGCGTAGGATCCTACGGTCTTGTCGTGCATCCGTGCGTCGCTGCGGTCCAGTCCCAGGTCGACGGGCACGTGCACCTTCCGCCGACCACTGGCGACAACATCGATGTACTGTGGAGACCTCACGCCCCACGTGTTGAGCAATTCGGCGGTACGTCCACCCGGCCTCCCGCATGCCCACTATATGCCCTCGCTCAAAGTCTGTCAACTGCACATAAGGTTCACGTCCACGCTGTCGCGGCATGCTACCAGTGTTAAAGACTGCGATGGAGCTCCGTATGCCACGGCAAACTGGCTGACACTGACGGCGGCGGTGCACAAATGCTGCGCAGCTAGCGCCATTCGACGGCCAACACCGCGGTTCCTGGTGTGTCCGCTGTGCCGTGCGTGTGATCATTGCTTGTACAGTCCTCTCGCAGTGTCCGGAGCAAGTATGGTGGGTCTGACACACCGCTGTCAATGTGTTCTTTTTTCCATTTCCAGGAGTGTAGATTGTTCTTATTCCTAGTATTGATACTGTGTATTGAGCTGTTGGTTAGAAATAGAGATATATTTCGTACAACAAATTTCATTAAGGAATAAATATACTGAGAATCAGTGGTTGGAATACAAAGTTCCTTAAACAGATTTCCACATGATGTTCTTGAATTTATACCACAAATGATTCTTATTACACGCTTCTGCAGGCTAAAAATTTTTGCTCGGTTTGATGAATTACTCCAGAATATGATACCGTATGTCACAATAGAATGAAAGTAAGCAATGTATGCGAGTTTTTTATATTTATATCTGCTGTATTTGACATCATTCTCACTGCAAATACAGACTTGTTTAGGCGCATAAGCAATTCTGTGGTATGTTCTTCCCAACTGAATTTATTATCGAGTTGTAATCCCAGAAATTTAACACAGCCAGCCTCTTCGAACTGCATGTCTTCATATGTTATACACATGCTGGAAGGAAATCTCTTACAGGTTATGATCTGCATATAGTGGGTCTTTTTAAAGATTAATGTCCGTTGTTGGCTGTTGTAGGTTGTTTTGGGGAAGGAGACCAGACAGCGTGGTCATCGGTCTCATCGGATTAGGGAAAGATGGGGGAGGAAGTCGGCCGTGCCCTTACAGAGGAACCATCCCGGCATTTGCCTGGAGTAATTTAGGGAAATCACGGAAAACCTATATCAGGATGGCCGGACGCGGGATTGAACCGTCGTCCTCCGGAATGCGAGTCCAGTGTATTAATGTCCGTGAATTAGCTTTAAACCATTTGTTAATGGCAGTGAAAATTTGATTAGTGGCTGTTTCTAAATCTCTCCTTGACTTGCTACTTATTGCAATCATCTGCAAACAAAATAAAAAAATAATAAAACTTAGCATCTGGCAATGTAACAGACGAGAAGTCATTCATGTATACGAGAAAAAGCAATGGACCCAAGATGGAACCTTGACGGACACACATGTAATTTATTCCCAATCTGATGAAGACTGACTGCTTACTGCGCAGGTATTTGGTAACGACTTCCTTTCTAACCCTAGCTCATACACAACTGTTACAGCAACGTTCTATGTGTGAAAAGCAGCATTGTCCTCACACGTCACGAACATGTACTTTTTTTGGTATTTTTTTCTTCTGTTATAGTTCGAGCTGTACAGGCGCTGAAGCGCCGTCCTAGATGACGCGGGCTTTAGGAAAGGATTGCAATACGACGCAACAATATTTGCGGGAGGCTGATAGTTGCTGTGTTCTGAGAGTACTTCATACTTGCTTTCGATGGTTCGCTGCTCACTGAAGTAAAATTCTGCTCTCGCGCAGAGACCTCATGCCACGTGTTTTGAAATTTACACCTAGATACGATTTAGTGTCACAACCTCTCGCTTCAGATTAAAATTATTGGGATGTTTAGTGGTCTCTACGGCCTCTCTGTATACCTTTTCATACTATCCATTATTGGCTTCCAGTACATGACTCATCTCGAACATATTATCAGTTCGAAAATAATGAATTTCCTTGAGACAGAGAAGTTGCTGTCCATGCATCAGCACGGCTTTAGAAAGCATCGCTCGTGCGAAACACAACTCGCCCTTTTTTCACATGATATCTTGCGAACCATGTATGAAGGGTATCAGACGGATGCCATATTCCTTGACTTCCGGAAAGCGTTTGACTCGGTGCCCCACTGCAGACTCCGAACTAAGGTACGAGCATATGTGATTGGTTCTCAAATATGTGAGTGGCTCGAAAACTTCTTAAGTAATAGAACCCAGTACGTTGTCCTCGATGGTGAGGGTTCATCGGAGGTGAGGGTATCATCTGGAGTGCCCCAGGGAAGTGTGGTAGGTCCGCTGCTGTTTTCTATCTACAAAAATGATCTTTTGGATAGGGTGGATAGCAATGTGCGGTTGTTTGCTGATGATGCTGTGGTGTACGGGAAGGTGTCGTCGTTGACTGAGTGCAGGAGGATACAAGATGACTTGGACAGGATTTGTGATTGGTGTAAAGACTGGCAGCTAACTCTAAATATAGATAAATGTAAATTAATGTAGATGAATAGGAAAAAGAATCTCGCAATGTTTGAATACTCCATTAGTAGTGTAGCGCTTGACACAGTCACATCGATTAAATATTTGGGCGTAACATTGCAGAGCGATATGAAGTGAGACAAGCACTTGATGGCAGTTGTGGGGAAGGCGGATAGTCGTCTTCGATTCATTGGTAGAATTTTGGGAAGATGTGGTTCATCTGTAAAGGAGGCCGCTTATAAAACACTAAAACGACCTATTCTTAAGTACTGCTCGAGCGTTTGGGATATCTATCCGGTCAAATTGAGGGCGACATAGAAGAAATTCAGAGGCAGGCTGCTAGATTTGTTACTGGTAGGTTTGATCATCACGCGAGTGTTACGGAAATGCTTCAGGAACTCGGGTTGGAGTCTCTGGAGCAAGGGAGGCGTTCTTTTCGTGGATCGCTACTGAGGAAATTTAGAGAACCAGCATTTGAGGTTGACTGCAGTACAGTTTTACTGCCGCCTACTTATATTTCGCGGAAAGACCACAAAGATAAGATAAGAAATATTAGGGCTCGTACAGAGGCATATAGGCAGTCATTTTTCCCTCGTTCTGTTTGGGAGTGGAACAGGGAGAGAAAACGCTAGTTCTGGTACGAGGTACCCTCCGCCACGCACCGTATTGTGGATTGCGGAGTATGTACGTAGATTTAGAAATCGAGTTCGTTGTCGCCTGGTGGCAAGGGATGTTCCACAACGGCCTATCTGTGAGTTTCTCTCCTTCGGCAGTGGATATTGATTCTTCCTCCGTTATTTTAGTACTACCTACATACGCGTCACCGCGGCTTCACAGCATCTTGTAAATTTCTGTTTTAACAGCAGTTTCGGAGCATCTTTGGGCGACTTTAGGTGTTCCTATATCATCTGGGACGGTTCTTAGATCAATAACGTCCTTCACGAACAGCGAGGAAAATCTTATATTCCTTAGGCGGCTGCCTACTCATCGCTGTAATCTTCACATGACTGCCTTAATGCCCTCTTATTTCAGCCGCGACGAGTATCCATTCGACCCCAATGTGCTGGTATCATTTCACAATTCCGCTCCAAGCAGCTAAAGCTCAACAGATGTTTCTCGCTCTACTTGCAAAGGTTTTTTACGACACCCTGCTTTTGTCGTGAGAGATGATTCAGCCGCGCTGGCATCGTAACCTCAAGGTTTGCCGCAAACTCATAAAGAAAAAGCTCCGCAGAGACTGAAACGTCCCCTAAGAAAAATTATTCAAGACTGTGCTTAAACTGACGCACAATATTTTTAGCGCAACGCAATCAGACTTTCAAAAATCCCTACAAAAGAATGACCCTGACTAACATTAACCTATACGTTTCACAAATCACTTACCTCACAAAAATCTTGGTTACTCGAACTACTGCAATACAGCGAGCGCCACTACTGCCAGCTAAATAAAAGATTCAAACTACAGAAGGCACTAACTACTGATAGGCACAGTTAGCAAATGAAAGATTTTAATAGAGAACAAACAATGTATTTACCTTACTAGTGTCCAAAAGGCATTATGTATATAGCAGTTCATGACATCCAGTCTTACAAATTTCAAAACTCCGCCATCTCTCTCCCCACATCCACAACTGCTGGCGGCTCACCTCCAACTGCGCAATGCTACACTCTGTTCACATCCATCTGCCCAACGCTACAATGGCGAGTATTACAACAATGCCAACCAGCCACAGACTGCACACAGCACAGCCAGTGATTTTTCATACAGAGCGCTATGTGGCGTTACCAATAAGAAAACCTAAACAGCCCACTTTCATAGCCCCCATGCTCCCCACAAAAAAATTTACAAATTGTTTTGGGCAGTGGCCAATGCAGATTTGAAAATTTTTCTCATAATTACAATAACAAATAAATGAAATGCACACACTTATCGATACAATGTTGGTTAAAAGCTAAAATTTTCTCACAGTCCATAAAGACAGTCCTGATTATTCATCACAGTAAAATTGCAGTGTTTTTCTCAAAGTCTGAGAAGTAAAAGAAAATACACACGGAAGTAGTGTATTTCCATACAGTCTTGAAGAAGTAGTGTTGTCCTTCCAATGGAAAGACAGTGCTGACTCTTGACATGCAGACAGGTAATGGGCCACAACAGAGCAAACCCACAGCAGAGTCAGTCGAAGTTTTGAAGAATATTGGTAGGTTGGTCATCACAGAGCAGACCCACTGTAGTCCTAGTAGAGATTATGGTATTGGTGGGCCACCAGAGGTACAGACCCACTGCAGTCCTTGTAGAAATAATGGTATTGGTGAGTCATCAAAGGTGTAGACCCACTGTAGTCGTTGTAGAGATGGCTAGCAGCCAACTGTTGCGACTGCGCAGGTGCACAATCACCATCGAAGAGTCTTGTGTACAATATAGCAAGTCCATAAACCACCACCTGTCCACTCACAAAGAATTTGTTTGAAATGTCCTTAGAACGAGCAATGCTGTTATCCAGTCCCTTGCTGAATTATTAACACACGTGCAAACACTATCAGTCCCTACTTCTCACATATTGTCCATATACTATGACCAACAGAAATGTGTGCAGTGAAATGTAATTTACAAGTTACTTAATTTGATGAACTGGTGTCAATTACAATTTTATAACATGAGAATACAATAACAAAGGGACAAAATATGTCATTAAAGAACATAATAGTACAGATAACATTTGCAGTAATACAGGCTTTACAAAAGAATAGAAATAACAAATACATCAGTGTTACAAAAATGACGACATAAGTACATACATAAAAGATCAGAATAACTTTAGAAACATAAACCTCACACATGAGCATTAGAACAAAACAGAATAAATAATGTGTAAGCATCTTTACGAAGTAAATAACATGTTATTAATGCAGATTATATTTGAGGATAACAGTATTTCTCTTCATAGTGAATGTAGCTTAGTATTAGAAGAGAAAAAATTCTATGAAACGCTTCACAGAGACAGGAAGAAAATAAATACACAAGGGTACACAAACACATAGTGGTATAACACAAAAGGAAAGGACAGGGTTGTTTTCAGTGTAACATTTGGTACTGCAGCCCAACCCATAACTTCATTCCATAGATCTTTCATCTTATTTCAACATTTGTTTCCACCAAAAAAATCCTATCCAAGTATGCTTTCTGTATTTATATGTTCACATATTTCTTACCTCATTATTTATTTTCCAGTATCTTACCTCATCATTTATTTCCAAGAAAATCCTACCTATACCTGCTTTCTGTACATTTTTCGTATAACCTCTCAGTGCATTTCTTCCAATTCATCGCAACTCATTCTTTTATATAGGCTACCCCCTCTTATGCTAACTTAACTCTACTGAGCTCAGATGCTAAACTAAGGGACGAGGCAATGCAGCAGCACAAAACAAATTAACACAAACAGCAATGACAAAAGAAATGGAAATCGGTAAAGCAATTGCAATATTACAACTGATATAAGGCACTGTGCAGCAAACAAGAAAAATAAATCCCTAGTAAAACTGGCTTAACAGAGTAATACAAAGTCAAATTCAGTAACACTATGCCTGGCAAACAGCAGCAGCAAATGCAGTAACTTATATCTAAACATGACAAACCCACAAGCAGAAAAAATAGTACACTAAAGACAACAACGCAGATAGGGGAAATGTATATTCACATCTTGATGTCTATATAATTAAAGTGGTGCACCATAAAAACTTATTCTATGAAATAAATTACCAAGTACTTGAAAAGAAAATATATGTATGCAGTTCCTGTGAAGGGAAATGTCTTTTTGTGCTCCCTCATTTTTTTGGAAGTATATCACATTATTATTATATACTGGATCTGTAGACAGAAAATATTTATATTAGTACATCTATAAAATTTTATTTTAACTAATGCTGCAGTGCAGCTAGAAACTAGATATTAAACAAAATAGACAAAGCAAGGCGTGAAACGTAATTCACTGGCCATATGGCGTTTCATAGTGCAGTAAACAATCTTTCAATTAGCAAGACAATAGCCGTGAAATGTTTCTCATCGTTTCATTAGGTATTTTAGTAAATATCATAAATTAAGAGCTCCACAGTATAATCATAAGTTTTCAAGTGTGAGTGTGTCGTATTTGCGATGCTTTCTACACAGGAAGGTCAATAGCGAGGATAATGGCCTTTTTATTTTCTCCACCTGTGCCTCTGAAGGGCACACACTATTGGCTTTTTTCGAGGCGATTGTCGCGCAGCTGGGTGCCCACGACGCATTACGGGAAGGTGGTCACTTAACTTTCTCACTGAAATATTTACGACACCAGTTTGCACTACAGTGACAGTCTCATATAAAAAATTTCGCAGGTCGAGAATTTGCGTTACAAATGTGTAGAAACAAAATCCTATAAATATAACAGTGTCCAAAAAATTTTCGCCAGCATAGTGATACATTCACGCATATCCACACATACCATAACTCTTAAAGTACGATTCTCGGTTTCCAACATCCTTTTTCACAAACCAGAGTCCCTAACCACTACTTATTATTCCTTGCTTTATTACACATATACATATACCTAGACACTTCTTCAATATTTCGTCATAATAAGTACGTAGCATAATCAAATTCCTCATATAGCATCAGCTTATTGATCATAAACATACCGCAATCCTCCAGTAATTTCAAAAGCTAAAAAAAATTCTCTGCTCATGTCAAAAGCATCAACCTCAAACGTACTTTAAAAATCATGATCCCATACCAAACACATCATTAAAAATTCTCATACTATCACAATGGTTCCGAAAAATTTGAAGAGTTCACGAAGTACAGACAAAATACAGTTTCATAAGTGTGAAGTTATCCAACTGTGTAATTGCGTAAACATGTCACTGATGTAGTAAAAAAAAATGTTTGTTTCTCTGTTAAATAATCAGGTAGCTGCGTATTTTGTGTTGGAGAGATATGGTACCGATGTGTAAAGTTGTATAAGCAAATGCCACATTAGCTAGGGTTCCTTGTGCTTGCCACACACATGGTACACAAAGTAAGCGTGTACCCGCCTGAGGATTAATGTAATTATACCCTCAGGTGTTACAGATTACAGCAATAGAATGAAATGTATCACTGAAAACTTTCTTTGTAATTCAAAAATCTTGAAAAATAAATGGTTCCAGTACAAAATTAATCACTCAATTGTGTGTCCTGAAAGGCTAAATGTGCGTCTTGCTGTAAGATAATTCTGTGGAAGTGTCGTAGTTATCGTCTTCTGTAAGCAAAGTTCTGCAGAAGTCAATGTACTTACCTCATTATAAACAAAAGTATAATGCTATGCGTATAGATATAGTAGTTATTACGTACCTTATCGTGATCAAGAAAGTACTATAATGTAACGTATTGTTGTGCTACGGAAAAGGCTGTCTCATTGTAGCTATACCACAAAAGTTACTACTAAAACATGTTTTACTTTCCAGAATAATACAGAAAAACTGTGCAGATATAAAACAGAAACACAGCAAAAGCAACATTGTAAATTTTCACTCATTAGTAGCGTCGTGATAAAATCGTGTAACTGTCAAATAAACCAAATACTAAGTCATCTTTAATGTCACAAAAACTACTTGAAATAAGGAATGTCTTTTCAAGTAAACCAAAATGTTGCATTAAAATCTCATTAGCAGTATATGTTCTAAGTATGTAAGCCTTATAGTCGTTACGTAATTGTGCAATTAACAAGCAAGAATTTACACACACAATAACACCGTGTCCTCTGTTCACTATAACAACGCATTCGTAATTTCTGTTTAAATAAGTTCTCTTGTTTCTTGACTGTATATTTAACTTCAAACATTGTTGCATATTAACAGTTTCTAAGTCTGACAAAGCATGCTAGAAATGTGAAGTGAAAAGTTTTATGGCAAAAAGACAAAGTTAAAAAGCAGATTATCTTTCAATAATCGGTTTTACATGTGAACTGCGGTGCGATACTTTACTCTTCGTAGTACGCAGCAAATTAACTTGAACGCAATTATCATGTGGTATACGTCGGTAAAGAATGCTAAAATTTGTCTCAAGGTTGGCGTCTATGTTATTTTTCTCTGAGCCAGCCGGCGCACGTGGCTGCCTGCGGTGCGAGTCATTGTCTGTCTCTTTGTTGGCGCGCGTCGTTATTAGGATTAGGAGACCTAACTTCTACAAATTCACCTTGTCGAGTGTGCGCTGCTCTGTTTGAATCTCGCCAGTTCTGATGGAATTTAAGTCTGTCGTTACGATTATATCGTCTGTCGTCATGTCGGTAGTTCCTGTAGTTTCTTTCTTGTCGGTTAAGTGCGGGAGAATTTCTCCCTGAATTATCACTGCACGGTGGACCGTTGCGTCTGAAGTTATTCTGACTCCCGTGATAATAATAGATCTGGTTGCCATATTGTCTGTTTCTCTGGTTATCTCTGTCATATTCATTACTACAGAAATGCGATCTTTCTCTGTAATTATTGCTACTCTGCCAACGGTTGTCATACGGGTGGTGTCTGTTTTGGTCACGATTTGTGTTGTGAGAATAGCCTTGTCGTGTCCAGTTATTATTTCTTTCATCGCAGAATTGCGATGGATGTGACCTGTAATTATTGTGTTCCTGTTTTCGCGTTCCGCGATTGTCAGTGTCAATTTCCAATTCTTGTAACTGTCCCTGAAAAGCTTCAATGTCCTCTTTGCAACGTCCTGCCAAAATAATATGTCGTACATGTTCAGGTAATCTGATTAAGCAAATGCGGATAAGTTCTGAGGGGCTGTATGGGTTTGACAGGTACTGATTCTTGTGCAATATGTCTTCAAAATACTTCACAAAACTGGAAAATTCAGACTGTTCGAAATGTTTCATCATTATGTTGCTATGTTTTACTCGGTCTTGTGTAGCTTGAGACCAATATGCTGAGAGGAAGGCATGATAAAACTCTCCTTCTCTGTGACAATCGTGAAAGACCGATCGCATTCTTACAGCTGGTTCATTCTCTAAGTAGCCACACATAAATTCTAATCTGTGCTCTAATGACCAGTTGGGAGGAAAACAATAAGAGAATTGATGGAGCCACGCTTGTGGATGAATGTCGTTGCCAGAATTCTTAAATGTTTTGAATTTACATGTAGTAATGAACAGCTTATAGTCAAAATCATCATGTCGGCGAGTCGCATGTCGGTCATTGTTACATCGTTTCGGCGGTTCCATCTCAAAATTCGGTGTACCTTGCCAATTTCTTTCATAATTTTCGAAGTTCCCTGTGTTATTATTTTGTGGCTGTTCCGTATTTCTATGTCCTCTGAAATACGGAATTCTTGTATTACCTGTGTCAGCTGATCTTGTACTTCCCGGATTTCTCTTTGGTGTTGTGTATTAATTTGATTCTGATTTTGTTTGAATTTCCTAATTTGTTCGAACTCTTCTGTGTCATCAAAGACTTCTGGTTTTGTGTCATTAAGATTATCATCTACCTTCGTAGATAAATTATTTAGCTGATACGAAAGTTCAACTACTTTCCCTGATAATGAACTGATTTCCTCCATGTGTCTTTCTGAACCAATTTTCAGAGTATCTACTGTGTCCTTTAAGTTTTCCTGAGTTTTTGCAAGTTGCGTAACCGAATCGGTAGATGCAACTGAGTTAATTTTAGCTTGCAAGGTCTCATGATTTTCATGAACAATAGTTTGCAGTTCTTTTATGGCTGATTGGTGATTCTGTAATGCATTTTCATGACGCGAAAAAATAGGTTGAAAATGCTCACAAATTTGTGTTTTTACGTCATTACAGACTTTTTGACATTTCGATTCGATTTTATGTAACTCAGTAGTTAAATCTTCACGTGTTTGTTCCAGCGTATGTTCCACTGAGTCTAACTTTTGAAGCTTTTGTTCCATTGTGTCTAACTGTTGCTGTGTTTGTCTCTGGTGTTGTTCCATTGTGTCTAACTTTTGAAGATTTTATTCCATTGTGTCTAACTTTTGAAGCTTTTGCTGTGTTTGTCTCTGATTTTGTTCCAAGGTGTCTAACTTTTGAAGATTTTGTTCCATTACGTCTAACTTTTGAAGATTTTGTCCCATTTGTTCCTGATTTTGTTCAAGCGTTGTGTCTAACTTTCGTAGCCTTTGTCCCATTTGTTGCATTAACTGTAATAACAGTGCACTGGTGTCTGAAACATGTTCCTCAGAGCTATTCGGCAGTGCATTTGAGCCGACAATATTCGCATTTTGAAAAGCAGAAAATGTGTCTTGATTTATTTGAGAAGAAGGTGAGGACCCAAAATCTGAATCTACAGTATTTGCAAGATTATGTCCTGTCATTTCGGAATCCTGAGGCGAGCTCTTGTCAACCGATCGATCGATAATGCTTCCCTGATCACTAATTGTTTCATTGCCTACACTATTATTTGCAACCCACTCCATTTCCCTATGTACCATTACCAAATTAATACTTTGAACATTAGTTAATTCATTACATGGTGGCGCTAACACACTGCTTTCGTCTTGACCGTCATTTCTCAGTTTACTTTGGAGCCTAGTATTACGTTTTTCACACGCCATTATTGTCACAATATTTCACACGACAACACAGAAAACCACAATTAGAATAGCAAAATAAGAGAACACATTAACGTAGCACTGGAAATAATATCTAGTTAATTGCAAGTGCAGCTGCAAAATACTTGGTCAAATCTACATGCATGCCACAACTGTTTTCTGTACAACAATGAAAAACTACAACTACAGAGGAAATTCTCTCTACAATTACACGCTAGCAATAAACAAAGGCTACACTAACTACACAAACTACAAGAAAAAATCAGAAGATTCCATTGAGTTATCCTGGCAGGGTCGCCATATGAAATGTCCCCTTAGAAAAATTATACAAG
Organism: Schistocerca gregaria; assembly: GCF_023897955.1. Classification (NCBI taxonomy): domain Eukaryota; kingdom Metazoa; phylum Arthropoda; class Insecta; order Orthoptera; family Acrididae; genus Schistocerca; species Schistocerca gregaria. The sequence continues at coordinate 316,371,807 of NC_064924.1, read as the reverse complement.
ACTGTGCTTAAACTGACGCACAATATTTTTAGCGTAACGCAGTCTGACTTTCAAAAATCCCTACAAAAGAATGGCCCTGACTAACATTAACCTATACGTTTCACAAATCACTTACCTCACAAAAATCTTGGTTACTCGAACTACTGAAATACAGCGAGCGCCACTACTGCCAGCTAAATAAAAGATTCAAACTACAGAAGGCACTATCTACTGATAGGCATAGTTAGCAAATGAAAGACTTTAATAGAGAACAAACAATGTATTTGCCTTACTAGTGTCCAAAAGGCATAATGTATATAGCAGTTCATGACATCCAGTCTTACAAATTTCAAAACTCCGCCATCTCTCTCCCCACATCCACCACTGCTGGCGGCTCACCTCCAACTGCGCAACGCTACGCTCTGTTCACATCCATCTGCCAAACGCTACAATGGCGAGTATTACAACAATGCCAACCAGTCACAGACTGCACACAACACAGCCAGTGATCTTCATACAGAGCGCTATGTGGCGTTACCAATAAGAAAACCTAAACAGCCTACTTACAAGACTTACAGTAAGTGCCATTGTTTCGCCCACCGATTCTATTGCCAATCTTGACAACATTATTACGAGCGAATGTAGGCAGATCGGGCTCTTACATCAAGAATTCGGTACATTTTGCGCGTAAATTAAATGTCATAGTGGTCAAGCTGAAGGAGATTTTAGTTGTGATGTATGAGTGTTTACCATGGTTCAGCTTAGAGAGGTGTTGGAATAGCTAAATCGGCGGATATTGCAGAATTGTTTAAATATGGCGTCACGACCACACCCTTCAAATGGAAGGACAGCGTGGCACTGGGGAACCCCAAAGTACGGTGACAGCAAGTTTCTTTGTGGAACAATTTTAAGAACATGCATTAAGATATACAGAATACAAAAACACTGAATACACTCCTGGAAATTGAAATAAGAATACCGTGAATTCATTGTCCCAGGAAGGGGAAACTTTATTGACACATTCCTGGGGTCAGATACATCACATGATCACACTGACAGAACCACAGGCACATAGACACAGGCAACAGAGCATGCACAATGTCGGCACTAGTACAGTGTATATCCACCTTTCGCAGCAATGCAGGCTCCTATTCTCCCATGGAGACGATCGTAGAGATGCTGGATGTAGTCCTGTGGAACGGCTTGCCATGCCATTTCCACCTGACGCCTCAGTTGGACCAGCGTTCGTGTTGGACGTGCAGACCGCATGAGACGACGCTTCATCCAGTCCCAAACATGCTCAATGGGGGACAGATCCGGAGATCTTGCTGGCCAGGGTAGTTGACTTACACCTTCTAGAGCACGTTGGGTGGCACGGGATACATGCGGACGTGCATTGTCCTGTTGGAACAGCAAGTTCCCTTGCCGGTCTAGGAATGGTAGAACGAGGGGTTCAATGACGGTTTGGATGTACCGTGCACTATTCAGTGTCCCCTCGACGATCACCAGAGGTGTGCGGCCAGTGTAGGAGATCGCTCCCCACACCATGATGCCGGTGTGCCTCGGTCGTATGCAGTCCTGATTGTGGCATACGACCATCATTGGCACCAAGGCAGAAGCGACTCTCATCACTGAAGACGACACGTCTCCATTCGTCCCTCCATTCACGCCTGTCGCGACACCATTGGAGGCGGGCTGCACGATGTTGGGGCGTGAGCGGAAGACGGCCTAACGGTGTGCGGGACCGTAGCCCAGCTTCATGGAGACGGTTGCAAATGGTCCTCGTCGATACCCCAGGAGCAACAGTGTAACTGGGAAGTGGCGGTGCGGTCCCCTACGGCACTGCGTAGGATCCTACGGTCTTGGCGTGCATTCGTGCGTCGCTGCGGTCCGGTCCCAGGTCGACGGGCACGTGCACTTTCCGCCGACCACTGGCGACAACATCGATGTACTGTGGAGACCTCACGCCCCACGTGTTGAGCAATTCGGCGGTACGTCCACCCGGCCTCCCGCATGCCCACTATACGCCCTCGCTCAAAGTCCGTCAACTGCACATACGGTTCACGTCCACGCTTGTCGCGGCATGCTACCAGTGTTAAAGACTGCGATGGAGCTCCGTATGCCACGGCAAACTGGCTGACACTGACGGCGGCGGTGCACAAATGCAGCGCAGCTAGCGCCATTCGACGGCCAACGCCGCGGTTCCTGGTGTGTCCGCTGTGCCGTGCGTGTGATCATTGCTTGTACAGCCCTCTCGCAGTGTCCGGAGCAAGTATGGTGGGTCTGACACACCGGTGTCAATGTGTTCTTTTTTCCATTTCCAGGAGTGTATATGGTTCCAGTACGTGGACGATACATTTGTGTTGTAGAGAAACGGCAGAGAGTAAGTAGATCGTTTTCATGAACTTCACAATGAGATTAATCCGAAGTTTAGTTTCACTAAAGAGGAGGAACTAGACGCCAGATTACGTTTCATTAATGTGCTAGTTCTTAACAAGGAAGGTAGGAAGTTTGGGCTACATGGTATACTGAAAAGCCGCGCACATGGACCGTTACCTATACCAGGTTTCAAACCACCAACCACGACAGAAGCGAGGTGTGATAAGAACATTAGCGGATAGAGCCACAAACATCCATGAACAGCCGTAGCCGCTCGACGAGGAACTCGGATATCTCACCGGTCCGCTGCTGAAACACGGATATCGCTGGGATAAAAAGGGTGTTAAGACAGCCACGAAACGGTCATAGCAAAACTCAAGGTTTCCTTCATAGAAAACGTTACTGACCGCCTAGCAAAGATGCCGACGAAACGGAATATCTAGAAACCTACCAGGGAGATGCAGAAACACCTAAATTCGTCCAAGGATGCTCGCAAACACCTGAAAAAAGTAGGAATTTACAACATACAGTGTAATCGTGGAGATGTGTGCGTATTTCTAAAATAATTGTCGAAAAACGTCCAGAAGAACACAATGGCAAATGTAGAAGGAGAGAAACTGGAAGATAAGCTGTCAGGGAAGATTCTTTGCAGTCAGGTGACAACTTCACTCAATTTCATAAGAATCAGGTAATGGCACCACAAGCGGATAATGTGAAAGTATGTGAGGAGAAGCCACTGAGATTACTAAAACCCCTGTAATTTTAATCGGAAGGAGGAGGATACGAAGTTAAATGGTATCTGCATTGTGGTGGTGAAGATGCGTACTAGTATTCCACAGTGGGGTGATAGCAACAGCGGAAGACAGCAACCGGAAACGGCCGGTTGCGGTCGAGTTTTCAAAACATGTGAGGTCACTCCTCTGCGCTGGAGCACGCGGAAACAGAATTTTACTTCAGTCAGAAGAGAGCCGGGTTGTGCAACGGACCTTCGAAAGCTGCACTAATGGCCGTTAAAACTAGTACACCACGAAGATGACGTGCTACACACGCGAAATTTAACCGACAGGAAGAAGATGCTGTGATATGCAAATGATTGGCTTTTCAGAGCATTCAAACAAAGTTGGCGCCGGTAGCGACAGCTACAACGTGCCGACATGAAGAAAATTTTCAACCGATTTCTCATACACAAACAGCAGTGGCCCGGCGTTGCCTGGTGAAACGTTGTTTTGATGCCCCGTGTAAGGAGGAGAAATGCGTACCATCACGTTTCCGACTTTGATAAAGGTAAGATTATAGCCTATCGCGATTGCGGTTTATCGTATAGCTACATTGCTGCTCCCGTTGGTCGAGATCCAGTAACTGTCAGCAGAATATGTAATCGGTGGATTCAGGAGCGTAATACTGAACGCCGTGCTGGATCGCAAGGGCCTCGTATCACTAGCAGTCGAGATGACTTGCATCTTATCCGCATGGCAGTAACGGATAGTGCAGCCACGTCTCGTTTCTTGAGTCAACAGATGGGGGCGTTTGCAAGACAACAACCATCTGCACGAACAGTTCGACGACGTTTGCAGCAGTATGGACCATCAGCTCGGAGACCATGGCTGCGTTTACCCTTACCGCTGCGTCACAGACAGGAGCGCCTGCGGTGGTGTACTCAACGACGAACCTGGGTGAACGGATGGCAAAACGTAATTTTTTTCGGATGAATCCAGGTTCTGTTCACAGCATCAAGATGGTCGCATCCGTGTTTGGCGACATCGCAGTGAACGCACATTGGAAACGTGTATTCGTCATCGTCATACTGGCGTAACATCTGGTGTGTTGGTATGGGGTGCCATTGGTTACGCGTCTCGGTCACCTCATGTTCGCATTGACGGCACTTTGAACAGTGGACGTTACATTTCAAATGTGTTACGTACGACCCTTGGCTCTATCCTTCATTCGATCCCTGCGAAACCCTACATTTCAGCAGGATAATGCACGACCTCATGTTGCAGGTTCTGTACGGGCCTTTTTGGATACAGAAATTGTTCGACTGCTGCCCTGGCCAGCACATTCTCCAGATCTCTCACCAACTGAAAACGTCTGGTCAATGGTGGCCGAGGAACTGGCTCGTCACAATACGCCAGTCACTGCTCTTGATGAACTGTGGTATCGTGTTGAAGCTGTATGGACAACTGTACCTGTACACGCCGTCCAAGCTCTGTTTGACTCAATGCCCAGGCGTATCAAGGCCGTTATTACGGCCAGAGACGGCTGTCTTGATACTGATTTCTCAGAATCTATGCACCAAAATTGCGTGAAAATGTAATCACATGTCAGGTCTAGTATATATATTTGTCCAATGAATACCCGTTTATCATTGCGTTTATTCTTGGTGCAGAAATTTTAATGGCCAGTAGTGTACAATCGGTGTGAAGATGTCCTCAGCAGAAACGGATGAAAGGTTGGTTTCAACAACAAACTGATCCGACTACGGCGTAAAAGCCCTAATTATTTTCATAAGGTTGTGCAACAAATGTACTTCTTAAAAGATGTGTAGCCCGAAGGGCTCGTGAGCATAAGAGGCTAGGGCACATACAGAGGCACCATTACTTTATCCGCCAACGCATATGGACGCGGAGTGGGTAATGCTGGTACAAAGCACTGTCCACTATAGGCTGTCAAGTTGATTGCAAGGTATGAAACTACATGCAAGTGCTGTGGGAAGGCACTAAGGGGCTAGACATCCGCCTCTCAGGGTACTCGGCTGCATGTGAGAACAAGAGCGTTCCGTTAGGCGTGGTTTACCTGCCGGTAATTCAGTGCGAAGGTCGAGGTGCGTGCCGCCACGACACCGGCTCAGCTCTCGGCACATGCGGCTCTCACGAGCGCCGGGAGCCGCCCTGCACGACATTCGCCTCATGTGAGCCAACGCCCCTGCGCAACATGGCAGTTCCTCCTTCATGCGGCGGTACGCGAGTTAACAGATCTCTCAATGCCGTACCGTTATTCATTGGAGCATACAGTCAGAGATCACCGACTTTCATCTCCTTGAAAATCTGCAATGTCAAAGTGCCACTGCATGATGTGATGGCTTGGAAGTAAAAATACGTGAACTAAAGAAAGGGCGCTTGAGGTTAAAAATTCGGAAGGATCATTGACTAACGGAGTGTCAAAATTGCATGGGATGCGAGGGAAGCCGAGGGATAATAATCGGATAATGATGGTACGTAGGTACAGAGTTACCGTGCAGTTACACTACTGGCCATAAAAATTGCTACACCAAGAAGAAATGCAGATCATAAACGGGTATTCATTGGACAAATACATTACAACTGACATGTGATTACTTTTTCACGCAATTTGGGTACATAGATCCTGAGAAATCAGTACCCAGAACAACCACCTCTGGCCGTAATAACGGCCTTGATACGCCTGCCTGGGCATTGAGTCAAACAGAGCTTGGATGGCGTGTACAGGTACAGCTGCCCTTGCAGCTTCAACACGATACCACAATTCATCAAGACTAGTCACTAGCGTATTGTGACGAGCCAGTTACTCGGCCACCATTGACCAGACGTTTTCAGTTGACGAGAGACCTGGAGAGTGTGCTGGCCAGGGCAGCAGTCGAACATTTTCTGTATCCAGAAAGGCCCGTACAGGACCTGCAACATTCGGTCGTGCATTATCCTGCTGAAATGTCGGGTTTCGCAGGGATCGAAAGAAGGGTAGAGCCACGGGTTGTAACACATTTCAGATGTAACGTCCACTATTCAAAGTGCCGTCAATGCGAACAAGAGGTGACCGAGTTGCGTAACCAATAGCACCCCATACCATCACGCAGGGTGATACGCCAGTATGACGATAACGAATACACGCTTCTAATGTGCGTTCACTGCGATGTCGCCAAACGCGGATGCGACCTTCATGATGCTGTGAACAGAACCTGGATGCATCCGAAAAAAATGACGTTTTGCCATTCGTGCACTCAGGTTCGTGGTTGAGTACACCATCGCAGGCGCTCCTGTATGTGATGCAGCGTCAAGGGTAACAGCAGCCACGGTCTCTGAGCTGATAGTCCATGGTGCTGCAAGCGTCGTCGAACTGTTCGTGCAGATGGATGTCGTCTTTCAAACGTCCCCATCTGTACACTCGGGGATCGAGACGTGGCTGCACGATCCGTTACAGTCATGCGTATAAGATGCAAGTCATCTCGACTGCTAGTGATACGAGGCCGTTGGGATCCAGCACGGCGTTCTGTATTACCTAACCTGAACCCACCGATTCCATTTTCTGCTAACAGTCATTGGATCTCGACCAACGCGAGAAGCAAAGTCGCGATACGATAAACCGCAATCGCGATAGGCTACAATCCGACCTTTATCAAAGTCGGAAACGTGATGGTACGCATTTCTCCTCCTTAGACGAAGAATCACGACAACGTTTCACCAGGCAACGCCGGTCAAGTGCTGTTTGTGTATGAGAAATCGGTTGGAAACTTTCCTCATGTGGGCCTGTTGTAGGTGTTGCCACCGGCGCCAACCTTGTGTGAATGCTCTGAAAAGCTAATCATTTGTATATCACAGCATCTTCTTCCTGTCGGTTAAATTTCGCGTGTGTAGCACGTCATCTTCATGGTGTAGCAATTTTAATGGCCTGTAGCGTATAATTAAAGTGCAACTACTGACCGTACCCAGTGTGGACTGTAATTATCCTATGGCAGCGAAATGTGGTAGACAAGCTAATGCGTTACTGCGGAACCGAGTCACGCTGGGGGGAAAAAATGTCCAATTTAGGCCACCAGGTGCAAATCTGGTGCTGTACAGTATTGGTATGGCGGTAAGGCATCCATGCTGTCATTTGACAATCCGTGACGTGAGCGAACAATATGGATATCGAGAAGAGAAACCGAGCGCTGTTGATGAAAATGTTTTTCGTGAGCGACAGCAATTACAATGTTGCATTGAGAGAGAATCGCTGAGTGGAGAGTCATTAGATGGTTTAAAGAAGATAATAATCAAATTCTAAAATGCGGGTGAGCTCGGTGTGGCACCTGGAGGAGGAATGTATCCAATGTCGGTCAAAGTTATTTACGCGGTTGCTGTTGCTGTAACTGATTATGCAGCACATGCCCTGGGTCAGTGTCACAAGAACTGTCCATCCTATGGTCAACAGTACGGAAAGTTTTATAATTTACTTAACACTAGCTTCGGTAGAATTTCCAGAGGGTGCAGCAAGTAAAACTTCATGATGCGCTGCAACGTTCTTAATCAGCTCTTCGGTTTCTGCCATGGGATGAAGTTTATGACATTTGGCCACACAATATTCTATGGAGTGACGAGGCACATTTTACACTGCAGGGTGCAGTGAATATACAAAACTGCCGAATTTGTGGTACTGTAAACAGCGTGTTGTGTACCAAGAGCCACACTGCATTCACCGTATGTGCCTTTGTGGTGTGGATTGACAAGCACCTTTATTCTCTGGCCGTTCTTCTTTGAAGACAAACGCTTAGTGGCGTGTGCATATTATCGAGACCTCCTTGCTCAGCATGTTATTCCTGCTTTGGAAGAGTGGGACTTTGTGGAAATCACTGTTTTTATAAGAGATAGGACATCATCTCTTGTACCTCTCCCAGTGAAAGATCTGTTTAATGCAACCTTCCACGACCATGTTATCTGCAGAGATTTTCCAGATGCTCGGCCTGCAAGATCACCTGATCTGAATCCATGTGGCTTTTGGCTCTGGGGATATCCAAAAGAAAGCGTTTACCAGAGATACGTTCGGTCTCTTCCTGATCTGAAACCCAGTACACGGGAAAACGTTGCTCAGATTCAACAGGAACTGCTGCGAGCAACTGTCAATCACATCGTTTCACGGATGAAGCATCTCTTCAACATCTCCGGTTCATATATTGAAAAAACTGAGTAAGCAGCGGTTAATAATAAAATCAACATTATGCCTTTTTCAATTGTTTGACCTTTTCTTGTCGCGTCCCTTTCGTAGTCCGTAACACATATGGGAACATTACTGTATGCCATTGTTGCATTCACAGCACCAGATTTGTATTTTACCTGGTGGCCAAAATTGGAACTAATTTGTTTTCAAGTTTAAATCTGTTCCGCATTAACGCTTAGAATATCTACCAAGTTTCAGTGCGATTTGGTAATTGCAGGGCTGGCCGCTGTGGCCGAGAGGTTTTAGGCGCTTCAGTCCGGAACCGCGCTGCTGACGGTCGGGGGTTCGAATCCTGCCTCGGGCATGGAAGTGTGTGATGTCCTTAGGTTAGTTAGGTTTAAGTAGTTTTAAGTGCTAGGGGACTGATGACCTCAGATGTTAAGTCCCATTGTGCTTAGAGCCATTTGAACCATTTGGTAATTACAGCTCACACAGGACGTCTGTGAGTAGCTGCACTTTAATTACAACCACCCGGTATTTTTCATCGATTTTTTCAACAACAAAAAATTGTTCAAATGGCTCTGGACACTATGGGACTTAACTTCTGACGTCATCAGTCCCCTAGAACTTAGAACTACTTAAACCTAACTAACCTAAGGACAACACACATATCCATGCCCGAGGCAGGATTCGAACCTGCGACCGTAGCGGTCGCGGGGTTCCGATTTTTTCTACTAGATACTTTGCTGATGACCGTCAACGTCATCAGGACATATCATTTAAATTCATATACACTGCCTGGCAAAAGAAGTGAAACATCCAGAAAGGGATGAGGAAACGAAATGAAACTTAGAGAGATGAGAGGGTATCGCACGTTATTTACAATAACTTTATAGTATGAGTTCACTTACCATTACGAGTTTGTATCACATCTAGCGTAGATGTTTGCACTGATTCGGTTGGGAAGGGTTCTTAAAGTCGTTGCATCTTCTTGTGTTATTTTGGCCCACAACTGTTGCAACTGGTGCTTGAAATTCTGGATACTGGTATCGTGACGGAGTTGTAATCGTAGCTGGTCTCAAACATGTTTTGTAGAGGAGAGATCTGGGGCTCTTGATAGTCACAGTCTACCACAACATCACGCATACGGACCATAGAGACGTGTGTCATGTGTGAAAGAGCAGTGTCCTATTGAAAAATGAGGCATGAGAGTGTGAGGATACGGTTGAGCAGCCAACAAAACCCTGTGGATGTCAGGCTGACCTTTGTCGGATAGGATGATCGGTAAACAGGTTGTCCCCCATAGTATCACGTGAATTGAATTACAGATGCTGCACAATTGATAATATAATCCGCAAAATACCAATGCATGGAAAGCTATCCTAACCCAGAAAGTTAACTGTGGATAGGGCCATGCCTTCAAGACCTATGCTGGGAGTTAACTATGCCCATTTTAAACATATAACGCTAATTTTTAATGGCCTGATCCGTAGATCCTAAAGTGGGGATTTACGCAAAGAGTAATTAATTTCAGGAAAGATTTGCAACAGAAACAGAATGTCACTTAAACACGTTGATTTATTCACTATAAATTCAATCACATGCGTGAATTATGAGAAAACGTGCAATGATTTACCAATGCAAATTACGTAAATCGAATTAGTAGCTTTAAGTGACCAGCAGTGTTACACGGTTGAACGAGAAAGTAGGCTCTGCTGACAGTAATGTTGATCGAAAAATGAAATGCAAAGCTCATAAATTCTACACGGAAAACAGTGACTGTATACCAGGTGACTAACTGCAAAACGGCCACGTTCAACACGCCAAGGTTTAACCTGAAACGGATTCTCATACAGAAACGCAAGTGCGGTCCGAGAATGTCCTAACACGCCGGTGCTGCTGTTTATGCTCACCATAGTGATGTATGAGCGCTGTGATGAACGCTGCCGCCGTGCGAATGGCCCTCGACTGACGACGAGGGCGCTTTCCTACTGCTGCAGCTCTGCTTTTGGCTGTGTTAAAATGCACTGATCGCCATCTCCAACGCTCGAGGCTGACATGCGTTATGTGCGCACAACTCCACTTCCGTAATAACTCTGCTGCGTCTCCCGTAGGAATCATAAGCTCTGCACCCCACATCTTCATAAGAAGTCAGCAAACATTTGGCACGTTATAATGCCTGTTCGTCAGTACCGAAAAATATATAAGTCCAATAGTGAGGCTTTTTCTACATTCAAAATCCCGCTAAAAATAACGTGTCGTGATGTCACTCCACAAAATTCCCTAATACTACTAAAAAACGTCTGCTTCAGCGGCGTCTCCTCTACGTCACTGACAAAGTACCAATTGCACGTTCTCATGGCCAACAACGAAGGCTTGCATCAGAGTCCCTCCGAAATTCCGAGAGCAATATATGAGTCTAGGCCATTCATTATTTGTGCAGACCTTTTTTCTTCTAACACGTGTCAGACAGTCCTCTAAAAAAGCCCTCTGAAAAACATGAAAAAGCTGTGCTCACCTGGTGCTCGCTGGCCCCATTCCGAACGCTGGTCAAGGCAGGGCAGGAGATACGCAATAGCCGCTATCCCACGCCGTGCACTCGCATACCTGCTTCCACGAACTCAACACCTGAGCCGGCGGCCTGTTTTCTGGCCAAACACCCATTTTTCACCGCGTTTCCCGTCCAGCCCATCTCACATCCAGCGCGCTGTGCCTTCTCATGCACACAAAGGTCACCCATAGTCAAGTGAGCCCAGAACCATGTTAAATGGAAAAGGAAATAAGGTTATTAGTCCCCAGAATTTAGAGTCATTGTCTTTTTAAATAAGTGAATAAAGACATCCCATGTGGAATCTGGTCCTTCATCGTCCCATAACTACAGAAATAATCTTATTTTCAAGGAAACTGGTATGCATATTTGCCTGCCGTATTCCAAATGAACTGAATCAATTAGATAAGGTGGTCCCAACACACATGAAACATGGGTGCTGTAACTGACAAAGATGATAAAGATAGGGAATTCATCAAGCTTCTGAATGAATCTACGGTCACTATAAGGCCCTATTTGCCCCCTGTGAGTCCGGGGGCTAGAATAGACCCTATGTATTCCTGTCGTAAGAGGTGACTAAAAGGAGTCTCACACGTTTCGGCCTTTATATGATGGTCCCCTGTCGGGTTTGACCTCCATCTTTCTAAATGTTCCCGAACAGCGAGCCAGTTGGGGAAGGGCACCTTACATGGTGCATCGTGTCCATCGTGCACTGAGATCTTTAGCCCACTTTCTCGTCGGCGCATTGCAGTCCCGCTCATTCTTCATCTCTTGGGAAAGGACACCTTCCTGGGTGCATTTTCCACCATGCACTATGGAGTGTCGACGATGACCATGGTCTTCTTAGACTTCATATCCAGCACGGTAGCCAGTCCATTGTCGTGGGGCCGCCATGTACCCTGTTGGTTGTAGCCCCCTGACAACACAGCGATTGCTCTGCTGATGCCTGCACCATTTACTCTCCACGTATGCTGTAGAATAGATGACCGCATCCCTGGGGCATCGGGACTCCCGGCAATGGTCATTCTGACAGATGGCCCTTGCTGAGGCTGGGTGGCGCCCATGGGGAGGGCCCCTGGTCAGAGTGGGTGGCATCAGGGCGGATGACACGCCATGAAGGGTAGTACATCATCTCTTGCCGTTGGTCTGCCGCCAGCAGTCTCTAAGCGGGCAAAGTCTAATTTCAATGCTAAGAAATTGACCCCAAATCGTTCCCCACCCTGGCCACACCATGGGTTGAACACTAGGCTAAGGACGGCAGTGAAGCTTATTTGCCCCAGTACCTTGTATGTATGAGAGCTGATGGGGAATCTTTCACGTCCATGAAGCCTCAGTTTTTTGTGGAGCATTTGGAGGACAAGTTTGGGGAGGTGGAGGGCTTGTCCAAAATGCGCTCATTCTTGATAAAAACAGCATCTTCTGCCCAGTCACAGGCATTACTCATTTGCGTCAAATTGAGGGATGTTTCTGTTACCATCACGCCCCATAAAAGTATAAATATGTCCAGGGTATTATATTCCACAGGGACCTTCTTTTGCAGCCTGACGACGAGCTGCACGCCAATAAAGTGGCGAGGTGTTCATTTCGTCTGGCGCGTCCATCGGGGTCTGAGGAACAATCAGTTGCCGCCAGTGCCATGGCCTTCGAGGGTGACACATTGCCCAAGAAGATCAAGGTGATGGTCTACCGCTGTGACGTCAAGTGATATATCCCTCCCCCAATGTTGTGCTTTAAGTGATTGAAGTTCGGCCATATGTCTGTACCTCCAGCACCACATGTCGAGATTGTGGACGTCCATCGCATCCCAATACCCCATGTGCCCCATCTCCCATCTGTGTCAACTGTGAAGAGCATCATTTACCTTGCTCGCTACACTGCAGGATTTTACGGAAAGAGAGGAAAATCATAGAATATAAGACCCTGGATCAACTGACCTACACTGAGGCTAAGAGGAAATTTGAGCACCTACATACTGTGGCTATGACCTCCTCTTAAGCCACCACTAAGAGAACAGTTGTCGCCCCATCAGTTCCTTGCATTCCTGTCGCCACTCAGTACCAGAAGACTACACCTGCCCCCTTCATGGTGGGGGGCACTTCCCTCCCTCTTGCTCCCACACCATCTACTTCAGAAGCAACCCCCTTTCCCCCAACCATCAGGGATATCAATCCCCACTTCCTAGGTGGAAAAGCGTAAGTCTTCTTTGGCTCCTCTCGCTAGGAAGGAGTCCCTTGGGTCACTCCCTTCCCAGGTTTCTGTTAGTGGGAAAGATGACACCCACCAGTGGCTGAAGAGCACTAAAGCAGCTGGTTGTAGAACTCCATACTTATCCTCAGTTCCAGAGACTGAATCACTGAAGTCCTTCCAGCCAGGGATGCCTAAGGTGCAGCGAGAGAAATCCAAAAGGAAGGTCCCCAAGACCAAGGGCATTGCGGTGGCACCCACACCACCGCTACCTACAAGCTCTGCATCTACAGATGAGGTAGAGATTCTGGCATCCTCAGAGAACCTAGATTTCGCCAGACCCTTAGATACAACACATATAAACTGCCCAGGCGAAACGTCGGTGGCAGCAGGTGACCCTGATGCATAAACCGCCTCATTGAATTTTCAATGCTTTTGGCGTCATCCTCCAGTGGAATTGCGGTAGTTTCTTCCACCGACAGCCTGAGCTACGGCAACTGTTAACCTTTACATCGTATTTCTGCATCGCCCTCCAGGAAACTTGGTTCCCAGCAATGTGGACCCTGCCCTTCGCAGATATTAGGGATACTATAGGAACTGTAGCAACCATAATCGAGTGTGAGGTGGAGTTTGTGTTTATATCCTAAACTCAGTCTTTAGTGAAACTGTGCCCCTTCAAACCCCACTTGAAGCTCCTTCTGCCAGAATAAGGACGACACTGGAAATAACTGTCTGCAATGTATATCTTCCTCCAAATGGTGCAGTATCCCTCAATGTATTAACTGCACTGATTGACCAACTCCCTAAACCTTTCCTACTTTTAGGAGATTATAACGCCCACAATCCCTTGTGGCGTGGTACTGTGCTTACTGGCCCAGGCAGAGACGTCCAAACTTTTCTGTCTTAGTTCGACCTCTGCCTCTTAAATACTGGGGTCTCCACACACTTCTGTGTAGCTCATGGTAGTTACTCGGCCATTGATTTATCAAGTTGCACCCCAGTACTTCTCCCATCTATCCACTGGAGAGCACATGACGACGTCTGTGGTAGTGACCATTTCCCCATCTTCCTGTCACTGCCCCAGCATCAGGCCCACGGACGTCTGCCCAGATGGGCTTCCAACAAGGTAGACTGGGAAACTTTCACCTCTGCTGTCAGTGTTGAATCTCTCCCACACGGGAACATCGATGTGATGGTTGAGCCGGTGACTACAACAATCGTTTCTGTGGCAGAAAACACGACCTCTCGCTCTTTATGATGCCCCTGGCGGAAGGCAGTCCTTTGGTGGTCGCCGGAAGTCGCTGAAACAAGGTAAGGAGCATCGGTGAATTCTATGGTGGCATAAGCGGCACCTCAACATGGAGCACCTCTTGGCCTTTATATGGCTCCATGCCTGCGTTCGCCAACTCATCAAACGAGGGAAGCAGGAGTGTTGGGAAAGATACTTCTCGACCGTTGGGTGCCCTACATCACTTTCCCAAGCCTGGACAAACATCAAACGTGTTTTCGGATACCAGTCCCCAACAGGTGTTCCCCATTTTAACATGAACGGCGTGTTATCTATCGACGCAAACGCGATTGCCGAGCACTTTGCTGAGCACTATGCTCGAGCCTCTGCGGCGGAGAATTACCCCCCAGCCTTTCGCACTCTCAAATGGCGGCTGGAAGGGAAAGTCCTCTCGTTCACTACACGGCACAGTGAATCCTATAACGCCCCGTTTACAGAGTGGGAGCTCCTCAGTGTTTTTGCATATTGCCCTGACACAGCTCCTGGGCCAGATTGGATCCACAGTCAGATGATTAAACATCTCTCATCTCCTCGTGATCTTCAACCGGATCTGGTGCTATGGTGTCTTTCCGTCGCAATGGCTGGAGATCAGTGCTCAAACCTGGTAAAAACCCGCTTGATGTTGATAGCTATAGGCCCATCAGCCTGTTTTTAAGCTGCTGGAACGTATGGTGTGTCGGCAGTTGAGTTGGGTCCTGGAGTCACGTGGCCTACTGACTCAGGTCAGCTTCCCCCAGGGTCGCTCTACCACTGATAATTATGTGTCCCTCGGGTCTGCCATCGGAACAGCCTTTTACAGACGCCAACACCTGGTTGCCGCCTTTTTTGTTTTACGAATATCGTATGACACGACCTGACAACATCATATCCTTGCCACATTGCATGAGTGGGGTCTCGGAGGCCTGCTCCCGATTTTTATGCAAAATTTCTGTCGCTTCGTACTTTCAGTGTCCAAGTTGGTGCCTCCCGTAGTTTTCCCCCCCCCCCCCTCCTCCCATATCCAGGAGAATAGGGTCCGGCAGGGCCCTGTATTGAGTGTCTCTCTATTTTTATTGGCCATTAATAGTCTAGCAGCAGCTGTAGGGCCGTCCGTCTCACCTTCTCTGTATGTAGACGACTTCTGCATTTCGTATTGCTCCATCAGTACTGGTGTTGGTGAGTGGCGCCTACAGGGAGCTATCTACAAGGCGCAGTCGTGGGCTCTAGCCCACGGTTTCCAGTTTTCGGGCGCAAAGTCGTATGTTACGCACCTCTGTCGGCGTCGTACCGGTCATCCAGAATCAGAACGTTTCTTTAATGACGATCTACTCACTGTAGTGGAGACATGTCGATTCTTAGGACTGGTTTTCGACGCCCAATTGACATGGTTTCCTCACCTTCGTCAATTAAAGTGGAAGTGCTGGCAGCACCTCAATGCCCGCCACTGCCTAAGCAACACCGACTGAGGTGCAGATCGCTCTACGCTACTGCAGTTCTACAGAGCTCTTGTTCAATCTCGCGTTGACTACGGGAGTTTGGTTTATGGTTCAAAGGTGCCCGCAGTGTTGCGTTTACTCGACCCAGAGCACCACTATGGCGTTCGACTAGCGACAGGAGCTTTTAGGACGAGGCCGGTGACCAGCGTCCTTGTGGAGGCTGGAGTCCTTCCATTGCAGGTTAGGCGTGCACAACTGCTGGCCGGTTACATTGCACACGTTCTTACTTCTCCTGCGCATCCGAATCACCCTCTTCTTTTCCCACCCACGGCGGTTCATCTCCAGCATCGGCGGTGAGGGCTTCCATTTTCTGTTCGTGTCCGATCCCTTCTTTCTGAACTGGAGTCCTTGCATTTACCACCTATACTTGAGGTTCACTCACGTACGCGTCCGTGGTGTACACCTAAGCCGTGGCTTCGCCTGGACCTTTCAAATGGCCCTAAGGACTCATTTAACCCAGCGTCTCTCTGCTGCTACTTCCTCTTGATACTTGACATGTACTGAGGCCACGAAGTGGTTTACACCGACGGCTCGATGGCTGATGGTGACGTCAGCTTCGCGTATGTCCATGCAGGACATCCTGAACAGCATTCCTTACCTGATGGCTGCAGTGTTTTCACTGCCGAGCTGGTGACTATATTTCGTGCTCTTGAGCACATCTGTTCATGCCCTGGGGAGTCGTTTCTACTGTGTATTGACTCATTGAGCAGCCTACAAGCTATCGACCAGTACTACCCTCGCCATCCTTTGGTAGCGACCATCCAGGAGTTCATCTACGCCTTGGAACAGTCTGGTCGTTACATTCTGTTTGTCTGGACCCCAGGTCACATACGATTCCCAGACAACGAACTTGCCGACAGGCTGGCCAAACAGGCTACGCGGAAACCGCTTATGGAGATCGGCTTCTCTGCAACCGACCTGCGTTCAGTACTAAGCGACAAGGTTTCGCAGCTTTGGGAGACGAAATGGCACGCACAACAAACTGCGTGCGATTAAGGAGACTACGAATGTGTGGCAGTCCTCCATGCGGGCCTCTCGCAGGGCCTCTGTGTTTCTCTGTTGGCTCCGGATTGGTCACGCTTGGGTGACACACGGCTACATCCTGCGCGGTGATGACCCACCTCAGTGTCGGTGCGGCACCCGGCTGACAATGGCCCATATCTTGGTGAGCTGCCCTTTGGCTGCCCTGCGACGGACTCTTCAGTTAACTGGCTCGTTGCCTTTAATTTTAGCTGACAATGCCTCATCTACTAATTTAAGTTTACGTTTTACGTTACGAAATATCATAATATCCCTCATTGTTACGATCTCCATCTCTTTTATCGTCAACAACTACAGTTCCAACATCACCATCTCTGTCGTCATGTTTTCTATTTTTACATAAGCTTATTCTTCATCCCTTAAGTAGCCAAAGTTCTCAGTTTAATGGCATGTCACTGTATTAACGGACCTGAAAAGTCATTTCAGTTCAAAACTCTGTCAGTGATAATGTATTCTGGAGACCTGCTCTTTCCACCAGACTTCTTACCATCCTCAGTCAGCAGACATGGAATATCTGGCGCTCTGTCAATTATAAACAACTATGCTGATACCATGCAGTAAGTGGGACCATTCAAAAACAGAAGCTGCCCATAAACATAATAAACGACGTCAGATTGTTATGTTATTCTCATTGTTACTTCTTAATATAACTGCAGCAATGTAAAACAAGGCGTCATGTTCTAACCCTGATGAGCTAATTGGGAGCGACCGATCGCCGTGACATCCTCTGTGAATCAGTTTCGTTAGACGCTGTATGGATGGTTGTAGGTTTATCACATCGCTCTCCCGGCTGCTGTCGGATTTCTTGACCGTACAGCCGCGACTTGTCACTCCTGTAGCTCCTCAGTCGGCATCATGAGACAGAGTGCATCCCTCTCCAGTCCTCCCACAAAGGAACAGAACCCGTGACCTCCGCATAGCAGCCAGACTCGTTGAACACTCAGCTACGGAGAGGGACGATATAACTGCAGTCTGGTGAAATGATGTGCGACTCACAGTGGCGAATCGGTCTCCACGACAGTCACTCGCCGGAGACATAATCGTAACTACACTCCTGGAAATGGAAAAAAGAACACATTGACACCGGTGTGTCAGACCCACCATACTTGCTCCGGACACTGCGAGAGGGCTGTAGTACAAGCAATGATCACACGCACGGCACAGCGGACACACCAGGAACCGCGGTGTTGGCCGTCGAATGGCGCTAGCTGCGCAGCATTTGTGCACCGCCGCCGTCAGTGTCAGCCAGTTTGCCGTGGCATACGGAGCTCCATCGCAGTCTTTAACACTGGTAGCATGCCGCGACTGCGTGGACGTGAACTGTATGTGCAGTTGACGGACTTTGAGCGAGGGCGTATAGTGGGCATGCGGGAGGCCGGGTGGACGTACCGCCGAATTGCTCAACACGTGGGGCGTGAGGTCTCCACAGTACATCGATGTTGTCGCCAGTGGTCGGCGGAAGGTGCACGTGCCCGTCGACCAGGGACCGGACCGCAGCGACGCACGGATGCACGCCAAGACCGTAGGATCCTACGCAGTGCCGTAGGCGACCGCACCGCCACTTCCCAGCAAATTAGGGACACTGTTGCTCCTGGGGTATCGGCGAGGACCTTTCGCAACCGTCTCCATGAAGCTGGGCTACGGTCCCGCACACCGTTGGGCCGTCTTCCGCTCACGCCCCAACATCGTGCAGCCCGCCTCCAGTGGTGTCGCGACAGGCGTGAATGGAGGGACGAATGGAGACGTGTCGTCTTCAGCGATGAGAGTCGCTTCTGCCTTGGTGCCAGTGATGGTCGTATGCGTGTTTGGCGCCGTGCAGGTGAGCGCCACAATCAGGACTGCATACGACCGAGGCACACAGGGCCAACACCCGGCATCATGGTGTGGGGAACGAACTCCTACACTGCCCGTACACCTCTCTCTGGTGATCGTCGAGGGGACACTGAATAGTGCACGGTACATCCAAACCGTCATCGAACCCATCGTTCTACCATTCCTAGACCGGCAAGGGAACTTGCTGTTCCAACAGGACAATGCACGTCCGCATGTATCCCGTGCCATCCAACGTGCTCTAGAAGGTGTAAGTCAACTACCCTGGCCAGCAAGATCTCCGAATCTGTCCCCCATTGAGCATGCTTGGGACTAGATGAAGCGTCGTCTCACGCGGTCTGCACGTCCAGCACGAACGCTGGTCCAACTGAGGCGCCAGGTGGAAATGGCATGGCAAGCCGTTCCACAGGACTACATCCAGCATCTCTACGATCGTCTCCATGGGAGAATAGCAGCCTGCATTGCTGCGAAAGGTGGATATACACTGTACTAGTGCCGACATTGTGCATGCTCTGTTGCCTGTGTCTATGTGCCTGTGGTTCTGTCAGTGTGATCATGTGATGTATCTGACCCCAGGAATGTGTCAATAAAGTTTCCCCTTCCTGGGACAATGAATTCACGGTGTTCTTATTTCAATTTCCAGGAGTGTATAACTTCTTGAAGCCGAAGGAAACAGAGCTATGATAAAATGAAAATTTCGCTTGGCAATTTTACCGATCTTTGTAACGGTCTTACTCGGCGAAAATGACTAGAGTCGCTGCGTTGAACTTTCGGTAATCGATCGCCTTCAGAAAAGACAACAGATTCGCAGAATTTCGTGGTGGTTGAGAGCGACGAATTTCTTAGAGGTTTACTAAAACTGGTTATTGTTCCAGGAAACGTCGATGCTGGGTGCAACATGATTGAAGAAGGACGGCATGTGGCTTACCGTGATATAGAGATAACCACAATAACATCGAAGATTTTAAATCACCCGATACCGTGTGAGCAATCGCTACGTAAAATATATCTGAATCTGACTGAAACTCAAAAACAGGTGAGTACGAACTACACTGCCTGATCAAAAGTATCTTCCTCCTACTGATGGATACTGTCATGAGGCATGTCCTCTCTTAGCCCTTATGGCAATTTTTTGGAGACACTTTTGATGAGATGTCTGAATGTCTAGGTTAGAATGGTGCATATTCTTTCTCAAGAGCAGAAGAAGACCCTGCGGTCTGGAACGAAGTCGACATTATAACTCATCCAGAAGGTGCTCCACTAGGTTGGGATGGGTGTTCGGGAAGAGCAGTGCATTTCAAATATGTTAGTGTCCCCAAACTGTTGCCACACAGATGCTCGTCTGTGACATGGTACGTTGTCATGCTCACACAATCGTCGCTCCGAACTGTTCCTCTACTGTACGTAGTACACAATATTGTAAAATGTCTGCCGGCCTCGGTGGTCTCGCGGTTAAGGCGCTCAGTCCGGAACCGCGCGACTGCTACGGTCGCAGGTTCGACTCCTGCCTCGGGCATGGATGTGTGTGATGTCCTTAGGTTAGTTAGGTTTAAGTAGTTCTAAGTTCTAAGGGACTGATGACCACAGATGTTAAGTCCCATAGTGCTCAGAGCCATTTGAACCTTTTTTTTTTTTTTTTTTTTTTTTTTGTAAAATGTCTTCACGTCGTTCCGCTTCTAGCGTTTAATTAAGAGCACTAAACGGACCACACCTAGCCTCACCGTAATATCCTATCCTCTATACTTTACTGTTGCCAATACACATGATGGCAGGTAAGGTTCTAAAGGAATCTGGCAAACCCAAACCCGTCCATGAGACTGGCAGAGGGTATAGCGGTGTTTATCACTGCACATCACTCATTTCCAGACATCCATTGTCCAGTGGCGTCTGTTTATACCACATCAAGCGTCGCTTAGCATTGATTACTGAAAAATGAGGCTGAAACTTCTTAATATGGTTTTAATAGACTGAAACAACTGGAAAGGTGAAA
This sequence comes from Schistocerca gregaria, assembly GCF_023897955.1. Lineage (NCBI taxonomy): Eukaryota > Metazoa > Arthropoda > Insecta > Orthoptera > Acrididae > Schistocerca > Schistocerca gregaria. The sequence goes on along the minus strand of NC_064924.1, from coordinate 316,351,210 downwards.
CTTCTTAATTCTGAAACTGCAAAGTGAAACTGAAGTACTGCCCCTTTGCTTGTCTTTATCGTTTCATATCTGACCTACAGAATTATTCCTCACAAATACAACTCATACGCCGTCTGACTGCTCAAATAATTAACACACAAGAATGGCCCTGAATTAGAAGAAATCCTAACAATAACCTATACATTTCATAAGACACTTACCTCACAGAAAATCATTACACGAACTACAGCGATACAGCAAGCACCAATACAGCCAGCTAAATAAAAGATTCAAACTACTGTAGGCTGTAACTACTAATAGGCATGTGGTTATCAATGGAAAGATTTTGTTGCCGAGCAAACAATGTATTTAGCAAATTTTGCCTTGATAATGTGACATCCAGTTCAAAAAAATTATGTAATCGTCCGTGACATCCAGTTCCAAAAAATTATATAGTCGCCAATAATTTTAAACCTCTATGACGGATACGTCCAGACCGTCTGCTCGCGCTAACAGTTCAGACCTCTAACTTCTATCTCTGCTAGCTACGAGCTTCCAACCTCCGTCACTGTTGGCTATTCACCTCCAACTGCGAGTCCGATCAGCCCCACAGTCTCCTACAGAGAGCGCACAGCGGTGTCAGAGTTATAAATGCAGTCTATCGCGCTGCCAACATACAGACGCATAAACAGCTTACTTACAAGGCTTATGACGAGTTGCTCGACTATTGTGCCTCATTGTTTGTAACATCGCATGCACAGTAATTGTGATAGCTGGACTGCTGGTAGCAGTTTGGAACTCAAGAGTTATTTGGTATGCTGATAGGTCGACGGTTCCCATCTGACAGTATACGAGGTCTCCCCAGTCTTAGTTTATACGATATTGTTCCTTCACTTTTTCACTTCACAATCACATCATCAACAATCGACTTGTTCAGCTTTAGAAGGGCTGAAACATCCCTGATGGATATGTTGCTCAAGGGACATCCATCGAGTGCTCCACTTCCGAAGTCACTGAGTTCTACTAACAACATAATACTCCCTACTTCATTTTATCCTGTTGGGTCCGCTTCCAGTGACATCTGCTGGTCAGTTTTGCGTTATATAGGGGTGTCCCGGTACTTTTGACCGGAGTCGCGTTGGAAAATGCTCAAAAAATTCAACGGAGACTATTTCTGATACGTCAAAAGACAACATACTGCTTGCGTATGAGCCCATAGCGCTGAATAAAATATAAAAGTAGAGGAAAAGCTACTCCGATAGAATATTGTTACGGCAGTATGCATTTCATACAGTTTGTTGAGGCTGCAGAACAGCATACACATGAAACAACTTCCAACTTTACACAATATTAAGGTAAGAGGCCTACAGTGTACGACACCTCGCCAGTTTCCGGGTTCGAATCTTGGTCCAGCACACAGTTTTAATCTGCAAAGGAACTGGCGCACAGGTTGGTACATAATAAATATAACAAAAGAACAATTTCATAAAACGCAAGGCAGCAACCTGAAGTATTTTACAGTTCAGTTTACCTGGTACTGAGTAAAAAAGAAGAAATAGAAGAACTAGAGAAGAAAAAATTAAAAATCTTCTGATCATAAAAAAGAAACAATGGTATATGGAGAAAGAGGAAACGGGTGGAGTAGATCATAGGTATTACAAGCAAGAGAAGACTGAAGGTTAACGGACACCTCTCCAGAATGAGCAAATGCGGATTGACAAAGAAAATCTTCATTTATATCACCTAACTAAAGGCGACCACAAAATGTGTTGGGAGTAAATAAGAAAGGACATGCAGGAAGCTGGCATCAATCAGAAAGAGATCTAGGGTAAAGAGACATTTCGATTGAAGATTGAAAACTTCGAATGGTTCCAGGAAAAGCAAAGTACAGGGGTCAAGATCTTCTGGACAGAGGAAAGCAGGAGCAACCTCAACGGAAGAATGAGGAGATTTAGGGACGTGACCAAAAGGCTGACCAGCAAATCAAGATTCCCGGGGACCACGGAAGGCCGAAGTCAAAAACAAAAATAAATAACTGAGTTAATTGACCAAGGATTATTCTCATTTTCAAGTTCAGTGGAAGTTACATTTCAGTATGATGTCTGTGTGTTTTGTTCTGGCTTTCCCTGCAGGCATCTACTTCAAGTTCGCATTACATTCGGAAAAAGCGAAAACTTAACATCTTTGAAAAGCAGACGATAATGATATAGGTTAGCATTATTTCAGATCTATTCAAAGGTACTGTGCCTCAAAATTGTTATGCCTTTCGTCGCCACTTGTTGACAAACTGCATATTGGCTTCTCTCTCGGGTTCTTCGGCCGACGTTCATCTGATGATTTTACTGACTTTTCGCCAGTACGAATGGCTGGCATTGTCAAAGCTTCACCCAGTGCGGTTCTCCGCTTGCTACCTGCAATGGTCGTTTCTGCAGTACGGGAAGCCATGATCCGTTTACTTTTAGACTTTCCTCTTTCTTATTGAAGGTGTTCGAGTGTTTTTATATTTCTACAGCTTCTGTGAACAAGCGGGCATGATAGTGCTTCTCCACAGCCAGAACTTCCGTGTCGGCGAATTTTATTACGTGGTCGGTCTCATTCAGTGCGTGCTCTGCCACGGCCGATTTCTCCACATGCCGCAACTTGCAATGTCGCTTATATACTATCATCCTGGTGTTGATTGATCGTCTAGTCATTCCGACATAAACTTTTCCACATTTACATGGTATACGGTATATTGCAAGTGGGTCCCTTTTCTCCTTTGCCGATCTAAGACACTCTTTGATCTGCTTTGTCGGTTTGAAAATCGTCTTTACGCCGTGTTTGCGCAGTGTACGGTCGATTCTGTCCGTCACTCTGGGAATGTATGGCAGAAAGGCCGTACCTGACATTTCTTTTTTTGATCCCTTCCTTCGCTGAGTGTTTGGCTCTGTTGCACTTCTAATATAATTTGTGGAGTACCCATTGCTCCTCAGAACACTTTCCAGATGTTTCATTTCGCGTCTGAGGTGCTGCGGCTCACATATTCGTCCTGCTCGCGTTACGAGCGTATTAATCAGGCCTCTTTTATGGCTCGGATGGTGGTTCAAATGGCTCTGAGCACTATGGGACTTAACATCTGTGGTCATCAGTCCCCTAGAACTTAGAACTACTTAAACCTAACTAACCTAAGGAGATCACACACATCCATGCCCGAGGCAGGATTCGAACCTGCGGCCGTAGCAGTCGCTCGGTTCCGGACTGAGCGCCTAGAACCGCGAGACCACCGCGGCCGGCTCGGATGGTGATTTGATGGTTTGTGCAGGTATCGGTCCGTGTGTGTCGGTTTTCTATGCATGTTGTGTCCCAGGTTTTCGCCCTCCCTTGTGACCAGCACATCTAGAAATGGCAGTTTTTTTGTCCTTTTCTACTTCTATCGTAAATTTTATGTTGGCATGGCGGTTGTTCAAGTGCCTTAGGAAGTTACCGAGCTGTGCATCACCATGGCTCCACCCAACGAAAGTATCATCGACGTATCTGTACCACACCTGAGGTTTGCAAGTCGCCAAGTCCAGTGCCTGTGCTTCGAAATGTTCCATGAAGAAGTTGGCCACCACTGGACTAAGAGGACAACCCATGGCGACGCCTTCCAGCTGTTCGTAGAAATTGCCATTCCACGTGAAATAGCTCGTGGTGAGACATGCATGGAAGAGCTTTGTGATGTCTTGCGGGAAAATGGAACCGATGTTCTCCAAAGGTCACTGAGTGGCACTTCCGTATACAAAGAAACAACATCAAAGCGGACCAGGATGTCGTTTGGGGCAAGTTTTAGTTTCTCCAGCTTCTCAATGAAATGTGCTGAGTCCTTTATTTATGTGTCGGTCTTCCCCACGTGCGGCTGGAGCAGATAGACCAAGTGTTTTATCAGTTTATACGTCGGTGATCCAGGAGCGCTAATAATCGGTCTTAGTGGGACGTTGTTCTTGTGGATCTTAGTTAATCCATACAGCCGAGGTGGTAGGGCTTCTGTTTTGCTCAGGTTTCTCTGTATGTCCGCCAGCAGAGAAGACGCCTTGATTAACCCATTCGTATTCCGTGTGATAAGCTGCGTCGGATCTGCGCTTAGTTTTCGGTACGTCCTCGGATCTAATAGATCTCGCATCTTTTGCTCATAATCTTCGGTCTTCATTACGACCGTCGCATTCCCCTTATCGGCAGGCAGTACCAATATACTCTTGTCGGCGTTGTACCTCTTCTTTCTTCAGGTTGCAAGCTTGTGGTTTTGCTCGGCGCAGTGTCGTGGCTGTTTCAGTGCGTATTTCCGCTGCCCTTTAACAAGGAAGGGACAAGCAGAAATTCACAGATGAAAGGCAGGGTTCCGAGTTTAAGTCCTGCTCGGTCAACAGTTTTAATCTGCCATGAAATTTCACTTCAAGAAGCTGCTGTTATTCTTCCTAAACCAAGTTTCTAATGTGCCAGCATCAGACTGGAAAAATTTGTATCTAATATTGGTCCGAACATATGAAAATGTGCATATATTTCTAAGGCGAATATTTTGAGAAATAATAACAGATTTATAAAGAAAAAATATAGTCAGAAGTTTTGTAGCGATGCTGAAGCCGTTTAGTGGTGAAACGTTCGACTAATTGGCCTCGATCTCGGTGCGATGCCTTTAGAGCGTATTTTCGAGGCGTTGTAGTTTTGGTCGAGTGGTATATTCAGAGCGCAGTTGACCCCACGCGTAGCATTACCTTACCGCGCGCGACCTTGATGTGCCCTCTCCGGCGTCCCACGCTGCCGTAGAGGAGACTGCCCGTCCGGTGCCGCGCTGCTGACGTTGCAGCTGTGACATCATACCCATTCGCAGCGTCCACAACAAGAAGTCTGACGTTATGCCTGCAACGTAACAGAACACGTCACTTTATGAGGACATCACTCCCCAGACGTACAGTATATGACCTGCAGGGACGCCGTCTAAACACACGCCTCACCGTAACTCTGCTGTGAACTCACTGTTTCCACCAGGTCTATCAGTGTTTAATTTCTCTGTAACAGTATGGCGATCAAACTCGTTTAAGCCATCTGAACCACTGGTAGAAGCAGACGGACCCGCAAATAGAATTTTTTTGTAGTGAAACAATTTTTTTTCTGAAAGCGATGTTAGAAAACTTATAAAAACGCAAAATAGACGAACTGCGATTATGTCACACATCTGATCCACAATTTATGCGATTTTGGTTGCCCGACTCGTATTTGGAATGAACCAGGTTTAGAAGCTGGCTCGAATATTCTGCTTTATTATCTTTGTTCACATGAGTGTGTTCCGAAAGCTACCCAATAGAGAGTACTTTCATATATTTATTGCCAGAAGAATATCTTTAAAAATGCAGTTATCTCTGGAGTGTAGCGTTTAGTTTTAGTTAATGTGACTGCTAAATATTTTAGAAGGAATATAAATGTGTGACAAAACATCCTGGCATTTTTTTGAACGAAAAGACAGACCTAAAAAACAAAAAATGTTGTTCGAAAATTTCGCCAATATTCTTGTAAACCTTTTGTGTTATCTCTTTAAATATTCCAGCGCAACAGAAAATTTAGAATTGAAATTATGTAATCTATAATACAAAAAACTCAGTAATTACCTGTGGATGTAAAGCACATCGCTGTTCTGTAAGTTTACATAGGGCTTCCAAAATCGGATTTCTAAACCGATTTCACAATATCGTTTCTGGCTGGTCGCGTAAACACATTCCAAAATCGGTTCTTTAAATCGTTCCTAGTTGCCGGTTTTCCACTTCCACGATCGAGTTTAGTTACTATGTAAACGCAAAACTGTTTCTGAAACGTGCTTGTATTACCAGGTTACTTCTTTTTCTCGAAATATTCGAATAATATAGACGGAATGATTTATTGGTGCAGTGAAGGAAAATCGGAAATATTAAACTGAGCCCAAAACTACCTACTTTGATTGTATAACAATGGTACAATATCCAAATCTATAGGCTAATTAAAATTTTCATATAATTAGATAATCTTAGGCCCATGCTAAGTAAGCAACATGTAGAAGGCAAGCTCAAATATATGAAAAAAGTATCAGTCATAGTAACTTACACGATACTCCATACTCCACAGACAACTGTATTTTGAAACACAAATTCCCCATATGTCGCTGAGGATGGGAGTGTGCATTCGATACTAATCGGACAGTAAATAAATAAGTCTGCTTACGTCACTATACAAGGACGTTCAATACTGCATCTGGAAGCCGCGCGGGGTAGCCACGCGATCTGAGGCGCCTTGTCACGGTTCGCGCGGCGCCTCCCGTCGGAACTTCGAGTCCTCCCTCTGGCATGGGTTGTGTGTGTTCCCCTTAGCCTAAGCTAGTTTAAGTTAGATTAAGTAGTGTAGGGACCGATGACCTCAGCAGTTTGGTTCCATGGTACCTTACACAAATTTCCAAAAACTATCTGCAAGCTGCAGAGCACCACATGTGCAAGTCATACTTTACTTTTTCCTTAATACCAGACGTGTTACGTTTTCCAATATCAAATCACTGTCAACGGTGTTGCAGTTTTCCTGGTCGCCCTTTCGCTTCCTGGTGTATGGCTACCAGCAAGCTCCAACACCAGTGCCGTTGATTTGGTACAAAAAAGATGAAATACGTTTCTTGCTAAATGCGGAGAAATTGATGAAATAATGTAGACTCTTTTCCTTAAGCTCATCATTCTCGTTCAGGTCTCCTATATCCCACGAGCTTACGCAAACCACGACTGATACGAAAGTCCACGTCACAAGGAGTAAGATTTGCAGAAGTTTACCTGATTGCACCTGCAATTGTTTGTCTGCATAAGCGTCCGCAAAAATTTACCAAGGAGTGGGGAAGAATCAAAATCTCCATTTTGGACACAGCTGACTCTGTAAATTTGAAGACGGGACGTTCCTCAAGAACTAATCTGGACCAGAAGTACACAAACGTATTGTATCTCACATTACTGACAGTTATTCACATAGTACTTTCGAAGTAGATAGATTTTAAGCCTAAACAGGAAGCACATTTCAATAGTACATATAAGCACACTACATCTTTTTATGTTATTAATAGGAATATGGATGTTACGTTTTTGATTCAATAACCTGAAATTATATTCTCATACGATTAATAGGGATATTTAAACATCAGAAAATTATTCCCAAAAAAAGTCACTTGTATTCTACTAATGCTAGGTTGGCACAAATAATTAAAACATTTAAAAAACTGAAATATATAAAAGACGGATTGCGAATTCCCTGTTGGGTATTAACAAAAAAAACAATGTAAACACTACTTTAATACTCCTCGAAGTTAGGAACAGAGCGATGTGGTGCACTGGTTAGCAGACTAGACTCGCTTTCGGGAGGACAACGGTTCAAATCAGCGTTCAGACATCCAGATTTGGGTTTTCTATAATTTCCCTAAATCACTCCAGGACATGAGATTCCTTTGAAAAGACTGCGTGCAATTTCCTTCCCCTTTCTTTCGTATTATGACCTTATGGTCGTTTCTTAGGACCATGCTGTCGGCGGGACGTTGAACTCTAATCTTCCTCCCTTTCGAAGTGGAGGAACAAGGAATAGGCTTTATAAATGCTTATTGAGCTTTGATGACATCTATAATGCTTTGTTTGCTTAAAAAGCTTCACATTTGATCTCCTTCAGGACTTTTGCCTACTTTTATACGTAATCACCAACGTTCTCAACACATTTATCCCTTAGAGCTACCAATTTCAAAATGCTCTGTTCGTAGAAGTCCGTTTGTTTCAGTGTAGCTGCCGGCGGCGGTGGCCGAGCGGTTCTAGGCGCTTCAGTCCGGAACCGAGCGACTGCTATGGTCACAGGTTAGAATCCTGCTTCGGGCATGGATGTGAGTGTAATGTCCTTAGGTTAGTTAGGATTAAGTAGTTCTGAGTTCTATGAGACTGATGACCTCAGATATTAAGTCCCATAGTGCTCAGAGCCATTTGAAACATTTTTTGAGTATAGCCAGCTACATGCTCCTGATTTCACTTCCGCACGTGTCGCAAAGCGTTTGCCGGCCAGAATTTTGTTCTTGGAAGAAAACAGATGAAAGTTCGACGGTGCGAAGTCCGGACTATATGGTGGATGCTGGAGCGCCTTCCACTCGAATTTGTCGATTTTCTTACGAACAGGAGCGGCAACATTAGGGGGGCGGGGGGAGCATTGTCATGAGGAAATTTGATACCGACAGTGATAACGTTGTGGTGCTTGTCACGAAGGACACGATGCAATTTAAACAAAGTTTTAATGTAGGCTGCAGCATTCATAGTGGTCCCGTGTTAAGCTCAGTCCACCAACAGCACACCATGCAAATACCAGAACACTGTCACAAGTACTTTCCTAGCAGACTGAGTCTCTCTGAACATTTTTCGTACTGGGGAACCAGCATGTTTCCACCCCATAGAGGCCTCCTTGGTTTCGGGCATGTAGTTGTATGCCCAAGACTCATGCCCTTCCGTTGCGCAATGCGTTAAGTGATCCACGCTTGTCTTCACTCGCTAGCCCTTCCGGTGGTCTGTCAGGTTTCTTAGGCACCCAACGAGCACTAACTTTACGAACTTTTAACGTGTCCTGAACAATGTCGTACACCGCACCGTAGGAAATGTTGAACTGATGCGATAAGATTCGCAGTTGCACACGCGCACAAAATTTCTGCCTCAGTAATTCCAACATTCTGTGGGGCTGCAGTCGTTACCAGCCACCCGGAGCGTGGCGAATCACTAAGGTTCACACGACACTCTTGCAAGAATTCACAGCACACGGAGACAGTGCTACGAACCCTACAGTCGTCCCCATACAGCCATCGCATGTCCCTGTGAATTTCAGCCTGTTTATGCCCTTTGGCCCATAAACATCCAAATACACTTCGATGTTCTTCACAAGATGACGCCTGTTAACAAGCACGCCATATTTGTTTCGTAGTTCAGGCTTCTCTCCTTAGAGCTGTACATGAAGACAAAATACCCTCTGTAGCGCAAACTTCAGACTATATCGTTCGTGAAGTTTCAACATTGCAGCTGCAATACCACAGGAAAAAAAAAATATTGTGCGTTTCTTTGCGATCCTCCTCGTATATCCCTAACACAGCTGTTGTCAAAGAATCCGCATTCAGCGAATCAATTTCGAAAGTATTTCGTACAACTGTAGAACATCAACAGTGTCTGTTCTTTCAAACGTGCGTGAGACTGCTGTCGTAAGAAAATAACAGAAAATACTAAACTGCACATATTGTGTGGTAAGAATAATGCAGCACGAATTGTAACTGCTGGAAATTTCTAGACACGTGTAACGGAGATCAATTTTTTATGCAGTGTACCAAATGGGTTTAGAGTGGGTGTTACCTGTTACAGTCGCAGTGTACGGCTTTCTGCTATCTTGCCACGTGTTTCGTCGATGCATATTAGACCAGTTCCAAAAGAAGCCTTCGTTAACAGTTCCATGCAGTTTTTTAAACGCCGCTAACGAGTTTTATGGATAGTGAACATCACTGTCAAGACGAATAAAGGTTTCGTTCGTGTCTTCAGTTGTTTATGATTTGTTTACAATGCCATATATTCCTTAATTATCTCGTGCCACCAACGGGTCGGCAACAGTTGTCTCTCAACACAGCTGCGTGCTCCCTACTCGGATTGTCTCTGCGTTTTCCCCCTCCCAAGGGCCACCCCCAACGGAGATCTGTTCCGCGATATTGATCTCACAGACAGCGCACTAAGTCGGCTGTGAGCTGCATGTTGCGACGAGTTTTGTAAGCCTACGAAAAGGCCTACGGAGAGGGCATAAAGCAAATCAAAGTTAGGTACCCACAAGCTACACCAAACGCCATTCTTACTGAGGAGCTATGATAGCCGACAACGAGCTTTAATACAGCGTGTACATAAAGACCGGGAACACTTTCAGTTATTTATTGCACAGCGTAGTTTGGTAATTTGCCGATAGTCAGTGCTAGTCGCAGACATGGCGAATTCAGGTGTGGAGCGGCCTTTCTGTGTGTTGGAGTTCAACAAAACCAAGTGTGCTACAGCTGTTTAACGGATGTTTAGAACCAAGTACGGTAAGAAGCCACCAACAAGGATAGTCATTGACTACTGGCACAACAAATTCGTTACGGCGGGTTGCTTGTGCCCGGCAAAGAGAAGCGGACGTTCCAGTGTTAGTGAAGTGAATGTGGAGCGCGTATGAGAGACATTCATAAGGAGTCCAAAGAAATCAGTGCCGGGTCGCTTATGGTTCAATGTTTGTAAAAAAAAGCTTTCAGAGTTTCTCTTCAAATGCAATATGTATGCCGCGCGGGATTAGCCGAGCGGTCTCAGACGGATCAGTCATGGACTGCAGCTGGTCCCGGCAGAGGTTCGAGTCCTCCCTCGGGCAGGGGTGTGTGTGTTTTTCCTTAGGATAATTTAGGTTAAATAGTGTGTAAGCTTAGGGACTGATGACCTTAGCAGTTAAGTCTCATAAGATTACACGCACATTTTTTTGCAATATGTATGACATTTGTACAATATTTAGTTCTTGTACAATAAATAACTGAAAGTGTTCCCAGACTTTATGTTTCGCAACGGACTTGCTGTTTAAACAGACTGTTCTCGGTGCGCCTGTTGCGTTAAACCGATACGAAAATTCGAGTTGTCGACAATAACCATGAATATCATCGCCACGAAAGCAACTGACTGTCGAAGAAGTGAGGAATCGCAAATACATATTGGTGGCAGTGAGCTCAGTACGTTGATGCCTACTGCGAACAGAGACTACATTGTTGCCATAAAACATCACTCCCACGCTTATCGACCAAGACGTATGTAATTCTACTAGGTGACAGGAAGATGTTCTGAATCCCGACATTCGCTTTAAGACTGAGCAAGATTACTGCTATCGCAGTCTATACGTACAACTGACATTCTTAATCCTCGACGGTGAAACGGAGGAACAGCCTTATATGCAGATCCTATACTCTGGTGTCAAACCCCAAAATGCGGGAGAATTAACGAGCGGTCCTATGACTGCAAAAATAGGCTAGAATCTTGGCTAAGAAAGTGGAGGATAAGACCTAACCCCAGAAAAGCCAGGTGATGTTGTTACAACACCAGTACCTCATTAATTTACAAGCACAGGAACTACAACAACTAAATATCCGACTCTGGGGATAAGAAATCGCCTCACAAGGACACGTAAATTATCTTTGAATTCACTTGCACTTACTATGAAACTAGCAAAAAAATACAGCAGGAGAGTTGATTTTCTTTACTGCTTACCTCCATATCTATACTCTGCAAACCACCGTAAGTGCATGGCAGAGGGTACGTCCTATTGTAGCAAGAGTCATCATTTAAAGCCGGTTCTTGAAACCTTATTAGCAGACTTTCTCAGGATAGTTTACGTCTATCTTCAAGAGTTTTCCAGTTCAGTTCCTTCAGCATCTGTGTGACTTGACTCTCTCGCACGGATCAAACAAGTTCTGCCTTCTCTATATACGTTCAGTATTCCCTGTTAGCCCTATTTTGTACGGGTCCCACATACTTGAGAAATTTATAAGAAACATCGGAGTGAGGCTAGAGCCTTCTCTTACATCAAGGCAATTTGTTTACTGTTCTTTTGTATAGTCTGATTAATATGTTAATAATATGCCTATTGTTGCGTCCACAGGTTATGGTCTAATGATCCTTGGGGCCCCGCGTTTGTTTCACAGTGGGGTCAGGGATTTTCCTCGTTGGAGGACTGGTTGTTTGTGCAGTCCTTATCACTATCGACGTGCAAGTCGCCGAAGTGGCTTCAAATAGAAAAACTTGAGTGCGCAGCCGAACTACTCTAGATGGGGTCTTCCACCCAGAAAACCATACAATCATATTTCCTGTCGCAGAGTCATATCTATACAATTTGTAGATAGCTTTTCACTCTCTGTATTTGATCCTTGCTACTCTCAGAATTTCAAAGAGTCTGCTCCAGCCAACACTGTCAAAAGCTTTCTCTATATCTACAAACGCTATAAATGTATATCAGCCTTCGTTTAACCTACCGTTTACAATATACCGGTGGGATCAGCATTGTCTCGCGTGCTCTCATATTTCTTCGGAACTCAAACCCGAGATTAGCTTCTACCAGTTTTTTCATTCTTCTGTAAATAATTCTTATCGGATTGTTGTATCGGGGGAGAAAGGAACGGAATTTATTATATCAGCTGTATCGGGAGTTTGTGCGCAATTCGTGGCGACAAGTGAAAATATGTTGTGGACTGGGATGCGAACCCGTGAGCTCCTGCTTACTAGGCAGTTGTGTTAACCACTGCCCTTTCCGGACACACTGTTTATCACAAATGTGCGGACTATCTCAGCATGCTCCCCGGCCGATTCACACACCTACCTTGCGCCACCTACCCACAGTCTCTGTCTACGTCCATGTTCGTTTATCTTAGATTCCCACTGTAGGTGGAACATAAATATGCATCCGCAATGAAGGTTGTGGATTTATTACCCATCGAAGCGTATCAATTACATGAATGCGTTGTGTTTATTCTTTTGGACGTGTCCGAAAGAAACGACACCATGCACTCATATAAATAATATTTGCACTTGTTAACCTTCTTTGGAACTGGGATTTTTACATTTTTCTTCAGTATTTCACTTGTCTCATACATCTTACACACAGATGGAATAGGTTCGTCATGGCTAGCTCTCCCAAGAATATCAGTAATCTGAGGGAATATCTTTTACTGCAGGGGCCTTGTTTCGTCTTTAAGTCTTTCAGACTTCCGACAAATCCTTCTTGCAGAATCATATCTCCCGTCTCATCTTCATCTAATTCTTCTTCTCTTTCTATACCACTGTTTTCAGCTAAGTTTCCCTTGTACACATCCTCCATGCTCAACAATTAAAGAAAAACTACTTTTAATTTACCATGATGCACCATGATTAAAATTTCTGTTAGTTCAAATTACTCCCGAGCGCCTCTATAGCGCGGACCTGTTTACGACATGGCCCCACCTTGCAAGCTTCTACGTCAGACGCACACAGGACTCCTGATTGGCCAGCGCAGGTAGCTTTCAGAGAATCATTCAAGGAGAACAGCGTCGGAGCTACCAGTCGAAAACAGGAATGGGGGGGACAGGCGATGCTAGAGGGGGCACTTGCTCCTTCCTGGAATCTGGGTACAGCCTTTTTATTCATTGCTTCGTTTTGCGTTTATTGCCTGCGATTGTGCTAAACCACAGATATAACATTTTTGTGCGCTAAGGGAGATACTAGCAATCACTATATATATCAAAATTTAATTTTTGTTCGTCGCTCTGTTCACGAGAAATATTGCCAATTCCTTGGTGCGGCTTTGGTTTCGATGCTGTTGTAAGCTGGATGCAAACCCTTATATGTATAACAGAGCTGAAATAATGACCCAAGCCTTTTCGCTATCGCTTCCTCTAACAGCAGGAAGGGACCAGTCCGGCAACCTTGCACGCGGATTCTATCGCCAATTCACCAACCATATACCTGCACGATGTAGGTTCCAAAATCTCACAAGGCGACCTTTCCCCTTACTGTTGAAAGTGATAATAATAGTAGTTAATCTGCGGACATAGAAGATGCACGATGCCTCACTAATTATTCATCATTTTTTCCACGATAGAGTTGCTGTACTGGGTTCTAGAGAAAACAACCATACTGTACGTTGGTGAATACATCTATAGTTAATTTATGGCCCCGAATACCTGCCGAAGAAAGAAACTAACGTTTTTGCGCTTCTCAAATAGAGGAAAAAAAGCATAAGATACTATACTCTGCAGTAACTGCGACCTTCTCAAGCTCTAAGCGGTGCAGTCACAGAGTTACGAGCTGCGCCTCTCAATTATGTGACAAAATGGGGCGGACTGCCTTGGTTCTGCTCTAAGTTCTTTAAAGTGAGACCTACCGGGTAATATGAGGGTAGATTTGGAGGTTTCCCCACTTTCATCTGGCTTACACTTTACCAATACAGCATATAGTATGGTCGTTTCAAAAGTCCTGGAAACTGCGCATGAGCGACAGTTACACTGGCGTAATCAAGTTGAAATTCATGTCAGTCGTGGGCGAGACTTTAACCGTGACAGTCGTATATGTGTTTGCTGGTTCGCATGAATGTGTCATGAGTAATTCAGTTTTAAAATGGAAGTTCAAATACATATAGTGACCAGCGTTCCTGCATCAAAATCGAAACCCTATGCAGAAAGAACCAAACCGAAATTGACAACGCTTTGAGAATAGTGCAGTGGAACGTAGCGCAGGTCTGCTCGTTTGCGCTGAAGGTCGGGTAAGCATTGAGGACAACCCAAGAAGTGGAAGGCCGTAAAATGCAACAGACTACACCTCTCAGGCTATTTCTTAATCACATTTTGAGAGAGGTTGGACGAAAATCATGCGAGGAAATTGCGTATCGGGTCAGAATGTCTGTCATTTCAGTTTACAGAATCGTAACTGAACAGTTAAAGAAAAGAAATCTAACTGAAGAGCAGAAAATACATCGCAGAAGAATAACTTCGACGTTATCGTGCAGAAAAACAGTTACTGAAAAGGATTTTTGCGCTTGATGAAACGTGGATACGAGATTTTGAACCAGCGCGCAAGTCTCAGTCGTCTCAATGGAAAATTTCCGACTCTAACTTTCGAATATATTCCGCCGCCACAACCAAAAGGGAAACCGGTGATGATCTTTGCGTATGACTTGAATAGAGTGATAGCTACAAATAGACAGCCCCACGGAAAGTCTGAAGCAGGCACGTACTACAGACTGTTTCTGCAAAACGTTGCCGGCCGAAGTGGCCGAGCGGTTCTAGGCGCTACAGTCTGAAGCCGCGCCGCCGCTACGGTCGCAGGCTCGAATCCAGCTTCGGGCATGGATGTGTGTGATATCGTTAGGTTAGTTAGGTTTAAGTAGTTCTAAGTTCTGGGGGACTGATAACCACAGCAGTTAAGTCCCGTAGTGCTCAGAGCCATTTGAACCATTTTTTTGCAAAACGTTTTGCGCCCGAAAATTCGCCAAGGAAGACTTGGAAGCTTCAGCTTCAGCTGCTATTTCAAACGTATACTAATATAATTACATAAGCAGCCGCTACAACCACCCATATTATTCAACTGCACATCCGTAATAAGATCCAAAAGTGAATTCACATCTCACAACATGGTATTACATCATATGTCAGAGCGAGATACACAGTATATTCTGGCTGTGGCTGAGTAAACTGGAAGGTAGTTGTCTTCATTTGCTAAAGTGACTAGTGTTTCATTGTTCCTCGTATTATTGGCTGAACATCTTCAGACTCTGCCTTTATATCAGTTCCCCCTTTCTTCACAGTCATAGGCAATAGATACTCATCTGATTACGGCGGCAGTTGTTACAACTGACAAGTGGGTCCTCTATCTTGTCTATGAGTAATGGAGTTTTTAAACTGTCGTCGTGCGTAATATCAACAATATCACTGTGCCTCGGTTTATCTTGCAACTGGATTAGAATGTCTAGTTTCAGTTTCTTAGTGATCTCTTTGGCAATCTCACACCAGGAGTGTGTTCTCTGTACTCGAAAGATGTTCCATACCATATTCTTCTGCTGACGCAGATGCAAATATACACCACCACCTTCATCAAGATTGTTAAAAAATATATCGGCTCAACCACTTGTTTATAGTGTAAAACACTAAGATTGACGCGTTTCGGAAATCAAGCTTCCATCATCAGAATAATAAAAAGTAAAAGAACCTGTTAAAACTCGCTCAAATGGAACATGCACCAGGCACAATAAAGTTGATAATAAAATTAAAACATCGTAGCTACTTCCCTTGTTGCAGCCGTGTCTTCCAAGGTGCATCTCCACGTAGTCGTCAAGATATAAAAAAACTCTAAAATGGTGTCGCCTGTGGTGTTCAACATCTAACCACATGGCGCTCTCCTCTATCGTCGTAAACTGCCCGTGCGTCTTCGTTGATACCACACACCACGTAGCCAAACACGACACTGAAACGCGAGTGAGCTCACGCGCAAGTAAACAAGGACACACAGATGTCTATACAAGGAGATAACGTATACATGTTCCAAGGACCTCATGAAATGATGGTATCCTGCCAATTGCTAAAAAATGTAGTTACTAAAAGAAACCAGTGAAATGTTGATAGATAGAGCGTTTAGAGTCCCTATGAATGAAGAAGACAGAATGACCGAGCTGAACATCGTGAAACAATAGCCAGAGCTAACGGATATCACCAATGTTCATCACGATTTGCGAATTAAATTAAGAGGTATCTCGTAATGACGTGAACGCTCATTGGCGAATATAAGTGCTCAATTCCAGTAAATAGGTATTAAAATTACTAGCGTGTAGTACTGCAACATCATCGTCTGTGAGTCACTCCTCCAGAGCTACGTGATTGCTTCCGAATCTCAGAAGGTATGCACTAAGGTTGAACGGAGTGAATGGAAACCAGATTTCTCAGTAACGCCGCTGCCCACATCCGGGTGGCTGTGGTGAAAGCAGCTGACCCGCGCGCAACTCCTCGCCACAGACCGTGACGGCTCTGCTGTTCGGTTGGTGACATCATTACATTGTTGGCGTAACCACTGCCGAGAAACGGCGTCACGGTTAAGACGTCATTACCGTGGCGTCTCCTAATGCGGTCGGCCGCTACCCCCCCCCCCCCCCCCCCCCCCCCCGCTTCACCCTTACTGCGGTTTCCCTTCTCGCTTCTGCTGAGGGAAAAGGAAGCGGTTGTCCTCGCTGCGAAAGGATTGGGAAATCTGAGCAGTGGGGCAGCTAGCGAGCTTAGCGTTTCTGAGTGTAAAAATATTGCTCAGCTGAACACGTACCAGGTGTTATTCTATGTTTTGTGCAGTGGCAGTAGGGACCAAAACAAGACAAAAATGCCTGTCAGACATGGACTCTAAAACGAATACCGTAAGAGCTAAGAGAACTTGTTCATCTTTGCTAATGTGAAACACAGCTTTTCCACTGTACTTTCTTTGCTATTACGAACGACTGCAGAATGCAGTAGACAAATGAGGACACATTCCTCTGTTAATGTCATTGGATACAGCATGCAGTAAACGCCTGTTAGTGTTGTTACTGCAAACTGTAATCAGAGTTGTTGGGCAAGTGCAGCACGTATCATAGTTATAATAGAACCAGTTTGAGTTTTGATTGGCGGCCGTTGCGCCCGAGCGGTTCTAGGCGCTTCAGTCCGGAACCGCGTTGCTGCTACGGTCGCAGGTTCGAATACTGCCTCTCGGGCATGGATGTGTGCGATGTCCTTAGCTTAGTTCGGTTGAAGTAGTTCTAAGTCTAAAGTCTAGGGGACTGATGACCGCAGATGGTAAGTCCTATAGTGCTTAGAGCGATTTTTCTTTTTTTTTTGTTGTGATTAAGTACGCGATATGTTGGAAAATGCAAAAATAAAACTGCAATATGAAATGCATTTTACGGACTTATCAGAATACACCTAGTGTCTAGTAATTGGCAAGTGATCATCCGCAAATAACTTACAGGAGTTACTTCTACAAGTTCTTTGACGTGGGAACACCCCCAGCAAGTCGACTTCCGCACCTCCAGTAGTAGCTGTAGCTTTCACAAGTTTCTTGTGTCTTGCTGAGTACTTGCCGAATTTTACAATTATTGGAAGTTTTTTCTCAGACCTTCCGAAGCTGTTTGTGTTCAGTACCGGTACGGAATTGTCAGTCTCGGAAAGGAGAATGGCACAAAGATAAGACAGGCCGAAAGAACTGTACTACCGGAACTCCTAAATATACATGTTTCACCACAGTCAGCCAAGGAAGCGAGAAACGGGTTTCCCGATTGTATGTTTCACCAGAAGGGGAAGTAGAGGGCAATAAAGATGTTTTTAAATTGTAGCTGATTATTTAATGTTGGCATGAACATAAATGCATTACATTTGTAAAAAGTAATAAATTCAGTCTGTAGATACCGACGAGTAATTGATAAAGTTTGCAGCTTATTTCTATCGTGTTTTCGAACTCTTGATGGTACGATAGACAAGAGAGATTCGAAACTTGTATAGGACGTTTTCAGAAAGTGTTTGATCTGAAGTGAGTCCTTTGATTTTAGTTCATTCAAAAGCGTTACTTGAAAACTGAAGTACGTACCCATCCGTGCCGGCCGGTGTGGCCGAGCGGTTCTAGGCGCTTCAGTCCGGAACCGCGCTGCTGCTGCTGTCGCAGGTTCGAATCCTGCCTCGGGCATGGATGTGTGTGATGTCCTTATGTTAGTTATGTTTAATTAGTTCTAAGTTCTAGGGGACTGATGACCTCAGCAGTTAAGTCCCATAGTGCTCAGTGCCATTTGAACCCATCCGTATCCTTTTTTTCACCTAAGCATTTATTCTTAGGGTTCCGCACCCAATCGGTAAAAACGCAGCCCTTACGGATCCCTTTGCTGCCCGTCTGTCCGTCGGACTGTTAAAAACCCTTTTTCGCAGCGTCGGGTAGACCTATCAAGTTGAAATTTGTGTTACATACAAGCGCTACCGTCCCTTGGCGGTATAAAAAGTTTGACGCTCTGTGTCAATGCAGTCAAAAGTTCTGTGTCACATATTATGCTATCCTGCCAGTATCGATGACAATAACAGGCAAAAGTTGTTGAAATACTCGACTCCATGGATGGATGAACTGTCTATATATCCATGTTTTATAGCTGTCAACGTGACTGCATTCGATGCACACGAAGTCTGAACAAAAACGCCTTCAGTCACAATTTTTTTCGAGTTTTATTAAATTGCAAGAAGCATTTCGGACCCTGCAGGTCCATCTTCAGGTGTAAAATGTTAATTATATATTAGATACTTTGCACATTAAGACAGACCCACAGAGTCCGAAATGCATCGCGTAATATTGTGCCTGAAGGCCTTTTTATTCAAACCTCCTGTGTACGGAACTCACACTTATCCGGATTTTTTTAACCTTTGTAAGTAGGCTGTTTAGGTTTTTATGTTGGTAACGCCACGTAGCGCTCTGTATGAAAATCACTTACTGTGCTGTGGGCAGTCTGTGGCTGGTTGGCATTGCTGGAATATTTGCTATTGTAGTGTTGGGCAGTTGGATGTGAACAGCGCGTAGCGTTGTGCAGTTGGAGGTGAGCCGCCAGCAGTGGTGGATGTGGAGAGAGAGATGCCGGTGTTTTGAGAGATTACGATAAGCGGACGATCTGGACGTGTGTCCGCCAGAAAAAGGAAGTTTGTAAAGATGGAGGTCATGGATTGATAGATATATATATGATGACTTTCGAACACTATTAAGGTAAATACATTGTTGATTCTCTATCAAAATCTTTCATTTGCTAACTATGCCTATCAGTAGTTAGTGCCTTCAGTAGTTAGAATCTTTTATTTAGCTGGCAGTATTGGCGCTCGCTGTATTGCAGTAGTTCGAGTAACGAAGATTTTTGTGAGGTAAGTAAATCATGACACGTGTAGGCTATTGTTAGACAGGGCCATTCTTTTTTGGGGATTATTGAAAGCCAGATTGCGTTGCGCTAAAAATATTGTGTGACAGCTTACTGTTGATCAGAATAAGTAAATAGAGAAATGTCTGCGTACGTTCAGTTTTGTTCAGCTGTTTGGAAATCAAATAACGTAAGAGGTTTACTAGCACAGTCATTCATAATTTTTCAAAGGGGACGTTTCACCTTTTGGTCATCACCACAATCGTTCTTTAATAATTATAATAACAATAAAGCAAAAACGGTGGAGTTGGTTTGATTTTCAAGCATGACGTTGCAAACTTCCACTTGCCTGTCTCACGAAGCGGCTAGACTGGAGATACTTCCGTAAGTACCTGCAGCGAGTTTCTAAAATGAACTGGCCAATGCGATTTGCAGAAGTAAACTCGCACAAATTTCTTTTCTAATGTAAGCGCCTCAAGAAATACTTGCAGAAGTTGCTTGTTAATGGACTCACGCCTCTGCACGTGAAGCGGGATAGATAGATTAGGAAATGTCCCAGTTTACCGTGTGAGGCAAAAAGTAACGGAGATAGGAAGTTGTTAATTGGAAAGTTAATGTTATCTCTTACGCGATGTGATCTTCACAGGAAGATCGTGAATTTCTTTTTTTTTTGCTTTTATTCTTCTAATGCAAAAATTATTAATGTCAAATCGATTAAATGAATGTTTTTTGTGGGCCTTTCGCATGCAACATCCGTCTGTCTATGTCAGTGCTTCATAGGCCCAATTAGGATTGCTGCCAAACAAGTCGCTGGCTGCACAACTTGGTCTTCACAAAAAAGCGCTAGAAGCCATCGGAACTGGTTTTGATAATGAAAAACTATTCTTGCCAACGTAATTACCTGGGTACCTGTGAGCATCAAGCGTCACAGTCTGTCTGTCCGACCCTGTCAGTGCTTCAGTCACACATTTGCGGCCAGACAGGTTAGCTGTGGAGTGTGGCCTTCAGCAAGCAACGCCATGGACTCTTTTGTTCTTATAAGGAAAAAGTATTACTGCTAAAATAGTTGCATGAATGCTTGTGTACGTGTCGCTTGCAACATCCGTTTAACTGACCTTATCAGTGCTTCATACGCCCAGTTAGGTTGGTTGCGGCCAGACAAGTTACGTAACGAACGCACACTGTCTGCTTCATCGGCTTCTCAGTTCACCTACTCCCGTAGCCTACCATGTCATAATCTCAACACAAGGTCTCATATAGTATCCTAACTGTGCTCAAAATGTTCAAATGTGTGTGAATTTCTAAGGGACCAAACTGCTGAGGTCATCGGTCCTTGCTCTTACACACTGCTTAAACTAACTTATGCTAAGAACAACACACACGCTCATGCTCGAGGGAGGACTCGAACCTCCGGCGAGATGGGTAACTGTGCTCATCCATAAAACGAAAACCTTCGCAAACTCCTTCTCCATTGCTGTTGTTCACATCTAGAACAAGCTACCAAGCATTCCAAACACAATTCAATCTCCTGTTTCACTCAGAAAACGTTGAACCACTTCCTTTAGTCAGTCTCATAACTTCTCCCTCGTAAATTAACCTGTATGGCCGTTTTTCTCGGTCGAGCTGTGAAGCAAATTCTACAGCTTCGCTCAGATACGCTTCTTTCTCTCCGCTTTTATCAGTCAGTCATGCCACTTCTTTCCCCCTCCCTTGATTACTGGTGTTCTGTCTTCTCTCGGATCACTTCTTTCACTACCGTTTCTGCCACTGCGGACAGTATAAATCTTTACTCACTCGCAGTTTATACTTATCTATTCCGCTGTTCAAAACCAAATATAAACTGCGTGTTTCTGTTATAGCTAGTGCTCTTTTAATTATTCATATGGTAACTTAAGTATTGAATTCTATATTGGATGTAAGAATTCTCATAACATTTGTGTCTTAATGCTGTAACGTAAAATACGAATAATGCATGTTAAATGTAAGAAACGAAATTATGCCACTGCCCTTGCAGGATAAATAATGAAATAGGCGAATAAAAAATTGCCACCATTATGTGGCCCTTGAGCTGAATCGATATGCGGTTTACCTCTAATTGTACGAAACACTTCGCAGTTGGATGTATTCTTTCACGTTGGAGAAATGTGCACCTTGCCCGTCTATAGGGGACCTCCAACAGGCTAAACCCTCATTGCTTTTCATTTGTGCGATTCTGATCCTATAATGCTGGGGGGGGGGGGGGGGGGGCGATAACTCCTGTCGCCGCCGTCCAATGAAAATTGTCACTGGACAGCAGTAACTCAGGCTCGTTACTACGTATTATTCAAACTCAGTGAGGTGTCGATAATGGCGTATTTGTCGTCCCAAAGACATTCTTGACTAACATCAACTACCACATCCAATCTCAAGGGTAGCTAACGCTCGCTACCGTTACAGCGTGTATTTAAAGCAAACCTGATCTGCATCCTCATAGTACCGCTTCTAGCGCCACCCTTACGCAAAAAAAGGAAAAAAAAATGTTCAAAAGGCTCTGAGCACTATGAGACTTAACATCTAAGGTCGTCAGTCCCCTAGAACTTAGAACTACTTAAACCTAACTAACCTAAGGACATCACACACATCCATGCCCCAGTCAGGATTCGAACCTGCGACGTAGCGGTCGCGCGGTTCCAGACTGTAGCGCCTAGAACCGCTCGGCCACTCCGGCCAGCAACGAGATCCACGTTTGATCGTGTAGAGTGTTACCTCATCTATCCGACTCTTGCTAATCCGGATCTCCGGTTCATGAGAATATTTTTTGAAGCACAGTAACTGAACGGTATTTGATACTCCCGAAACAGAAGTGGGAAATCGGCGACGGAAAAAAAAGCATCGCCGTTTTGCCCGTAGACGGACCAGTCGGACGACCGATTGACATATCATCCCCAACCAGTGGCATGGAGATACCGGCACAGCCGTTGCCGCTAATACAAGGTGTTTCACAATATTTTGACGATTTCAGATATGAATAACACACAAACTAATCGCGAAACAAAGTTGAACATTTTACACAAAACACAACATTTATTCAAATTTACTTACGAAATACTAGTCGGACAAACGACAATTCGCGGCTGCACAATACTCGAGGCGTTTCACCCAGTTTTTTAACACATCTCTCGTAACTGCGGTAGGAATTCCGAAAATTTCATCGCGAATTAGATCTTGTAACTGTTGCAACCTTCTCGGCCGGTCGGAGTACACTCTCGCATTCAGGTAACCCCATAGGCAAAAGTCTGGCACGGTTAAATCAGGCGAGTGAGGAGGCAATTATACGCAATCACGTTTGGAAACTATGCGCTTTCCAAACGCTTCACGAAGAACCTGCAGGGTCTTGTTGAATGTGTGGCATTTTACGCCGTCTTTGTGGAACCAAGTTTTCGTAAGGAGTAACGAGGGCTTGCCCATAAGTGCTCTCACACTTTCGATATTCTCGGCAGTTCGGGCTGTTATTGGAGGGCTCGTTGACTTTCGATTCGGTAGTTGCATGGAAGTTTCTTACCCAGTTGTGTATTGGTCCACGAGTAGGAATTGAATATCGCGGCTGAGTCTTGAAATGCTTACAAAAGGCATGTTGCACACGTCTTAACGAAAATAGCACTCCCCGCGGAAGCACGATGCTGCTTCGACAAGTTTGACATGATTACTGACCTGTATATGGTATGAAACTTCGCTCTACGAATAGACGGCTCCACCGTCGCTGTATCTTGTTTTTAGGGCGCGTTATTCAAATTTGAAGTCGTCAAAACATTGTGAAACACCCTATACTTCGTCAAGTAGTTCCTCAGTTGGCATCATGTGGGAGAGTGCATCTCGTTCCAGTCCTCCCACGAAGGAAAACAAGGAAAAATCCCCGGCGCTACCGGGAAACGAACCTTGACCGCCACGTGGGAGACAGCAGCACTGGTGACTGAGCTACGGAGGCGGACAGGTTGACGGCGGCAATCAGGTCACTTGACATTGTCAGCAGGATATAATCATCAGAATAAAATTCAGGTAACCGCCACACATGCATCCAGGCACAGTAGCAGTTCACAAGTTGACACTGAGTTTTACAGTACTGTGTTTCCCCTTTTGTTACGAGTGTAAAACGGCGTCGAAGAAAAAGAAGAAGGCGGTGGTGTCCGTGGACAATCAAAGTGAAGGGATAACTTGAAGGAAACGGAAGACTTTTGTTTCAAAATGGTGATCCCCATGACAAAATTATCACTGTTTGTTCATCTGCAGACTGACAATAACAATGATAAATGATTTCGAAGTCAGGGGCAACAACACACCTGGACAAAATACTGTTTTATTAGGAATGCCAGGGAGAAACAGATCGGCCCGAAATAATACTGGTGAAAAGCTGCGTGATAATGTTGCCCATAAATGGTGTAATAATCTACCTAAAAGCACTTACTGATCTTTTTCAGTGTACAAGACTTACTTTTTCAAGTATCTTATCTAAATTCATGTGAAAGTAATGCATAATCTGAGTTTTCACATGAAGATAAATTTGACGTGTATGTTTATGGCATTTAACCCGTAAATCTATCTTAGGCCTGAATTTCTGGATTATGCGTATTTTCGATAATCCAGACAACCTGCAGTCCAGCCTTGTCCGGATCAACCCAGTTCCACTGTGCTTAGCTCTTAACTTGCATGTCAGATTAATGACGATCAGTGCACCGCTTCTCTCAGCACTGGTGTGGTTTTTATCCTGTTTTATGTTAGTATAAACAAATAATATGATTTATCTCCATTCTGCGTCAGATACCACATACGCTCTCAATTAAACTACGAAAACACAGGGAGGCTACATGTTCACATACAAATGACAATCACGTCTTTTCTATCCACATCCTTCCCCTCTCCATCCATCGATTCACCAAATTCGAGCCATTTGTACAATGGCGTAGAAGAAGTAAAACTGACAAATCCTGAAGTTCTGGATGTGTTGTTGGTTGGTTGGTTGGTCGACTGAGGGGAAAGGACCAAACAGCGAGCTCGTGGCTCCCAAGATCAAAATTGCAGAGACCAAGGGAGTAACAACACAAAGAGCACAGTCCCGTAAAGGGGAAGGGATAACGGGAAAACAGAGGAAAAGGATCGCCAAAGCACCAGAAAGAGGAAAGATCAGGAAGGGCTGGGATGGAAACGGGGATGGCAGGGATGCCTCAAAAAAGGTACGTGCTGTGGAGCACCAGCACAGCCATCGAGCCGTCCCGACAGCCACGATACAATGGGATAACACGAGGGGGAGAAGACACAATAAAAGGGGAAACAAAACTACACAACAGACCAGTCAAAATGTAGGGAATGTTCAAGTGTGCGTGAATTTCTATGGGACCAAACTGCTAAGGTCATCGGTCCCTAGACTTACACACTACTTCAACTGATTTAAACTAAATTACGCTAAAGACCACACACACCCAGGCCCGAGGGAGGACTCGAACATCCGGCGAGAGAGGGACCGCGCAATTAGTGACATGGCGCCTCTAACCGCGCGACAATTCCGCGCGGCCAAAATGTAGGGAAAAAAGGCAGGTAGAACCTGGCTGGCGTGGAGGCAAGGCCAAGGTCTCCATCACCAACGCCTACGCTGAGGGACTCTTTGCCCAGGAGCTCAAAGAAAATTAACCGAATAAGCAGCAGCACCAAGATCATCGGGAAAGGTCGTGGATGGCAGAGACCAACGGATGGCGGGAAAAGTCTTAGCGATAGCCTGTAGCCACATATTGAGTCCATACACAGCAAAACTCCGGTGAGTGAGGACCATTTAATGAAGCAAAGGGCCTAATATAAGGCCATCAATTCTACAGCAATCGTTCCACATGTGCCAGGCAAGAGATGGTGTTCCTTGCCAACAGAAGGCTTAAAGGCATATCCCACATGGTCGGTGGATTTAGAATCATCAGCGTAAAAAACAATGGCATTCTGAACCTCCTGTAAGAGCATTCGGGACAAGTAACGGACCACCATTGGAGCGATGGAGGCTGTCTGACCCTAGAACACATCCAAACGAATCTGGGGCCGAGGACCTAACCAAGGGTTGGTCGGGAGAATATGTAGGAAGAGGGCAAGGAGGAGAGATGGAAATCCCGGTGGAGAGAAGCGTGGTGGAGCCCAAGCAGTAAATCCACCCGATGACAAACAGCAGGTAGGCGACGGCCCGAAGCTGCGAAAAAACTGGAATAATAGGGGTGAGCAGGGAAAGAACAGATTGTGATGGCATAGAAAACCAGGAGCCAGGGCTTCCAAATCGAAAGTGGGGGGAGCCCACCATCATCCGGAAGACTATTGACTAGGTTAAGGCCAAAGGCACTGGTGGCTAAATGGATACCATGATGGTGAGCCACGTCCAAGAGAAGCAGCGTGGAAGGGGAAGCTCATCCACAAATTTGAAAACCATAGTACAGACAAGACAAATTAATGCCCAGTAAAGGTGGAGAAGGGTTGAATGATCTGCACTCCCAAAGGTGTGAACAAGGAAGCGAAGGACATTGAGTTTACGAAAAAAGCAACCTTCAGATGATGGATATGACACAACTAAGAAAGCTCATTGTCACAAAGAAGACCCAAAAAACAGAACTGGAGACGTCAGGTGAAGGGTGTCAAGGTAGAGCTTCGAATGAGGATGGGCTGTAGTGCAGCGACAGATATGCACCACTCTCGACTTAAAGGGAGAGAATTGAAAGTCCAGCAATAGTGTCCCCATGGAACTGCACTGGATGGCACGCTGGAGCTGTCGTTACGCAGCGGCCACTGAGTTGGAGCCAGCCCAAATACAGAAATCGTCCACATACATAGCAGGAGTGACCAACAGTCCAGCAGATGCCACAAGTCCATTAATCGCAATGCAAAAAAGGATCCCTGTGGAACGACCCTCTCCTGGTTTGCAAAGAGCTGAGAACAGTGCCAACCCAGACTCTGAACAAACGGTGGGACAGGAATTCGCGAAGCGAAAGGATGTGATGGCGAAAAGCTGTGTCATAGGCCTCACAAAGAAAACTGCGACAAGATGGCAGTGCTGTGGAAAGGCCTGCTAAACTGTGATTACCAATCGAAGCAGATTCGTCTCGTTAGCCGCTATCGAAAATAAGTACCAAACTGTAGCATCCCGTTTAAAAGAAAAAAAAAAGTTGACCTTCATATCTCTGACACGACCACACCTGGCAACAAAAAACCTACGTCATATTATGGCTCCCGTTGTCCTATGCAACATTTGTCTCCACATACTTTCCAACTGCTATTGTACACTACTGGCCATTAAAATTGCTACACCAAGAAGACATCCAGATGAAAAACTGGTATTTATTGGACAAAATATTATACTAGAACTGACATGTGATTAAACTTAACGCAATTTGGGTGCATAGATCCTGAGAAATCAGTACCCAGAACAACCACCTCTGGTCGTAATAACGGCCTTGATACGGCTGGGCATTGAGTCAGACAGAGCTTGGATGGCGTGTACAGGTACAGCTGCCCTTGCAGCTTCAACACGATACCACAATTCATCAAGACTAGTCACTAGCGTATTGTGACGAGCCAGTTACTCGGCCACCATTGACCAGACGTTTTCAGTTGATGAGAGACCTGGAGAGTGTGCTGGCCAGGGCAGCAGTCGAACATTTTCTGTATCCAGAAAGGCCCGTACAGGACCTGCAACATGCGGTCGTGCATTATCCTGCTGAAATGTAGGTTTTCGCAGGTATCGAATGAAGGGTAGAGCCACGGGTCGTAATATATCTGAAATGTAACGTCCACTGTTCAAAGTGCCGCCAATACGAACAAGAAGTGACCGAGACGTGTAACCAATGGCATCCCATACCATCACGCCGGGTGATACACCAGTATGGCGATGACGAATACACGCTTCCAATGTACGTTCACCGCGATGTCGCCAAATACGGAGGCAACCATCGTGATGATATAAACAGAACCTGGATCATCCGAAAAAATAACGTTTTGCCATTCGTGCACCCAGGTTCGTCGTTGAGTACACCATCGCAGGCGCTCCTGTCTGTGATGCAGCGTGAAGGGTAACCGCAGCCACGGTCTCCGAGTTGATAGTCCATGCTGCTGCAAACGTCGTCGATCTGCTCGTGCAGATGGTTATTGTCTTGCAAACGTCCCCGTCTGTTGACTCAGGGATCGAGACGTGGCTGCACGATCCGTTACAGCCATGCGGATAAGATGCCTGTCTTCTCGACTGCTAGTGATACGAGGCCGTTGGGATCCAGCACGGCGTTCCGTATTACCCTCCGGAACCCACCGATTACGTATTCTGCTAACAGTCATTGGATCTCGACCAACGCGAGGAGCAATGTCGCGTTACGATAAACCGCAATCGCGATAGGCTACAATCCGACCTTTATCAAAGTCGTAAACCTGATGGTACGCATTTCTCCTCCTTACACGAGGCATCACAACAACGTTTCAGCAGGCGAAGCCAGTCAACTGCTGTTTGTGTATGAGAAATCGGTTGCAAATTTTCTTCATGTCGGCACGTTGTAGCTGTCGCCACTGGCGCCAACCTTATGTGAATGCTCTGAAAAGCTAATCATTTGCATATCACAGCATCTTCTTCCTGTCGGCTAAATTTCGCGTGTGTAGCACGTCATCTTCGTGGTGTAGCAATTCTAATGACCAGGAGTGTACTTTCGGAGTTATTCTAGGTGGCAATAGTTAGTGACTCACCCTGTATTTAAACGTATTGTAAACACAAATGATGAATGATTTTGTTCTGGCTAAATGACACTGTGAGGAAACGCGTAGCTCATCTATGGATCTTTTCCATCTCTTCTATTAATTCTGCATGGTAAAGGCATACGACTGACAAGGGCTTCTGAAATCGGCCGAATGGTCGTTTTTGTAAACTACTCCCTTTGTTGATGGATCACATTTTTATACTATTCTTGTAGTGAATATTAGTTTGGCATCTGACTTTCCTGCTGCAAGTTCTACGTAGTGGTTCCACGGTACATGTAGCCTGAGCGTTGTGTGTGAGCTTAACCCGGAAGCGTCCGAGAGCCAGTTGTCCCGTATTAACCAGCCGAGGCACGCGGCTTTCTTTGATGCGGACCGACACTCGTCGGCTGCCAATCGACCTGCCGATCGGTGCACTCGTGTCCAGCAGCACAAGCCCACGAACAAGTTCACGTCGTGTCTGCTGAGTGCTGGCAAGGCCAACTGGTGGGCGTGAAGCCAGAGTTCCGCTCTGAGGGGGGCCACATGTTGTTACCATCCAGCTCACTTCCCACCCCACTCCGCCTCCCGAAAACATTATGTACGACACATGCCTAGGATTGTAATAGCAACACCAATAAAATATAGAACACAGAAATGATGATTTGTTAACTTCAATGTTAGTGTATCGCTTCAGCATAACTTCCAAGAATTCGCAGTTAAAGGAAATACTGAAGCATTTGATATGTCTTACGCAACATAACGTCGAAAAATGAAGGTACGTAATTAAAATTTTGTTCGTTTGTCGGTACATGCGTGCAATGATAACAGTTGACGAGATTTCATTTTGACGTCACGTGCTGGATCGCAGATCACAAGAGCTGTCTATAGAGTTTCGTAGTTTCGTGACACCCCCCCCCCCCCCCCCCCCCCCCCCCCCATGAACCATGGACCTTGCCGTTGGTGGCTTGCGTGCCTCAGCGATACAGGTAGCCGTACCGTAGGTGCAACCACAACGGAGGGGTATCTGTTGAGAGGCCAGACAAACGTGTGACGTGTGGTTCCTGAAGAGGGGCAGCAGCCTTTTCAATAGTTGCAAGGGCAACAGTCTGAACGATTGACTGATCTGGCCTTGTAACAGCCGGCCGCGGTGGCCGTGCGGTTCTGGCGCTGCAGTCCGGAACCGCGGGGCTGCTACGGTCGCAGGTTCGAATCCTGCCTCGGGCATGGATGTGTGTGATGTCCTTAGGTTAGTTAGGTTTAAGTAGTTCTAAGTTCTGGGGGACTGATGACCTAAGATGTTGAGTCCCATAGTGCTCAGAGCCATTTTAACCATTTGAACCTTGTAACAATAACGAAAACGGCCTTGCTGTGTTGGTACTGCGAACGGCTGAAAGCAAGGGGAAACTACGGCTGTAATTTTTCCCATGGGCATGCAGCTTTACTGTATGATTAAATGATGATGGCGTCCTTTTGGGTAAAATATTCCGGAGGTAAAATAGTCCCCCATTCGGATCTCTGGGCGGGGACTACTCAAGAGGATGTCGTTATCAGGAGAAAGAAAACTGGCGTTCTACGTATCGGAGCGTGGAATGTCAGATCCCTTAATCGGGCAGGTAGGTTAGAAAACTTAAAAAGGGAATTGGATAGGTTAAAGTTAGATATAGTGGGAAATCAAATGGTTCAAATGGCTCTGAGCACTATGGGACTCAACTGCTGTGGTCATCAGTCCCCTAGAACTTAGAACTACTTAAACCTAACTAACCTAAGGACATTACACACATCCATGCCCTAGGCAGGATTCGAACCTGCGACCGTAGTAGACGCACGGTTCCAGACTGCGCGCCTAGAACCGCGAGACCACCGCGGCCGGCTAGTGGGAATTAGTGAAGTTCGGTGGCAGGAGGAAAAAGACTCCTGGTCCGGTGACTACAGGGTTATAAACACAAAATCAAATAGGGGTAATACAGGAGTAGGTTTAACAATGAATAGGAAAATAGGAATGCGGGTAAGCTACTACAAACAGCATAGTGAACACATTATTGTGGCCAAGATAGATACGAAGCCCACACCTACTACAGTAGTACAAGTTTATATGCCAACTAGCTCTGCAGATGACGAAGAAGTTGAAGAAATGTATGATGAAATACAAGAAATTAATCAGATAGTGAAGGGAGACGAAAATTTAATAGTCATGGGTGACTGAAATTCGAATGTAGGAAAAGGGAGAGAAGGAAACGTAGTAGGTGAATATGGATTGGTGCTAAGAAATGAACGAGGAAGCCGCCTGGTAGAATTTTGCACAGAGCGCAACTTAATCATAGCTAACACTTGTTTTAAGAATCATGAAAGAAGGTTGTATACGTGGAAGAGCCCTGGAGATACTAAAAGGTATCACATAGATTATATAATGGTAAGACAGAGATTTAGGAACCAGGTTTTAAATTGTAAGACATTTCCAGAGGCAAATGTGGACTATGACCACAATCTATTGGTTATGACCTGTAGATTAAAACTGAAGAACTGCAAAAATGTGGAAATTTAAGGAGATGGGACCTGGATAAATTGAAAGAACCAGAGGTTATACAGAGTTTCAGGGAGAGCATAAAGGAAAAATTGACAGGAATGGGGGAAAGAAATACAGTAGAAGAAGAATGGGTAGCTTTGAGGGATGAAGTAATGAAGGCAGCAGAGGATAAAGTAGGTAAAAAGACGAGGGCTAGTAGAAATCCTTGGGTAACAGAAGAAATATTGAATTTAATTGATGAAAGGAGAATATATAAAAATGCAGTAAATGAAGCAGGCAAAAAGGAATACAAACGTCTCAAAAATGAGATCGACAGGAAGCGCAAAATGGCTAAGCAGGGATGGCTAGTGGACAAATGTAAGGATGTAGAGGCTTATCTCACTAGGGGTATAAGATAGTTACTGCCTACAGGAAAATTAAAGAGAGCTTTGGAGATAAGAGAACCACTTGTATGAACATCACGAGCTCAGGTGGAAACCCAGGTCTAAGCAAAGAAGGGAAAGCAGAAAGGTGGAAGGAGTGTATAGAGGGTCTATACATGGGCGACGTACTTGAGGACAATATTATGGAAATGGAGGAGGATGTAGATAAAGATGAAATGGGAGATACGATACTGCGTGAAGAATTTGACAGAGCACTGAAAGACCTGAGTCGAAACAAGGCCCTCGGAGTAGACAACATCCCATTGGAACTATTGACGGCCTTGGGGAGAGCCAGTCCTGACAAAACTCTACCATCTGGTGAGCAAGATGTATGAAACAGGCGAAATACCCTCAGACTTCAAGAAGAATATAATAATTCCAATCCCAAAGAAAGCAAATGTTGACAGATGTCAAAATTACCGAACAATCAGTTTAATAAGTCACAGTTGCAAAATACTAACACGAATTCTTTACAGACGAATGGAAAAACTAGTAGAAGCCGACCTCGGGGAAGATCATTTTGGATTCCGTAGAAATACTGGAACACGTGAGGCAATACTGACCCTACGACTTATCTTAGAAGAAAGAGTAAGGAAAGGCAAACCTACGTTTCTAGCATTTGTAAACTTAGAGAAAACTTTTGACAATGTTGACTGGAATACTCTCTTTCAAATTCTAAAGGTGGCAGGGGTAAAATACAGGGAGCGAAGGCTATTTACAATTTGTACAGAAACCAGATGACAGTTATAAGAGTCGAGGGACATGAAAGGGAAGCAGTGGTTGGGAAGGGAGTCAGACAAGGTTGTAGCCTCTCCCCGATGCTATTCAATCTGTATATTGAGCAAGCAGTAAAGGAAACAAAAGAAAAATTCTGAGTAGGTATTAAAATCCATGGAGAAGAAATAAAAACTTTGAGGTTCGCCGATGACATTGTAATTCTGTCAGAGACAGCAGAGGACTTGGAAGAGCAGTTGAATGGAGTGGACAGTGTCTTGAAAGGAGGATATAAGATGAACATCAACAAAAGCAAAACAAGGATAATGGAATGTAGTCGAATTAAGTCGGGTGATGATGAGGGAATTAGATTAGGATATGAGACACTTAAAGTAGTAAAGGAGTTTTGCTATTTGGGGAGCAAAATAACTGATGATGGTCGAAGTAGAGAGGTTATAAAATGTAGACTGGCTATGGCAAGGAAAGCGTTTCTGAAGAAGAGAAATTTGTTAACATCGAGTATAGGTCAGGAAGTCATTTCTGAAAGTATTAGTATGGAGTGTAGCCTTGTGTGGAAGTGAAACATGGACGATAAATAGTTTGGACAAGAAGAGAATAGAAGCTTTCGAAATGTGGTGCTACAGAAGAATGCTGAAGATTAGATGGGTAGATCACATAACTAATGAGGAAGTACTGAATAGGATTGGGGAGAAGAGAAGTTTGTGGCACAACTTGACCAGAAGAAGGTATCGGTTGGTAGGACATGTTCTGAGGCATCAAGGGGTCACCAATTTAGTACTGGAGGGCAGCGTGGAGGGTAAAAATCGTAGAGGGAGACCAAGAGATGAATACACTAAGCAGATTCAGAAGGATGTAGGTTGCAGTAGGTACTGGGAGATGAAGAAGCTTGCACAAGATAGAGTAGCATGGAGAGCTTCATCAAGCCAGTCTCAGGACTGAAGACCACATCAACAAACAGGTGCACAGCTCCTGTTACGAACATGACATTCAAAACAGTAACATTCATCTCAATCAGAGAAAACTTTTTGTTTACTGCAGGGCACATTAATCTCCAAGTTAACTAATTAATAAACGTGTAAAGTTCTGCGTTCATGTGGACTTTGGCTGTGAAGAAGGAGAGATTAAGGTGCTTACTACTTACTCCTTGGTGTTACAGCCCGTGTAGGGCCTTGGCTTACTGGACAATCTCCGCCCACTCTTCTCTGCTGGCTGCCTTGGCTCTCCGTTTTTTTAACTCCCATCGTTCTCAAGTCCTCTTCCACGTTGTCTAGCCATCTGGCCCTTGGTCTGCCCCTTATACTGCGTCCACCTGGTTTCCCTTTGCAAACTTTCTTGACTGTGATGCTCTCCACGATTCTTTTTACACGTCCCAACCAACGTAATCTATTACTCTTTATTTCTGTCACGATGTGTGGTTTGGCGTACAACTCTCTGATCTCCTTATTATTTTTGATTTGCCAAAAACCCCTATCATTCAATGACCCGAAGATTTAGCTAAGTGCTTTCCTTTCCCACCTCTGCAACAACTCCTCATCATTTTGCGTCATTGTCGAAGTCTCCGAACCATACATCACCGAAGGCGTCACTACTGTACGATACACAGTCAGCATCAGAGTCCTACTAAGGCTTCTTGCTTTAAATACTTTAATCAGTGGAAAGTAGCTCCTGTTACCAATTGTAATCCTTACATGTATTTCACCTCTCATGTCATTCTCAGTTACAAGTCACTCAAGATATTTAAAGCTCTCACAGCGTTCGTTTTCTTTCCCGTCCAAAGTCACGCTTCTTTCTCCTTCACTATACCTTTTCCTATTTGTTAACATATACTTGGTCTTTCACTATCAGCACTGAAACCGCAATAAGAAGAGTTAACGCAATTCGTTCCAGATTTATGCAACACATATCATGAAAGTTATTGTGTAATGTTGTTTATAAGGAAACCAACAAATAAGACAGTTATACACTTTAAGACAAAAAAGACGCACTACGAAGGAGTTATCCGAATGGGACGGAAATCGGTAGTACATATACAAACAAATGATTACAATTTCAGAAAAATAGGATGATTTATTCAAGACAAAGAGCTTCACAAATTGACGGTCATTAATGTGTTGGTACACATCTCGTCCTTATGCAACCAGTTGTAAGAGAGTAGTTGGATGCCCTCCTGAGGGACATCGTGCCATATTCTGTCCAATTGGCGCGCTAGATCGACAAAATCCCGGACTGGATGGAGGGCCCTGCCCATAATACGCCAAACTTCTCAGTTAGGGAGTGATCCGGCGACCTTGCTGGCCAAGGTAGGCTTTGGCTAAAATGAAGACAAACAGTAGAAACCCTGAATGAGATTTTCACTCTGCAGCGGAGTGTGCGCCGATATGAAACTTCCTGGCAGATTAAAACTGTGTGCCCGACTGAGACTCGAACTCGGGACCTTTGCCTTGGTGCTTGGTGCTTGGTAGAGCACTTGCCCGCGAAAGGCAAAGATCCCGAGTTCGAGTCTCGGTCGGGCACACAGTTTTAATCTGCCAGGAAGTTTAAGTAGAAACCCTCGCCATGTGCGAGTGGGCTGTATCTTACTGAAATTTAAACCCAGAATGGCTTGCCATAAAGGGCAACAAAACTGGGCGTAGGACATCGTCGACGTATTTGTGTGCTGTAAAGGTGCTGCGATGACCACCAAATCCATCCTGCTATGAAAAGCAATGGCACCCCTGACCATCACTCCTGGTTGTCGGCCCATATGACGGGAAACATTGAGGTTGGCACCCCACCGGTGTTTGGAAGTTATGTAATTTGAGTTTTAACAGTGTTTTTATTACTGGTTTCAATTCTTATTCAATTAATTTTCAAATTAATATTTGTCAAGAAGTTACTTGGATAACGCAGTGCGAAGCCTGCAAGAGAGATAATGTAGAACATTTGGTTAGCAACTGCCATTCCGATTATGTGATGTAAAAATTGTATTTTAGAATTGATTATATGGCAGTATTTGACTGTAATGAAATCATATTCATATGCAATTGTCCAAACATATTTAATATATATATTCGGAGTATTTAACATATGTGAGAAATGTATGACTAAGAGAACGGTGTCAGGCATTCAGACATTCTTTCAACCGAGGTAGTGAGTCACGTGACAGAGTTGAGGAAGGAGTAGGGAGAGTAGATTCC
Source organism: Schistocerca gregaria (assembly GCF_023897955.1). Taxonomy (NCBI): domain Eukaryota; kingdom Metazoa; phylum Arthropoda; class Insecta; order Orthoptera; family Acrididae; genus Schistocerca; species Schistocerca gregaria. Next base: position 316,316,231 of record NC_064924.1, on the reverse strand, counting down.
TATGTCTTAGTGTCGCTGTTCTTGATGGGGTATGGTAGTAAGGCCTCATGTGGTCTATGAGTCTCAAGTGTCAAGTTGTAGCGTCGTGAGCAGTTAATTTGAAATTAATCATTTGAGTGCAACAGTTTGAAACTATGGAATGTGTACTCACTGTGTGCTAGTACAGACTTTTGATACTGAACTTTGCGTTTGGTTAATTACTTACTCAAATAGACTTCAGAGAACTGGTTAGATGCAGGAAATTTGTTCAAGTTAACGATCTGGTGTACTGCACATTGCCACTGGCACAAAGTGAAGGTCCCATGTGTGCGATCCGCTTGTTTTGACGGTACTACTTTTTTTAATTACATTGTTTCACTGTGTACAGTAATAGCCTCCGCAAGGCCACAACTGAATAGAACTTGTTTTCTTGTGCCAAGTAAATTGAGATTTAATCTTAATACTGTTACCAGGCTTCACGTTTGTTTGTCCTAACGAGCTATTCATATCTGATCTTGTTAAATATTTCACACTTACTTGTGCTCTGCAACTTACTCATTAATGTTCCTTAAGGTGGACTTTCATTATCAACAGATTTCATTAGGGCACAAAGCAACAGTGTACAACTAGACTCTTGGGTCGAGCAACTGGATTGATATTTGGTGGTATGCTAGGCACCTGGTGTTCAGGTAGCAACAAATTGTTTTCATTTGACGTTTAATTTCAATTCTAAAACAATTCTCATTTATTCTTCAGTCTTAGTTGCACAATTTTTAAATACATTGCATCTTTCAATGTCTCTCGACCATCTTCAGATCTATCCCCATCGTATCAGGACCACTCTGATATGAAGATGATCGAAAGATCTAAATATGACTTGCATTTAAAACATGTGCAATTGACACTGAAGAATAGTAGTAGTAGCTTTATTCATCTGTAGATCTTTTTTTAACAAGGATATAGGACATGTCAAAGTATTTACAAATTTAGATCAATTTAAAATAAGCTAATTCGTATACACATATATTTACAGACTTCTAGTTAGAGATAATCATTACATTTACTGAATGAAATCTCATTCTGGAAACATCCCCCAGGCTGTGGCTAAGCCATGTCTCCGCAATATCCTTTCTTTCAGGAGTGCTAGTTCTGCAAGGTTCGCAGAAGAGCTTCTGTAAAGTTTGGAAGGTAGGAGACGAGGTACTGGCAGAAGTAAAGCTGTGAGTACCGGGCGTGAGTCGTGCTTCGGTAGCTCAGTTGGTAGAGCACTTGCCCGCGAAAGGCAAAGGTCCCGAGTTCGAGTCTCGGTCGGGCACAAAGTTTTAATCTGCCAGGAAGTTTCATTACATTTACTCCTAGTGTACAATACTTTCTTTGCAAATAACTTATTAAATAATGTAATGTCTCATTGTTCACTCGTATCTCACTATCAGTCACTGCACACACTATACACGCATTGTTTCATAACACACCATTTACTACACACACACACACACACACACACATACACACACACACTGGTGATCTCTAGGCCTTTTTCTGTACCGCAACTTCCCATTTGCTATCCTGAAAAGCTGAGCCAGCATCCCTCCATACCGAGTGAGATCTTGAGCTCAGAAAGAGGGAGAGGTGTTAGTAATTTGCTATGCATAGCTTGGGGGTGAGTATTTCTAGAAAGGAAAAAAAGAAGAAAAAAATACGTAAAGTGAAGATATTATGTGGAATGCTGGTTGTTTTATAACCATTATTATTATTATTTATTTGTATAACATTTTTTATCAAACCCCTACTCTGTTTTAGCTAAGTAATACTTCAATGTATAGCATGTATTGCATAACAGGTACTTTTTAGCTGCGTATTTAGTTTAGTGTATGTTTGCAATTTTTTAATGTCATTTGGTAATTTATTGTACAGTTTTCTTCCTTGCTAGAAAATGCTGCTTTGAGTTTTATGTTTATTTTTTCTTGGTAAATGTAAGTTGAGTCTCTCTGTTGTTGTATGGTTAGGGACAGAGCTGTTTATGCAGTAATTACCTATGTTATATTTGATGTGTACAACTGACGGGTAAATGTATTCACATGGAACAGTTAAAGTCCCCAGTGTTCTGAACAGATCTTTACGATGAGCTCGACTAGTACTTATGATTATTATTCTTATGGCTTTTTTCTGGAGTTTGAAAATTGTGTTCATATTTTGTGCATTTGTTCCCCAAAAAAGAAGGCCATAGCTAAGAATTGAGTGTACATATGAATAATATGTAACTAAAAGACACTGCATGTTACACATTGATGACAGGATTCTAAGGGCACAACAGGCTGATGGCATTCTGTTTACAAGTACCTTCGTGTATTCACACCACTTCAACTGAGAATCAATGTACATTCATAGAAATTTTGCATTTGTTACACAGTCTATAGAGGCGTCATCTACATTTAATTTAACATTGTCATATTTCCTCTTCAAACTGAATTTCATGGCATTAGTTTTCTTTGTGTTCAATGTCACTTTATTTCTTATTGACCAATCATAAACTTCCTTGAAAGTTTCATTTGCTTTCTCCGCAAGGAGTTCTCTTGTTTCCTCCGTGACTATAATATTGCTGTCATCAGTGAAGAGGATTTTTTCACCACGAGAAACACTAAATAAGATCTGTTTTAAATATCCATGTAGACGCTGTTCCCTAGTCGACTATAGGAATTTCACTTAATTTATTTATTACTGTAAAACACACGGGACGGTGCAGAATATAACTAGTCTGGAGATGGCGCTGGCCAGGGAAAGTTGTTGCATGCCTTGCAGAGCACATTGAATTTCACAGGCAGTTTGTGGGCGAGCATTATCCTGTTGGGACAACACATAGCCTTCCTGTTTCAAGAACAGCAAATAAATGGATCTAACAACATTCTACACGTACCAAGCACTGGCTGGCGTCCCTTCCATAAGTACAAAATGTGAATGACTATTGTAGCTGCATGGATGTCCACACCTCGTTTAAGGTGTAAGGTGGCGTGGTCTCCTGACCTTCATTTCTTACATATTCCATACCCACAATCGTGTTCCGTTGCCACTCTTGGAACAGGAACGTGTAACGAGAGCGAGTGCGCTCGTACGTGTACGCAAAGAGCGAGGAACAAAGTCTCTCCTCAGTACTTCACTGGGAGAGTATCTCTGTCGTTAGCAAATCGAAGTGACACTCTATACTGAGTAGCTCGCGATTAAGTGTTGTTCACTGAGTTGGCCATCACACTTACTGTGCGGTGTGAACACGGACAGAGTACTAGTTAAACGCCTGCGAGCGAGATTGAGTGGCATCGCGGTGGACTAGTTATCTGACCGGTGTACCACGCCAATCGTTAGACTAGGGGCGGAGAGGAGACCTTCACTTCATAAAGGTGTAGGGAGAGTTTGATTGGTGAAGGTCAATCCAGATAGAAAGAGATAGTTGTGTTATTTGTCAGCAGCGAGCGACGCAGGCAGCAGTCGTCGCAGTCACAGTATTGTGCACTACAGCGTATGCGAGTCCCATGTGCTCCCTAACAGTACACTACATTTCTCACACGACAGCCTTGACCGTACCGAGAAAAGTTATTCAATTTGTGTAGGCGCGGCTCTCAGCCAGTTAGCCGAGTAAATAACATTCTTAAAGAAAAGGGAGAAAAGAACCTTTCCATACTTTGTGAAATAATAGCATTCCTGTCCATAAGAGGCAATCTAGTGTTCCGAAAAGAACCTGGAAATTTATTATTATTTTATAAGAAAAAAGTTTCACTTGATTTCTCAGAATTTTTTGTAATAAATATTTTTTGTTCGTTTAATGTTTTTCTTACACTAACTAGCAATACTCCCGTACCCAAGTATCCCACTAGTTATGTAAGATAATATAGAATATTTTTGTGTCTTTTCCTTACAGCAGACGACTCCAGAAGATATCTGTTGATGAATGTTTTTCAGGCAGTTCTTATGATTAGGAGCGTCTGTCTGACTTATGTAGTAGTGTGAGGTGGAAATCGTTTCTTGTAGGAGCCAAAGGGTACTTGTTGGATCAATCCATTGCGCAACTTGAAATAATAAAGCCCCCACACTCACAAAGGATGTGAGAATGTTCACGTGACCACTGATACCATCATCGTTATACAGCTGTTCAGCGCGTCCAACTTGTATGGCAGTTCTCAGGAAGGACTTTCTCGCCATCTGGAAGGCCACAATTTAACCTCTTTCAAAAACGCTCATTTGACTGTAGGAAGAACGAGAGCAGCCCTGGGACATGGTTGGCTAGATGCTCCACACGTTCGCACCACACTGAGCCTCCTGGCTTGAGCATTCTCTGTTAAAGAGTAGACACAGATTACGCTCTGGTAGCTATGCCACTATGGTGTCTGTTGACGGACACGTTGAAACCGTTATCAGTAGGCTACACCTACTATCCGCCAGGTGGTATATGTCATCATCAGATCAAAATCGACGTCTTCTTTCCAGGTGTAATTTTTTCCGTTAGTGTATTATCATTCTTTAAGTAACCATCTAGCCAAAAGTATTGTAATCTTGATGTTATTGTGCTTCAACAGCACTGACGAGTACGAATGTCAAGAAATCCACCAAAGCAGTTATTTTAGGTGTAAGACCTTGGTCCTACGTCATAGAGGGCCTATGGCTATAACCTGAACAGATTAAATAAATAAAAAAGATTATTGGCCAACGGAGGCAGAAATCCGCAACGGTTCGGTTACAATCACCGTGCTTAGGTAAGTAAATAACCTCACCAGTACACACAAAACTTGAACCCCGTATTTTTAAGCGAGAAACCGGCTGTCGCAGGAGGAAGCTAGCCAGAGTTACAGCGATAACGGTACCTCGCACCCACTGCACGATTTCCTCGTTTGTGAAACCTTCCTTGATGCCAACAGTCTGCAAAGTAATAACTATTTGACGTAGTTCCCCTGAATGGTAATGCGAAGTTTGGGAAAGAGGTGTGAGGATACTGGATATTGCGTGAGTTTGGCCATCATTCCGAGGAGATTATATCCAGTATTGACTGATAAACATTAGCTGCAGAGGAACGTCGGAGACATCAGAGTTCATCGTGAACGCTAAATTCAGGCCGTGATTTACAGTAGGTATTTGGTATTGGAAGAAAGGATGGAGGAACGAAGGAAAGGAATAGAGAAAGTTAGTTCAGCCTGCCGATGATATCAATGGGGAAACATGATAAAATTTTCTTTCCAAACAACTAGCATTAAACCATTTGTTTGGGACATCTAGCTTCGATAGTTCAACTCTCGTTTTCATCTCTTATAAAGATCAGTTTTCGTGAATCAATTGAAAACCATTAAAATGCGTTACTCCACAATCATCCATCTCCGGTGGCACTGGCCAGCCGCGGTGATCGAGCGGTTCTAGGCGCTCCAGTCTGGAACCGCGCGACCGCTACGGTCGCAGGTTCGAATCGTGCCTCGGGCATGGATGTGTGTGATGTCCTTAGGTTAGTTAGGTTTAAGAAGTTCTAAGTTCTAGGGGACTGATGACCACAGCTGTTAAGTCCCATAGAGCTCAGAGCCATTTGAAACATTTGAACTGGTGGCACTGTTTAACTTCCACTATGTCACTGGAGTTATTCTTACTTTGTAACAGTTTCTGTTAAACCTCTCTCTTAAAATAGAAGTTAGTAGGTTGTTTTAACGAATAAAACAGTAACTGTAAATTGGTGCTCCAGTCTGAAATTGATCATTAGGGAAGTGAGTGTACATTATCATACGCTGCCAGAGGAAATTCATAACAAAATATTTAAATAAGACAGAGACAAGGGATTGAAAGAATAAATGAATTGTTGGTTTAACTACCGCTTTATCTCGTTCGTATTTGGTTCTCCGACAAAAGGACGTGCACTAGAAAATCAATGTTAAAGTGTGTTGCGGTGTTGCTGTCTAGCCTAATAACAAAGCGCTCTTCAAAATCTGCTAGAAGGAATTTAAAGGCTATTTCCTTCATAATAAGTTAGGCTCAAGGGAAAACAAAACAGAAGTAATATAAGCACCGAAAAACGGGATTGGCAAGTTGTTGGGAATAAGAATTTGGAAAAATAAACAAAAGACTTATTGATATCTAAACATCAAAATCGGACAATATTAATATAAAGTAAAGGGGAGGGGAGATCATGTAAATTAATAATCCACTAAATTCTATTCATAGAAACGAAACATCTTGGCATATTAAAATGTGGGCTTGACAGGAGGTCGAAACCAGATGTCTAAAAACACATATGTAGGATCGAGCACCAGTCCGATATGCAGTTCGAATTTGGCAGTAAATTTAGTATTAATAATAATAAACCAGAGCTGATGAAGCATCTTACAAAATAGATCATGTGTTCACCTTCAATATTGACCAATAATTCAGGAAGAAGCTTCCCAATCTCTGAAGAACGACAATGTGTAGAGGAGCTACATCGACAATAGCAAAAATATAAAATAAAATCCTAAAGATTTAATTTACCGGGTAGTGCATGGAATGGTGATGCGAAGTGAATAATCAAGAAACGCTGGAAGAGGCGGACGGTTAACAAGTGAGTATACAGAATTAACAGATTCGACAAATGAAGGAACAACTGGGTGGTAATATAAAAGTAACAAGGAACACATAAAGACCTCAAAAGCTACTCAGACTGCCGGTAGTGTCAGTTCGCTAAGTGTCGCAGGAGAACTGATGCCGTTAGAAATCCGTGAAATCTTTATAACAATAACAACCCGTGAAAACTTTTTCTACAGAAGAATTCCAAACTAAGAATATTTGTTGTGAGTGTTGCATGACAAGTCAACGCAGAGATGAAGTTGTCGCGGGCTAGGGATAAAAATTCTGGATCAAACTTAAAAATGAAATGTCATGTGGCTCTCAGCGAGAAAGCAGATCTGTAGACTTCAGATCTACTCACAGGCTTACGTAACAATTCCGCTCCTTGCTTATTCATTCGGGTTAATTACATTCTATAGAGCTGGCTGAACTGTTTTTCACCGGAAATCGAACCCGGCACCCTCGCATCATTGGCAAGGAATGCCAGCCACTCGATTGCAAAGGTGGTCACATTCAAAGGAGTTTGAAATGACTAAGCGTAGAAACTTTGCACTTATCTCCATGACATTAGGTTTGCAAGATAATGAAATGTTCTTTCCTACGGTAATACACTGAAGCGCCAAAGAATATGGTATAGGTATGTGTATTCAAATAGAGTGACATGTAAACAGGCAGAATACGACGCTGCGGTCGGCAACGCCTATATAAGACGACAAGTGTTTTGCGCAGTTATCGGTTACTAGTGGTACAATGGCAGGTTATCAAGATTTAAGTGAGTCAGAAGGTGGTGTTATAGTCGACGCACGAGCGATGGGACACAGTTTCCGAGGTGGGGATTTTCCAGTACAGTACGACCATTTCATGAGTGTACCGTGAATACCAGGTATCCGCTGAAATATCAAACCTCCGACATCTCTGCGGCCCGAAAAAGATCCTACAAGAACGAGACCAGCGACGACTGAAGAGAATCGTGCAACGTGACAGAAATGAAACCATTCCGCAAATTGTTGCAAATTCAATGCTGGGCCATCAACAAGTGTCAGCGTGTCAACGAAACATCTTCGATCTGGGCTTTCGGAGCCGAAGGCCCACTCGTGTATCCTTGATGACTGCATGACACAAAGCTTTACGCCTCGCCTGGGCCCGTCAACCCCGACATTGGACTGTTGATGACTGAAAACATGATGCCTGGTCGGACGAGTCTCGTTTCAAATTGTGGCCACCGAACTCCCCAGACATGAACATCATTGAACATATCTGGAATGCCTTGCAATATGCTGTTCAGTAGAGATCTCCACCCCCTCGTACTCTCACGGATTTATGGACAGCCCTGCAGAATTAATGGTGTCAATCCCTCCATTACTACTTGAGACATAAGTCGAGTCCGTGCCACGTCGTGTTGCGGCTCTTCTGCGTGCTCGTAAGAACCCTACACGATGTTCCAGGCTTACCGCCTGGCGACAATGAATACCGACATGATCAGTTCTCCCGTCAAGATCCAACTTTTGAAAGAAACCATACGAGCCATGGGGGTTGACTTTGCTTTCCTACAAGAAGTGAAAACGACTGCACTCCCGCACTTTTACGGGTACACCACGCATGTGACGCCCGGTAGCCCTGCAGATACCGGAGTGGAAATATTGGTGCGTGAAGTATTGAAGCTACCGACGTCACGTTTCTTCCCTCCGCGCGAGGAATAGCATTTACGGCACTCAACACCCGATTCATTAATGTTTACGCGCCGTCGGGTACCACAAGAAGTCACGACCGCGCCAGATTCTACTCCACAGATGTCGCTCCCCTTTTCCTTGGACGATACGACCACAGCGTCTTCGGCGGCGATTTTAATTGCGTACTTCACCCCAAGGACCAAATCCCACATTACATGCCTCGTCCGGAACTGGGTGCGATGATCCAAGAACTTCACTAGTTCGATACGTGGGAAAAAGTCCACGGTAAACGCTCTGGCCACACTCATCTTACCAGTCATTCGGCCAGCCGACTCGACCGCATATATGTGTCACAAGATCTCACACAAGGTGTGGTGGACGCCGAACTATGGCCTCAAGCCTATTCTGATCACAGTGCCTATATCTGCACTATACACCTACGCCCCCAACAAGTCTGGCGCAGCAATGGCTTTTGGAAGCTCAACATAACTCATCTCCAGGACCTGGATTGCCGTCGGCAAGTTGCAGCAACGTGGACTGACTGTGAACGCCGCCACCCTCGATACACCTCGACCCTGGAGTGGTGGCTCCTCTGTGTCAAACCAGCAATCCTAGGACACTTATGCAATATGGCAAGGACGTGACTGCGTGGCATCGACAGGCCCTCGATTTTTACTACGCGGCACTCAGGGACCTCGACGTCTTACCTCCTTCCCCGGAGAGACAACATGATCAAAGCAGAATCAAGGCTCACATACTATCATTGACGAAGCGCCGACTAGAAGGTGCAGTCGTCCGCTCGCGACGGCACGACCGAACGTGTGCAGAGGAACCCACTATGCACCACGTTGTGGCGGATAAGCGCCGACAACGCCAACATTTAATCACACAACTCAGGACACACGACGATCACTTATGTACGATCCAAGCAACCATAGTAAAGGCGGTGGAGGATCATTTTCGTCATCTTTACAAGGAAAGAATCGTCGATGACGAGGCCACTACTGAAGTGTTACAGCAGGTAACACGTACTATCGACGAGGCTACCGTGAATGTACTAACAGAGGAAATCTCACTCGAAGAAGTCGAAGACGCCGTGGACAAAGGTGCGGCCAATACGTCTCCTGGACCTGATGGATTGCCCATCGAATTCTACCGGACTTTCCGTGACATCATGATGCCTCGCTGAGTTATAATGTTCCGCGAACTTATGTCTCCAGACTGTGTTGTGCCGCCAGCGTTTGTAGAAGGTCTTCTCATACCGGTACACAAGCCAGGTGGAGGGCTATCGATTAACGACTATCGGCCGCTTACAATGGTGAACGCCGATTACAAGATTTTCACCAGGATTATGGCGAGCCATATTAAGACGACTTTGCCGATGATCCTCACTCCAGAACAGACGTCGCAGGGGGGCGAAGCCAACATACACATGGCCACCGGTGACTGCATGGACTTAATACCGATAGCTTCTGCGTTCCGTCTGAGAGCGGCGATCGTCACCGTAGATTTCAACCGCGCCTTTGATAGAGTGCACCACAACTTCCTCCTGCGAGTGATGGACTGTATGGGATTTCCTCCGGGCCTCATCGACACCCTACGGCGTCTTTGGACCGCAGCCAGCTCACACGTCCAGGTCAATGGAAGGACGGTAGGATGGTTCAAATGGCTCTGAGCACTATGGGACTCAACTGCTGTGGTCATCAGTCCCCTAGAACTTAGAACTACTTAAACCTAACTAACCTAAGGACATCACACACAGCCATGCCCGAGGCAGGATTCGAACCTGCGACCGTAGCAGTCTCACGGTTCCGGACTGCGCGCCTAGAACCGCGAGACCACCGCGGCCGGCTAAGGACGGTAGGTCTCTACGGCAGGGTTGTCCCCTTTCTACCTACCTTTATGCCATCGCACTCGAGCCACTCCTAGGGGGCCTTAACCATCGCCTATCTGGCATCACGCTGCGGGACGTCACCTTTCGCTATAGGACATATGCTGACGACCTGCTATTGCTGGTTCGTTCCAATGACGAAGTTCAAAGCGTACTAACCTTGATTGAGCGATACGGACAGGCCGCAGGCAGTCTTCTGAACATCAACAAGTCGGCGGCGTTGGATGTTGGGCGTGGTCTCGGACCGGAAGCCCTCGCTCCCCTCCCACCAGTTTCTGATCTGCGATATTTGGGAATCACGTTCAAGAAAGATGTACGTAAAACAGCTGCAGCAAACTACCGACGGTTATTACAGATCATAGGCGCAATGGTACGACAGAACCTGCTCCGGGACTTGAATCAGCTACAAAGTGTTGAATACCTGAACCTCTACGTGGCATCAAAACTCAACCACGTGGCACAGGTCCTCCCACTACCGCTGCAGATAGGTCGCCGGCTTCAGGCGGCCTTCAGTTACTACGTTTCCGCAGGTCATATCTTTAAAGTACGATACGACACTCTTACCCTCCCAGTGCACAAAGGAGGGCTGGGATTGGTCAACGTCAGGGCGAGAGCAGCTGACCTTTACATGAGCAACATGAGGAAACGATGGAAAAGTCAATATACCTCTCTCACGGGCCGTTTACTACAGGTTCTGATGCCAGTCTCTAACGTCCCGCCGGTGTCGGTTGCGCACGTCACACCACAGCTCTCCCATGTGTCGACCTTCATTCTTGATTACAGCTATGTCAGCTCGAACCTCTCCGCCACGCGTCCACCAAAGGCGAAAGATTTTTATACCAACCTTCTGCGTGCTGTTCCTCATAACGTGGTGGAAAACAAGTACTCTACCGTTCACTGGCCAAGAGTGTGGAAAACGATAAACCACAACTTTCTGTCTTCCACGGTGCGTTCGAAGTGGTATCAGATCGCCAACAAAAAATATGCCACACTACAGCGACTTCACACTATTGGACTAGCAGACTCCCCTTATTGCCCAGATTGTCACCTTTTGGATACTGATGAACATCGTTTTACTTGCGCATCATCGTCCGGAGCTTGGCGACTAACACAGAAGATATTGGCTTGTTACCTCCGGGTCACACCTGATATGATTCACCCTCAGACCCTACTCTGTCCCGGTGGAACTTACTTTCCAGCTGCAAAATATCATGCGGTTACATGGTTCAAAGGACTTACCGTCGCCTACATCTTTAGCGACGGAGAGAAAGAGCAGCTTGATTACTGGTGGTTCCTGCAAAATGCTCACAATGCCCTCGAACGCATACCGAAATACCGTACGCTCTTCGCAAATTATTTACGCAGCGTTTTCGTTAACCCCCCACTCAGCTGGGGAGTGCCGAGCTGCGGTTAATGTTCTGTGCCGCATCACACAAACGGTTGAACGTTCTGCCTTGTCAGCCATGAGCGAAGGAAGAGACAAGCTGCTGCAAGGATGCTGTTTTCCTTGAGGCACTAGCGAAGCTGAATGCCTCCGTTGCAAGTGCCCTTCATAGGCGCAGTTGGAGATATCAGATAACGATGGCGAGGCTCCAAGTGGAACCAGTTACATTATTGAAGAACCTTTTAGTTGGAATTACATCAGTGATTTATGTTTTTATTTCTGGATTACTCTTTTATTCCACCTTTGTTGTTGCAACACTTGCTTGTAACACTTAGTTACTAGACTTCTCATTTGTACACGTTCCCTTAAGTGTAATCATGTAACAAAAAAAAAAAGTGGCAAAGGATAGCCCTAACCTTGATTTCCAATATTTCCCCTGATATATAGGCAGCTCTCTGGGGTGGGTATACTCAGGAGGCAACGCCTGAAGTGGATCAGATTTTTTGTTATAGGATGAAAACTGGCGGTGGCACTTGGGTTTCTTTTTAATTCCATTTTCCTAAGGGGCTTTTTAAGAGAAATTTAAAAAAAACTAAAATTAAAAAAAGGGGGTAAAAAAATAAAAAAGGGGGTAGCGTCTAAAAAAACAAACGAAAAAAGGGGTAGCGTCTTTGATTCACAATCAAAAAGTCTTCGGTCCCGGGTTCGATCCCCGCCACTGCCTAAATTTTGATAAATAATCAGTACTGGCGGCCGAAGACTTCCGGCATAAGAAGTCAGCCTCATTCTGCCAACGGCCTTGTCAAAGAGGGCGGAGGAGCGGATAGAGGTTCAGGGCACTCTCTTGTCCTAGGGGTGGGAAATTGCCCCTAAAGGCGGAAGAATCAGCAATGATCAACGACATGAGGATGCAGAAGGCGATGGAAACCACTGCATTAAAGACACGTAACGTGTATCCACAGGACATGTGGCCTGTAGTTGAAGAAGCGTCATGATGATCTCTCCAGTGGCAAAAGATTCCGGAATAGTCCCCCATCCGGATCTCCGGGAGGGGACTGCCAAGGGGGAGGTTACCATGAGAAAAAGACTGAATAATCAACGAAAGGATAATGTTCTACGAGTCGGGGCGTGGAATGTCAGAAGCTTGAACGTGGTAGGGAAACTAGAAAATCTGAAAAGGGAAATGCAAAGGCTCAATCTAGATATAGTAGGGGTCAGTGAAGTGAAGTGGAAGGAAGACAAGAATTTCTGGTCAGATGAGTATCGGGTAATATCAACAGCAGCAGAAAATGGTACAATAGGTGTAGGATTCGTTATGAATAGGAAGGTAGGGCAGAGGGCCTGTTACTGTGAACAGTTCAATGACCGGGTTGTTCTAATCAGAATCGACAGCAGACCAACACCGACAACGATAGTTCAGGTATACATGCCGACGTCGCAAGCTGAAGATGAACAGATAGAGAAAGTGTATGAGGATATTGAAAAGGTAATGCAGTAAGTAAAGGGGGGCGAAAATCTAATAGTCATGGGCGACTGGAATGCAGTTGTAGGGGAAGGAGTAGAAGAAAAGGTTACAGGAGAATATGGGCTTGGGGCAAGGAATGAAAGAGGAGAAAGACTAATTGAGTTCTGTAACAAGTTTCAGATAGTAATAGCAAATACCCTGTTCAAGAATCACAAGAGGAGGAGGTATACTTGGAAAAGGCCGGGAGATACGGGAAGATTTCAATTAGATTACATCATGGTCAGACAGAGATTCCGAAATCAGATACTGGATTGTAAGGCGTACCCAGGAGCAGATATAGACTCATATCACAATATAATAGTGATGAAGAGTAGGCTGAAGTTCAAGACATTAGTCAGGAAGAATCAATACGCTAAGAAGTGGGATACGGAAGTTCTAAGGAATGACGAGATACGTTTGAAGTTCTCTAACGCTATAGATACAGCACTAAGGAATAGCGCAGTAGGCAACACAGTTGAAGAGGAATGAACATCTCTAAAAAGGGCCATCACAGAAGTTGGGAAGGAAAACATAGGTACAAAGAAGGTAGCTGCGAAGAAACCATGGGTAACAGAAGAAATACTTCAGTTGATTGATGAAAGGAGGAAGTACAAACATGTTCCGGGAAAATCAGGAATACAGAAATACAAGTCGCTGAGGAATGAAATAAATAGGAAATGCAGGGAAGCTAAGACGAAATGGCTGCAGGAAAAATGTGAAGACATCGAAAAAGATATGATTGTTGGAAGAACAGACTCACCATACAGGAAAGTCAAAACAACCTTTGGTGACATTAAAAGCAACGGTGGTAACATTAAGAGTGCAACGGGAATTCCACTGTTAAATGCAGAGGAGAGAGCAGATAGGTGGAAAGAATACATTGAAATCCTCTATGAGGGTGAAGATTTGTCTGATGTGATAGAAGAAGAAACAGGAGTCGATTTAGAAGAGATAGGGGATCCAGTATTAGAATCGGAATTTAAAAGAGCTTTGGAGGACTTACGGTCAAATAAGGCAGAAGGGATAGATAACATTCCATCAGAATTTCTAAAATCATTAGGGGAAGTGGCAACAAAACGACTATTCACGTTGGTGTGTAGAATATATGAGTCTGGCGACATACCATCTGACTTTCGGAAAAGCATCATCCACACAATTCCGAAGACGGCAAGAGCTGACAAGTGCGAGAATTATCGCACAATCAGCTTAACAGCTCATGCATCGAAGCTGCTTACAAGAATAATATACAGAAGAATGGAAAAGAAAATTGAGAATGCGCTAGGTGACGATCAGTTCGGCTTTAGGAAAAGTAAAGGCACGAGAGGCAATTCTGACGTTACGGCTCATAATGGAAGCAAGGCTAAAGAAAAATCAAGGCACTTTCATAGGATTTGTCGATCTGGAAAAAGCGTTCGACAATATAAAATGGTGCAAGCTGTTCAAGATTCTGAAAAAAGTAGGGGTAAGCTATAGGGAGAGACGGGTCATATACAACATGTACAACAACCAAGGGGGAATAATAAGAGTGGACGATCAAGAACGAAGTGCTCGTATTCGCCCCTTCTCTTCAATCTGTACATCGAGGAAGCAATGATGGAAATAAAAGAAAGGTCCAGGAGTGGAATTAAAATACAAGGTGAAAGGATATCAGTGATACGATTCGCTGATGACATTGGTATCCTGAGTGAAAGTGAAGAAGAATTAAATGATCTGCTGAACGGAATGAACAGTCTAATGAGTGCACAGTATGGTTTGAGAGTAAATCGGAGAAAGACGAAGGTAATGAGAAGTAGTACAAATGAGAACAGCGAGAAACTTAACATCAGGATTGATGGTCACGAAGTCAATGAAGTTAAGGAGTTCTGCTACCTAGGCAGTAAAATAACCAATGACGGACGGAGCAAGGAGGACATCAAAAGCAGACTCGCTATGGCAAAAAAGGCATTTCTGGCCAAGAGAAGTCTACTAACATCAAATACCGGCCTTATTTTGAGGAAGAAATTTCTGAGGATGTACGTCTGGAGTACAGCATTGTATGGTAGTGAAACATGGACTGTGGGAAAACCGGAACAGAAGAGAATCGAAGCATTTGAGATGTGGTGCTATAGACGAATGTTGAGAATTAGGTGGACTGATAAGGTAAGGAATGAGGAGGTTCTACGCAGAATCGGAGAGGAAAGGAATATGTGGAAAACACTGATAAGGAGAAGGGACAGGATGATCGGACATCTGCTAAGACATGAGGGAATGACTTCCATGGTACTAGAGGGAGCTGTAGAGGGTAAAAACTGTAGAGGAAGACAGAGATTGGAATACGTCAAGCAAATAATTGAGGACGTAGGTTGCAAGTGCTACTCTGAGATGAAGAGGTTAGCACAGGAAAGGAATTCGTGGCGAGCCGCATCAAACCAGTCAGTAGACTGATGACAAAAAAAAGTTTATTTGGCTCTTCAGTGTAAAATTTCTTTATATACACTAACAAAAAATAGAGATCATAAGACGTTATTTCAGTGATTACAAAATCAAGTCAAATTTCCAAAGAGCTTAGCAGTTTGAGCGCACTTACCAGCATTACGTTGCAGCCCTTTTAACCTGAATGCATGCTGTGATTCGCTTGGGAAGGGTTTCATAAAAGTGTTCTACCCTCTGCTGAGATAAGTTGGCCCTTAACTTTTGTAACTGGTCCTTGATATCTTGCGTAATGGCACTAGGACGGAGTTGACATCGGAGCTGGTCCCACACATGTCTTACACCAGAGACAGATCTGGGTGCCTCGCTGGCACGAGAGTACCTCAACATGACGAAGGCAGTTCATGCAGACTTGGACCATGTGTGGACGAGCATCTTTCTGCTGAAAAATGGGACCACGATATTGTCGCTCGAAAGGTGGCCCCTGAGGACACAGGGTGTCCGTGACGTACCGTTGTGCCATCAGAGTCTCCTGAACCACTACCAGCCATGACATTAAGTGATACCCGATGCTCCCCACTCCATGACGCCAGCACTAACATCGGTGTGCCTCTCCAAAACATTGGCAGAATTGGACCTCTTCCCAGAGCACACACGTAGTCGCCGACGACGGTCATCCCCAGTAGTACAGAACCGCGATTCATCGCTGAACATAATGCGACGCAATTCATCACCAGTCTATGGTTCCCGGTAACGACAGCAATCCATACGTAGCTGCTCGTGTTGTTTACATAATGGCAGGCTACACATAGGACAATGATTCCCTGGTCCGGCTGGTGTTAGTCTCAATGTTGTAGGATGGTACTTAATGTTTCGTAGTGCTTATACTTGTTCTCGGTGCAGCTGTGGACCGATTACGATGTGTTTGGTGCCAAGTACGGCAATCCTCAGTTGTAGAAGTCAGACGTGGTCGACTGTAACCTTGGCAACGAATCTGCCTGCCCTCATGTTCCCATGGAGTTCAACATCGAGCCACTGCCACATCCAAATAACCCATAAATCCAGATATTACACAATTCGACGAGCCGGTCAAGTGGAGACCCTGAATGAGGCTTCTTTGAAACTGTCACATGCTGATAACGCTATCAACTCTGTGTCCTTCACAGTGATCACTCTACAGCTAACACTGTTCACATCTCTTACACACGGAATAATCGAAGGCAGTGATGGACGACATGAAACACAGTACATATGTAATAGAGGTGAAGTGGTGTATTTATAACGAAAGATGGTACAGATTTCACGACGTGGGAAAGCAGTATAACAGACAGACATGAATAACGTTGACGTAGGACACAGTTCCGACTCCCAACATAAAGGTCGATATTGCACTGTGAGTAACAAATGTGCCCTCCTCGGACGCTGATCCACATTTTGCACCTGTTATTCATGCTGGCTAACAAACTGTTGAGCAGTTCTTGAAGGTTATTGTCACACTCCTCTCTCAACGAGGATTTCAGTTCTTTCACAGTTACGGAAGGTGCTGGTCGTTGAGGAAAAAG